>NW_027667990.1:1057500-2257500 GCF_963924665.1 Micromys minutus | reverse complement strand
GTTTACTTTCCTGACATTGATTTTTGGATTTCCTTCCATTCTCACTGTGATGTTGTGTCATATGCATTACAAACTAGTATAAGCCTCCCTTTTCTTGCCCACTATATGTCCTGACTTCCCCTCTCAGAACTGGTCTACTCTTTTGTCTTACTGCTGTCTGAATATTACAAGTGGATTGAACTTTGTTTTAGGGCAGTAATTGGTTTCTCTTAGGAGTAGATAGTTTCTTGTTCATTTCTTCACAACCTTAACAGGATGATTCTGCCAGGAAGAACATTAAATTGCTAAAATAAAACATATCTGTCATTATGCCATGGAATATGAACCTTGAATTCAGATTCAGTTGCTGGTAGAGAACAGCAATATCAAAACTGATATAGTACAGGTACTTCCCTGTGGTTTCCACATTAGTAATATTATGACTGTCAGGTCACTTCAAGGCAAGGGTAGGCTAATGTTATGAAGTCAAGCCCATATAACTATGCTCACTCCTGAGGTTTCTCTTTCTCAAAAGGCTGGACAAGAAGTGAGGCTGAGTATTTTCCTTGACTTCTGCTAACAGGTCCAAGAAAATCACAAAACATGGACTTGAAATTAAACCAAGAGAGAGACAGGAGGACAGTAGTTACAAAATAACAGCTTCATAGACCCTAGGGATAAAACTCCAGCCAGACTGCAGACTTTTATACATGGTGTTACTTTTTCTTATAATTTTCTCACAAATGCTCCACAAAAACAGAAGATGGACACTGACCCTCTCAATATATCTTCAGAGTGGCTCTTTCAACTTTTGCCTTCAGGGCCTTTTTCTTCCTTCTAATAATGCTAAGAATCTATTTAAGGGTTTGAATGAGGTTCAATCCCTTAGGATCATGCACTTCAGTATATGGTTCTTCGTTGGTAAATCTGTTTCAGAAGTATAATGCAGAGGGCTGGATCTCTGTCATCAGGACTCAGGATCTGCCCAGGAAAGGCTGTGCTCACAGTTCAGCTGCACGGGCTCTTTTACAGCTCAACCAGTGCAGAGCTTGAGGACAGGGATGGTGATTCCCCCAGAAGTGTTTTTATTTTCGAGAATAGATTTCGATATTCTAGGTATTTTGTTATTCCAGATGAATTTGGAAATTGCTTTTCCCAACTCTATGAAGAATTGAGTTGGAATTTTGATGAGGATTGCACTGAATCTGTAGATTACTTTTGGCAAGATGGACATTTTTACAATTTTGACCCTGCAAATCCATGAGCATAGGAGATCTTTCCATTTTCTGAGATCTTCTTCAATTTTCTTCAGATTCTTGAAGTTCTTGTCATATAGATCTTTCACTTGCTTGGTGATGGTCACACCAAGGTATTTTATGTTCTTTGTACCTTTTGTGAAGGGTTTCAATTCCCTACTTTCTTTCTCAGCCTGTTTATCCATTGTGTACTGGAAGGTGGTTGATTTGTTTCGGTTAATTTTATAGTCTGCCACTTTGCTGAAGTTGTGTATTAGTTGTAAAAGTTCTCTCGTGGAATTTTTGCGGTCACTGAAGTATGCTATTATATCTCCTGCAAATAGCAATATTTTGATGTCTTCCTTTCTAAAGTGAATTCATTTGATTTTGTTTTGTTCTCTAATTGCCCAAGACTTCAGTACTATACTGAATAAGGAGGGGGAGAGTGGGCAGCCTTGTCTATTCCCTGATTTTGTGGGATTGCTTCATGTTTCTCACTGTTTAGTTTGATGTTGGGCACTGGATTGTTTTATATTGCTTTTACTACGTTAAGGTATAAGCCTTGGATTCCTGCTCTTTCCAAGACTGTTATCATGAAGGGGTATTGAATTTTGTCAAATGCTTTCCCAGAATCTAATGAGATGATCATATGATTTTTTTATTTGAGTTTGTTTATATGGTGGATTATGTTGATGGATTTCCAAATATTGAATCATCCCTGCATCCCATGATGGTGAATGATCATTTTGATGTGTTCTTGGATTTCTTTAGAAAGAATTTTATTAGTTTTGCATCAATGTTCTTGGGGAGACTGGTCTTAAGTTCTCTTTCCTTGCAGAGTCTTTCCATGGTTTAGAGTAATTGTGGCTTTGAAGAATGAGTTGGTTTGTGTTCCCTCTGTCTCTATTGTCAAAAAAAACCGCAGCTATACTCAGAAAAACCGCAGCCCCAGCTGATACCAGGAGCAGTGTCTTTGGAGCCGTGTCCTTAGACTCACTCCTGGACCACATTTAAAGTAACCAATTAAACCCTGTAACTATGCTTCTGCTTCTGTACCTCACTTCTGCCCCCCAAGCTCAAGACACAGACACAGATACAGGCACAGGCACAGACAGACACAGACACAAGAAGGCAAAGAAGTAGAAGGTGGAGCCTCAAGACGACCTTGCTTCTAAAACAAAGCCTTCAGGAAGAAAAAGGAGCCCCTGGGAAGAAAGCAGCCACTGCTAAAACCAGAGATACAAACAAAAAAGCTTTCTGATCAAGAGGCAACCATTCCTGAGACCAAAGGAAAGAATAAAGGGAAGGAAGCCAATAGAAATGTGGGATAGAAAATCCTCAGGCTGAGGAATGGACTCTGCCATTCTAAAACAAACTCAAAATCAGTGAAGCTCCCAGTGAAGAAAGTAATAGTGAGACAGAAAAGGAAATACCCATGGAGCACAAAGAAAGAGCTCTCTTTAAGTTTTCGATATCTGAAGAGACTTTCAAAGATTGTGGGGTGAACTTCCTATTTCCTTCACAAGCCAGGACATTCCACCATGTGTACACTGGGAAAGAATTAATTGCCTAGCCATGTACAGTAACCAAGAAGACATTCTCCTTTGCTATTCCTTTGAGAAACTTCATGGTCTGCGACAAGAGAGGAAGTGAGGCCAAGCCCCTCAGGTTCTATTCCTGGACCTAGAAGAGAACTAGCAAATCAAATGATCAGAGGCTACAGTGACATCAGCAAAAAGCTATCAGTAATTTGTTCTTCGGTTGGAACTACCTAAGGTGGTCATTTTGAAGGAGTGCATAGTGGGGGTGATATCTGTTTGGAACCCCAGGTTGTGGTAATACTATTTGGATATGGGTTTTGCTAATCAAGTGGAAGAAATTTTATGTGTTGCAAATAAGAAAGCTTTTGAAGACAACCCCCAAACACTGCCTTTTCTCTAAAACTTGACCTCATGGGATTTTAATGTTTTGAAGAAATACACAAAATGTGCACACAAACAGCTGGACCTGATAGGGATGAAGACTCAGGAAGCAGCCATAACTGTGGACACCTGGTGATTAAGTGTCACAGGACAGAGAGGGCAGTGGGGATTGTGGATGTGATCTGAGTGCACAGTGGTCATCTATGACACACACCCATCTTCTCTGATAAAAAGGAGGAGGTCAAGGAGCTGTTGCCTAACACATTCATAAAGCACGATGTCCAGTCTGTACATGGCTACATTACAAAGAAGCCAAAGGAAATCACACTGGAGGGTGTTTCAATGGCAATTTTCGAGTCTTGGTTGTAACCACTGTTACTGCCTAAGGTAGACATGGTGGTTCAGAGCTGTTCATCACAGGATGTGGAGTCTTACATTCATAGTTCAGGGCGTATAGGCAGAACTAGAAGGACAGGGGTCTGTATCTACTTCTTTCAGCACAAAGAAGAGGACAGTTACTATAAGTGAAGCAGAAATCAGGAATTAAATTTAACAAATAGGTACTCCTTGTGAAGAAGAAATAATAAATGTCTCTAGCAAAGATGCCAACAGGCTTTTGGATTCTGTGCCTCCCACGGCCATTGGCCATTTCAAGCAGTCAGATGAGAAGCTCATTATGGAGAAGGGAGCTGTGAGGCTCTGGCAGCTTCTCTGGCCCAAAGCTCAGGGACCACATAGGTTGACAGTGCTCTCTGATCAGCTCCCATGTGGGTTTACTGACCCTGGTCCTTCAGTGCTTTGTTGAGATGTCCAACATCTGTAACTCTTGAACAAAACTTAAGAAGCTGCTGGCCAAGATCATTGAAGCCAAAGTGAAAGGAATGGTCTTCCTCAGAGGAAAACTGTGAGTCTGTTTTGATGTCTGCCCTGAAGCAGTTGCAGAAATACAGTACAACTGGCATGATTCAAGACACTGGCAGCTCACAGTGACCACTCAGCAGCTGGAGCTGGAAGGAACTCTGGAAGGATATCTAGATGGCAGAGGTGAGCAGGATGGCAGCCATGGTGCTTTCAGGGGACAGTTTTGTGGATGCAGGAACTATCAGAAACACAGGCAGGAACAGTGAAGAGGAGGAGGAACTTCAGACAAAGCTCAGAGGAGAAACAGGAGGCTGCAACAAAAGAAACAGATCCCAGAACAAAGGCCAGAGAGGAGTTTTAGTAAAGTAGTAGAGGCAAGAAGAAACTGTTCCTACTGGGGAGCCCAGGGCCCTTCCTGCTCTCAGAGTCCCAGTGCTTCCTTCCTGTTTGATCATTGCAGTTTGATTTGGCCTCCTTATTTGCAGAGGGAGGCTTCTGAACTGTCCAAGCACTTATCATAAACTGTCTTTATTTTGGAAAGTGATAGGAATAAATAAATTAATCAATAAATAACCTGAAGAGGACTAAACAAGGGCTCTCCTATTGGACCTTCATTGCACCTCCCAGGTGCTGCTCCTCTAACTGGAGGCTCATGAGCCTAAAGAGCTGGAGGGTGCAGAGCTGACCAAAGCTCTCTCTCTGGCTGCAGCTTTAATGCACTTCCCTGGTGCAGAAGATGCCCTCTGCAGCCTGTAACTGCTAAACAAGTAAATATCTGTCTTTTGATCTGCAAAAGAAGATAATTGAGGATAGTCTCATTTTCATGAGAGTGGAAATGTCCCTGTTGCTCAGAGTGGAAATAGTTACACTGCAGGATAACCCTATCTCCATGGTGAAGTTCATGCTCTAACCTCACAAAGAACCACTGTGATAGAAGAATGAGTGTCCTCGGTATAAGACTGTGAACTGGCCTGTGAGCTTTGTCCAGTTAGAGCAGGAAGCTAATTTGGGTGACCTGTGGGACTCCTTCAGAGTTTTCTAGGTTGTTCATTTTAAGGTTGTATTATCTCACAACCTCTGTGCACCAGAGCACAGGGAACAGCCTCATGGACAGCAATTTGAAAACAGAGACTTTGAGAAGTCAGTATAGTGTGGGTTTCTTACTTGGCCAGGGTTCATTTGGCACTGTGAAATTGGCCTGGCACCTGAAAAGCAAGGCTCTGTTTGCCATCAAAACGGTTACAATTAGCAAGAAGAACATCAGAGGGATCAGGACAGAAAGAGCAATATTGGAGACACTACATCATCCTTACATCATTTGCCTTTTCCAAGTCATAGAAACAGCAAGTAACATACATTTCATATTGTAATATGTCCCAGGAGGAAACTTATTTGAAATAGTAAAAGACCAATTCCGACTGTCTGAGGAGGAGGCAAAAAAAAAAAAACCAAAACAAAACAAAACATTTGGACAGATAGTTTCGGGAATAAAATTCTGCCACCAACGAGATATTGTACACAACGAGATATCAAGCCGGATAACATAGTAAGAGATGCCAGAGGTAATATTAAAATAATAGACTTTGGCCTAGCCTGGAGATGCAGAACTGGGAGATTAATGAAAGTGCCACTTGGAACCAGAATATATTTTGCCCCAGAGCTTATATTAAGTGAGCCCTATGAGGGAAAGAAGTCGGATGCGTGGAGTTTGGGCGTTTTGCTGTTTTTTATTACAACCGGGTTCTTCCCCTTTAGAGGAAAGGCCATTAAAAGAGATAAGTAACAATATTGTAACAGGGACCTATGCAGTTCCACGTTTCCTCCGGGGACCTATGCAGTTCCACGTTTCCTCTCTGGACAACTGGAGAACCTGATCCACCAAGTCCTCACGGTTTCCCCAGAGATGAGGCCTTCCATCAAAGAAATTGAAACCATCCATGGGTGAGGAAGTGAGAAATAACCATCTCGACCAAGATCGACTCAGATTTCAAAATTATCTATATGCTCTGTTACATGAGGTACAATGCCAGCCAGATATTGAATTCCTGCACAAAAGAAATATGATGCACCAATGGGTGCATATTTAACATTAAAAGAACATGTACACCTAGGGCATGAGCATGGATCTCCCTCTTCAGCCAAGGCTGTGGATCCCTGCCCTACATGATCCCCATCCCCAACACATACTCTTCCCCTAAAGAGAAGGGCCAGTGAACCAAACTTTGATGCCTCCTCCGCATCAGGCCCTCAGGAGAGCAGGGGCCTATTCCACTGGCACAATCAGGACACAAGCTGGCCAGGAGTGTGTCCCTGCCCCCCATTGCTCAGCATTACCCCTGTAAGCAGAGCAGAGCTTCTAGCAGTGCCCCACATTCAACAGAAGTGGCTGGCCCATGTGTGTGTAACAACATATTAGAAATTGAAATACTCCCGCCTACTTCACAAGACTCTGACATGGAAATATCATCTCCCTGTAAGAAGATTGGGCAAGTGAAGAAACTTTGTAGGAGGAGCTGAAGTCTCATATCCAGGCCATAAAACCCATGACAAAGGAGGAGTGGGATGCACGACCGAGCATCATTCACAATGTAGTGGACCCAGAGACAGGACACACAAGACTCATCAAGGGAGACTTTGTGAGGTTTTAGAGGAGATCGTAACTGGCACAGAAAGATCAACAATCAAGCCACCCAAGGGTCGATGGGGGTGAGCCTGCTTCCCTGAGGGCCCCGACACCCCCAGGTGGCCTGAGGCTGGTCACCAAGGCTAGGCAAGATAGGTGGGACTGAGGGAGGAGGCCCCTTGTCCCTGAAGCCCCCAGTGGAGCAGTGATTGTCAGGCCAGCATCTTCCTGTGGAAGTCAGGAGTGGTGGGGCAGATATTACACTTTTACTGTTCCATGGAATTTTGATCCTTAAAATAATCACTGGTTTACACAGAATTCTGGAAACAACACAGAGCTACACCTGATGAGGAGACCCTGAAGGTTTCATCCCTCCAGACATTGGTTTTCGTCTGAAAAAAATCAATAGCTTTCCTCCTGTGTAGATGTGCCATGGCACGAATCCCACGCTCCTGTGCTGTACATACACAGCAAAGTCACTGTCTCCTGTACACCTCTTGGGCCAGCCAAGTGACTCTGAGTCTGAGTCCAGTTTGTCAGCTGCTCAGGCACAGAACCCCATGACTGGACAGCAGGCTCTCATCCAACACAGGGAAGTTGCAGAATTGTGGCCAGTGTTGTGTAGAAGGAAGGGCTCAGACACAGTGTAGGATTCCTATCCTTGTTTGCACAGAAATAAAATGGCTGTATGACCTTAATCTGAAAAAAAAAAAAAAAAAGATTAGACACTTGCGCCCACCACAAAGAAAAGCAGATCAAAGCTGACATATGCTTAGGATTTGGAATGTCAACTCAACTCTCCTTGTCTAGTGAGTGTTTACACACTGTACTGTATCCGTAGGACCCGAGACAGAGCCTCTAAGCAAGTTGCAAGATATGGTTTATAATTAATAGCCAATGGCATCCTCAATAGCATGGAAAGAAGCTACAAGAAAATCTCAAACCCAGACTTCTGGGGGTAGAGGGACCAAGATCCAGAAAGGAAAGCCTCCTAATTAAAAACTCTTCCTGGAGAATTGCAGGTCTATAAGATGGATGCCCTCAGATGACTCTCGGTAAAATTCAAGTTTTCCATCTGAACAGGGATCTTATGAAGATTATGATGTATGGTTGGATCCAGGGAAAGATGCTTCCATTTGGCTAAATCTGAGATGTTAGGATGCTTTATTTACATGGGGGAGGATCTCTGGTGTTGTGGCTAGGTGGGTGACATCATGGTCCTAGTGAAATATTGTGTTCACTTGTTCTGACACCAGTAGGCATTGACTTGAATTGAACTAATGTCTACTCTTCTCAAAGAGAATTATTGTATTTTAAACATCCTTCAACCTAGCCAGTTCTTATGTCTCATGACAGACTCCATTGACCCACATAAAACTTCACACACACATACAAAATCCTGTCTTCTAAACAATACATGCGTTACAAAACTAAAGAGATGGTCCTCAAAATAAGACACTCAAAGTTAGGTACTTTGAAAAAGTGTTTCACAATATTGTTATCTGAAAATATAATTAAAATGTATTAGGTGGCATGTGCTCCATCCGTGACTAGTAACAGGAACCTAAGTGCAACAAGTGATGGGCAGGACAACAAGAATCATGGATGCTTACACACTGAAAGTGCGATGTAAAGAAAGGTCAGCCACCCTGGTGGCCAGCATGAAAGTTCCTCAGAACAAGTTGATTAGGAGTGCTGTCTGATCTGTCAGTATGATGCAGGGAAACTCAGACAGTCAGGACCATTGTGGCACTGTTCACTATCAGAAAAGAACACAGCCAGAATGAACTCCAACACCTGAGTGGAGATAAAAATCAGGAACTAAGCATATCATTAATGTTCTGTTTAGACTCTCTCCTCTCTGAGTTTGTGTGTGTGTGTGTGTGTGTGTGTGTGTGTGCGCATGCGCACGCGCGTGAATGTAGTTTTTGCATGAGATGTCTTATTTCCATTCTCTTTCCAGTGGCCTGTTTACTTTCCTGACATTGATTTTTGGATTTCCTTCCATTCTCACTGTGATGTTGTGTCATATGCATTACAAACTAGTATAAGCCTCCCTTTTCTTGCCCACTATATGTCCTGACTTCCCCTCTCAGAACTGGTCTACTCTTTTGTCTTACTGCTGTCTGAATATTACAAGTGGATTGAACTTTGTTTTAGGGCAGTAATTGGTTTCTCTTAGGAGTAGATAGTTTCTTGTTCATTTCTTCACAACCTTAACAGGATGATTCTGCCAGGAAGAACATTAAATTGCTAAAATAAAACATATCTGTCATTATGCCATGGAATATGAACCTTGAATTCAGATTCAGTTGCTGGTAGAGAACAGCAATATCAAAACTGATATAGTACAGGTACTTCCCTGTGGTTTCCACATTAGTAATATTATGACTGTCAGGTCACTTCAAGGCAAGGGTAGGCTAATGTTATGAAGTCAAGCCCATATAACTATGCTCACTCCTGAGGTTTCTCTTTCTCAAAAGGCTGGACAAGAAGTGAGGCTGAGTATTTTCCTTGACTTCTGCTAACAGGTCCAAGAAAATCACAAAACATGGACTTGAAATTAAACCAAGAGAGAGACAGGAGGACAGTAGTTACAAAATAACAGCTTCATAGACCCTAGGGATAAAACTCCAGCCAGACTGCAGACTTTTATACATGGTGTTACTTTTTCTTATAATTTTCTCACAAATGCTCCACAAAAACAGAAGATGGACACTGACCCTCTCAATATATCTTCAGAGTGGCTCTTTCAACTTTTGCCTTCAGGGCCTTTTTCTTCCTTCTAATAATGCTAAGAATCTATTTAAGGGTTTGAATGAGGTTCAATCCCTTAGGATCATGCACTTCAGTATATGGTTCTTCGTTGGTAAATCTGTTTCAGAAGTATAATGCAGAGGGCTGGATCTCTGTCATCAGGACTCAGGATCTGCCCAGGAAAGGCTGTGCTCACAGTTCAGCTGCACGGGCTCTTTTACAGCTCAACCAGTGCAGAGCTTGAGGACAGGGATGGTGATTCCCCCAGAAGTGTTTTTATTTTCGAGAATAGATTTCGATATTCTAGGTATTTTGTTATTCCAGATGAATTTGGAAATTGCTTTTCCCAACTCTATGAAGAATTGAGTTGGAATTTTGATGAGGATTGCACTGAATCTGTAGATTACTTTTGGCAAGATGGACATTTTTACAATTTTGACCCTGCAAATCCATGAGCATAGGAGATCTTTCCATTTTCTGAGATCTTCTTCAATTTTCTTCAGATTCTTGAAGTTCTTGTCATATAGATCTTTCACTTGCTTGGTGATGGTCACACCAAGGTATTTTATGTTCTTTGTACCTTTTGTGAAGGGTTTCAATTCCCTACTTTCTTTCTCAGCCTGTTTATCCATTGTGTACTGGAAGGTGGTTGATTTGTTTCGGTTAATTTTATAGTCTGCCACTTTGCTGAAGTTGTGTATTAGTTGTAAAAGTTCTCTCGTGGAATTTTTGCGGTCACTGAAGTATGCTATTATATCTCCTGCAAATAGCAATATTTTGATGTCTTCCTTTCTAAAGTGAATTCATTTGATTTTGTTTTGTTCTCTAATTGCCCAAGACTTCAGTACTATACTGAATAAGGAGGGGGAGAGTGGGCAGCCTTGTCTATTCCCTGATTTTGTGGGATTGCTTCATGTTTCTCACTGTTTAGTTTGATGTTGGGCACTGGATTGTTTTATATTGCTTTTACTACGTTAAGGTATAAGCCTTGGATTCCTGCTCTTTCCAAGACTGTTATCATGAAGGGGTATTGAATTTTGTCAAATGCTTTCCCAGAATCTAATGAGATGATCATATGATTTTTTTATTTGAGTTTGTTTATATGGTGGATTATGTTGATGGATTTCCAAATATGGAATCATCCCTGAATCCCATGATGGTGAATGATCATTTTGATGTGTTCTTGGATTTCTTTAGAAAGAATTTTATTAGTTTTGCATCAATGTTCTTGGGGAGACTGGTCTTAAGTTCTCTTTCCTTGCAGAGTCTTTCCATGGTTTAGAGTAATTGTGGCTTTGAAGAATGAGTTGGTTTGTGTTCCCTCTGTCTCTATTGTCAAAAAAACCGCAGCTATACTCAGAAAAACCGCAGCCCCAGCTGATACCAGGAGCAGTGTCTTTTGAGCCGTGTCCTTAGACTCACTCCTGGACCACATTTAAAGTAACCAATTAAACCCTGTAACTATGCTTCTGCTTCTGTACCTCACTTCTGCCCCCCAAGCTCAAGACACAGACACAGATACAGGCACAGGCACAGACAGACACAGACACAAGAAGGCAAAGAAGTAGAAGGTGGAGCCTCAAGACGACCTTGCTTCTAAAACAAAGCCTTCAGGAAGAAAAAGGAGCCCTTGGGAAGAAAGCAGCCACTGCTAAAACCAGAGATACAAACAAAAAAGCTTTCTGATCAAGAGGCAACCATTCCTGAGACCAAAGGAAAGAATAAAGGGAAGGAAGCCAATAGAAATGTGGGATAGAAAATCCTCAGGCTGAGGAATGGACTCTGCCATTCTAAAACAAACTCAAAATCAGTGAAGCTCCCAGTGAAGAAAGTAATAGTGAGACAGAAAAGGAAATACCCATGGAGCACAAAGAAAGAGCTCTCTTTAAGTTTTCGATATCTGAAGAGACTTTCAAAGATTGTGGGGTGAACTTCCTATTTCCTTCACAAGCCAGGACATTCCACCATGTGTACACTGGGAAAGAATTAATTGCCTAGCCATGTACAGTAACCAAGAAGACATTCTCCTTTGCTATTCCTTTGAGAAACTTCATGGTCTGCGACAAGAGAGGAAGTGAGGCCAAGCCCCTCAGGTTCTATTCCTGGACCTAGAAGAGAACTAGCAAATCAAATGATCAGAGGCTACAGTGACATCAGCAAAAAGCTATCAGTAATTTGTTCTTCGGTTGGAACTACCTAAGGTGGTCATTTTGAAGGAGTGCATAGTGGGGGTGATATCTGTTTGGAACCCCAGGTTGTGGTAATACTATTTGGATATGGGTTTTGCTAATCAAGTGGAAGAAATTTTATGTGTTGCAAATAAGAAAGCTTTTGAAGACAACCCCCAAACACTGCCTTTTCTCTAAAACTTGACCTCATGGGATTTTAATGTTTTGAAGAAATACACAAAATGTGCACACAAACAGCTGGACCTGATAGGGATGAAGACTCAGGAAGCAGCCATAACTGTGGACACCTGGTGATTAAGTGTCACAGGACAGAGAGGGCAGTGGGGATTGTGGATGTGATCTGAGTGCACAGTGGTCATCTATGACACACACCCATCTTCTCTGATAAAAAGGAGGAGGTCAAGGAGCTGTTGCCTAACACATTCATAAAGCACGATGTCCAGTCTGTACATGGCTACATTACAAAGAAGCCAAAGGAAATCACACTGGAGGGTGTTTCAATGGCAATTTTCGAGTCTTGGTTGTAACCACTGTTACTGCCTAAGGTAGACATGGTGGTTCAGAGCTGTTCATCACAGGATGTGGAGTCTTACATTCATAGTTCAGGGCGTATAGGCAGAACTAGAAGGACAGGGGTCTGTATCTACTTCTTTCAGCACAAAGAAGAGGACAGTTACTATAAGTGAAGCAGAAATCAGGAATTAAATTTAACAAATAGGTACTCCTTGTGAAGAAGAAATAATAAATGTCTCTAGCAAAGATGCCAACAGGCTTTTGGATTCTGTGCCTCCCACGGCCATTGGCCATTTCAAGCAGTCAGATGAGAAGCTCATTATGGAGAAGGGAGCTGTGAGGCTCTGGCAGCTTCTCTGGCCCAAAGCTCAGGGACCACATAGGTTGACAGTGCTCTCTGATCAGCTCCCATGTGGGTTTACTGACCCTGGTCCTTCAGTGCTTTGTTGAGATGTCCAACATCTGTAACTCTTGAACAAAACTTAAGAAGCTGCTGGCCAAGATCATTGAAGCCAAAGTGAAAGGAATGGTCTTCCTCAGAGGAAAACTGTGAGTCTGTTTTGATGTCTGCCCTGAAGCAGTTGCAGAAATACAGTACAACTGGCATGATTCAAGACACTGGCAGCTCACAGTGACCACTCAGCAGCTGGAGCTGGAAGGAACTCTGGAAGGATATCTAGATGGCAGAGGTGAGCAGGATGGCAGCCATGGTGCTTTCAGGGGACAGTTTTGTGGATGCAGGAACTATCAGAAACACAGGCAGGAACAGTGAAGAGGAGGAGGAACTTCAGACAAAGCTCAGAGGAGAAACAGGAGGCTGCAACAAAAGAAACAGATCCCAGAACAAAGGCCAGAGAGGAGTTTTAGTAAAGTAGTAGAGGCAAGAAGAAACTGTTCCTACTGGGGAGCCCAGGGCCCTTCCTGCTCTCAGAGTCCCAGTGCTTCCTTCCTGTTTGATCATTGCAGTTTGATTTGGCCTCCTTATTTGCAGAGGGAGGCTTCTGAACTGTCCAAGCACTTATCATAAACTGTCTTTATTTTGGAAAGTGATAGGAATAAATAAATTAATCAATAAATAACCTGAAGAGGACTAAACAAGGGCTCTCCTATTGGACCTTCATTGCACCTCCCAGGTGCTGCTCCTCTAACTGGAGGCTCATGAGCCTAAAGAGCTGGAGGGTGCAGAGCTGACCAAAGCTCTCTCTCTGGCTGCAGCTTTAATGCACTTCCCTGGTGCAGAAGATGCCCTCTGCAGCCTGTAACTGCTAAACAAGTAAATATCTGTCTTTTGATCTGCAAAAGAAGATAATTGAGGATAGTCTCATTTTCATGAGAGTGGAAATGTCCCTGTTGCTCAGAGTGGAAATAGTTACACTGCAGGATAACCCTATCTCCATGGTGAAGTTCATGCTCTAACCTCACAAAGAACCACTGTGATAGAAGAATGAGTGTCCTCGGTATAAGACTGTGAACTGGCCTGTGAGCTTTGTCCAGTTAGAGCAGGAAGCTAATTTGGGTGACCTGTGGGACTCCTTCAGAGTTTTCTAGGTTGTTCATTTTAAGGTTGTATTATCTCACAACCTCTGTGCACCAGAGCACAGGGAACAGCCTCATGGACAGCAATTTGAAAACAGAGACTTTGAGAAGTCAGTAGAGTGTGGGTTTCTTACTTGGCCAGGGTTCATTTGGCACTGTGAAATTGGCCTGGCACCTGAAAAGCAAGGCTCTGGTTGCCATCAAAACGGTTACAATTAGCAAGAAGAACATCAGAGGGATCAGGACAGAAAGAGCAATATTGGAGACACTACATCATCCTTACATCATTTGCCTTTTCCAAGTCATAGAAACAGCAAGTAACATACATTTCATATTGTAATATGTCCCAGGAGGAAACTTATTTGAAATAGTAAAAGACCAATTCCGACTGTCTGAGGAGGAGGCAAAAAAAAAAAAAAAAACAAAACAAAACAAAACAAAACATTTGGACAGATAGTTTCGGGAATAAAATTCTGCCACCAAGGAGATATTGTACACAACGAGATATCAAGCCGGATAACATAGTAAGAGATGCCAGAGGTAATATTAAAATAATAGACTTTGGCCTAGCCTGGAGATGCAGAACTGGGAGATTAATGAAAGTGCCACTTGGAACCAGAATATATTTTGCCCCAGAGCTTATATTAAGTGAGCCCTATGAGGGAAAGAAGTCGGATGCGTGGAGTTTGGGCGTTTTGCTGTTTTTCATTACAACCGGGTTCTTCCCCTTTAGAGGAAAGGCCATTAAAAGAGATAAGTAACTATATTGTAACAGGGACCTATGCAGTTCCACGTTTCCTCCGGGGACCTACGCAGTTCCACGTTTCCTCTCTGGACAACTGGAGAACCTGATCCACCAAGTCCTCACGGTTTCCCCAGAGATGAGGCCTTCCATCAAAGAAATTGAAACCATCCATGGGTGAGGAAGTGAGAAATAACCATCTTGACCAAGATCGACTCAGATTTCAAAATTATCTATATGCTCTGTTACATGAGGTACAATGCCAGCCAGATATTGAATTCCTGCACAAAAGAAATATGATGCACCAATGGGTGCATATTTAACATTAAATGAACATGTACACCTAGGGCATGAGCATGGATCTCCCTCTTCAGCCAAGGCTGTGGATCCCTGCCCTACATGATCCCCATCCCCAACACATACTCTTCCCCTAAAGAGAAGGGCCAGTGAACCAAACTTTGATGCCTCCTCCGCATCAGGCCCTCAGGAGAGCAGGGGCCTGTTCCACTGGCACAATCAGGACACAAGCTGGCCAGGAGTGTGTCCCTGCCCCCCATTGCTCAGCATTACCCCTGTAAGCAGAGCAGAGCTTCTAGCAGTGCCCCACATTCAACAGAAGTGGCTGGCCCATGTGTGTGTAACAACATATTAGAAATTGAAATACTCCCGCCTACTTCACAAGACTCTGACATGGAAATATCATCTCCCTGTAAGAAGATTGGGCAAGTGAAGAAACTTTGTAGGAGGAGCTGAAGTCTCATATCCAGGCCAAAAAACCCATGACAAAGGAGGAGTGGGATGCACGACCGAGCATCATTCACAATGTAGTGGACCCAGAGACAGGACACACAAGACTCATCAAGGGAGACTTTGTGAGGTTTTAGAGGAGATCGTAACTGGCACAGAAAGATCAACAATCAAGCCACCCAAGGGTCGATGGGGGTGAGCCTGCTTCCCTGAGGGCCCCGACACCCCCAGGTGGCCTGAGGCTTCCAGGTGTTTCTTCATGTGGCTGGTCACCAAGGCTAGGCAAGATAGGTGGGACTGAGGGAGGAGGCCCCTTGTCCCTGAAGCCCCCAGTGGAGCAGTGATTGTCAGGCCAGCATCTTCCTGTGGAAGTCAGGAGTGGTGGGGCAGATATTACACTTTTACTGTTCCATGGAATTTTGATCCTTAAAATAATCACTGGTTTACACAGAATTCTGGAAACAACACAGAGCTACACCTGATGAGGAGACCCTGAAGGTTTCATCCCTCCAGACATTGGTTTTCGTCTGAAAAAAATCAATAGCTTTCCTCCTGTGTAGATGTGCCATGGCACGAATCCCACGCTCCTGTGCTGTACATACACAGCAAAGTCACTGTCTCCTGTACACCTCTTGGGCCAGCCAAGTGACTCTGAGTCTGAGTCCAGTTTGTCAGCTGCTCAGGCACAGAACCCCATGACTGGACAGCAGGCTCTCATCCAACACAGGGAAGTTGCAGAATTGTGGCCAGTGTTGTGTAGAAGGAAGGGCTCAGACACAGTGTAGGATTCCTATCCTTGTTTGCACAGAAATAAAATGGCTGTATGACCTTAATCTGAAAAAAAAAAAAAAAGATTAGACACTTGCGCCCACCACAAAGAAAAGCAGATCAAAGCTGACATATGCTTAGGATTTGGAATGTCAACTCAACTCTCCTTGTCTAGTGAGTGTTTACACACTGTACTGTATCCGTAGGACCCGAGACAGAGCCTCTAAGCAAGTTGCAAGATATGGTTTATAATTAATAGCCAATGGCATCCTCAATAGCATGGAAAGAAGCTACAAGAAAATCTCAAACCCAGACTTCTGGGGGTAGAGGGACCAAGATCCAGAAAGGAAAGCCTCCTAATTAAAAACTCTTCCTGGAGAATTGCAGGTCTATAAGATGGATGCCCTCAGATGACTCTCGGTAAAATTCAAGTTTTCCATCTGAACAGGGATCTTATGAAGATTATGATGTATGGTTGGATCCAGGGAAAGATGCTTCCATTTGGCTAAATCTGAGATGTTAGGATGCTTTATTTACATGGGGGAGGATCTCTGGTGTTGTGGCTAGGTGGGTGACATCATGGTCCTAGTGAAATATTGTGTTCACTTGTTCTGACACCAGTAGGCATTGACTTGAATTGAACTAATGTCTACTCTTCTCAAAGAGAATTATTGTATTTTAAACATCCTTCAACCTAGCCAGTTCTTATGTCTCATGACAGACTCCATTGACCCACATAAAACTTCACACACACATACAAAATCCTGTCTTCTAAACAATACATGCGTTACAAAACTAAAGAGATGGTCCTCAAAATAAGACACTCAAAGTTAGGTACTTTGAAAAAGTGTTTCACAATATTGTTATCTGAAAATATAATTAAAATGTATTAGGTGGCATGTGCTCCATCCGTGACTAGTAACAGGAACCTAAGTGCAACAAGTGATGGGCAGGACAACAAGAATCATGGATGCTTACACACTGAAAGTGCAATGTAAAGAAAGGTCAGCCACCCTGGTGGCCAGCATGAAAGTTCCTAAGAACAAGTTGATTAGGAGTGCTGTCTGATCTGTCAGTATGATGCAGGGAAACTCAGACAGTCAGGACCATTGTGGCACTGTTCACTATCAGAAAAGAACACAGCCAGAATGAACTCCAACACATGAGTGGAGATAAAAATCAGGAACTAAGCATATCATTAATGTTCTGCTTAGACTCTCTCCTCTCTGAGTCTGTGTGTGTGTGTGTGTGTGTTTGTGTGTGTGTGTGTGTGTGTGTGTGTGTGTGTGTGTGCGCATGCGCACGCGCGTGAATGTAGTTTTTGCATGAGATGTCTTATTTCCATTCTCTTTCCAGTGGCCTGTTTACTTTCCTGACATTGATTTTTGGATTTCCTTCCATTCTCACTGTGATGTTGTGTCATATGCATTACAAACTAGTATAAGCCTCCCTTTTCTTGCCCACTATATGTCCTGACTTCCCCTCTCAGAACTGGTCTACTCTTTTGTCTTACTGCTGTCTGAATATTACAAGTGGATTGAACTTTGTTTTAGGGCAGTAATTGGTTTCTCTTAGGAGTAGATAGTTTCTTGTTCATTTCTTCACAACCTTAACAGGATGATTCTGCCAGGAAGAACATTAAATTGCTAAAATAAAACATATCTGTCATTATGCCATGGAATATGAACCTTGAATTCAGATTCAGTTGCTGGTAGAGAACAGCAATATCAAAACTGATATAGTACAGGTACTTCCCTGTGGTTTCCACATTAGTAATATTATGACTGTCAGGTCACTTCAAGGCAAGGGTAGGCTAATGTTATGAAGTCAAGCCCATATAACTATGCTCACTCCTGAGGTTTCTCTTTCTCAAAAGGCTGGACAAGAAGTGAGGCTGAGTATTTTTCTTGACTTCTGCTAACAGGTCCAAGAAAATCACAAAACATGGACTTGAAATTAAACCAAGAGAGAGACAGGAGGACAGTAGTTACAAAATAACAGCTTCATAGACCCTAGGGATAAAACTCCAGCCAGACTGCAGACTTTTATACATGGTGTTACTTTTTCTTATAATTTTCTCACAAATGCTCCACAAAAACAGAAGATGGACACTGACCCTCTCAATATATCTTCAGAGTGGCTCTTTCAACTTTTGCCTTCAGGGCCTTTTTCTTCCTTCTAATAATGCTAAGAATCTATTTAAGGGTTTGAATGAGGTTCAATCCCTTAGGATCATGCACTTCAGTATATGGTTCTTCGTTGGTAAATCTGTTTCAGAAGTATAATGCAGAGGGCTGGATCTCTGTCATCAGGACTCAGGATCTGCCCAGGAAAGGCTGTGCTCACAGTTCAGCTGCACGGGCTCTTTTACAGCTCAACCAGTGCAGAGCTTGAGGACAGGGATGGTGATTCCCCCAGAAGTGTTTTTATTTTCGAGAATAGATTTCGATATTCTAGGTATTTTGTTATTCCAGATGAATTTGGAAATTGCTTTTCCCAACTCTATGAAGAATTGAGTTGGAATTTTGATGAGGATTGCACTGAATCTGTAGATTACTTTTGGCAAGATGGACATTTTTACAATTTTGACCCTGCAAATCCATGAGCATAGGAGATCTTTCCATTTTCTGAGATCTTCTTCAATTTTCTTCAGATTCTTGAAGTTCTTGTCATATAGATCTTTCACTTGCTTGGTGATGGTCACACCAAGGTATTTTATGTTCTTTGTACCTTTTGTGAAGGGTTTCAATTCCCTACTTTCTTTCTCAGCCTGTTTATCCATTGTGTACTGGAAGGTGGTTGATTTGTTTCGGTTAATTTTATAGTCTGCCACTTTGCTGAAGTTGTGTATTAGTTGTAAAAGTTCTCTCGTGGAATTTTTGCGGTCACTGAAGTATGCTATTATATCTCCTGCAAATAGCAATATTTTGATGTCTTCCTTTCTAAAGTGAATTCATTTGATTTTGTTTTGTTCTCTAATTGCCCAAGACTTCAGTACTATACTGAATAAGGAGGGGGAGAGTGGGCAGCCTTGTCTATTCCCTGATTTTGTGGGATTGCTTCATGTTTCTCACTGTTTAGTTTGATGTTGGGCACTGGATTGTTTTATATTGCTTTTACTACGTTAAGGTATAAGCCTTGGATTCCTGCTCTTTCCAAGACTGTTATCATGAAGGGGTATTGAATTTTGTCAAATGCTTTCCCAGAATCTAATGAGATGATCATATGATTTTTTTATTTGAGTTTGTTTATATGGTGGATTATGTTGATGGATTTCCAAATATGGAATCATCCCTGAATCCCATGATGGTGAATGATCATTTTGATGTGTTCTTGGATTTCTTTAGAAAGAATTTTATTAGTTTTGCATCAATGTTCTTGGGGAGACTGGTCTTAAGTTCTCTTTCCTTGCAGAGTCTTTCCATGGTTTAGAGTAATTGTGGCTTTGAAGAATGAGTTGGTTTGTGTTCCCTCTGTCTCTATTGTCAAAAAAAACCGCAGCTATACTCAGAAAAACCGCAGCCCCAGCTGATACCAGGAGCAGTGTCTTTGGAGCCGTGTCCTTAGACTCACTCCTGGACCACATTTAAAGTAACCAATTAAACCCTGTAACTATGCTTCTGCTTCTGTACCTCACTTCTGCCCCCCAAGCTCAAGACACAGACACAGATACAGGCACAGGCACAGACAGACACAGACACAAGAAGGCAAAGAAGTAGAAGGTGGAGCCTCAAGACGACCTTGCTTCTAAAACAAAGCCTTCAGGAAGAAAAAGGAGCCCCTGGGAAGAAAGCAGCCACTGCTAAAACCAGAGATACAAACAAAAAAGCTTTCTGATCAAGAGGCAACCATTCCTGAGACCAAAGGAAAGAATAAAGGGAAGGAAGCCAATAGAAATGTGGGATAGAAAATCCTCAGGCTGAGGAATGGACTCTGCCATTCTAAAACAAACTCAAAATCAGTGAAGCTCCCAGTGAAGAAAGTAATAGTGAGACAGAAAAGGAAATACCCATGGAGCACAAAGAAAGAGCTCTCTTTAAGTTTTCGATATCTGAAGAGACTTTCAAAGATTGTGGGGTGAACTTCCTATTTCCTTCACAAGCCAGGACATTCCACCATGTGTACACTGGGAAAGAATTAATTGCCTAGCCATGTACAGTAACCAAGAAGACATTCTCCTTTGCTATTCCTTTGAGAAACTTCATGGTCTGCGACAAGAGAGGAAGTGAGGCCAAGCCCCTCAGGTTCTATTCCTGGACCTAGAAGAGAACTAGCAAATCAAATGATCAGAGGCTACAGTGACATCAGCAAAAAGCTATCAGTAATTTGTTCTTCGGTTGGAACTACCTAAGGTGGTCATTTTGAAGGAGTGCATAGTGGGGGTGATATCTGTTTGGAACCCCAGGTTGTGGTAATACTATTTGGATATGGGTTTTGCTAATCAAGTGGAAGAAATTTTATGTGTTGCAAATAAGAAAGCTTTTGAAGACAACCCCCAAACACTGCCTTTTCTCTAAAACTTGACCTCATGGGATTTTAATGTTTTGAAGAAATACACAAAATGTGCACACAAACAGCTGGACCTGATAGGGATGAAGACTCAGGAAGCAGCCATAACTGTGGACACCTGGTGATTAAGTGTCACAGGACAGAGAGGGCAGTGGGGATTGTGGATGTGATCTGAGTGCACAGTGGTCATCTATGACACACACCCATCTTCTCTGATAAAAAGGAGGAGGTCAAGGAGCTGTTGCCTAACACATTCATAAAGCACGATGTCCAGTCTGTACATGGCTACATTACAAAGAAGCCAAAGGAAATCACACTGGAGGGTGTTTCAATGGCAATTTTCGAGTCTTGGTTGTAACCACTGTTACTGCCTAAGGTAGACATGGTGGTTCAGAGCTGTTCATCACAGGATGTGGAGTCTTACATTCATAGTTCAGGGCGTATAGGCAGAACTAGAAGGACAGGGGTCTGTATCTACTTCTTTCAGCACAAAGAAGAGGACAGTTACTATAAGTGAAGCAGAAATCAGGAATTAAATTTAACAAATAGGTACTCCTTGTGAAGAAGAAATAATAAATGTCTCTAGCAAAGATGCCAACAGGCTTTTGGATTCTGTGCCTCCCACGGCCATTGGCCATTTCAAGCAGTCAGATGAGAAGCTCATTATGGAGAAGGGAGCTGTGAGGCTCTGGCAGCTTCTCTGGCCCAAAGCTCAGGGACCACATAGGTTGACAGTGCTCTCTGATCAGCTCCCATGTGGGTTTACTGACCCTGGTCCTTCAGTGCTTTGTTGAGATGTCCAACATCTGTAACTCTTGAACAAAACTTAAGAAGCTGCTGGCCAAGATCATTGAAGCCAAAGTGAAAGGAATGGTCTTCCTCAGAGGAAAACTGTGAGTCTGTTTTGATGTCTGCCCTGAAGCAGTTGCAGAAATACAGTACAACTGGCATGATTCAAGACACTGGCAGCTCACAGTGACCACTCAGCAGCTGGAGCTGGAAGGAACTCTGGAAGGATATCTAGATGGCAGAGGTGAGCAGGATGGCAGCCATGGTGCTTTCAGGGGACAGTTTTGTGGATGCAGGAACTATCAGAAACACAGGCAGGAACAGTGAAGAGGAGGAGGAACTTCAGACAAAGCTCAGAGGAGAAACAGGAGGCTGCAACAAAAGAAACAGATCCCAGAACAAAGGCCAGAGAGGAGTTTTAGTAAAGTAGTAGAGGCAAGAAGAAACTGTTCCTACTGGGGAGCCCAGGGCCCTTCCTGCTCTCAGAGTCCCAGTGCTTCCTTCCTGTTTGATCATTGCAGTTTGATTTGGCCTCCTTATTTGCAGAGGGAGGCTTCTGAACTGTCCAAGCACTTATCATAAACTGTCTTTATTTTGGAAAGTGATAGGAATAAATAAATTAATCAATAAATAACCTGAAGAGGACTAAACAAGGGCTCTCCTATTGGACCTTCATTGCACCTCCCAGGTGCTGCTCCTCTAACTGGAGGCTCATGAGCCTAAAGAGCTGGAGGGTGCAGAGCTGACCAAAGCTCTCTCTCTGGCTGCAGCTTTAATGCACTTCCCTGGTGCAGAAGATGCCCTCTGCAGCCTGTAACTGCTAAACAAGTAAATATCTGTCTTTTGATCTGCAAAAGAAGATAATTGAGGATAGTCTCATTTTCATGAGAGTGGAAATGTCCCTGTTGCTCAGAGTGGAAATAGTTACACTGCAGGATAACCCTATCTCCATGGTGAAGTTCATGCTCTAACCTCACAAAGAACCACTGTGATAGAAGAATGAGTGTCCTCGGTATAAGACTGTGAACTGGCCTGTGAGCTTTGTCCAGTTAGAGCAGGAAGCTAATTTGGGTGACCTGTGGGACTCCTTCAGAGTTTTCTAGGTTGTTCATTTTAAGGTTGTATTATCTCACAACCTCTGTGCACCAGAGCACAGGGAACAGCCTCATGGACAGCAATTTGAAAACAGAGACTTTGAGAAGTCAGTAGAGTGTGGGTTTCTTACTTGGCCAGGGTTCATTTGGCACTGTGAAATTGGCCTGGCACCTGAAAAGCAAGGCTCTGGTTGCCATCAAAACGGTTACAATTAGCAAGAAGAACATCAGAGGGATCAGGACAGAAAGAGCAATATTGGAGACACTACATCATCCTTACATCATTTGCCTTTTCCAAGTCATAGAAACAGCAAGTAACATACATTTCATATTGTAATATGTCCCAGGAGGAAACTTATTTGAAATAGTAAAAGACCAATTCCGACTGTCTGAGGAGGAGGCAAAAAAAAAAAAAAAAACAAAACAAAACAAAACAAAACATTTGGACAGATAGTTTCGGGAATAAAATTCTGCCACCAAGGAGATATTGTACACAACGAGATATCAAGCCGGATAACATAGTAAGAGATGCCAGAGGTAATATTAAAATAATAGACTTTGGCCTAGCCTGGAGATGCAGAACTGGGAGATTAATGAAAGTGCCACTTGGAACCAGAATATATTTTGCCCCAGAGCTTATATTAAGTGAGCCCTATGAGGGAAAGAAGTCGGATGCGTGGAGTTTGGGCGTTTTGCTGTTTTTCATTACAACCGGGTTCTTCCCCTTTAGAGGAAAGGCCATTAAAAGAGATAAGTAACTATATTGTAACAGGGACCTATGCAGTTCCACGTTTCCTCCGGGGACCTACGCAGTTCCACGTTTCCTCTCTGGACAACTGGAGAACCTGATCCACCAAGTCCTCACGGTTTCCCCAGAGATGAGGCCTTCCATCAAAGAAATTGAAACCATCCATGGGTGAGGAAGTGAGAAATAACCATCTTGACCAAGATCGACTCAGATTTCAAAATTATCTATATGCTCTGTTACATGAGGTACAATGCCAGCCAGATATTGAATTCCTGCACAAAAGAAATATGATGCACCAATGGGTGCATATTTAACATTAAATGAACATGTACACCTAGGGCATGAGCATGGATCTCCCTCTTCAGCCAAGGCTGTGGATCCCTGCCCTACATGATCCCCATCCCCAACACATACTCTTCCCCTAAAGAGAAGGGCCAGTGAACCAAACTTTGATGCCTCCTCCGCATCAGGCCCTCAGGAGAGCAGGGGCCTGTTCCACTGGCACAATCAGGACACAAGCTGGCCAGGAGTGTGTCCCTGCCCCCCATTGCTCAGCATTACCCCTGTAAGCAGAGCAGAGCTTCTAGCAGTGCCCCACATTCAACAGAAGTGGCTGGCCCATGTGTGTGTAACAACATATTAGAAATTGAAATACTCCCGCCTACTTCACAAGACTCTGACATGGAAATATCATCTCCCTGTAAGAAGATTGGGCAAGTGAAGAAACTTTGTAGGAGGAGCTGAAGTCTCATATCCAGGCCAAAAAACCCATGACAAAGGAGGAGTGGGATGCACGACCGAGCATCATTCACAATGTAGTGGACCCAGAGACAGGACACACAAGACTCATCAAGGGAGACTTTGTGAGGTTTTAGAGGAGATCGTAACTGGCACAGAAAGATCAACAATCAAGCCACCCAAGGGTCGATGGGGGTGAGCCTGCTTCCCTGAGGGCCCCGACACCCCCAGGTGGCCTGAGGCTTCCAGGTGTTTCTTCATGTGGCTGGTCACCAAGGCTAGGCAAGATAGGTGGGACTGAGGGAGGAGGCCCCTTGTCCCTGAAGCCCCCAGTGGAGCAGTGATTGTCAGGCCAGCATCTTCCTGTGGAAGTCAGGAGTGGTGGGGCAGATATTACACTTTTACTGTTCCATGGAATTTTGATCCTTAAAATAATCACTGGTTTACACAGAATTCTGGAAACAACACAGAGCTACACCTGATGAGGAGACCCTGAAGGTTTCATCCCTCCAGACATTGGTTTTCGTCTGAAAAAAATCAATAGCTTTCCTCCTGTGTAGATGTGCCATGGCACGAATCCCACGCTCCTGTGCTGTACATACACAGCAAAGTCACTGTCTCCTGTACACCTCTTGGGCCAGCCAAGTGACTCTGAGTCTGAGTCCAGTTTGTCAGCTGCTCAGGCACAGAACCCCATGACTGGACAGCAGGCTCTCATCCAACACAGGGAAGTTGCAGAATTGTGGCCAGTGTTGTGTAGAAGGAAGGGCTCAGACACAGTGTAGGATTCCTATCCTTGTTTGCACAGAAATAAAATGGCTGTATGACCTTAATCTGAAAAAAAAAAAAAAAAGATTAGACACTTGCGCCCACCACAAAGAAAAGCAGATCAAAGCTGACATATGCTTAGGATTTGGAATGTCAACTCAACTCTCCTTGTCTAGTGAGTGTTTACACACTGTACTGTATCCGTAGGACCCGAGACAGAGCCTCTAAGCAAGTTGCAAGATATGGTTTATAATTAATAGCCAATGGCATCCTCAATAGCATGGAAAGAAGCTACAAGAAAATCTCAAACCCAGACTTCTGGGGGTAGAGGGACCAAGATCCAGAAAGGAAAGCCTCCTAATTAAAAACTCTTCCTGGAGAATTGCAGGTCTATAAGATGGATGCCCTCAGATGACTCTCGGTAAAATTCAAGTTTTCCATCTGAACAGGGATCTTATGAAGATTATGATGTATGGTTGGATCCAGGGAAAGATGCTTCCATTTGGCTAAATCTGAGATGTTAGGATGCTTTATTTACATGGGGGAGGATCTCTGGTGTTGTGGCTAGGTGGGTGACATCATGGTCCTAGTGAAATATTGTGTTCACTTGTTCTGACACCAGTAGGCATTGACTTGAATTGAACTAATGTCTACTCTTCTCAAAGAGAATTATTGTATTTTAAACATCCTTCAACCTAGCCAGTTCTTATGTCTCATGACAGACTCCATTGACCCACATAAAACTTCACACACACATACAAAATCCTGTCTTCTAAACAATACATGCGTTACAAAACTAAAGAGATGGTCCTCAAAATAAGACACTCAAAGTTAGGTACTTTGAAAAAGTGTTTCACAATATTGTTATCTGAAAATATAATTAAAATGTATTAGGTGGCATGTGCTCCATCCGTGACTAGTAACAGGAACCTAAGTGCAACAAGTGATGGGCAGGACAACAAGAATCATGGATGCTTACACACTGAAAGTGCGATGTAAAGAAAGGTCAGCCACCCTGGTGGCCAGCATGAAAGTTCCTCAGAACAAGTTGATTAGGAGTGCTGTCTGATCTGTCAGTATGATGCAGGGAAACTCAGACAGTCAGGACCATTGTGGCACTGTTCACTATCAGAAAAGAACACAGCCAGAATGAACTCCAACACCTGAGTGGAGATAAAAATCAGGAACTAAGCATATCATTAATGTTCTGTTTAGACTCTCTCCTCTCTGAGTTTGTGTGTGTGTGTGTGTGTGTGTGTGTGTGTGTGTGTGTGCGCATGCGCACGCGCGTGAATGTAGTTTTTGCATGAGATGTCTTATTTCCATTCTCTTTCCAGTGGCCTGTTTACTTTCCTGACATTGATTTTTGGATTTCCTTCCATTCTCACTGTGATGTTGTGTCATATGCATTACAAACTAGTATAAGCCTCCCTTTTCTTGCCCACTATATGTCCTGACTTCCCCTCTCAGAACTGGTCTACTCTTTTGTCTTACTGCTGTCTGAATATTACAAGTGGATTGAACTTTGTTTTAGGGCAGTAATTGGTTTCTCTTAGGAGTAGATAGTTTCTTGTTCATTTCTTCACAACCTTAACAGGATGATTCTGCCAGGAAGAACATTAAATTGCTAAAATAAAACATATCTGTCATTATGCCATGGAATATGAACCTTGAATTCAGATTCAGTTGCTGGTAGAGAACAGCAATATCAAAACTGATATAGTACAGGTACTTCCCTGTGGTTTCCACATTAGTAATATTATGACTGTCAGGTCACTTCAAGGCAAGGGTAGGCTAATGTTATGAAGTCAAGCCCATATAACTATGCTCACTCCTGAGGTTTCTCTTTCTCAAAAGGCTGGACAAGAAGTGAGGCTGAGTATTTTCCTTGACTTCTGCTAACAGGTCCAAGAAAATCACAAAACATGGACTTGAAATTAAACCAAGAGAGAGACAGGAGGACAGTAGTTACAAAATAACAGCTTCATAGACCCTAGGGATAAAACTCCAGCCAGACTGCAGACTTTTATACATGGTGTTACTTTTTCTTATAATTTTCTCACAAATGCTCCACAAAAACAGAAGATGGACACTGACCCTCTCAATATATCTTCAGAGTGGCTCTTTCAACTTTTGCCTTCAGGGCCTTTTTCTTCCTTCTAATAATGCTAAGAATCTATTTAAGGGTTTGAATGAGGTTCAATCCCTTAGGATCATGCACTTCAGTATATGGTTCTTCGTTGGTAAATCTGTTTCAGAAGTATAATGCAGAGGGCTGGATCTCTGTCATCAGGACTCAGGATCTGCCCAGGAAAGGCTGTGCTCACAGTTCAGCTGCACGGGCTCTTTTACAGCTCAACCAGTGCAGAGCTTGAGGACAGGGATGGTGATTCCCCCAGAAGTGTTTTTATTTTCGAGAATAGATTTCGATATTCTAGGTATTTTGTTATTCCAGATGAATTTGGAAATTGCTTTTCCCAACTCTATGAAGAATTGAGTTGGAATTTTGATGAGGATTGCACTGAATCTGTAGATTACTTTTGGCAAGATGGACATTTTTACAATTTTGACCCTGCAAATCCATGAGCATAGGAGATCTTTCCATTTTCTGAGATCTTCTTCAATTTTCTTCAGATTCTTGAAGTTCTTGTCATATAGATCTTTCACTTGCTTGGTGATGGTCACACCAAGGTATTTTATGTTCTTTGTACCTTTTGTGAAGGGTTTCAATTCCCTACTTTCTTTCTCAGCCTGTTTATCCATTGTGTACTGGAAGGTGGTTGATTTGTTTCGGTTAATTTTATAGTCTGCCACTTTGCTGAAGTTGTGTATTAGTTGTAAAAGTTCTCTCGTGGAATTTTTGCGGTCACTGAAGTATGCTATTATATCTCCTGCAAATAGCAATATTTTGATGTCTTCCTTTCTAAAGTGAATTCATTTGATTTTGTTTTGTTCTCTAATTGCCCAAGACTTCAGTACTATACTGAATAAGGAGGGGGAGAGTGGGCAGCCTTGTCTATTCCCTGATTTTGTGGGATTGCTTCATGTTTCTCACTGTTTAGTTTGATGTTGGGCACTGGATTGTTTTATATTGCTTTTACTACGTTAAGGTATAAGCCTTGGATTCCTGCTCTTTCCAAGACTGTTATCATGAAGGGGTATTGAATTTTGTCAAATGCTTTCCCAGAATCTAATGAGATGATCATATGATTTTTTTATTTGAGTTTGTTTATATGGTGGATTATGTTGATGGATTTCCAAATATGGAATCATCCCTGAATCCCATGATGGTGAATGATCATTTTGATGTGTTCTTGGATTTCTTTAGAAAGAATTTTATTAGTTTTGCATCAATGTTCTTGGGGAGACTGGTCTTAAGTTCTCTTTCCTTGCAGAGTCTTTCCATGGTTTAGAGTAATTGTGGCTTTGAAGAATGAGTTGGTTTGTGTTCCCTCTGTCTCTATTGTCAAAAAAAACCGCAGCTATACTCAGAAAAACCGCAGCCCCAGCTGATACCAGGAGCAGTGTCTTTGGAGCCGTGTCCTTAGACTCACTCCTGGACCACATTTAAAGTAACCAATTAAACCCTGTAACTATGCTTCTGCTTCTGTACCTCACTTCTGCCCCCCAAGCTCAAGACACAGACACAGATACAGGCACAGGCACAGACAGACACAGACACAAGAAGGCAAAGAAGTAGAAGGTGGAGCCTCAAGACGACCTTGCTTCTAAAACAAAGCCTTCAGGAAGAAAAAGGAGCCCCTGGGAAGAAAGCAGCCACTGCTAAAACCAGAGATACAAACAAAAAAGCTTTCTGATCAAGAGGCAACCATTCCTGAGACCAAAGGAAAGAATAAAGGGAAGGAAGCCAATAGAAATGTGGGATAGAAAATCCTCAGGCTGAGGAAACTCTGCCATTCTAAAACAAACTCAAAATCAGTGAAGCTCCCAGTGAAGAAAGTAATAGTGAGACAGAAAAGGAAATACCCATGGAGCACAAAGAAAGAGCTCTCTTTAAGTTTTCGATATCTGAAGAGACTTTCAAAGATTGTGGGGTGAACTTCCTATTTCCTTCACAAGCCAGGACATTCCACCATGTGTACACTGGGAAAGAATTAATTGCCTAGCCATGTACAGTAACCAAGAAGACATTCTCCTTTGCTATTCCTTTGAGAAACTTCATGGTCTGCGACAAGAGAGGAAGTGAGGCCAAGCCCCTCAGGTTCTATTCCTGGACCTAGAAGAGAACTAGCAAATCAAATGATCAGAGGCTACAGTGACATCAGCAAAAAGCTATCAGTAATTTGTTCTTCGGTTGGAACTACCTAAGGTGGTCATTTTGAAGGAGTGCATAGTGGGTGTGATATCTGTTTGGAACCCCAGGTTGTGGTAATACTATTTGGATATGGGTTTTGCTAAACAAGTGGAAGAAATTTTATGTGTTGCAAATAAGAAAGCTTTTGAAGACAACCCCCAAACACTGCCTTTTCTCTAAAACTTGACCTCATGGGATTTTAATGTTTTGAAGAAATACACAAAATGTGCACACAAACAGCTGGACTTGATAGGGATGAAGACTCAGGAAACAGCCATAACTGTGGACACCTGGTGATTAAGTGTCACAGGACAGAGAGGGCAGTGGGGATTGTGGATGTGATCTGAGTGCACAGTGGTCATCTATGACACACACCCATCTTCTCTGATAAAAAGGAGGAGGTCAAGGAGCTGTTGCCTAACACATTCATAAAGCACGATGTCCAGTCTGTACATGGCTACATTACAAAGAAGCCAAAGGAAATCACACTGGAGGGTGTTTCAATGGCAATTTTCGAGTCTTGGTTGTAACCACTGTTACTGCCTAAGGTAGACATGGTGGTTCAGAGCTGTTCATCACAGGATGTGGAGTCTTACATTCATAGTTCAGGGCGTATAGGCAGAACTAGAAGGACAGGGGTCTGTATCTACTTCTTTCAGCACAAAGAAGAGGACAGTTACTATAAGTGAAGCAGAAATCAGGAATTAAATTTAACAAATAGGTACTCCTTGTGAAGAAGAAATAATAAATGTCTCTAGCAAAGATGCCAACAGGCTTTTGGATTCTGTGCCTCCCACGGCCATTGGCCATTTCAAGCAGTCAGATGAGAAGCTCATTATGGAGAAGGGAGCTGTGAGGCTCTGGCAGCTTCTCTGGCCCAAAGCTCAGGGACCACATAGGTTGACAGTGCTCTCTGATCAGCTCCCATGTGGGTTTACTGACCCTGGTCCTTCAGTGCTTTGTTGAGATGTCCAACATCTGTAACTCTTGAACAAAACTTAAGAAGCTGCTGGCCAAGATCATTGAAGCCAAAGTGAAAGGAATGGTCTTCCTCAGAGGAAAACTGTGAGTCTGTTTTGATGTCTGCCCTGAAGCAGTTGCAGAAATACAGTACAACTGGCATGATTCAAGACACTGGCAGCTCACAGTGACCACTCAGCAGCTGGAGCTGGAAGGAACTCTGGAAGGATATCTAGATGGCAGAGGTGAGCAGGATGGCAGCCATGGTGCTTTCAGGGGACAGTTTTGTGGATGCAGGAACTATCAGAAACACAGGCAGGAACAGTGAAGAGGAGGAGGAACTTCAGACAAAGCTCAGAGGAGAAACAGGAGGCTGCAACAAAAGAAACAGATCCCAGAACAAAGGCCAGAGAGGAGTTTTAGTAAAGTAGTAGAGGCAAGAAGAAACTGTTCCTACTGGGGAGCCCAGGGCCCTTCCTGCTCTCAGAGTCCCAGTGCTTCCTTCCTGTTTGATCATTGCAGTTTGATTTGGCCTCCTTATTTGCAGAGGGAGGCTTCTGAACTGTCCAAGCACTTATCATAAACTGTCTTTATTTTGGAAAGTGATAGGAATAAATAAATTATCAATAAATAACCTGAAGAGGACTAAACAAGGGCTCTCCTATTGGACCTTCAGTGCACCTCCCAGGTGCTGCTCCTCTAACTGGAGGCTCATGAGCCTAAAGAGCTGGAGGGTGCAGAGCTGACCAAAGCTCTCTCTCTGGCTGCAGCTTTAATGCACTTCCCTGGTGCAGCAGATGCCCTCTGCAGCCTGTAACTGCTAAACAAGTAAATATCTGTCTTTTGATCTGCTAAAGAAGATAATTGAGGATAGTCTCATTTTCATGAGAGTGGAAATGTCCCTGTTGCTCAGAGTGGAAACAGCCACACTGCAGGATAACCCTATCTCCATGGTGAAGTTCATGCTCTAACCTCACAAAGAACCACTGTGATAGAAGAATGAGTGTCCTCGTATAAGACTGTGAACTGGCCTGTGAGCTTTGTCCAGTTAGAGCAGGAAGCTAATTTGGGTGACCTGTGGGACTCCTTCAGAGTTTTCTAGGTTGTTCATTTTAAGGTTGTATTATCTCACAACCTCTGTGCACCAGAGCACAGGGAACAGCCTCATGGACAGCAATTTGAAAACAGAGACTTTGAGAAGTCAGTAGAGTGTGGGTTTCTTACTTGGCCAGGGTTCATTTGGCACTGTGAAATTGGCCTGGCACCTGAAAAGCAAGGCTCTGGTTGCCATCAAAACGGTTACAATTAGCAAGAAGAACATCAGAGGGATCAGGACAGAAAGAGCAATATTGGAGACACTACATCATCCTTACATCATTTGCCTTTTCCAAGTCATAGAAACAGCAAGTAACATACATTTCATATTGTAATATGTCCCAGGAGGAAACTTATTTGAAATAGTAAAAGACCAATTCCGACTGTCTGAGGAGGAGGCAAAAAAAAAAAAAAAAAAAAAAAAAACAAAACAAAACAAAACATTTGGACAGATAGTTTCGGGAATAAAATTCTGCCACCAAGGAGATATTGTACACAACGAGATATCAAGCCGGATAACATAGTAAGAGATGCCAGAGGTAATATTAAAATAATAGACTTTGGCCTAGCCTGGAGATGCAGAACTGGGAGATTAATGAAAGTGCCACTTGGAACCAGAATATATTTTGCCCCAGAGCTTATATTAAGTGAGCCCTATGAGGGAAAGAAGTCGGATGCGTGGAGTTTGGGCGTTTTGCTGTTTTTTATTACAACCGGGTTCTTCCCCTTTAGAGGAAAGACCATTAAAAGAGATAAGTAACAATATTGTAACAGGGACCTATGCAGTTCCACGTTTCCTCCGGGGACCTACGCAGTTCCACGTTTCCTCTCTGGACAACTGGAGAACCTGATCCACCAAGTCCTCACGGTTTCCCCAGAGATGAGGCCTTCCATCAAAGAAATTGAAACCATCCATGGGTGAGGAAGTGAGAAATAACCATCTTGACCAAGATCGACTCAGATTTCAAAATTATCTATATGCTCTGTTACATGAGGTAAAATGCCAGCCAGATATTGAATTCCTGCACAAAAGAAATATGATGCACCAATGGGTGCATATTTAACATTAAAAGAACATGTACACCTAGGGCATGAGCATGGATCTCCCTCTTCAGCCAAGGCTGTGGATCCCTGCCCTACATGATCCCCATCCCCAACACATACTCTTCCCCTAAAGAGAAGGGCCAGTGAACCAAACTTTGATGCCTCCTCCGCATCAGGCCCTCAGGAGAGCAGGGGCCTGTTCCACTGGCACAATCAGGACACAAGCTGGCCAGGAGTGTGTCCCTGCCCCCCATTGCTCAGCATTACCCCTGTAAGCAGAGCAGAGCTTCTAGCAGTGCCCCACATTCAACAGAAGTGGCTGGCCCATGTGTGTGTAACAACATATTAGAAATTGAAATACTCCCGCCTACTTCACAAGACTCTGACATGGAAATATCATCTCCCTGTAAGAAGATTGGGCAAGTGAAGAAACTTTGTAGGAGGAGCTGAAGTCTCATATCCAGGCCAAAAAACCCATGACAAAGGAGGAGTGGGATGCACGACCGAGCATCATTCACAATGTAGTGGACCCAGAGACAGGACACACAAGACTCATCAAGGGAGACTTTGTGAGGTTTTAGAGGAGATCGTAACTGGCACAGAAAGATCAACAATCAAGCCACCCAAGGGTCGATGGGGGTGAGCCTGCTTCCCTGAGGGCCCCGACACCCCCAGGTGGCCTGAGGCTTCCAGGTGTTTCTTCATGTGGCTGGTCACCAAGGCTAGGCAAGATAGGTGGGACTGAGGGAGGAGGCCCCTTGTCCCTGAAGCCCCCAGTGGAGCAGTGATTGTCAGGCCAGCATCTTCCTGTGGAAGTCAGGAGTGGTGGGGCAGATATTACACTTTTACTGTTCCATGGAATTTTGATCCTTAAAATAATCACTGGTTTACACAGAATTCTGGAAACAACACAGAGCTACACCTGATGAGGAGACCCTGAAGGTTTCATCCCTCCAGACATTGGTTTTCGTCTGAAAAAAATCAATAGCTTTCCTCCTGTGTAGATGTGCCATGGCACGAATCCCACGCTCCTGTGCTGTACATACACAGCAAAGTCACTGTCTCCTGTACACCTCTTGGGCCAGCCAAGTGACTCTGAGTCTGAGTCCAGTTTGTCAGCTGCTCAGGCACAGAACCCCATGACTGGACAGCAGGCTCTCATCCAACACAGGGAAGTTGCAGAATTGTGGCCAGTGTTGTGTAGAAGGAAGGGCTCAGACACAGTGTAGGATTCCTATCCTTGTTTGCACAGAAATAAAATGGCTGTATGACCTTAATCTGAAAAAAAAAAAAAAAGATTAGACACTTGCGCCCACCACAAAGAAAAGCAGATCAAAGCTGACATATGCTTAGGATTTGGAATGTCAACTCAACTCTCCTTGTCTAGTGAGTGTTTACACACTGTACTGTATCCGTAGGACCCGAGACAGAGCCTCTAAGCAAGTTGCAAGATATGGTTTATAATTAATAGCCAATGGCATCCTCAATAGCATGGAAAGAAGCTACAAGAAAATCTCAAACCCAGACTTCTGGGGGTAGAGGGACCAAGATCCAGAAAGGAAAGCCTCCTAATTAAAAACTCTTCCTGGAGAATTGCAGGTCTATAAGATGGATGCCCTCAGATGACTCTCGGTAAAATTCAAGTTTTCCATCTGAACAGGGATCTTATGAAGATTATGATGTATGGTTGGATCCAGGGAAAGATGCTTCCATTTGGCTAAATCTGAGATGTTAGGATGCTTTATTTACATGGGGGAGGATCTCTGGTGTTGTGGCTAGGTGGGTGACATCATGGTCCTAGTGAAATATTGTGTTCACTTGTTCTGACACCAGTAGGCATTGACTTGAATTGAACTAATGTCTACTCTTCTCAAAGAGAATTATTGTATTTTAAACATCCTTCAACCTAGCCAGTTCTTATGTCTCATGACAGACTCCATTGACCCACATAAAACTTCACACACACATACAAAATCCTGTCTTCTAAACAATACATGCGTTACAAAACTAAAGAGATGGTCCTCAAAATAAGACACTCAAAGTTAGGTACTTTGAAAAAGTGTTTCACAATATTGTTATCTGAAAATATAATTAAAATGTATTAGGTGGCATGTGCTCCATCCGTGACTAGTAACAGGAACCTAAGTGCAACAAGTGATGGGCAGGACAACAAGAATCATGGATGCTTACACACTGAAAGTGCGATGTAAAGAAAGGTCAGCCACCCTGGTGGCCAGCATGAAAGTTCCTCAGAACAAGTTGATTAGGAGTGCTGTCTGATCTGTCAGTATGATGCAGGGAAACTCAGACAGTCAGGACCATTGTGGCACTGTTCACTATCAGAAAAGAACACAGCCAGAATGAACTCCAACACCTGAGTGGAGATAAAAATCAGGAACTAAGCATATCATTAATGTTCTGTTTAGACTCTCTCCTCTCTGAGTTTGTGTGTGTGTGTGTGTGTGTGTGTGTGTGTGTGTGTGTGCGCATGCGCACGCGCGTGAATGTAGTTTTTGCATGAGATGTCTTATTTCCATTCTCTTTCCAGTGGCCTGTTTACTTTCCTGACATTGATTTTTGGATTTCCTTCCATTCTCACTGTGATGTTGTGTCATATGCATTACAAACTAGTATAAGCCTCCCTTTTCTTGCCCACTATATGTCCTGACTTCCCCTCTCAGAACTGGTCTACTCTTTTGTCTTACTGCTGTCTGAATATTACAAGTGGATTGAACTTTGTTTTAGGGCAGTAATTGGTTTCTCTTAGGAGTAGATAGTTTCTTGTTCATTTCTTCACAACCTTAACAGGATGATTCTGCCAGGAAGAACATTAAATTGCTAAAATAAAACATATCTGTCATTATGCCATGGAATATGAACCTTGAATTCAGATTCAGTTGCTGGTAGAGAACAGCAATATCAAAACTGATATAGTACAGGTACTTCCCTGTGGTTTCCACATTAGTAATATTATGACTGTCAGGTCACTTCAAGGCAAGGGTAGGCTAATGTTATGAAGTCAAGCCCATATAACTATGCTCACTCCTGAGGTTTCTCTTTCTCAAAAGGCTGGACAAGAAGTGAGGCTGAGTATTTTCCTTGACTTCTGCTAACAGGTCCAAGAAAATCACAAAACATGGACTTGAAATTAAACCAAGAGAGAGACAGGAGGACAGTAGTTACAAAATAACAGCTTCATAGACCCTAGGGATAAAACTCCAGCCAGACTGCAGACTTTTATACATGGTGTTACTTTTTCTTATAATTTTCTCACAAATGCTCCACAAAAACAGAAGATGGACACTGACCCTCTCAATATATCTTCAGAGTGGCTCTTTCAACTTTTGCCTTCAGGGCCTTTTTCTTCCTTCTAATAATGCTAAGAATCTATTTAAGGGTTTGAATGAGGTTCAATCCCTTAGGATCATGCACTTCAGTATATGGTTCTTCGTTGGTAAATCTGTTTCAGAAGTATAATGCAGAGGGCTGGATCTCTGTCATCAGGACTCAGGATCTGCCCAGGAAAGGCTGTGCTCACAGTTCAGCTGCACGGGCTCTTTTACAGCTCAACCAGTGCAGAGCTTGAGGACAGGGATGGTGATTCCCCCAGAAGTGTTTTTATTTTCGAGAATAGATTTTGATATTCTAGGTATTTTGTTATTCCAGATGAATTTGGAAATTGCTTTTCCCAACTCTATGAAGAATTGAGTTGGAATTTTGATGAGGATTGCACTGAATCTGTAGATTACTTTTGGCAAGATGGACATTTTTACAATTTTGACCCTGCAAATCCATGAGCATAGGAGATCTTTCCATTTTCTGAGATCTTCTTCAATTTTCTTCAGATTCTTGAAGTTCTTGTCATATAGATCTTTCACTTGCTTGGTGATGGTCACACCAAGGTATTTTATGTTCTTTGTACCTTTTGTGAAGGGTTTCAATTCCCTACTTTCTTTCTCAGCCTGTTTATCCATTGTGTACTGGAAGGTGGTTGATTTGTTTCGGTTAATTTTATAGTCTGCCACTTTGCTGAAGTTGTGTATTAGTTGTAAAAGTTCTCTCGTGGAATTTTTGCGGTCACTGAAGTATGCTATTATATCTCCTGCAAATAGCAATATTTTGATGTCTTCCTTTCTAAAGTGAATTCATTTGATTTTGTTTTGTTCTCTAATTGCCCAAGACTTCAGTACTATACTGAATAAGGAGGGGGAGAGTGGGCAGCCTTGTCTATTCCCTGATTTTGTGGGATTGCTTCATGTTTCTCACTGTTTAGTTTGATGTTGGGCACTGGATTGTTTTATATTGCTTTTACTACGTTAAGGTATAAGCCTTGGATTCCTGCTCTTTCCAAGACTGTTATCATGAAGGGGTATTGAATTTTGTCAAATGCTTTCCCAGAATCTAATGAGATGATCATATGATTTTTTTATTTGAGTTTGTTTATATGGTGGATTATGTTGATGGATTTCCAAATATGGAATCATCCCTGAATCCCATGATGGTGAATGATCATTTTGATGTGTTCTTGGATTTCTTTAGAAAGAATTTTATTAGTTTTGCATCAATGTTCTTGGGGAGACTGGTCTTAAGTTCTCTTTCCTTGCAGAGTCTTTCCATGGTTTAGAGTAATTGTGGCTTTGAAGAATGAGTTGGTTTGTGTTCCCTCTGTCTCTATTGTCAAAAAAACCGCAGCTATACTCAGAAAAACCGCAGCCCCAGCTGATACCAGGAGCAGTGTCTTTTGAGCCGTGTCCTTAGACTCACTCCTGGACCACATTTAAAGTAACCAATTAAACCCTGTAACTATGCTTCTGCTTCTGTACCTCACTTCTGCCCCCCAAGCTCAAGACACAGACACAGATACAGGCACAGGCACAGACAGACACAGACACAAGAAGGCAAAGAAGTAGAAGGTGGAGCCTCAAGACGACCTTGCTTCTAAAACAAAGCCTTCAGGAAGAAAAAGGAGCCCTTGGGAAGAAAGCAGCCACTGCTAAAACCAGAGATACAAACAAAAAAGCTTTCTGATCAAGAGGCAACCATTCCTGAGACCAAAGGAAAGAATAAAGGGAAGGAAGCCAATAGAAATGTGGGATAGAAAATCCTCAGGCTGAGGAATGGACTCTGCCATTCTAAAACAAACTCAAAATCAGTGAAGCTCCCAGTGAAGAAAGTAATAGTGAGACAGAAAAGGAAATACCCATGGAGCACAAAGAAAGAGCTCTCTTTAAGTTTTCGATATCTGAAGAGACTTTCAAAGATTGTGGGGTGAACTTCCTATTTCCTTCACAAGCCAGGACATTCCACCATGTGTACACTGGGAAAGAATTAATTGCCTAGCCATGTACAGTAACCAAGAAGACATTCTCCTTTGCTATTCCTTTGAGAAACTTCATGGTCTGCGACAAGAGAGGAAGTGAGGCCAAGCCCCTCAGGTTCTATTCCTGGACCTAGAAGAGAACTAGCAAATCAAATGATCAGAGGCTACAGTGACATCAGCAAAAAGCTATCAGTAATTTGTTCTTCGGTTGGAACTACCTAAGGTGGTCATTTTGAAGGAGTGCATAGTGGGTGTGATATCTGTTTGGAACCCCAGGTTGTGGTAATACTATTTGGATATGGGTTTTGCTAAACAAGTGGAAGAAATTTTATGTGTTGCAAATAAGAAAGCTTTTGAAGACAACCCCCAAACACTGCCTTTTCTCTAAAACTTGACCTCATGGGATTTTAATGTTTTGAAGAAATACACAAAATGTGCACACAAACAGCTGGACTTGATAGGGATGAAGACTCAGGAAACAGCCATAACTGTGGACACCTGGTGATTAAGTGTCACAGGACAGAGAGGGCAGTGGGGATTGTGGATGTGATCTGAGTGCACAGTGGTCATCTATGACACACACCCATCTTCTCTGATAAAAAGGAGGAGGTCAAGGAGCTGTTGCCTAACACATTCATAAAGCACGATGTCCAGTCTGTACATGGCTACATTACAAAGAAGCCAAAGGAAATCACACTGGAGGGTGTTTCAATGGCAATTTTCGAGTCTTGGTTGTAACCACTGTTACTGCCTAAGGTAGACATGGTGGTTCAGAGCTGTTCATCACAGGATGTGGAGTCTTACATTCATAGTTCAGGGCGTATAGGCAGAACTAGAAGGACAGGGGTCTGTATCTACTTCTTTCAGCACAAAGAAGAGGACAGTTACTATAAGTGAAGCAGAAATCAGGAATTAAATTTAACAAATAGGTACTCCTTGTGAAGAAGAAATAATAAATGTCTCTAGCAAAGATGCCAACAGGCTTTTGGATTCTGTGCCTCCCACGGCCATTGGCCATTTCAAGCAGTCAGATGAGAAGCTCATTATGGAGAAGGGAGCTGTGAGGCTCTGGCAGCTTCTCTGGCCCAAAGCTCAGGGACCACATAGGTTGACAGTGCTCTCTGATCAGCTCCCATGTGGGTTTACTGACCCTGGTCCTTCAGTGCTTTGTTGAGATGTCCAACATCTGTAACTCTTGAACAAAACTTAAGAAGCTGCTGGCCAAGATCATTGAAGCCAAAGTGAAAGGAATGGTCTTCCTCAGAGGAAAACTGTGAGTCTGTTTTGATGTCTGCCCTGAAGCAGTTGCAGAAATACAGTACAACTGGCATGATTCAAGACACTGGCAGCTCACAGTGACCACTCAGCAGCTGGAGCTGGAAGGAACTCTGGAAGGATATCTAGATGGCAGAGGTGAGCAGGATGGCAGCCATGGTGCTTTCAGGGGACAGTTTTGTGGATGCAGGAACTATCAGAAACACAGGCAGGAACAGTGAAGAGGAGGAGGAACTTCAGACAAAGCTCAGAGGAGAAACAGGAGGCTGCAACAAAAGAAACAGATCCCAGAACAAAGGCCAGAGAGGAGTTTTAGTAAAGTAGTAGAGGCAAGAAGAAACTGTTCCTACTGGGGAGCCCAGGGCCCTTCCTGCTCTCAGAGTCCCAGTGCTTCCTTCCTGTTTGATCATTGCAGTTTGATTTGGCCTCCTTATTTGCAGAGGGAGGCTTCTGAACTGTCCAAGCACTTATCATAAACTGTCTTTATTTTGGAAAGTGATAGGAATAAATAAATTAATCAATAAATAACCTGAAGAGGACTAAACAAGGGCTCTCCTATTGGACCTTCATTGCACCTCCCAGGTGCTGCTCCTCTAACTGGAGGCTCATGAGCCTAAAGAGCTGGAGGGTGCAGAGCTGACCAAAGCTCTCTCTCTGGCTGCAGCTTTAATGCACTTCCCTGGTGCAGCAGATGCCCTCTGCAGCCTGTAACTGCTAAACAAGTAAATATCTGTCTTTTGATCTGCAAAAGAAGATAATTGAGGATAGTCTCATTTTCATGAGAGTGGAAATGTCCCTGTTGCTCAGAGTGGAAATAGTTACACTGCAGGATAACCCTATCTCCATGGTGAAGTTCATGCTCTAACCTCACAAAGAACCACTGTGATAGAAGAATGAGTGTCCTCGGTATAAGACTGTGAACTGGCCTGTGAGCTTTGTCCAGTTAGAGCAGGAAGCTAATTTGGGTGACCTGTGGGACTCCTTCAGAGTTTTCTAGGTTGTTCATTTTAAGGTTGTATTATCTCACAACCCCTGTGCACCAGAGCACAGGGAACAGCCTCATGGACAGCAATTTGAAAACAGAGACTTTGAGAAGTCAGTAGAGTGTGGGTTTCTTACTTGGCCAGGGTTCATTTGGCACTGTGAAATTGGCCTGGCACCTGAAAAGCAAGGCTCTGGTTGCCATCAAAACGGTTACAATTAGCAAGAAGAACATCAGAGGGATCAGGACAGAAAGAGCAATATTGGAGACACTACATCATCCTTACATCATTTGCCTTTTCCAAGTCATAGAAACAGCAAGTAACATACATTTCATATTGTAATATGTCCCAGGAGGAAACTTATTTGAAATAGTAAAAGACCAATTCCGACTGTCTGAGGAGGAGGCAAAAAAAACAAAACAAAACAAAACAAAACAAAACAAAACATTTGGACAGATAGTTTCGGGAATAAAATTCTGCCACCAACGAGATATTGTACACAACGAGATATCAAGCCGGATAACATAGTAAGAGATGCCAGAGGTAATATTAAAATAATAGACTTTGGCCTAGCCTGGAGATGCAGAACTGGGAGATTAATGAAAGTGCCACTTGGAACCAGAATATATTTTGCCCCAGAGCTTATATTAAGTGAGCCCTATGAGGGAAAGAAGTCGGATGCGTGGAGTTTGGGCGTTTTGCTGTTTTTTATTACAACCGGGTTCTTCCCCTTTAGAGGAAAGACCATTAAAAGAGATAAGTAACAATATTGTAACAGGGACCTATGCAGTTCCACGTTTCCTCCGGGGACCTACGCAGTTCCACGTTTCCTCTCTGGACAACTGGAGAACCTGATCCACCAAGTCCTCACGGTTTCCCCAGAGATGAGGCCTTCCATCAAAGAAATTGAAACCATCCATGGGTGAGGAAGTGAGAAATAACCATCTCGACCAAGATCGACTCAGATTTCAAAATTATCTATATGCTCTGTTACATGAGGTACAATGCCAGCCAGATATTGAATTCCTGCACAAAAGAAATATGATGCACCAATGGGTGCATATTTAACATTAAAAGAACATGTACACCTAGGGCATGAGCATGGATCTCCCTCTTCAGCCAAGGCTGTGGATCCCTGCCCTACATGATCCCCATCCCCAACACATACTCTTCCCCTAAAGAGAAGGGCCAGTGAACCAAACTTTGATGCCTCCTCCGCATCAGGCCCTCAGGAGAGCAGGGGCCTGTTCCACTGGCACAATCAGGACACAAGCTGGCCAGGAGTGTGTCCCTGCCCCCCATTGCTCAGCATTACCCCTGTAAGCAGAGCAGAGCTTCTAGCAGTGCCCCACATTCAACAGAAGTGGCTGGCCCATGTGTGTGTAACAACATATTAGAAATTGAAATACTCCCGCCTACTTCACAAGACTCTGACATGGAAATATCATCTCCCTGTAAGAAGATTGGGCAAGTGAAGAAACTTTGTAGGAGGAGCTGAAGTCTCATATCCAGGCCATAAAACCCATGACAAAGGAGGAGTGGGATGCACGACCGAGCATCATTCACAATGTAGTGGACCCAGAGACAGGACACACAAGACTCATCAAGGGAGACTTTGTGAGGTTTTAGAGGAGATCGTAACTGGCACAGAAAGATCAACAATCAAGCCACCCAAGGGTCGATGGGGGTGAGCCTGCTTCCCTGAGGGCCCCGACACCCCCAGGTGGCCTGAGGCTGGTCACCAAGGCTAGGCAAGATAGGTGGGACTGAGGGAGGAGGCCCCTTGTCCCTGAAGCCCCCAGTGGAGCAGTGATTGTCAGGCCAGCATCTTCCTGTGGAAGTCAGGAGTGGTGGGGCAGATATTACACTTTTACTGTTCCATGGAATTTTGATCCTTAAAATAATCACTGGTTTACACAGAATTCTGGAAACAACACAGAGCTACACCTGATGAGGAGACCCTGAAGGTTTCATCCCTCCAGACATTGGTTTTCGTCTGAAAAAAATCAATAGCTTTCCTCCTGTGTAGATGTGCCATGGCACGAATCCCACGCTCCTGTGCTGTACATACACAGCAAAGTCACTGTCTCCTGTACACCTCTTGGGCCAGCCAAGTGACTCTGAGTCTGAGTCCAGTTTGTCAGCTGCTCAGGCACAGAACCCCATGACTGGACAGCAGGCTCTCATCCAACACAGGGAAGTTGCAGAATTGTGGCCAGTGTTGTGTAGAAGGAAGGGCTCAGACACAGTGTAGGATTCCTATCCTTGTTTGCACAGAAATAAAATGGCTGTATGACCTTAATCTGAAAAAAAAAAAAAAAGATTAGACACTTGCGCCCACCACAAAGAAAAGCAGATCAAAGCTGACATATGCTTAGGATTTGGAATGTCAACTCAACTCTCCTTGTCTAGTGAGTGTTTACACACTGTACTGTATCCGTAGGACCCGAGACAGAGCCTCTAAGCAAGTTGCAAGATATGGTTTATAATTAATAGCCAATGGCATCCTCAATAGCATGGAAAGAAGCTACAAGAAAATCTCAAACCCAGACTTCTGGGGGTAGAGGGACCAAGATCCAGAAAGGAAAGCCTCCTAATTAAAAACTCTTCCTGGAGAATTGCAGGTCTATAAGATGGATGCCCTCAGATGACTCTCGGTAAAATTCAAGTTTTCCATCTGAACAGGGATCTTATGAAGATTATGATGTATGGTTGGATCCAGGGAAAGATGCTTCCATTTGGCTAAATCTGAGATGTTAGGATGCTTTATTTACATGGGGGAGGATCTCTGGTGTTGTGGCTAGGTGGGTGACATCATGGTCCTAGTGAAATATTGTGTTCACTTGTTCTGACACCAGTAGGCATTGACTTGAATTGAACTAATGTCTACTCTTCTCAAAGAGAATTATTGTATTTTAAACATCCTTCAACCTAGCCAGTTCTTATGTCTCATGACAGACTCCATTGACCCACATAAAACTTCACACACACATACAAAATCCTGTCTTCTAAACAATACATGCGTTACAAAACTAAAGAGATGGTCCTCAAAATAAGACACTCAAAGTTAGGTACTTTGAAAAAGTGTTTCACAATATTGTTATCTGAAAATATAATTAAAATGTATTAGGTGGCATGTGCTCCATCCGTGACTAGTAACAGGAACCTAAGTGCAACAAGTGATGGGCAGGACAACAAGAATCATGGATGCTTACACACTGAAAGTGCGATGTAAAGAAAGGTCAGCCACCCTGGTGGCCAGCATGAAAGTTCCTCAGAACAAGTTGATTAGGAGTGCTGTCTGATCTGTCAGTATGATGCAGGGAAACTCAGACAGTCAGGACCATTGTGGCACTGTTCACTATCAGAAAAGAACACAGCCAGAATGAACTCCAACACCTGAGTGGACATAAAAATCAGGAACTAAGCATATCATTAATGTTCTGTTTAGACTCTCTCCTCTCTGAGTTTGTGTGTGTGTGTGTGTGTGTGTGTGTGTGTGTGTGTGCGCATGCGCACGCGCGTGAATGTAGTTTTTGCATGAGATGTCTTATTTCCATTCTCTTTCCAGTGGCCTGTTTACTTTCCTGACATTGATTTTTGGATTTCCTTCCATTCTCACTGTGATGTTGTGTCATATGCATTACAAACTAGTATAAGCCTCCCTTTTCTTGCCCACTATATGTCCTGACTTCCCCTCTTAGAACTGGTCTACTCTTTTGTCTTACTGCTGTCTGAATATTACAAGTGGATTGAACTTTGTTTTAGGGCAGTAATTGGTTTCTCTTAGGAGTAGATAGTTTCTTGTTCATTTCTTCACAACCTTAACAGGATGATTCTGCCAGGAAGAACATTAAATTGCTAAAATAAAACATATCTGTCATTATGCCATGGAATATGAACCTTGAATTCAGATTCAGTTGCTGGTAGAGAACAGCAATATCAAAACTGATATAGTACAGGTACTTCCCTGTGGTTTCCACATTAGTAATATTATGACTTTCAGGTCACTTCAAGGCAAGGGTAGGCTAATGTTATGAAGTCAAGCCCATATAACTATGCTCACTCCTGAGGTTTCTCTTTCTCAAAAGGCTGGACAAGAAGTGAGGCTGAGTATTTTCCTTGACTTCTGCTAACAGGTCCAAGAAAATCACAAAACATGGACTTGAAATTAAACCAAGAGAGAGACAGGAGGACAGTAGTTACAAAATAACAGCTTCATAGACCCTAGGGATAAAACTCCAGCCAGACTGCAGACTTTTATACATGGTGTTACTTTTTCTTATAATTTTCTCACAAATGCTCCACAAAAACAGAAGATGGACACTGACCCTCTCAATATATCTTCAGAGTGGCTCTTTCAACTTTTGCCTTCAGGGCCTTTTTCTTCCTTCTAATAATGCTAAGAATCTATTTAAGGGTTTGAATGAGGTTCAATCCCTTAGGATCATGCACTTCAGTATATGGTTCTTCGTTGGTAAATCTGTTTCAGAAGTATAATGCAGAGGGCTGGATCTCTGTCATCAGGACTCAGGATCTGCCCAGGAAAGGCTGTGCTCACAGTTCAGCTGCACGGGCTCTTTTACAGCTCAACCAGTGCAGAGCTTGAGGACAGGGATGGTGATTCCCCCAGAAGTGTTTTTATTTTCGAGAATAGATTTCGATATTCTAGGTATTTTGTTATTCCAGATGAATTTGGAAATTGCTTTTCCCAACTCTATGAAGAATTGAGTTGGAATTTTGATGAGGATTGCACTGAATCTGTAGATTACTTTTGGCAAGATGGACATTTTTACAATTTTGACCCTGCAAATCCATGAGCATAGGAGATCTTTCCATTTTCTGAGATCTTCTTCAATTTTCTTCAGATTCTTGAAGTTCTTGTCATATAGATCTTTCACTTGCTTGGTGATGGTCACACTAAGGTATTTTATGTTCTTTGTACCTTTTGTGAAGGGTTTCAATTCCCTACTTTCTTTCTCAGCCTGTTTATCCATTGTGTACTGGAAGGTGGTTGATTTGTTTCGGTTAATTTTATAGTCTGCCACTTTGCTGAAGTTGTGTATTAGTTGTAAAAGTTCTCTCGTGGAATTTTTGCGGTCACTGAAGTATGCTATTATATCTCCTGCAAATAGCAATATTTTGATGTCTTCCTTTCTAAACTGAATTCATTTGATTTTGTTTTGTTCTCTAATTGCCCAAGACTTCAGTACTATACTGAATAAGGAGGGGGAGAGTGGGCAGCCTTGTCTATTCCCTGATTTTGTGGGATTGCTTCATGTTTCTCACTGTTTAGTTTGATGTTGGGCACTGGATTGTTTTATATTGCTTTTACTACGTTAAGGTATAAGCCTTGGATTCCTGCTCTTTCCAAGACTGTTATCATGAAGGGGTATTGAATTTTGTCAAATGCTTTCCCAGAATCTAATGAGATGATCATATGATTTTTTTATTTGAGTTTGTTTATATGGTGGATTATGTTGATGGATTTCCAAATATGGAATCATCCCTGAATCCCATGATGGTGAATGATCATTTTGATGTGTTCTTGGATTTCTTTAGAAAGAATTTTATTAGTTTTGCATCAATGTTCTTGGGGAGACTGGTCTTAAGTTCTCTTTCCTTGCAGAGTCTTTCCATGGTTTAGAGTAATTGTGGCTTTGAAGAATGAGTTGGTTTGTGTTCCCTCTGTCTCTATTGTCAAAAAAACCGCAGCTATACTCAGAAAAACCGCAGCCCCAGCTGATACCAGGAGCAGTGTCTTTGGAGCCGTGTCCTTAGACTCACTCCTGGACCACATTTAAAGTAACCAATTAAACCCTGTAACTATGCTTCTGCTTCTGTACCTCACTTCTGCCCCCCAAGCTCAAGACACAGACACAGATACAGGCACAGGCACAGACAGACACAGACACAAGAAGGCAAAGAAGTAGAAGGTGGAGCCTCAAGACGACCTTGCTTCTAAAACAAAGCCTTCAGGAAGAAAAAGGAGCCCTTGGGAAGAAAGCAGCCACTGCTAAAACCAGAGATACAAACAAAAAAGCTTTCTGATCAAGAGGCAACCATTCCTGAGACCAAAGGAAAGAATAAAGGGAAGGAAGCCAATAGAAATGTGGGATAGAAAATCCTCAGGCTGAGGAATGGACTCTGCCATTCTAAAACAAACTCAAAATCAGTGAAGCTCCCAGTGAAGAAAGTAATAGTGAGACAGAAAAGGAAATACCCATGGAGCACAAAGAAAGAGCTCTCTTTAAGTTTTCGATATCTGAAGAGACTTTCAAAGATTGTGGGGTGAACTTCCTATTTCCTTCACAAGCCAGGACATTCCACCATGTGTACACTGGGAAAGAATTAATTGCCTAGCCATGTACAGTAACCAAGAAGACATTCTCCTTTGCTATTCCTTTGAGAAACTTCATGGTCTGCGACAAGAGAGGAAGTGAGGCCAAGCCCCTCAGGTTCTATTCCTGGACCTAGAAGAGAACTAGCAAATCAAATGATCAGAGGCTACAGTGACATCAGCAAAAAGCTATCAGTAATTTGTTCTTCGGTTGGAACTACCTAAGGTGGTCATTTTGAAGGAGTGCATAGTGGGGGTGATATCTGTTTGGAACCCCAGGTTGTGGTAATACTATTTGGATATGGGTTTTGCTAATCAAGTGGAAGAAATTTTATGTGTTGCAAATAAGAAAGCTTTTGAAGACAACCCCCAAACACTGCCTTTTCTCTAAAACTTGACCTCATGGGATTTTAATGTTTTGAAGAAATACACAAAATGTGCACACAAACAGCTGGACCTGATAGGGATGAAGACTCAGGAAGCAGCCATAACTGTGGACACCTGGTGATTAAGTGTCACAGGACAGAGAGGGCAGTGGGGATTGTGGATGTGATCTGAGTGCACAGTGGTCATCTATGACACACACCCATCTTCTCTGATAAAAAGGAGGAGGTCAAGGAGCTGTTGCCTAACACATTCATAAAGCACGATGTCCAGTCTGTACATGGCTACATTACAAAGAAGCCAAAGGAAATCACACTGGAGGGTGTTTCAATGGCAATTTTCGAGTCTTGGTTGTAACCACTGTTACTGCCTAAGGTAGACATGGTGGTTCAGAGCTGTTCATCACAGGATGTGGAGTCTTACATTCATAGTTCAGGGCGTATAGGCAGAACTAGAAGGACAGGGGTCTGTATCTACTTCTTTCAGCACAAAGAAGAGGACAGTTACTATAAGTGAAGCAGAAATCAGGAATTAAATTTAACAAATAGGTACTCCTTGTGAAGAAGAAATAATAAATGTCTCTAGCAAAGATGCCAACAGGCTTTTGGATTCTGTGCCTCCCACGGCCATTGGCCATTTCAAGCAGTCAGATGAGAAGCTCATTATGGAGAAGGGAGCTGTGAGGCTCTGGCAGCTTCTCTGGCCCAAAGCTCAGGGACCACATAGGTTGACAGTGCTCTCTGATCAGCTCCCATGTGGGTTTACTGACCCTGGTCCTTCAGTGCTTTGTTGAGATGTCCAACATCTGTAACTCTTGAACAAAACTTAAGAAGCTGCTGGCCAAGATCATTGAAGCCAAAGTGAAAGGAATGGTCTTCCTCAGAGGAAAACTGTGAGTCTGTTTTGATGTCTGCCCTGAAGCAGTTGCAGAAATACAGTACAACTGGCATGATTCAAGACACTGGCAGCTCACAGTGACCACTCAGCAGCTGGAGCTGGAAGGAACTCTGGAAGGATATCTAGATGGCAGAGGTGAGCAGGATGGCAGCCATGGTGCTTTCAGGGGACAGTTTTGTGGATGCAGGAACTATCAGAAACACAGGCAGGAACAGTGAAGAGGAGGAGGAACTTCAGACAAAGCTCAGAGGAGAAACAGGAGGCTGCAACAAAAGAAACAGATCCCAGAACAAAGGCCAGAGAGGAGTTTTAGTAAAGTAGTAGAGGCAAGAAGAAACTGTTCCTACTGGGGAGCCCAGGGCCCTTCCTGCTCTCAGAGTCCCAGTGCTTCCTTCCTGTTTGATCATTGCAGTTTGATTTGGCCTCCTTATTTGCAGAGGGAGGCTTCTGAACTGTCCAAGCACTTATCATAAACTGTCTTTATTTTGGAAAGTGATAGGAATAAATAAATTATCAATAAATAACCTGAAGAGGACTAAACAAGGGCTCTCCTATTGGACCTTCAGTGCACCTCCCAGGTGCTGCTCCTCTAACTGGAGGCTCATGAGCCTAAAGAGCTGGAGGGTGCAGAGCTGACCAAAGCTCTCTCTCTGGCTGCAGCTTTAATGCACTTCCCTGGTGCAGCAGATGCCCTCTGCAGCCTGTAACTGCTAAACAAGTAAATATCTGTCTTTTGATCTGCTAAAGAAGATAATTGAGGATAGTCTCATTTTCATGAGAGTGGAAATGTCCCTGTTGCTCAGAGTGGAAACAGCCACACTGCAGGATAACCCTATCTCCATGGTGAAGTTCATGCTCTAACCTCACAAAGAACCACTGTGATAGAAGAATGAGTGTCCTCGTATAAGACTGTGAACTGGCCTGTGAGCTTTGTCCAGTTAGAGCAGGAAGCTAATTTGGGTGACCTGTGGGACTCCTTCAGAGTTTTCTAGGTTGTTCATTTTAAGGTTGTATTATCTCACAACCTCTGTGCACCAGAGCACAGGGAACAGCCTCATGGACAGCAATTTGAAAACAGAGACTTTGAGAAGTCAGTAGAGTGTGGGTTTCTTACTTGGCCAGGGTTCATTTGGCACTGTGAAATTGGCCTGGCACCTGAAAAGCAAGGCTCTGGTTGCCATCAAAACGGTTACAATTAGCAAGAAGAACATCAGAGGGATCAGGACAGAAAGAGCAATATTGGAGACACTACATCATCCTTACATCATTTGCCTTTTCCAAGTCATAGAAACAGCAAGTAACATACATTTCATATTGTAATATGTCCCAGGAGGAAACTTATTTGAAATAGTAAAAGACCAATTCCGACTGTCTGAGGAGGAGGCAAAAAAAAAACAAAACAAAACAAAACAAAACAAAACAAAACATTTGGACAGATAGTTTCGGGAATAAAATTCTGCCACCAACGAGATATTGTACACAACGAGATATCAAGCCGGATAACATAGTAAGAGATGCCAGAGGTAATATTAAAATAATAGACTTTGGCCTAGCCTGGAGATGCAGAACTGGGAGATTAATGAAAGTGCCACTTGGAACCAGAATATATTTTGCCCCAGAGCTTATATTAAGTGAGCCCTATGAGGGAAAGAAGTCGGATGCGTGGAGTTTGGGCGTTTTGCTGTTTTTTATTACAACCGGGTTCTTCCCCTTTAGAGGAAAGACCATTAAAAGAGATAAGTAACAATATTGTAACAGGGACCTATGCAGTTCCACGTTTCCTCCGGGGACCTATGCAGTTCCACGTTTCCTCTCTGGACAACTGGAGAACCTGATCCACCAAGTCCTCACGGTTTCCCCAGAGATGAGGCCTTCCATCAAAGAAATTGAAACCATCCATGGGTGAGGAAATGAGAAATAACCATCTCGACCAAGATCGACTCAGATTTCAAAATTATCTATATGCTCTGTTACATGAGGTACAATGCCAGCCAGATATTGAATTCCTGCACAAAAGAAATATGATGCACCAATGGGTGCATATTTAACATTAAAAGAACATGTACACCTAGGGCATGAGCATGGATCTCCCTCTTCAGCCAAGGCTGTGGATCCCTGCCCTACATGATCCCCATCCCCAACACATACTCTTCCCCTAAAGAGAAGGGCCAGTGAACCAAACTTTGATGCCTCCTCCGCATCAGGCCCTCAGGATAGCAGGGGCCTGTTCCACTGGCACAATCAGGACACAAGCTGGCCAGGAGTGTGTCCCTGCCCCCCATTGCTCAGCATTACCCCTGTAAGCAGAGCAGAGCTTCTAGCAGTGCCCCACATTCAACAGAAGTGGCTGGCCCATGTGTGTGTAACAACATATTAGAAATTGAAATACTCCCGCCTACTTCACAAGACTCTGACATGGAAATATCATCTCCCTGTAAGAAGATTGGGCAAGTGAAGAAACTTTGTAGGAGGAGCTGAAGTCTCATATCCAGGCCATAAAACCCATGACAAAGGAGGAGTGGGATGCACGACCGAGCATCATTCACAATGTAGTGGACCCAGAGACAGGACACACAAGACTCATCAAGGGAGACTTTGTGAGGTTTTAGAGGAGATCGTAACTGGCACAGAAAGATCAACAATCAAGCCACCCAAGGGTCGATGGGGGTGAGCCTGCTTCCCTGAGGGCCCCGACACCCCCAGGTGGCCTGAGGCTGGTCACCAAGGCTAGGCAAGATAGGTGGGACTGAGGGAGGAGGCCCCTTGTCCCTGAAGCCCCCAGTGGAGCAGTGATTGTCAGGCCAGCATCTTCCTGTGGAAGTCAGGAGTGGTGGGGCAGATATTACACTTTTACTGTTCCATGGAATTTTGATCCTTAAAATAATCACTGGTTTACACAGAATTCTGGAAACAACACAGAGCTACACCTGATGAGGAGACCCTGAAGGTTTCATCCCTCCAGACATTGGTTTTCGTCTGAAAAAAATCAATAGCTTTCCTCCTGTGTAGATGTGCCATGGCACGAATCCCACGCTCCTGTGCTGTACATACACAGCAAAGTCACTGTCTCCTGTACACCTCTTGGGCCAGCCAAGTGACTCTGAGTCTGAGTCCAGTTTGTCAGCTGCTCAGGCACAGAACCCCATGACTGGACAGCAGGCTCTCATCCAACACAGGGAAGTTGCAGAATTGTGGCCAGTGTTGTGTAGAAGGAAGGGCTCAGACACAGTGTAGGATTCCTATCCTTGTTTGCACAGAAATAAAATGGCTGTATGACCTTAATCTGAAAAAAAAAAAAAAAAGATTAGACACTTGCGCCCACCACAAAGAAAAGCAGATCAAAGCTGACATATGCTTAAGATTTGGAATGTCAACTCAACTCTCCTTGTCTAGTGAGTGTTTACACACTGTACTGTATCCGTAGGACCCGAGACAGAGCCTCTAAGCAAGTTGCAAGATATGGTTTATAATTAATAGCCAATGGCATCCTCAATAGCATGGAAAGAAGCTACAAGAAAATCTCAAACCCAGACTTCTGGGGGTAGAGGGACCAAGATCCAGAAAGGAAAGCCTCCTAATTAAAAACTCTTCCTGGAGAATTGCAGGTCTATAAGATGGATGCCCTCAGATGACTCTCGGTAAAATTCAAGTTTTCCATCTGAACAGGGATCTTATGAAGATTATGATGTATGGTTGGATCCAGGGAAAGATGCTTCCATTTGGCTAAATCTGAGATGTTAGGATGCTTTATTTACATGGGGGAGGATCTCTGGTGTTGTGGCTAGGTGGGTGACATCATGGTCCTAGTGAAATATTGTGTTCACTTGTTCTGACACCAGTAGGCATTGACTTGAATTGAACTAATGTCTACTCTTCTCAAAGAGAATTATTGTATTTTAAACATCCTTCAACCTAGCCAGTTCTTATGTCTCATGACAGACTCCATTGACCCACATAAAACTTCACACACACATACAAAATCCTGTCTTCTAAACAATACATGCGTTACAAAACTAAAGAGATGGTCCTCAAAATAAGACACTCAAAGTTAGGTACTTTGAAAAAGTGTTTCACAATATTGTTATCTGAAAATATAATTAAAATGTATTAGGTGGCATGTGCTCCATCCGTGACTAGTAACAGGAACCTAAGTGCAACAAGTGATGGGCAGGACAACAAGAATCATGGATGCTTACACACTGAAAGTGCGATGTAAAGAAAGGTCAGCCACCCTGGTGGCCAGCATGAAAGTTCCTCAGAACAAGTTGATTAGGAGTGCTGTCTGATCTGTCAGTATGATGCAGGGAAACTCAGACAGTCAGGACCATTGTGGCACTGTTCACTATCAGAAAAGAACACAGCCAGAATGAACTCCAACACCTGAGTGGAGATAAAAATCAGGAACTAAGCATATCATTAATGTTCTGTTTAGACTCTCTCCTCTCTGAGTTTGTGTGTGTGTGTATGTGTGTGTGTGTGTGTGTGTGTGTGTGCGCATGCGCACGCGCGTGAATGTAGTTTTTGCATGAGATGTCTTATTTCCATTCTCTTTCCAGTGGCCTGTTTACTTTCCTGACATTGATTTTTGGATTTCCTTCCATTCTCACTGTGATGTTGTGTCATATGCATTACAAACTAGTATAAGCCTCCCTTTTCTTGCCCACTATATGTCCTGACTTCCCCTCTCAGAACTGGTCTACTCTTTTGTCTTACTGCTGTCTGAATATTACAAGTGGATTGAACTTTGTTTTAGGGCAGTAATTGGTTTCTCTTAGGAGTAGATAGTTTCTTGTTCATTTCTTCACAACCTTAACAGGATGATTCTGCCAGGAAGAACATTAAATTGCTAAAATAAAACATATCTGTCATTATGCCATGGAATATGAACCTTGAATTCAGATTCAGTTGCTGGTAGAGAACAGCAATATCAAAACTGATATAGTACAGGTACTTCCCTGTGGTTTCCACATTAGTAATATTATGACTGTCAGGTCACTTCAAGGCAAGGGTAGGCTAATGTTATGAAGTCAAGCCCATATAACTATGCTCACTCCTGAGGTTTCTCTTTCTCAAAAGGCTGGACAAGAAGTGAGGCTGAGTATTTTCCTTGACTTCTGCTAACAGGTCCAAGAAAATCACAAAACATGGACTTGAAATTAAACCAAGAGAGAGACAGGAGGACAGTAGTTACAAAATAACAGCTTCATAGACCCTAGGGATAAAACTCCAGCCAGACTGCAGACTTTTATACATGGTGTTACTTTTTCTTATAATTTTCTCACAAATGCTCCACAAAAACAGAAGATGGACACTGACCCTCTCAATATATCTTCAGAGTGGCTCTTTCAACTTTTGCCTTCAGGGCCTTTTTCTTCCTTCTTATAATGCTAAGAATCTATTTAAGGGTTTGAATGAGGTTCAATCCCTTAGGATCATGTACTTCAGTATATGGTTCTTCGTTGGTAAATCTGTTTCAGAAGTATAATGCAGAGGGCTGGATCTCTGTCATCAGGACTCAAGATCTGCCCAGGAAAGGCTGTGCTCACAGTTCAGCTGCACGGGCTCTTTTACAGCTCAACCAGTGCAGAGCTTGAGGACAGGGATGGTGATTCCCCCAGAAGTGTTTTTATTTTCGAGAATAGATTTCGATATTCTAGGTATTTTGTTATTCCAGATGAATTTGGAAATTGCTTTTCCCAACTCTATGAAGAATTGAGTTGGAATTTTGATGAGGATTGCACTGAATCTGTAGATTACTTTTGGCAAGATGGACATTTTTACAATTTTGACCCTGCAAATCCATGAGCATAGGAGATCTTTCCATTTTCTGAGATCTTCTTCAATTTTCTTCAGATTCTTGAAGTTCTTGTCATATAGATCTTTCACTTGCTTGGTGATGGTCACACCAAGGTATTTTATGTTTTTGTACCTTTTGTGAAGGGTTTCAATTCCCTACTTTCTTTCTCAGCCTGTTTATCCATTGTGTACTGGAAGGTGGTTGATTTGTTTCGGTTAATTTTATAGTCTGCCACTTTGCTGAAGTTGTGTATTAGTTGTAAAAGTTCTCTCGTGGAATTTTTGCGGTCACTGAAGTATGCTATTATATCTCCTGCAAATAGCAATATTTTGATGTCTTCCTTTCTAAAGTGAATTCATTTGATTTTGTTTTGTGCTCTAATTGCCCAAGACTTCAGTACTATACTGAATAAGGAGGGGGAGAGTGGGCAGCCTTGTCTATTCCCTGATTTTGTGGGATTGCTTCATGTTTCTCACTGTTTAGTTTGATGTTGGGCACTGGATTGTTTTATATTGCTTTTACTACGTTAAGGTATAAGCCTTGGATTCCTGCTCTTTCCAAGACTGTTATCATGAAGGGGTATTGAATTTTGTCAAATGCTTTCCCAGAATCTAATGAGATGATCATATGATTTTTTTATTTGAGTTTGTTTATATGGTGGATTATGTTGATGGATTTCCAAATATGGAATCATCCCTGAATCCCATGATGGTGAATGATCATTTTGATGTGTTCTTGGATTTCTTTAGAAAGAATTTTATTAGTTTTGCATCAATGTTCTTGGGGAGACTGGTCTTAAGTTCTCTTTCCTTGCAGAGTCTTTCCATGGTTTAGAGTAATTGTGGCTTTGAAGAATGAGTTGGTTTGTGTTCCCTCTGTCTCTATTGTCAAAAAAACCGCAGCTATACTCAGAAAAACCGCAGCCCCAGCTGATACCAGGAGCAGTGTCTTTGGAGCCGTGTCCTTAGACTCACTCCTGGACCACATTTAAAGTAACCAATTAAACCCTGTAACTATGCTTCTGCTTCTGTACCTCACTTCTGCCCCCCAAGCTCAAGACACAGACACAGATACAGGCACAGGCACAGACAGACACAGACACAAGAAGGCAAAGAAGTAGAAGGTGGAGCCTCAAGACGACCTCGCTTCTAAAACAAAGCCTTCAGGAAGAAAAAGGAGCCCTTGGGAAGAAAGCAGCCACTGCTAAAACCAGAGATACAAACAAAAAAGCTTTCTGATCAAGAGGCAACCATTCCTGAGACCAAAGGAAAGAATAAAGGGAAGGAAGCCAATAGAAATGTGGGATAGAAAATCCTCAGGCTGAGGAATGGACTCTGCCATTCTAAAACAAACTCAAAATCAGTGAAGCTCCCAGTGAAGAAAGTAATAGTGAGACAGAAAAGGAAATACCCATGGAGCACAAAGAAAGAGCTCTCTTTAAGTTTTCGATATCTGAAGAGACTTTCAAAGATTGTGGGGTGAACTTCCTATTTCCTTCACAAGCCAGGACATTCCACCATGTGTACACTGGGAAAGAATTAATTGCCTAGCCATGTACAGTAACCAAGAAGACATTCTCCTTTGCTATTCCTTTGAGAAACTTCATGGTCTGCGACAAGAGAGGAAGTGAGGCCAAGCCCCTCAGGTTCTATTCCTGGACCTAGAAGAGAACTAGCAAATCAAATGATCAGAGGTTACAGTGACATCAGCAAAAAGCTATCAGTAATTTGTTCTTCGGTTGGAACTACCTAAGGTGGTCATTTTGAAGGAGAGCATAGTGGGGGTGATATCTGTTTGGAACCCCAGGTTGTGGTAATACTATTTGGATATGGGTTTTGCTAATCAAGTGGAAGAAATTTTATGTGTTGCAAATAAGAAAGCTTTTGAAGACAACCCCCAAACACTGCCTTTTCTCTAAAACTTGACCTCATGGGATTTTAATGTTTTGAAGAAATACACAAAATGTGCACACAAACAGCTGGACCTGATAGGGATGAAGACTCAGGAAGCAGCCATAACTGTGGACACCTGGTGATTAAGTGTCACAGGACAGAGAGGGCAGTGGGGATTGTGGATGTGATCTGAGTGCACAGTGGTCATCTATGACACACACCCATCTTCTCTGATAAAAAGGAGGAGGTCAAGGAGCTGTTGCCTAACACATTCATAAAGCACGATGTCCAGTCTGTACATGGCTACATTACAAAGAAGCCAAAGGTAATCACACTGGAGGGTGTTTCAATGGCAATTTTCGAGTCTTGGTTGTAACCACTGTTACTGCCTAAGGTAGACATGGTGGTTCAGAGCTGTTCATCACAGGATGTGGAGTCTTACATTCATAGTTCAGGGCGTATAGGGAGAACTAGAAGGACAGGGGTCTGTATCTACTTCTTTCAGCACAAAGAAGAGGACAGTTACTATAAGTGAAGCAGAAATCAGGAATTAAATTTAACAAATAGGTACTCCTTGTGAAGAAGAAATAATAAATGTCTCTAGCAAAGATGCCAACAGGCTTTTGGATTCTGTGCCTCCCACGGCCATTGGCCATTTCAAGCAGTCAGATGAGAAGCTCATTAAGGAGAAGGGAGCTGTGAGGCTCTGGCAGCTGCTCTGGCCCAAAGCTCAGGGACCACATAGGTTGACAGTGCTCTCTGATCAGCTCCCATGTGGGTTTACTGACCCTGGTCCTTCAGTGCTTTGTCGAGATGTCCAACATCTGTAACTCTTGAACAAAACTTAAGAAGCTGCTGGCCAAGATCATTGAAGCCAAAGTGAAAGGAATGGTCTTCCTCAGAGGAAAACTGTGAGTCTGTTTTGATGTCTGCCCTGAAGCAGTTGCAGAAATACAGTACAACTGGCATGATTCAAGACACTGGCAGCTCACAGTGACCACTCAGCAGCTGGAGCTGGAAGGAACTCTGGAAGGATATTTAGATGGCAGAGGTGAGCAGGATGGCAGCCATGGTGCTTTCAGGGGACAGTTTTGTGGATGCAGGAACTATCAGAAACACAGGCAGGAACAGTGAAGAGGAGGAGGAACTTCAGACAAAGCTCAGAGGAGAAACAGGAGGCTGCAACAAAAGAAACAGATCCCAGAACAAAGGCCAGAGAGGAGTTTTAGTAAAGTAGTAGAGGCAAGAAGAAACTGTTCCTACTGGGGAGCCCAGGGCCCTTCCTGCTCTCAGAGTCCCAGTGCTTCCTTCCTGTTTGATCATTGCAGTTTGATTTGGCCTCCTTATTTGCAGAGGGAGGCTTCTGAACTGTCCCAGCACTCATCATTAACTGTCTTTATTTTGGAAAGTGATAGGAATAAATAAATTATCAATAAATAACCTGAAGAGGACTAAACAAGGGCTCTCCTATTGGACTTTCAGTGCACCTCCCAGGTGCTGCTCCTCTAACTGGAGGCTCATGAGCTTAAAGAGCTGGAGGGTGCAGAGCTGACCAAAGCTCTCTCTCTGGCTGCAGCTTTAATGCACTTCCCTGGTGCAGCAGATGCCCTCTGCAGCCTGTAACTGCTAAACAAGTAAATATCTGTCTTTTGATCTGCTGAAGAAGATGATAGAGGATAGTCTCATTTTCATGAGAGTGGAAATGTCCCTGTTGCTCAGAGTGGAAACAGCCACACTGCAGGATAACCCTATCTCCATGGTGAAGTTCATGCTCTAACCTCACAAAGAACCACTGTGATAGAAGAATGAGTGTCCTCGTATAAGACTGTGAACTGGCCTGTGAGCTTTGTCCAGTTAGAGCAGGAAGCTAATTTGGGTGACCTGTGGGACTCCTTCAGAGTTTTCTAGGTTGTTCATTTTAAGGTTGTATTATCTCACAACCTCTGTGCACCAGAGCACAGGGAACAGCCTCATGGACAGCAATTTGAAAACAGAGACTTTGAGAAGTCAGTAGAGTGTGGGTTTCTTACTTGGCCAGGGTTCATTTAGCACTGTGAAATTGGCCTGGCACCTGAAAAGCAAGGCTCTGGTTGCCATCAAAACGGTTACAATTAGCAAGAAGAACATCAGAGGGATCAGGACAGAAAGAGCAATATTGGAGACACTACATCATCCTTACATCATTTGCCTTTTCCAAGTCATAGAAACAGCAAGTAACATACATTTCATATTGTAATATGTCCCAGGAGGAAACTTATTTGAAATAGTAAAAGACCAATTCCGACTGTCTGAGGAGGAGGCAAAAAAAACAAAACAAAACAAAACAAAACATTTGGACAGATAGTTTCGGGAATAAAATTCTGCCACCAACGAGATATTGTACACAACGAGATATCAAGCCGGATAACATAGTAAGAGATGCCAGAGGTAATATTAAAATAATAGACTTTGGCCTAGCCTGGAGATGCAGAACTGGGAGATTAATGAAAGTGCCACTTGGAACCAGAATATATTTTGCCCCAGAGCTTATATTAAGTGAGCCCTATGAGGGAAAGAAGTCGGATGCGTGGAGTTTGGGCGTTTTGCTGTTTTTTATTACAACCGGGTTCTTCCCCTTTAGAGGAAAGACCATTAAAGAGATAAGTAACAATATTGTAACGGAGACCTATGCAGTTCCACGTTTCCTCCGGGGACCTATGCAGTTCCACGTTTCCTCTCTGGACAACTGGAGAACCTGATCCACCAAGTCCTCACGGTTTCCCCAGAGATGAGGCCTTCCATCAAAGAAATTGAAACCATCCATGGGTGAGGAAGTGTGAAATAACCATCTCGACCAAGATCGACTCAGATTTCAAAATTATCTATATGCTCTGTTACATGAGGTACAATGCCAGCCAGATATTGAATTCCTGCACAAAAGAAATATGATGCACCAATGGGTGCATATTTAACATTAAAAGAACATGTACACCTAGGGCATGAGCATGGATCTCCCTCTTCAGCAAAGGCTGTGGATCCCTGCCCTACACGATCCCCATCCCCAACACATACTCTTCCCCTAAAGAGAAGGGCCAGTGAACCAAACGTTGGCCTCCTTCACATCAGGCCCTCAGGAGAGCAGGGATTGTTCCACTGGCACAATCAGGACACAAGCTGGCCAGGAGTGTATCCCTGCCCCCTATTGCTCAGCATTACCCCTGTAAGCAGAGCAGAGCTTCTAGCAGTGCCCCACATTCAACAGAAGTGGCTGGCCCATGTGTGTGTAACAACATATTAGAAATTGAAATACTCCCGCCTACTTCACAAGACTCTGACATGGAAATATCATCTCCCTGTAAGAAGATTGGGCAAGTGAAGAAACTTTGTAGGAGGAGCTGAAGTCTCATATCCAGGCCATAAAACCCATGAAAAAGGAGGAGTGGGATGCACGACCGAGCATCATTCACTATGTAGTGGACCCAGAGACAGGACACACAAGACTCATCAAAGGAGACTTTGTGAGGTTTTAGAGGAGATCGTAACTGGCACAGAAAGATCAACAATCAAGCCACCCAAGGGTCGTTGGGGGTGAGCCTGCTTCCCTGAGGGCCCCGACACCCCCAGGTGGCCTGAGGCTTCCAGGTGTTTCTTCATGTGGCTGGTCACCAAGGCTAGGCAAGATAGGTGGGACTGAGGGAGGAGGCCCCTTGTCCCTGAAGTCCCCAGTGGAGCAGTGATTGTCAGGCCAGCATCTTCCTGTGGAAGTCAGGAGTGGTGGGGCAGATATTACACTTTTACTGTTCCATGGAATTTTGATCCTTAAAATAATCACTGGTTTACACACAATTTTGGAAACAAGACAGGGCTACACCTGATGAGGAGACCCTGAAGGTTTCATCCCTCCAGACATTGGTTTTCGTCTGAAAAAAATCAATAGCTTTCCTCCTGTATAGATGTGCCATGGCACGAATCCCACGCTCCTGTGCTGTACATATAGAGCAAAGTCCCTGTCTCCTGTACACCTCTTGGGCCAGCCAAGTGACTCTGAGTCTGAGTCCAGTTTGTCAGCTGCTCAGGCACAGAACCCCATGACTGGACAGCAGGCTCTCATCCAACACAGGGAAGTTGCAGAATTGTGGCCAGTGTTGTGTAGAAGGAAGGGCTCAGACACAGTGTAGGATTCCCATCCTTGTTTGCACAGAAATAAAATGGCTGTATGACCTTAATCTGAAAAAAAAAAGATTAGACACTTCTGCCCACCACAAAGAAAAGCAGATCAAAGCTGACATATGCTTAGGATTTGGAATGTCAACTCAACTCTCCTTGTCTAGTGAGTGTTTACACACTGTACTGTATCCGTAGGACCCGAGACAGAGCCTCTAAGCAAATTGCAAGATATGGTTTATAATTAATAGCCAATGGCATCCTCAATAGCATGGAAAGAAGCTACAAGAAAATCTCAAACCCAGACTTCTGGGGGTAGAGGGACCAAGATCCAGAAAGGAAAACCTCCTAATTAAAAACTCTTCCTGGAGAATTGCAGGTCTATAAGATGGATGCCCTCAGATGACTCTCGGTAAAATTCAAGTTTTCCATCTGAACAGGGATCATATGAAGATTATGATGTATGGTTGGATCCAGGGAAAGATGCTTCCATTTGGCTAAATCTGAGATGTTAGGATGCTTTATTTACATGGGGGAGAATCTCTGGTGTTGTGGCTAGGTGAGTGACATCATGGTCCTAGTGAAATATTGTGTTCACTTGTTCTGACTCCAGTAGGCATTGAATTGAATTGAACTAATGTCTACTCTTCTCAAAGAGAATTATTGTATTTTAAACATCCTTCAACCTATCCAGTTCTTATGTCTCATGACAGACTCCACTGACCCACATAAAACTTCACACACACATACAAAATCCTGTCTTCTAATCAATACATGAGTTACAAAACTAAATAGATGGTCCTCTATAGGAAGCCGTTTGCGCCAATAGATGGCCCCAGCTTCCCGCCCATTGTTCAGCCTGCAAAAACCTTTCTCCTCGTGTTTCTTGGCAACCACATAAATCATAGCCCAATCTCAGGGCACGTGATTGAGCTACAGGAGGATGCACCAATCAGGTAGCAACACAAGTTTCTTAGGCATTTCTCCCCCACGGGAGGGGATTGAGAGAGATAGTGGTGAGATTGCGGGAGACCCTACATGGAGAAAAAGCAGAGAGATACCACGTGGAGAGAGACCCAATAGGAGAGATTGCAGGAGATCTCACGTAGAGAGAGACTGGGCAAAGAGATCGCACGTGGGAGACTGCACGTGAGAGGTCGCCTAGACAGTAGAACCCGGTAGGGAGTCCCCGGCTCAGAGAGAAGTTTCCTGCTCAAGAAGTCTCCTTCTCAGAGTGCTGTACAATAAAGGTTGTCTGCAGAAGAATCTTGTTTGTTGCACGCCTGTTCCTATCGTCGGGAAGCGTGGGCGCGCGACAAGTGGTTCCGAAAATCCCGGGAGTGCCGAGGGGACCCTTAAGTTCGCTGAGGTGGATTCAGAACTGTGAAAAGGTAAATGGTAAGCTCTGAGAGGCATGTCTCTCTTTGCATTTTATGGGGTGCCAAAAGAGCGTGCCAAAAACTTAGGCATGTCTCTTCTTGGATTTTCTCCGGAACTAGAAGGGTTATTGTTTGCATTTGTGGTAACTGTTGTAACATTACTGTTGTGGAAGTTATCTAGACAGAAAGTTATCACGCAGCACCAAGAGGTTGGGTCAGAAACGGAGCGTAATCAAATAGGGAGCGCGCAAGAAAAAAGCTTAAGAGGTAGTCTCCTAGAGACATATTCAAAACAAGTCAGAAACGGAGAGATGGCAAAAAAAAAATAAAAAAATAAAAAAATAAAAAAATTAAAAGAGGTAGTCTCCGAGAGACATGTTCAAAACAAGTCAGAAATGGAGATATGGCTGAAAAACCGCTGAGAGAAGAGAGGATCTCGTCCGGGGAAACAGAGTATAAGTTTTCCGGAGAGAATGCTTTGTATCCGCTAAAGGAACAATAGGCCTTAGAGCTGGCAGAAAATTAGAGGATGAATTATTTGAATCTGTGGAGGAATATTTAGAGGAGGAGGCAGCAGAATGTGAGGTGGAGCGGTTTCAGCCAGGACAGAGGACTCCTGTAACACAACCGGAAGCTCTTAAAGCAGCTGCCGTCTCTGCTCTTCCGCTTTACCCAGAGAGGAAGTGCGAGTTCTTTTGTACTCCGGAGACATGCCATACCATCAGGCAAATGTTTCCCTTGTTTGAGGATGATCACTGCCTTGAACATAAGCAAGTTAAAGAGTTGGCAAAGTCAGTCCAAACTTATAGAATCACTGCTAATTATACAAAAAACCTGGATAGGCTAATGCCACCTAGATTGCCGGTCGCTGGCCTATTTCCCAGCCAAAGGGTAATTTGTTTATTCCTGCCCAACCTAAGTGGTCACCTTTCTGTACAGGAAGAGATTCAGCCCTGTATCCTTGGATTGACTGTCAATCTCGGGGTGTACGTTAGGCAGTTAAGGGCCCTGAAATATATGGGGCAACCAGCTCCCCAGTAGTCTGGGAGCAGGAGAACCCCCGCGGAGAGCCACTCCAGTTTCCCCGGTATTGGACCTCCGTGCCACCACCAGAATTGTCCTGACCGCACAAATGGGAGTTCAGCCTATCCCTTGTGACTTTAATGGGCCATTACCAGCTATAATACAATAGGGCTGCTTTTGGGATGGTCATCAGCCACCCTTAAAGGTTTGGTAGTACAACCTGGGGTAATTGATCAAAATTATAAAGGCCAACTAAAGATCATGTGCTCCTCCCCTAGGGGTTTGTTTCCCATCTCAATTGCTCATCCTCCCCAATAGTCCTGCCCAATTTGCATCAAACTGGGCAAGAAGGGAGAACAAAGGGAGAAGAGAGAACAAGGCTTCAGTTATTCAGGCACTGACTTAGCATATCTATTAGGAGATTTAAATACTCGACCAACCTAAATTTGGAGATTAAAAGAAAACTTTTTAAAGGACATTGGGACTCTGAGGCAGACAAAAGCATCTTATCTACCAGGTGGTGGCCTGCTAAGTGGCCAGTTAATCAATCTTCCCATTTTTGCAAGGCCTTGGCTATGAAGCCAGTCCTACTATTAGTTCTAAATTATTAAAATCGAAAGCCCCTGAGAAACAAAAAAGAACTTTTACACCATATGTCCTTCCACTACCTGTTAATCTATGGGGAAGAGACATTTTAACAGAACTAGGTCTTAAACTTATGAACAATTGTTTTCTGCCTGCACAAGAGATAATGATTAATATGGGGTATATCCCCAAAAAGAGGCATTGGCAAATGAATGTCACCTATGTTCCCTCCTTCGGAAAATTAAAATATGTACATGTGTCCATTGACACTTGCTCAAGAGTTATTTTTGCTTCTCCTTTATCAGGAGAAAAGGCTTCTCATATTAATACTCATTGTCTTGAAGCGTGGAGTGCATGGGGCATTCCTAAAGTGTTAAAAACGGACAATGCTCCTGCATATACCTCAGCAAAATTCAAGCAATTTTGCCATCACATGGGAGTTTCACTCCTGACAGGATTGCCTTATAATTCTCAGGGTCAAGGCATCATTGAACGTGCCCATCGAACCCTAAAGGTTTATTTAAACAAACAAAGAAGGGGAATTGAGGAAGTGCCCCCTACGCCTAAAATGGCCATTTCTACTATACTTATTACTTTAAATTTTTTAAATTTGGACACTCATGGCCATTCAGCTGCCGAGCGCCATGGACAATGGCCTGTGCCACCTAAAGAGCTAGTGAGATGGAAAGATGTCCTCACTGGTAATTGGAAAGGCCCGGATCCTATTTTACTATGATCCAGGGGAGCTATTTGTGTTTTTCCACAGGGAGAAGAAAGTCCAATTTGGATCCCAAAACGTCTAACACGTCGACTGTTACCAGAACAAGAAGCTGTTCCACCTGCTTCTGATGAGCCTGTTCTGCATGACGATTCAAGCGGAACCGAGTTAGAAGATTCTGTCGGTGTTCCCAAAACCGATGCCCAGGTGCCTTAATGCAAAACTATTTTCTTGTTTGTTTGTCACCATTGTAACCTTTACTGTACTGTACTTGCCCTTAGACACAGAGGTTATGGGGATTATAGAACTCTTGCCTTATCAAGTAATTTTGGCATGCTTTTGTGCAGAGAGACTGTGTTTCTGCTCTAGATGGTGTGCAAACTCCGTACTCAACAATAACGTGACAAAGTGGTCACAGCACAAGCTCTGGCTGCACTCGAAATGGGCACCTCTCCCTCTGTTTGGCTTAGTATGCTTAGGAAAAGTGATGGGTCTGTGTATGGACAGCCCCTGCACCCTGAGCTTTTCGAGGCATTGCACCAGGATCGGGTGTCCTACACTAAGGCAGCCTTTGCACCCTGCAGGGCTTGTTCCCATTGCATGCAGGAAGGTGCCTTACCCAAAAATTATTACTGATCATGGTCTTGAACCCTAAAGGTCCAACAAGAGCCTGATGGTTGATCGGCCATGTTTTATGTTTTTTATTTAAGAGAAAAGGGAGAAATGTAGGAAGCCATTGGCGCCAATAGATGGCGCCAGCTTCCCGCCCATTGTTCAGCCTGCAAAAACCTTTCCCCTCATGTTGCTTGGCAACCACATAAGTCACAGCCCAATCTCGAACAAGTGATTGAGCTACAGGAGGATGCACCAATCAGGTAGCAACACAAGTCTCTTAGGCATATATAGCAGTGCATTTCTCTCCCACTGGAGGAGATTGAGAGAGATAATGGTGAGATTGCAGGAGACCCCACATGGAGAAATGGCAGAGAGATACCACGTGGAGAGAGACCAGATAGGAGAGATTGCAGGAGATCCCACGTGGAGAGAGACTGGGCAGAGAGATCGCACGTGGGAGACTGCACGTGAGAGGTCGCCTAGACAGTAGACCCCGGTAGGGAGTCCCCGGCTCAGAGAGAAGTTTCCTGCTCAAGAAGTCCCCTGCTCAGAGTGCTGTATAATAAAGGTTGTCCGCAGAAGAATCTTGTTGTTTGTTGCACGCCTGTTCCTATTGGCGGGAAGCGTGGGCGCGCGACAGTCCTCAAAATAAGACACTCAAAGTTAGGTATGTTGAAAAAGTGTTTAACAACACTGTTATCTGAAAATATAATTAAAATGTATTAGGTGGCATGTGCTCCATCCACCGTGACTAGGAACAGGGAACCTAAGTGCAACAAGTGATGGGCAGGACAGCAAGAATCATGGATGCTTATACACTGATAGTGCGATGTAAAGACAAGTCAGCCACCCTGGCGGCCAGCATGAAAGTTCCTCAAAACAAGTTGATTAGGAGTGCTGTCTGATCTGTCAGTATGATGCAGGGAAACTCAGACAATCAGGATCATTGTGGCACTGTTCACTATCAGAAAAAAACACAGCCAGAATGAACTCCAACACCTGAGTGGAGATAAAAATCAGGAACTAAGCATATCATTAATGTTCTGTTTAGACTCTCTCCTCTCTGAGTTTGTGTGTGTGTGTGTGTGTGTGTGTGTGTGTGTGTGTGTGTGTGTGTATGCGCACACGAGTGAATGTAGTTTTTCCATGAGATGTCTTATTTCCATTCTCTTTCCAGTGGCCTGTTTACTTTCCTGACATTAATTTTTGGATTTCCTTCCATTCTCACTGTGATGTTGTGTCATATGCATTTCAAACTAGTATAAGCCTCCCTTTTCTTGCCCACAATATGTCCTGACTTCCCCTCTCAGAACTGGTCTACTCTTTTGTCTTATTGCTGTCTGAATATTATAAGTGGATTGAGCTTTGTTTTAGGGCAGTAATTGGTTGCTCTTAGGAGTAGATAGTTTCTTGTTCATTTCTTCACAACCTTAACAGGATGATTCTGCCAGGAAGAACATTTAATTGCTAAAATAAAACATATCTGTCATTATGCCATGGAATATGAACCTTGAATTCAGATTCAGTTGCTGGTAGAGAACAGCAATATCAAAACTGATATAGTACAGGTACTTCCCTGTGGTTTCCACATTAGTAATATTATGACTGTCAGGTCACTTCAAGGCAAGGGTAGGCTAATGTTATGAAGTCAAGCCCATATAACTATGCTCACTCCTGAGGTTTCTCTTTCTCAAAAGGCTGGACAAGAAGTGAGGCTGAGTATTTTCCTTGACTTCTGCTAACAGGTCCAAGAAAATCACAAAACATGGACTTGATTAAACCAAGAGAGAGACAGGAGGACAGTAGTTACAAAATAACAGCTTTGTAGACCCTAGGGATAAAACTCCAGCCAGGCTGCAGACTTTTATACATGGTGTTACTTTTTTCTTATAATTTTCTCACAAATGCTCCACAAAAACAGAAGATGGACACTGACCCTCTCAATATATCTTCAGAGTGGCTCTTTCAACTTTTGCCTTCAGGGCCTTTTTCTTCCTTCTTATAATGCTAAGAATCTATTTAAGGGTTTGAATGAGGTTCAATCCCTTAGGATCATGTACTTCAGTATATGGTTCTTAGTTGGTAAATCTGTTTCAGAAGTATAATGCAGAGGGCTGGATCTCTGTCATCAGGACTCAGGATCTGCCCAGGAAAGGCTGTGCTCACAGTTCAGCTGCACGGGCTCTTTTACAGCTCAACCAGTGCAGAGCTTGAGGACAGGGATGGTGATTCCCCCAGAAGTGTTTTTATTTTCGAGAATAGATTTCGATATTCTAGGTATTTTGTTATTCCAGATGAATTTGGAAATTGCTTTTCCCAACTCTATGAAGAATTGAGTTGGAATTTTGATGAGGATTGCACTGAATCTGTAGATTACTTTTGGCAAGATGGACATTTTTACAATTTTGACCCTGCAAATCCATGAGCATAGGAGATCTTTCCATTTTCTGAGATCTTCTTCAATTTTCTTCAGATTCTTGAAGTTCTTGTCATATAGATCTTTCACTTGCTTGGTGATGGTCACACCAAGGTATTTTATGTTCTTTGTACCTTTTGTGAAGGGTTTCAATTCCCTACTTTCTTTCTCAGCCTGTTTATCCATTGTGTACTGGAAGGTGGTTGATTTGTTTCGGTTAATTTTATAGTCTGCCACTTTGCTGAAGTTGTGTATTAGTTGTAAAAGTTCTCTCGTGGAATTTTTGCGGTCACTGAAGTATGCTATTATATCTCCTGCAAATAGCAATATTTTGATGTCTTCCTTTCTAAAGTGAATTCATTTGATTTTGTTTTGTTCTCTAATTGCCCAAGACTTCAGTACTATACTGAATAAGGAGGGGGAGAGTGGGCAGCCTTGTCTATTCCCTGATTTTGTGGGATTGCTTCATGTTTCTCACTGTTTAGTTTGATGTTGGGCACTGGATTGTTTTATATTGCTTTTACTACGTTAAGGTATAAGCCTTGGATTCCTGCTCTTTCCAAGACTGTTATCATGAAGGGGTATTGAATTTTGTCAAATGCTTTCCCAGAATCTAATGAGATGATCATATGATTTTTTTATTTGAGTTTGTTTATATGGTGGATTATGTTGATGGATTTCCAAATATTGAATCATCCCTGCATCCCATGATGGTGAATGATCATTTTGATGTGTTCTTGGATTTCTTTTGAAAGAATTTTACTAGTTTTGCATCAATGTTCATGGGGAAACTGGTCTGATGTTCTCTTTCCTTGCAGAGTCTTTCTGTGGTTTAGAGTAATTGTGGCTTTGAAGAATGAGTTGGTTTGTGTTCCCTCTGTCTCTATTTTGTGGAGAAGTTTGGGGATTATTGCTATTAGGTTATCTATGAATGTTTGATAGAATTCAGCACTGAACCCATATGGTCCTTGACATTTATTTGGTTGGGAGGCTTTGTATGACTGCTTATATTTCTTTACGTGTTATGGAATTGTTTTGATGATGTATCTCAACCTGATTTAACTTTCGTATCTGGTACCTGTCTAGAAATTTGTCCATTTCCTCCTGATTTTCCAGGTTTGTTGCATATAGGCTTTTGTGTAGGATCTAAATATTTCTTGAATTTCCTCAGTTTCTGTTGCCATTTCTCCCCTCTAATTTCTGATTTTGTTAATTTGGATACTCTCTGTGTGCTCTCTAGATAGTCTGGCAAAGGGTTCATTGATCTTGATTTTCTCAAAAACAAAGTTCTAGTTGATTCTTTGTATACTTTTTTCTCTATTTAGTTAATTTCTGCTCTGAGTTTAATTATTTTCTGCCTTCTAATCCTCTTGGGTGTATCTGCTTCCTTTTGCTCTAGGGCTTTCAGCTGTGCTTTCAAGCTGCTAGTGTATGCTCTCTCTAGTTTCTTTTTACAGGCACTCATTGCTATGAGTTTTCCTCTCAGTACTGCTTTCATTGCATGCCATAAGTTTGGGTATGGAGTGACATCATTTTTGTTATATTCTACAAAATATTTTATTTATTTATTTCATCCTTAACCATGTTATTATTTAGCAGAGCATTGTTCAGCTTCCATGTGTATATCTGCTTTTGGACGTTATTGTTAATAAAGATAAGCCTTACTCCATGGAGATTTGACAGGATGCATGGGAAATTTTCAATCATCTCATATCTGTTGAGGCCTGTTTTGTGATTGATTATATGGTCAATTCTGGAGAAGGTGTTGTACCTTTCTAAGAAGAAAGTAAATTTTTTTATTGTGGATGTCACTTAATTCCAGTTGGTTCATAACCTCTGTTAGTTTTGCTCTGTCTCTGTTTAGTTTCTGTCTCTATGAAGGTCCATTGATGCAAGTGGGGTATTGAAGTGTCCCACTATTATGGTGTGTGGTGTAATATATGCTTTGAACTTTAGTACCTTTTTTTTTTTATATAAATGTGGGTGCACTTGTATTTGGATCGTAGATGTTCAAGATTGAAAGTTCATTTTGATAGATTTTCCTGTGGTGAGTAAAACATGTCCTCATCTTATTTTAAAGCTTTTGGTTGAAAAGAAAATCTCTTTTATTTGATATTAGAATAGCCACTCCAGCTAGTTTCCTGGGCCCATTGGCTTGGAAGATTTTTCCCCAGCCTTTTAAAAAGTATGGAATGCTTCAGGAATTTGCATGCCATCCTTGCACAGGGGATATGCTAATCTTCTCTGTATCTTTCCAATTTTAGCATATGTGCTTCTGAAGTGAGCATGACCTCAAGCAGTAATACAAAGGTGATTACTAACACAAGGCTGTGCTGGCCTCTTGGTCCCTGCATTTCTTTTTCATAAGAATAACTCTGTGTTAATGTTTTTCAGATGGATGTGTGTCCCTGTCCCTCAGGAGGGGACTGTACCTTACCTCTGTTTATGGTCTCTATACTTTTTCTCCTGCTTCCAGGATATTTTAGCTAATGTCATTGCTTTCTCCCTTCCTTTCTGGGTATATTTCAACTAATGACAACTATCCTGGTTCCTGAGAGTCTCTTGATTTCCTGTCATCTGAAACATTCTAGTGGCTACTCTCAGTTCTCCGTCAACCCCGGGTACATAGCTCTGTTCACATTTCTGGTACTCTGTACTTCTCCCTGTCTCCCCCCACACTGGATCCTGACCTCCCTTTCCTCTCCTCCTCCCTCTACCTCCCATATCCATACCTCTCTCTCCTTCCTGTGTTTATCTTGTTCTGCCTTCTAAGTAGGACTGAAGAATCCCCACTTTCATTGTGCTTCTTCCTGAACTTCATATGGCCTTCTACTTGTATAGGTCTGTGATTTGTGTCATGGGTATTCTGAGTTTTTTTTCTAATATCCATTTCTCAGTGAGTACATACCATGTATATTCTTTTGAGACTGTGTTACCTCACATAAGATGCTTTTTTCTAGTTCTATCCATTTACCTGCAAATTTCATGAAGTCATTGTTTTAAATAGCCTAGTTGTATTCCATTGTGTAAATGCACTACAATTTCTGTATTAATTCCTCTGTTGAGGGACATCTGTGTCGTTCCTCAGATTCCTCAGAAATGTCCTTAGCATATTACTCCTTCTGCTTTTGGAAAAACAGCCTTTCTGGCCCTACATTGCCTGCTGGAGGTTGTAATGGAAACAAAGATATTAGAGATAGGCTGATGTGTCTTTGACTTATACTCTTGGAACATCTGCCCTATACTTACCCAGTAACAAGATAATTAGAACAAAGTAAATATAAAAAGGTAAACTGGGTTCAGTGGGCTAGGAAAGTTTTTCTGCAGGCCAGGGTAAAAGCCTATTCCTACTCCACCATCAGGCAATCATGTGGTATAAGAGATTGGGACCACATATACCAAGCCTCTCTAAGAAATGATACTGCGAAAAAGAGAGATTGGCTGGAGTTATTTATCTCTTGCTTTTACTGATGAACAAAGAATGGTTTGAAAAAAAATGATAAAAGATTGAGGTATTAAGTCCTCCCTTTCTCAAAAAAGTTATACAGGGTCACTGTGCTATCTTATGTCCAAAGAAAAAAAATGATAAAATTGAACCTATGAACAAATTATATATATATGTGTGTGTGTGTGTGTGTGTGTGTGTGTGTGTGTGTGTGTGATATATAAAAATTTAATTATATTAAAATGAAATAATATTTGCATCTGCTTTAGTTTGAAATTTTCTTGGACCTAATGATAATTAGACTCTAATCCATATGACAATATGGCCAGGTTGGCTTGGATGTTTTTATTTTGTCTAGTGCCCTGGAAACCACAATATTCTTAACGTTGGTTTCTGGGGTTATTTATGAATAATGAGTATAAAAGTTAGTTCTGTTCTATCACAGTTTATGAATGATAATTAAACATATCAACCCCCAGAACATTTAAAAACATGTGCCTGGGGACAAAAATAATATAATCTATGTTTTGGAATATGAATCTGTCCTTGCCTACTGAATTCCTTATAAATAAAGAAGCAAGGGGACTGCCAATCACTCAGGCTTCACTCACTTCTTTCTCTCTGACTCCTTACTTCCTCAGTAGAACATTGTCAACAGCAGGGCTGGCCTCTGGCAGCATATAGTATGTATGTATGGGCAGAAGTACAAATGTAACTCCTGACTTCCACCTCCCTGAAGTCTCACACTGGGGTTTTCCTTACTGTTGCCATCCTCCCACACACAGCCTCTGGCGAAAAGCACTAATTGCTTTGAACCCTGTACAGATGCAGCTCTAGCCTCGACAATGGTGGTGGATCTCAGGCAGGGGCATGCCTAGAGTCTGAGGAGGCCAATACACAGAGAGTATGGGGAGGTGGGGAGGGGAGGGTGCTTTCCTTCCCCAGGCTTGCAGGCATCACCAGGCAGCCATCCATAGTCGCTGAGGACTCATAAGTTCCAGTGGATTCAGAGAGCCAGCTGCTTAAGCAGCCCTGCCTTCTTGCTCTGGGAACAAAGAAGGTGATGGCCATGTCTGCAGCCTCCATCATGTCTCCCAAGGAGGAGCTAAATGGCTATGGGCCAGAGGAGCTCAACAAGCTCTGAGCGGTGCTGCCCATACTGGAGAGCATGAGCAAGGCGACTAAGATTTCCCTTGCTGATGGCTCTCTGCCCTTCACTTCACTGCTGCCAGAAGAGTTGGATGATGAGCTGTACAACCAGCGGCTGGAGATCAGATCAGGCCATAGGCTCCAAGATTGAGAAGCCTCTGGGGAAGTCCAGTGCCGCGTGCTTAAGGACGCTGGAGACCTGCAGCACATGTGTGATGTCCTGCAGATCAACCAAGAGACTGCCATCCAGGACATGCTTCAGAAAATTGACATTACCAATGAAGATTTAAGTATAAATGCTTGGGAAGCATTCCAAATGTAATGGATATATGATAAACAGTCTTGAGTACAATGTTTCTGCATGAAGAAAAGCCCTGGATGCTATTTGTCCCTGTGATCCAATGATCTGGATGTCATGCATTGGCATTAGATGGAGGCTTGGTTATCATGTAAGCACATGGGAATCAGCCTTGGTGTTGAGGTCTTGTCTTTTGCTGTTTATTGTAATTCTAAGAGCCAGCCTACAAGACCTGGATTCTGCGTGTAGCTTTTGGGAACCTGCCTCAAATTGACTCTGATTGGTAAATAAAGGTGTCAGTAGCTAATAGCTGGAGAGAAGAGACATAAGTATGTTTTAAGTTTACCAGGCTATAGACCATGAAGTAGCAGGAAAAAGAACCTTCATGCCTTTGAGGTGTGTGCAGGAAAGAGCCACCATGATGTAGAGAAGCAAGATCAATGCTCTGGTAGTTGTGCCAAGAGCACATGATCCAAAGGTTAAGTAATTGGAAGGGAGAGCATCGAAGATGGAACATAGAAATTAGTAATTATTATCTCGGAGATATCGATGGGAAAATGGATTCATACTACATGGAGGTTAGTCAGTTGCCCACCTGTTATTGTGCATGTGGCATATTTAAATATACAGGTCGTGTGTGTGTGTGTGTGTGTGTGTGTGTGTGTGTCTTTCATTTGGGAACATAAACCTTTAAGTGGGTAATAAACCCACACTGGTATTTCTTAAGATATTCAACCCACCCCCCCCAAGTCTCCCTCCCCAGCTGGCCTGCCTCCCCCACCCATGACAGTGGTTATGGCTGCCCAGAGTCTGGCCCCCTGAGTAGCAGACAACCCAGCACCCCACTTCCCCAAAGTGGAAAAGAATGTCAGGCTCTGCATCTTTACTCAGAGGCAACAGCAACACCAAAGAGTGAGTTCCTGTGCCCAGCTCTGAGCATGTTGTTGAGGTCACGGGCAGGCAAGGCTGCAAGATTAAGGTTCCAAGGGCCATCCCAAGTCCTACATCAAGACTTTTGCGCAAGGCAAGGACGTAGGTATTCTTGGTGACTAGAACAGAGTCCAGAAGAAGTGGTCAAGGTCCATCCTGACATCTTCTAAGCAGCTTAGTGCTTCTACAGGATAAGAGCTTCAGGTAACCATCTGGTGCTGCCTTTGGCATGGCCCCTGCTCTAGCAGTCCAAGTGATCATCCATGTACGAGTGTCCAACTGTGTGGTGAGATTTTAGGTGGGCCGCATGGGAGAAACCATCAAACTCTTCCAGCAGCTGACCAACACATATGTCATCACTCTATCCAGAACCATGACTCAGAGTTTTGAGATCACCAGAGGCATTGAGGAACATGGTGGGCGGGGCCTGAGAGGAGACAGAGAAGCACATTGCCATATGCACTGGAAATATTCTTGAGTAGAACAGTGAAGATGACTTCCTAGCTGCCCGACCCAAGGTTTTCCTGGACAGCTGCTGCTCAGAAACCTGTCAGGTACATGCGCAAGGCTGTAAGCCTCTCTCCACCTCCATGCAGAATAGCCTGGGATGCATAGGTGCAAAGGCAAAATGGACTGGGCCTTTGAGGCCCTGCACTTAGGTGAGCAGGGCTGGGACTTAAGTTGTAGCAGATATCTGTTTCCATGCTACAGCTGTACTGTGGCATGGTGGAGACAAGCCCCCAACCCACACTGTGGGTGGGACACGAATACACCACACCCAATCTGGTACTCTTCTCCTGACTGCTCCTCATCTTCTTCAGCCAAGGCATGTGCAGGACTCTCAGCATATCACTCTCCTGCCACTTCTGAGGGGACAAAGCACCTGGCCTTTGAGGCTGCCCAGAGAGCCACTGCAGGAATTCTCTAAACGGGGGATGGCAGGCTGAAGAGCCCAGGTGGCAGGTAGGAGTGCTTGGTGTGCTTTGAGAACAAGTGACAGCAGCCCTGATGCCCTGTGGACACAACCTTTTCTGCATGAAGTGTGTTGTACACATCTGGGAGAGGATGGACCCAGAGTGTCCTGTCTGCCACATCACCTGCACATAAGCCATCTGAATATATTCCTAAGCACCATGTGCCCTGTCTCCTGGGCCTACTCCCTAGGGTGCCACTCTGGACCTGTAGGGCTTTTTGAAAAAGAGGTGACTACAGAACAAGGTGCTTGGAAATATTCACTAGCTGTGGTGGAGCAGAGAAGACCTAAGGGCCTGAGTGTGGGGTCACTTATAGAGCCTCTGGTTACTCTTGAGTGTGGGACATGAATTTGACTAGAGTTGCAACTCTGACACCTCAACACACTCTTAAATCTGGGAGCATCTCAAAGAAGCTTTTGTTTAGCTTGAAGTGGCCACCAGGATATCCTGACCTTTCCCTTCTGCTTATCCATGTCTCATTGTGTCTGTTCCTCTGGAGCATAACAACAGGGAGAATTGGCATCAGTATCTAGAGATGCTCTTATTGATTGGCAGCCCTCTGGCCCTGACTTCTCATCTGTTAACATGACCCTTTACTGACCCCACACTCACAAACATACTCCTGTCCTGAGTTCCCAAGGGTATAAGGAGATGGGGACATATTAAACATCTGAGTACATCTGGGGGGAAGGAAGATGTCATTCACTAAAGGGCTCACAACTAACCTGTCTTACACAGCTGGGCTGAAGAGATCTAGAAAGAGGAGATTCTCCTTCCCCTCCAACTTTTTTCTTGGCTGTTGCTTATTTTTCCTCTCTGGACCTGCCATTTGCTATTTGGTTTTTCTTTTCTTCCAATCCCCTCTCCCTTCACCCCACCCAGTAGTTACTTTCAGTCCTTTCTTCCTTTTCCTATTTGTAACTCAGCTTTGGGTATATCAACTTCCTGGGAGAGAAGTCTGGAGAAAGTATTGATGGACCCCACCCTTCATTCATCTTCATGTTGTGGACAGCCCTTTCACAGACTCCTCAAGAATCAGTTTCAATTACTGATGGAATTGTTTTACACTCAGTTGAAGTTTGAGACTAGAAACAAATAATAGGGTACATGATAGAAACTAATAGTGGGAATACATAAAAGGTTGGAACCCCACCTTTATCATCTATGGACATTATACTTATCCTGGATCTTCTGCATAAGGGAAGGAAAAGCAGAAAGTAGGGAAAGTCCTGGGGCAAGAGTGATGTGGATGGAAGAATTCACCTTCCCCTCACTTGCAGTGGCCTCCCCTTGACCTCTCTGCACCTATTTCAACTATTATTAAATCCTTATTAGTCACAAACTATAAGATCTCTGTCTTACCACTGGCTGAAGAGAGACCCCTTTGCTAGGGGTCAGGCCAGGGCAAAGCAGGATTGTTTTGTGGTGTTGCCTGTTACAAGAATCAGGTACTGTATAGGACTAGCACCCCTTTACTCCTCCCCTTGCTTACTTGTGTCTGTCAGCCTCCTCCTATCATCCAGATACTGCAGGGAAGGCCTGGGGAGGATGGGTGACCAGTAAGGCACAGGAGATGCTTTGTAGAGTTGGGTAGGTCTATTGTGAGATAAAGCCAAGGTGTCCCAAGCTTACTGGAAGGGAAAATGATTTGAGAGTAGGGTTCTCAACTAGCCTCTTCTCAGCCTTTCCCTTCAGACAACCAGTCAATGATGGGAGGAGAAAGGAGGTCATAGCCCAGAAAACTGGTCTGTGGCAGCTTCCATCCTCTCCACCAATGTGAGCCATCTTGAGATTTCTGTACAATATAAAGCAAACAACATGGGCACCCCAGGCTGCCAAAGTTTAAGGGATGTGAGGTGGTGGGAAGGAAGAATGTCTGTCTGTCAATCCTTGTCCCTATCCACTATCCATTCACAAAGGTTAAAAATGTTATAATAGGAGTACCACAGATCTGATCTCACCCTTGCTGGCTGAGCCTTTTCTAGAAACAAGAACAAAACTGAACAAGTGCAAATCAAAGCAATGAAGGAGCTAGAAGAGCACACAACACAGGAGAGGAAAAAATGCAAAACAGAGTAGTTCTTTATAATTGAATATTCTATTTTCATAAATGCTTTTATTAACATATAAATATAGCAAAGAACCTGGGCTAATATAAAAGAATAACTTTTTCCTAGGTAAATTATTATATAAATGAAATATACCTATGATAAAGTTATTCTTTCTGTAGCTAGAAATGCAGTGAAAGAAATTTCTTTTTTGGTGATTTCTTTTAAATTGAAATGATTTATTCTAAAAAACCAAAATAAATGTACAGATTTTAAGCATTTATGTGTAAAAGTATGCAAATACATTTTGTCAGTACGTGATTTTTTTAAAGGTTGATAGTATGTATTAAAATCTTACTAGTTACAGTGAGCATAAAGTACATGTAAACAAGATGTAACATGGAAATAGTCAAAGTTTTCTTGTGTTAACATTAAGCATAATGGTTTTTTATTTTCTTTTTTTTTTGGCTTTTGTTTTTTTCTTGAACTTCATATACTCTGTGAGTTTTTTCTGGGGTATTCATAGATTTCTGGGGTTAGTAACCAATTATCAGTGACTGCATATTATCTCTGTTCTTTTGTGACTGGGTTACCTCACTCAGGATGACATCCTCTAGATGTGATATTTTTTATTTACATTTTAGATGTTATCCCCTCTCGAGGTTTCCACTCTAGAAAGACCCTGATTCATTCACTCTCCTCCTGCTCCTATGAGGATTGTCTCCCACCTACATACCCCTCACTCACACCTCCATGCCCTGACATTCCCTACACTTGGGAATTGAGCCTTTGCAGAACCAAGAAAATATCCTCACATTAATGCCAAAAAGGCCATCCTTTGCTACATATGCTGTGGGAGCCATGGGTTCATCCATGTGTACTCTTTGAATGGTGGTTTAAACATTAGGAGCTCTGGCTGGAGAAAGTGATCCTTAAAAAACTCTAGAAGTCCCCTTGTCCACCTTGCTGCTAGTGGGTTCAAGAGCCATGTGTAGTTATTCCATGAACGAGCCAGCAACTGCTGGTCAAGTCAGACTCCAGCACCCGTGCAGTGAGGGAGTGCCATTGCAGCTTCTACGTTGTTTGCCTTCACATCTCTAGTAGGTTCTGATTATATTGTTGTAGAGACACACAGTCTCTACTTCAGACTGGCATTAAGCTAACAGCCATCTTTTTGCTGCCTCCAATTACTGGGGTTATAAGGCATGAACCACTATTGATGGCTTTGTGGAGACTCAGAGAAGTTAACATCCCAAGAAAGACTTCCTACTCAGCAAGTATAGTGCAAGTATTTTCCTTATGGACCTGGGAGAACTTGCTCACCCCAACCCTAAGAACAGAGATAAAATTGTGCAGGGGACGTGGGTGGCCCCAGTGCTTCACTCTGTGTTCAGGTAGAGATCACACATAGGGCCACATCACATCACCTTCCAACACAGAAAGCTGGAACCATTTGTTTTGCATGTAAGAAATGGGCATTTTAAGCACTTAACTTCCAAAAGACCTAGCTGGCAATTAGGCCACGATTGGGAGAGGCCTTTTGGCTTTAGTTTGATTAAGAAGTATAACAGTGATTGACAAGTTACTTCAGGATCCTAAATGCCAAACACATCTCTGTCTCCCCAATGTGCTCTTCTCACACCATCTAGAGACTAGAAGTCCCCCTGCCATATTTGTCTAAGAACCCTCATTAGTTTGAGACATTAGCAACTGGGAATGAGAAGCATTTCCCCAGACCTACCTGAGGGTGAGTGTTTTGAGGGTCAAGTAGTTGAGTGGTTGGTTGGAAACAGCCCTGTGGCAGGGAAGATGGTCTCTCTACTATAGAAAGAAGAGTAGAGTCATGGTCAGACTAAATTTGGGGTATCGAGTGACTCATAGAAATCATCAAGGAAGATTTTAAAAGCGAAGTAAATATGTGAATAAAAAAGACCCAAGAATAATCAAATGAAAGTGATATTACACTTGATGCAGAGAAACAAAGAAGTGGGGGTTACTATACTAAATTGCTATTGAGAAGTCAATTTTATTAAAATATTACTATGAAAAAGAAGAAGAAAGTAAAGACAAAGAAGCTGGGAACACGTGGATTATCTGAGTATGCCTATGGCTACCAGGAGTCTAATGCTGTTTCATTTGTATAGAACAGGACAGATATCTAGACTGGGTGGGAGGTCTCTGTGAGTAGTATCAGGCTGTAAACATCCAAGAGGGAGACACACAGTTGCTAGTACTTGCACCCTGTGATAAATCATGCATTAACTATCAAGATTGGACTCCACAGCAAAGCTTTGCCTTTGCTCTTCATCCTGGCACATACAAGTAATGCCATTGCCAAATGAAAATGAGACAACTGGTCCCTTAAATCCTAGTTCTGGGCAAAATATAGTACCTCAGGACCCCTCCCATTCAGGTTTCTCTTGGTCCCTACACAAAACAGGTTGGGGAACATTTCATTGAGATCAGTGGGTACCAGTCTGGACATCTCTCAGACAAGGGCTTTTATACCAGGCAGGTCAAAGCCAACAGCTTCTCTCAGTACTGTCACAAACAGATATCCAACTAGTGAACATTGAATTCAAGCCTGCAATTCTCCAGACCTTCCTTTCTGCTATAAATAGGTCTTGAAACAGCTACAAGGTACAGCTAGTTACTTCTGAAATTTAGACACTCTACATAGATCTCTGCCCCTGGGGACATTTCTCCTGAAACTAGCACTGCTCTTTCCATTTGTATGGTGCCCATGTGTGCTGGCCAAGTTGTCAACCACAAATCTGAATGGAGAAAATTGTGATTGAGAGAAAACCTGCATTAATAACTGACAGCAAAGTGTATGGTGAGTTTCTTCATCAGGGACTAGTATGGGAGTATTGTAACCCACTGGGGGATGTGCACTTACTGAGCATCATTTTCTGAGCAGAAAAGTCAGGTTAGCAACACAGGACATCCACTGCTTGACATGGGTCAATGTGAAAAATACATGTATGTCATGAGCTACTTTGCATTGCTGTGAAGACATTATGACCAAAAGCAACACTGGGTACAAAAGGTATTTTGGGCTCATGTAACCTATTCATTGGCCATTTTTGAAGAGATGTCAAGGCAAGAAGGAAGGAAGGAAGGATGATAGACCCACCCCCTTTGAGAAAGGTGGTTGGTGGGCAGAACCTTGGGGGATGGTCAAGCCCTAACTGTCAGAAACTGTAGTTTAACTTACATTAACTACCTCAGTACAGGAGGAGCGATACTCAGATACACTGCCTTTGTCTCCACAAGACATTTCTCACTTTGGGGTATAAAGGTAACAAGACAGGGTTTCTCTGTGTAGCACTGGCTGTCCTGGAGATCCCTCAGTACACCAGGCTGACAAGGAATTCAGAGATCTACCTGGCCCTGCCTCCTAGTATTAAAGGTGTTCACCTCCACCACAAGTCTTCCCCAGGTGATTTCTAACCATTTAACTACCAACTGTGGACAGTCCAGTGACCATCCCCAAGCAGCAGCCACAGGGAGAGCAGCAGATGAGAAGCAGGCCCTGCGGCCTAAGGGAACAAAGCATCTGATGGGCAGGAGGAATACTTTTCAGACACTCTATGTGGCAGGTTAACGGTCATACTAATGGAATCTCTCCAAGATATTCAGATTAACTGCTGGCTTCCTTTGAAGCTAGCACCTTAAGTAGTCAGCAGGCAGAGACCCCTGTATTTGCAGGAAGTGTTTAGGGAATCATCCAAGTTTGGATTCTTCCCCATGTAAATCATGATGTCTCCATATTCTGTTTACAGATCCCAGCCTATTTAGCTCCATAGTTAAACAGCCCAGAAGCAGGAGGTATTCAGGCTGTAGTTGGCCTGGCATGTGATGCAAGACCTGTACTGCATAAAGGTCACCAAGGATGCCCTTGAGAAGGAATATGAAGGTGGCCTGAGGAAGCAGATCTAGGTGTCCTCTTTTCTTCTCCAGAAAGTTGTCTACAAAGCTGAAACAGGCTCTGGATGAATTCCAATCTCCTATTTTTATTTATAATGGGAACTAAGCATGCTAGATACTGAAACTTCACTAAGAGCCTGGAAGGAAGTTGGTTTCTGTTACAGGAGTCAACACACCGGTTAAAGGATGCAAGTGAAACAACATCAAGCCTTTGGCCTCAGCCTCTAGAAAGTACTGCTGTAAAGTCTAGCCAAAGAATGACAGCATGGGTGTTTCATATTGCCATCCAAAGTGACAGCTGTGAGAGTTTCAGTGTCCAAAGTTTTGTCCCAATGCACAGCTCCATGCCTCTGAGAATGTGAAACCTCTGTCTAAGGGAGGCCAGTCCTGACTGCATGGGACAACTCCCACATTCTGCTCTATAGGAGGCTGCATCCAATCACAGACCTAGGACACTTCCACTGACCTCGGAGGATTGGGGAAATAAAGGACAGTCCTCAGTACAGCAGGGTAAAGATGCAGCCAGGTATAAGGAAGACCTTTAAGATGTGTCCTGTGATCATGCAATTGATCCTGGCAGCTTTGTTAATAATAATAAAATGAAGTAAAACATGTCCCTCTCCATGTACTCAGAACTGCTCTTCTGCACAATGCATGAGTTATAAAAAAAAGAGGTTGAAAGGAGGTTAACATTGAGGCCCTGAAGAAATGTAAAACCTCATGGGAAAGTTGATGATAATGAAGTCCTAAGTTTTTAGTGCCTATAGAAAGAAGGACAAGTATCTGAAGGAATGACAGGAAAATGGGTTTGCCTAATTTCCTTTTACCTCCAAACAACAACCTGGCCAGTATCTTTAACCTCTGATGAGGTATAGAACCCCAATCTTGAGTTTCAATGTAGATTTTGCCCTCAGGAGGACAGTTATCCATAAAGGCAGTTGGTCCCCACTTTGGAAGATGACAGAAAGGCTTTCAACCTCCTCTGAAGCTTCTCCTGCAACTTTCAAAAGTGCTTCCCGTAAAGAGATAAAGCAAGGCCCATAAAGAAGGATAAAGTTTTCTGACATAGGAAGAAACTGCAAGCTCATCATGTTCCACAATTGATTGATTGATTGATTGATTGATTGATTCATTCATTCATTCATTCATTTATGTACTCCCTCCTTCTCTCACTTAAATAAAAATGGGCCTAGAATGTCCCCAGTTTTCTCCTCCTGTGAACATGTTTTTCAAAGTCATACATATTGTAGTTACAGCCTCTTAAGCAGGATGTTTGTGGATTAAGTTCTCTGAGCTCAATTCCCTATTTCTTGGCAGTCATAGAAAGTCTGCCAAACTGCTGCTTTTCAGAGCACCCAGCCTGACAGCACTATGTTGAGCCCTTCTGCACTTTGGTGCTCATGGGTTCTTTCCTTTGATTTGGATCTCCATGCTAAAGTTGTACACAGGTTTTTCTTATCAACTCCAACATCCAGATATATAATCGAGCCATTTAATTCATTAAATACATTGAGGGCCATAATGCTGTACACAAACAAACTAGAGGAATTCTGAAGTGTGTCTTCAAATATTACAAAGAACCTGAGAGGCTGGAACTTGGAAACTGAATTCATAGCTGGAGAAGAGCAATATTGATCAATGCAGTGCAGGTTCTCTTCTGTGCTCTCCAGGACACTGTTTCATGGCTTTCAGGTCCCTACAAGGATAGGATCCCCCATACAATTAGGCAGATAACCACCATATTCTGAATCCTGACATTCTTTGTTTTTTTCATTCACTAGGTTTATTAGACAGGTTTCCAGGACTTATGGACAGTGTCTATCTAGAAGAGAAGTTTGAGTTTTTGAGTTTCCCTCCAATTTTATTGAGTATTTCTGTATTTACATTTCAAATGTTATACTCTTCCTCCCACCCCTCCCTGTTAACTGAAATTCTTTTTCAACTGGCTGGGCATGAATTGAGATGGAGTTCCCTCCTTGACCTCTGCTAACAGGGATAGGGAAAGACTTGACACATGGACTATAAAATAAACCAAGTTACATAAGTACAAGATATTTTTTGGTTGAAAACAAAAACAAGAAGAAATAGAGAAACAGAGCTCCCTGGACTATAGGAACAAAACTCTAAGCCAGTCCACAGACTTATCCACATGGTGTTTTTTTTTTTTTTTTCTCACTTATAATATGCTCAAAAATGTTCCCTGTGAACATGGTGTGGAGAAAGTCTCTCTTACCACATCAGCTTAAAGGCTGAGTTGACTATTCCTTCAGGGCCCTTTTTCTCCTAGTGATAATGGAATGGACCAATATAGGAAAATGAATGAGGTTGGTCCCCTAGGATCATGTGCTTCAATAATACTCCCAGCTGGTACAAGAATTTAGGGAGCATTAGGCAGTGTAGTCTCGAGAAAAACTGTGTCCCTGGGGCCGGGCTTACAGGTTTCAAAACCCTGGCCTTTCCCAGTGATTCCATCTCTGCCTCCCACTTATAGACCAAGTAAACTCTAGCTCTTCCACTCCCAAAGCCTTTGCTGCACCATAGTAGACTCTTGGTTTTTAAATGAGTCTGAAGTACACACTCAATTTTGTAAGTTTCCTGCCTTGGTCCTGGGGTTTTATTGCAGCAAAAGTAAGGAAGATACAGACCTTAGAATCTATTGCTATAGTGGAACAAACGTGCTGACATTTACACATTCAGAAGTCACGGTCAGTGAAAACTTTAGTGGCCTTTGCTGTTAAATAATAACATTGGGGACTGTTAAAATGTTTGTTATTGAAGGGAAAGTCAATCCACCATCCTACCAACTTGGGGTATTTATAATCCTCAGCAATGACAACCACCGCCAGATCTCCGGTTATCAGAAGCTGTAGAAATGCAGCTTATCCAAGCTGAAGGCAGAGCTGGGTCAGGAGATTTTTGACAACAACTGCCCTGACTAACTTCTTGTAAGTGGCTCCACAAGCATAGATGAGCAAGTCACTCTTGCAAACACACAGCTTTAAATAAGACAGAATTGGGTAAAATAATTCTGTGGTCTGTTGTGCAAATCGGAGGTACACAGATATTTGCTTATGGATTCCCAATGTATGCCACCTGGTGAACTCCTGGGCATTACCAAAAAGTTGTTCCAAAAAATAACAAGGGCACATGTTCCACCAAGTTCATAGCAGACTTATTTATGATAGCTAGAAGCTGGAAAGAACCCAGATGTCTTTCAACAAAGGAATGGATATAGAAATTGTGGTACATTTATACATTGGATTACAAATCAGTTATTAGAAATAATGACTTTATGAAATTCATAAATGGCAGTGGATAGAACTAGAAACTTTCATCCTGAGATAGGTAACCCAGTCACTCACTCACATGCACAAACACATACACACACACAAAAACAAACAAACAAAGAAACAAAAAAACCAAAACATGATATGTACTCACTGATGGCAGATACTAGCCCGTAAAAGATCCGAATACCTAAGAACCAATTCATAGACCTTATGGAACTCCAAAAAGAGAAAGACCCGAATTTGAATGACTCAGTCCTTAGAAAGGAGAACAAAACACTCACAGGAAGAAATTCAACAAAACACTCACAGGAGTAAATTCAAGGTCAAATAGAAGAGCAGAGATTGAAGCAAAGATCATTCAGTGACTGTCTGGCATGGAGATCCATACCATATGCAGCCATCAAACAAAAGCACTATTGTTGATGTTGAGAAGTGCTTACTGGCAGGAAGCAGATATGGATGCCTCATCAGAGGATCTGCATGAGTCATACATATGCATTTGAGGATGTTTGCAGCTAACCATTGGACTGAACACAGGGACTTCAAGGAAAGATCTAGAGAAAGGACTAAAGGAGGGGAAAGAGTTTGCAAACTCATGGGAAGAATAACATTATCAAACAAATGAGCCTTCTAGAACTCCCATGGACTAAAACAACAAACATTGAGCCCACTTGGAGAGACCCATTTCCCAGTTCCATATGTAGCAGAAAAATAGTATTATCTGGCACCAATGAGAGAAGAGGCATTTGGTCCAGTGAAGGCATGTTTTCCCAGTGTAGGGGAAAGCCATGGCCTTGAGGTAGAGAGGGTGGTTAAGAATGGGAGAATCTTCATTGAAGCAAGTGGAGGGGGAGGGGAGATGGGAGTGGGAGTAAAGGGGATAACATTTGAAATGTAAATACACAGAATATATAACACAATAATATAAAAATACTAATTTACAAACTAGAAATCAGGATCTATTAGTTTCATATTTTAGTCAGCAAAACAAAAAAAATATTTTGATGTTTAATGCCTGCATAAACAGTGTCAAGGTTGTGACATTACTGTATAATTGGCACTATCTGCACAGATATTTCCTTTGACTCTTAGTCCTGCAGCAAGCCAGACACAATTATTAGCTCAATGATGTCTCCTTCTGGAGCACACTCAGCATCTTGATGTTATTAGAACCTGGAAGAGGCTCATGATGTTTGGATGGTGTAGTAAACAGTGCCAATGCCGTGACAAACTCCCATATGTGTTACACACTCACTGGGTTCTACATCTTGCATCTTTCAGAGGACCAATTTTCTTGGAAGATAAATGGTTGTTTTTTGTCTTCAGAGCCATCTTGATGCAACAGAGTCTTAACAGGCAAGCTCTGTCTTGCTAAGTCTATTGAACCAATGAATTCTATGACATAGTGATAAGGTTTCATTGTCCAAGTCTTCTTTAGGAGATGGACATTTCATTTTACAATATGCTTTTATAGACACATGTGGCAAACTCATCTCCAGAATGGAAGGCAAGGGCAGTGTCTGTGCTCTTCTTCTTGACACAATGTAAACCAATGGCAGGTATGGAAACACTCCTGCCACTATGTACCCTGACAGTGTCAGGGAAATAGGTCCATGCAATTCAGAGGGCCAGATATGGGAAGGCCAATGTTGAACTAACTGATTCTTTTTTTGTAACATGAAAGATAAAGTGATGTCCTGGTGACAGAGGTGTCATAGAGCCTGGGTTCACAGGCTTGGATGAAGACATAGATCTATGTCCAAGTGTGTTGCATACCTGTTCTTTAAAAATGAAAATGGCTTCATCATTTGCCATGCTTATTCTATTTCGGGGACTCCAATATTTTGTGGCATTGAGCCATATGCTTCAGATAATGTCTATAATGTTAGAATAGGGATAGATCACAATCTAGGTATTTAATGACTCAATTTATGACCCAGTGATGTTTCTAATGTCTTCAATAAGGGGCCTCGTATCTGGGGGAAGTGGAGAGTATCTGGTGAACTAGGGTTTTCAAGTTGTCCATAGATGTTAGCTGGAAAGTCATAGGTCACATTGGCAATCTTTTTTGTGAGCTATTTCTTGGTGCTTCCTCTGAAGAGTACATATTGGTAATAAGCTAGAATTACATTAACTGGCCAGACACAACTGCTTCCTTACTCTCATATGGCTCCCCTAGTACGAGATCTAGGCAATAATAGCCTTTGCTCCAACATCGTGTTTTCAGTAAAAGCTGAGTTGCACTTGATGTCTAAGCCAGGTCTATGACTTTCACATTACCCTTTAAATCTGAGGATATTCTGTGGTTTCATGTGTATATGCAATGTCCAGTTTGTGGCATTATTTTATGACTGCAAATATCAGCCACAGTATTTTCTTTAATAATTCCTTTTGTAGCAGGCCATCCTCCATTATTCCTTCTAGAGCATACACAGTATCTAGATGGACCAGCTTTGATATTTCTCCATCCTGGAAGAAGCTAAAGATGTTAGGACGGAGTGGTAAAAATGTCAGTGTTTTGAGGCACCAACACATATCTGTTCATCCTTTCATTAGGTTCAGTGTCCTGCTTCTTTCTTAAAATGCACTTTCTGGCAAGAAACATTGTGGTAGGTTTTAGTCTTCACAGACTTCTTGAAGCAACAATGTTTTGACAATCAAGCCCTGATTCTGTTGAGCAGATACTTGAAGCACCCTATGTGGGGGTGATGAGGTTTTCTTATTCAAATCTTCCCTAGGGGTCAGGGGCCTTTCCTCTTATGATATGATAATGCAGGCACATGTTGCAGGCGTATCTCCAGAGTGGAGGACACAGCAATATCTGGGTTCTTTTTCATGACACAGTATAAAGCATTGGCGGGTATGGAAACACTTCTTGACACTTTGTGTCCTCATAGTGTCAGAGCAACAAGTTCATTCTATCTAGAGGGACAGATGTTGAGGCTGCCAAAGTTGGTCTTATTATCACTTCTCTTTGGTGAAAGAGGAGAGTAAAAAGGATGTGCTGGTAGTGGGGGTGGCATAGAGCTCAGGTCCAACGTCCTGGCTGAAATCACAGATCCATGCTCAAGTGCCTTGCATACCTGTCCTTTTAAAATCATTGTGTCTTCTTCATTTGCCATAATTATTCTATTTTTGGATTCTAATATATCTATGGAATTAAACTACCTGCCTCAAAGCATGTCTATAATAATATAATAGGAGTAGATCACATTCCAGATAGTTAGTTCACACTTCATGACACAAGGGTGCCTCTTAATGTCTTCAATGGAAGGTCTCATGTCTGGAAAAAGACAGTACCTGATGAACTAGGATTTTGTACTGGAGAGAGATGTTAGTTGGAATGTCATAGGTCACTGAGACAGTCTCTTTCTCTAGCTCTATCATGGTGATTCCTCTGAGGAATTGGTACAATTGTGATAAGGTAAATTATCTTACACCCACTCCACAATCTACTTTCTTGCCTCATATGTCTTCCCCAGTATGAGCTGTGGAGCATAATAGCCCTTGCTACAACGTTGTATTTTCACAAAGGCTGGGTTTGCAATTGATGGCAGAGCTTGTCTATAAACTTTGCCCTCTAATTCTGAAGACATTTTGGAGATTTATGTATGAATCGACAAACTCAAGTTTGTGGCAGTAGTTTATGGTTTCCAGTACCAGCCATATTATTTTCTCTGCCCTTTTGTCCTGTAGCAGCCCATTCTCCATTATTATGTCAAAGAAGTTTCCTGCTTGAGCTTACTCAGTATCTAGATGGACCAGCTTTGATGTTACTCCATCCTTGAAGAAGCTAAGGATGTTAGGATGGAGTGGTGAAAAGGTCAAAGTTGTTTGGCACAATCCTATACCTGCTGACCTTTTCATTGGGTTCTGTGTCCTCCCTCTTTCTGACAACACACTTTTCTGAAAGATAGATGATGGGATTTTGTCTTCAGAGACCTCTGAAAACAACAAAGGTTTGAGAGGCAAACCCTGATCCTCTTGCCCAGTCTCTGGAAGCAATCAAACCTCGGTGTGGGTGGTGAGGTTCCTTGTTCAAGACTTCCCTAGGTAGCATGGGTGATCCTCTGCTGATATCCTGCTACATACAGGTGTAATGCACATTTACAGAATGCAGGACAAAGGCAGTGTCTGTGCTCTCCTTCTTGGGGCAAAGTCAAGCAATAGTAAGCATGGGAGCAATTCTTGCTCCCCTGTGTCATGACAGTATCCTGGCAACTGTCCCATGCTCTGTTATGGAGGGGGATGATGTTGGACTTGCTGGCCCTTCTCACTGTGGAAAAACCACAGATAAAATGATGTGCTGGTGAAAGGATGGCATAGGGCCTGGACCCACAGGCTTGGCTGAAGTTGTAAATCCTCGCAAAAATTCTTCAACTTGTTCTTTTAAAGTCAGATATGTCCTCATCATTTTGTCATATCATTTCTTTTGGGGGATTCAATTTTTTTCAGTGGAATTAAAACCCATTCCTCTGATTTAAGAATCTAAATGGGTCCCACCCAAGTTATTTACTTTACATTTTATGACTGAAGGATGTCGCTCAATATTCTCAATAGAGGGCCTTATCTTTGGTGAAAATTTGAGTATCTCGTGAATTAGGGTTTCATGTTGCCCAGACAGGTGATTTGGAACGTCACAGGTCCCAGTGTCAAACTTTTTCTCCAAATCTTTCATGGTGCTTCCTATGAAGGGGTTGCAAACAGTGATGACAAAATAGAATAGCACACCCAGACTCCAAACATATTTATCCTTGCCATCATATGGCTCCTCTACTCTAGGTTCTCAAGCAAAAAATCCATTAATCCTACACTGCCTTTTCAGTACTTGGCTGGGTCTGCACTTGAGGGTCAGGGAGGTTCTGTCAAGTACATTGTGCCCCTGGTATATCTGAGCATATGCTGGAGCTTTATTTCTAGATGGACAAAGTCCTGATTGTGGCAGTATTTTATGGTAGCCATTATTTCCCCGAAATATTTTTTTTTGCCTCTTCCTCTTGAGTAGGCCCTCCTCCATTATTAGGTCAACATGTTTCCTTTTTCAGCATAATCAGTAACTAGATAGACTTGGTTTAGTGTTACTAGAACCTGGAAGGGGCTAAGGACACTAGGAGTGTGTAGTTAACAAGGTCAGTGTTTGATGTACCCTCCCATATGTGCTTCTTCTTTTTGGGTTCTGTGTCTTGTTTCTTTCAGAGGACACACTCTTTTGGAATATGCATGTTGTGTTTTTGTCTTCAGAGACCTCTTGAAACAACCCAGTTTTGTGAGGCAAGTCCTATTTCTCTTGCCCAGTCTCTTCAAGTACTCTATTATCTCAGGTGTTGATAAGGTTTTTTTTGGGTCAAGTCTTCCTTAGGTGCAGGGGCATTTCGTCTTCTGATATACTGCTGTAGACATGTATGGCAGTCATATCTCCAGAATGAAGGGCATAGGTCCTGTCTGTGCTCCTGTACTTGAGAAAATGTAAAGTAATGGCCAACAATGAAACACTTCTTGATACCTTGTATCCTTATAGTGTTAGGGCAACAGGCCAGTACTCTCTAGAGGACAGACATGAAGGTGGCCAAATTTGATGACACTGGCTCTCCTCATTGTTGTAAAACCAGACATAAAGAGATGTTTTGGTGATAGGATAGCATATGGCCCAGTTCCACAGGCTTCACTGAAGTTGTAGATCCTTGCTCAAATGCTTTTCCTGTTCTTTAAAAATCTTACCATACTCTTCTTTTTCTCAGATTCCAATATATCTGTGGCATTAAACAACATTAATAAGAAAATATCTAAAATGTTGGAACCTGAATGAGTCACAGTGCAGATATTTACTTCACATTATTATGACCCAGGATGACTTTCAATAGATTCAATATAGAGCTTAATCTCTGGGGAACATAAGGATTTGGTGAATAAGGTTTTCAATTTTCCCAGAGGTTTGATTTCTGTTGTCACAGGGTACTGTGACAATCTTTTTTCTCCATCTCTTTCATGCTTCTTCCTCTGAATGGGTGGTAACCTGTGGTGATATACTACAATGCCATACTTTGACTCCACTCATCTGTCACACTGCCGTTATATGGCTCCCCTCTTATGAAGTATGAGGAATAAAAGTCCTTTCTCCAACACTGCCTTTTAAGTCAGGGTCTCAATTAGCACTTGGTGTCTTGGCCAGCACTATCTACTTTACCCTCTGTATCTCTGAAGATATTCTGGGGTTTTGTTTATATAAATAAACAATATTAAGGTTTTGGCAGTACTTTAAGGCTGCCATTATCTTACTAAATGTGTTTTACCTCTTCCTCATGCAGCAGGCCTTCCTGCATTATTATGTCAAAGAAGTTTTTTGCTAAAGCATACTCGACATCTTTATGGACCTGCTTAGATGTCACTAATTAGTCCCTTGAAGAATCTAAAAATGTTAGGATGGAATACTGAACAAGGTCGAGGTTGTCATGTGCAATCCCATACATGCTTACTCTTTCACTGGGTTCTGAGTCCTGCCCCTTTAGAGGACCCACATTCTTGGAAGGTTGCCTTTTGTCTTCTGATATCTCTTAAGGCAACAGAGTCTTAACAGTCAAGCCCTAACTCTCCTACATAGTTGCTTGAAGAACCCAATCCTCTTAGTAGGGGATGAGGTTTCCTTGTTCAAGTCTTCCTTAGGAGGCAGGGGCATTTCATTTCAGAATGGAGGGAACACATATTATCTGTGCTCTTCTTCTTGGGACAATGTAAAGCAATGGCAGGTATGGAATCACTTCTTGCCACTTTGTGTCCTGACAGTGTTAGGGGAACAGGTCCATGCTCTCCAGTAGGTCAGTTGTGGAGGAGGTCAAAGTTAGGTTCATTAGCCCTTCTCTTTGGTGCAAGACCAGTGATAAAGTGATGTCCTTGCTATGTGGATGGCCTGAATCCTGAATCCACAGGCATTGATGAAATCCTGGATACATGCCAAAGTGCCTTGCATACATGTTCAAATATGGCCTCATCATTTCAGCATACTTACTCTTTTTCAAGGATTCCAGTTTCTTTGAAATAGGTTTTCAAGTTGACAAGAGATATGAATCATAATGTCATAGGATTTTCTGACAGTCTATTTCTTCAACTTTCCTTGTGCTTCCTCTGAAGAGGTTAAACCCGGTTGTGATAAAATATAGTAGCATAACCTGACTACACTCACTTGCCTCATTACCATCACATCCATCCCCTAGTATAAGTTCTGGGTCATAGAAGCTCTTGCTCCAACATTGTGTTTTTTGTAAGGGGCTGGATTTGCACTTGATGGCAGGCCACATCAACTGTACATTACCCTTTCTATCTCTTAGTATATTCTGGGGATTTTACATGTACTATGTCCAAGTTGTAGGGGTACTTCCTGGTTACCAAAATTACCCTGAATATTTTCCTTGCTTTCTTATCCTGCAGTAGGCTTTCCTCCTTTCCTCGGTTGAAAATGTTTTTACCTGGAGCATCCTCAGTATCTAAACAGACCTGCTCTATTGTTACTAGAACCTGAACCAAGCTAAAACTATTAGGATGGTGCAGTGAACATAAACAAGGTTGTGATGCACATCCCGATACTTGTTTACATTTTCACTGTGTTCTGCATCCTGCCTCTTTCATTTTGTGGATCCACATTTTGGAACATGTGTGGAAGATTTTTTTCTTTAAGAGACATCTTCAAGCAACTGTCTTTACAGACAATCCCTGACTTACCTACCCTCTCTCTTGAAGCATGAAAATTGTCTGAGGAGATGATGAAGTTTCCTTGTTCAAGTCTTCCTTAGGTTACAGGGGCAGTTCCTCTTTTGTTATACTACTGCAAACACATGGACCAGTCACATCTCAAGAATAGATGGCACAGGCAGTATCGGTGCTATTCTTCTTGGGATAATGTATAGCAATGGCAAGCGTGGAAACACTTCTGGCAACCTTGTGTCCTGATGGGTCAGGGCAAACCCCTCTACTCTCCAGTGGGCCAGATGTGGAGGAGAACAAAGCTGGGCTCACTGGCCCTACTGCTTGTTATAAGACAAGAGATAAAGTGATGTCCTGGTGATGGGTACAGCATGCGGCCCAGACATAAATGCTTGGGATGCACAATGTTAAGGTTGTGGCTGTATTTTATGGTTGCCACCATCCCCCAAATATTTTCATTGCCTCTTCCTTCCGCAGTAGGTCCTCCTTCATTATTAGGTCCATGGAGATTCTTCCTGGCAGAAACTGAGTTACTAGATTAACCTTCTTTGGTGTTTCTAGAACGTAAAAGAGGCTCTTGATATTAGGATGGTTTAGTGTCTCAGTTGTTGATAATTCTGCCAGAATCCTCCTGATGAGATGCTTGATGATCTCTAAAATTTTATGGTCTTGAAAGCCTGTGTATTTTGTGGCAGCTGACAGCCATGGTGTCAAATATACTCTGGTCAATTGGAAAGATGGATTATGTACTGACTCCTGAGTTGGTTCTTGCCAGAAGTGCTATCCATAAGGCTAGATTCCTTAGATGGTCTCTATCAGTACTTTACACAATTTATGTGTTGCTTTAGACCAATATTTCACATTTTATAGCTGTTAAAATTTCTCATTTTCTCATAATTGTAGTTTCCTGATTTGTTCGGGAGGAAACCTAAGAATTAGACATACTTACAGATTCAATGGGATACTCCTATCTCTGCATAATTACCTCCAAGATCCTGCCTGACACACCCTTACCTAACTTTATAAAGTACAGGATGATTCCATCCTAAAGTACTTAGAATGAAGTTTCTCATTTTCTACTTCTCCCAAACTTCATCTCAATGATCTTTGTTAGATACCAGTTTAAGATGTTTGTTCTGAGCTCCAGAGTAGTTTTGTTCTAGATCACGTTCTTACAGGCAGGCAGGAAGGCAGCTGTTAAGAGATGTTCTTTTTACAGGGAGGAAGTCGTTTCCAAAGCCATGTTATCCAAAACACATAACGTTCTTTAGATATCCTGGCCTCTTCCAGTAGAATGTTTTTTTTTAAGTAGATACTGAGACCCCTGAGGACCCCAAATACATATACAGGATACAAATTCTTTGTCTCAATTCAAAGAATTTAACATGACTGAAGAAAGTTTCACTCACATTTATGACAAGTCTTGTCCAAACATTGAATATATAAACCAACATTTTGTAGGGCTACTAAAGATAAGATTTCAGTTTTGGAAAATAAACCCCTGGTCAGGCTGGAGACTTACTTACTCCAGGAGGAAGAGGCTTGATAAGCTCCTGGGCATGTCAAACTCCTGTGTTGCTGTTGTTCATGGGGTCAGGAAGCCGGACAACTGTCTTCCATGGAGTATCATATGTGCCCACCATGTGTCAGCCTCAATGTTGAAAGTGATTGCCTATCTTAATCCAACCCAGCCTATTAATGAAAATGATCTCAGCTGACCAGAAAACCGAGTGTACCAGAGACTATCTATACTTTACAGAATTGTGCAAAATGAAGTCCGAAGCCAGCAGGAAAAAAGGCCAACATATATTCAATATCTCTTGACATCTTGAGGCCTTACTCTTTCTCCATGTTCCTTGCTCCAAGCTAAACAAACACAGATTCCCTCAACATGAGCTTCAAGTGCATCTCCCCTTCTCCTTCCATGCATCAGAACACCAGATAATCTGCCAGTAAACCCTGGCCTGACTTGACTCTGCCTGACACGATTCTGGGCATGTATGAGTTGTCTTGCACAAGAAAGTTACTCTTCAAAACAGAAAAACTGGTCAGTATAGCTGGGTTACCCTAGTCACAAGGCTCAAAACCATCAATGGGCTACTTGTCTGCAAAACAAGGACAATCTGTTTCAGACAAGGCCTGGAGATTTTGCTGCTAAAAAGAGTCATCATATGCATGCTGTCCAGTAAAACTCCCCATGGAACATGTCAGGTACTGCACAATAGTGCCCTGTGACAATCTCTATAGCCATCTCCAAGAGCTGCAATGATGAACCATAGTCACAGTTTGAGGAGAGTGTGTGCCCTCAGTCACACAAAGTGTGGGAGTGGTGGCACTGCCACCTTTTGCCAATACAGTGCTGAGGACAAGAAAGAGACACTCTCTGCCCTTGGACCTCACCACCTATGGCAAGCATGAGACTTGACTCTGGTGTGACTAGAGCAGCTGAGCTTTCCCTGACACTCCCTTGCAAGAGCACTGAGAATTTCAGGTCCTGGACCTTGTCTCAGTAGCACAATAGAGCTAGCCCTGGATGTATGGGTTGTATATGAGCAGCATCCAAGAGTCCTGTCTCTTCTCTGCTAGTCAGTGGTAATGATGAAGGACAGATCCCTCTATCCTCAATCATCCCTTGATTTTACTGGCAGGAAGGATGGCTGGCCCTGTGGTCATCTGTAACACTGGCCATGTCCTCATTAGCTGCACTACTCAAGACAGTGGGGCTGGAAGGTGAACTGGCCAGCAGTTTAGAGCCTGACATATTTGCACAGATGATAGTTACACAGTCCCCTTGTATGGTGCACAAACCAGGAGGCTCACGAGATGAGATAATTCATGTGCACAGATCTAGTGCTTTGAATTGTCCTACACTAATATCTTGCCACTCAGTGATCTCCTGGAGTACATGAAGTGTCCAGTACTAGACTACAAATCCCAAACTTTATGATCCCCATGATATAGATAATCTCTATGACAACAAGATATCTGAGAAGAGTCCCATTGAAATTCTATTGTTGATAGTTGATAGAGTAGCAGAACCCTCATACCACACCAAACAGTCATGTTAATGAAAATATGCAGACAAAAATGTGTGGAATCCATGGTGGCTTACTACAGCTTCCACAACGATATTTTTTCCCTAGGACTGAGAAAAGGTGAGAATGGTAAGAATGCACAGGAGAGGATGTTGAGATACTTGTAATGTGGGACATGAGTAAAACTCACACACATGAGCCCAAGCACATGCACACAAAAACAAATACACAAACACACACACACACCACCACCACCACCATCGTCACCATCAACACCACCACCACCAAAATAGTATAATATTAAGCAAAACAAAGAAAGAGCAGAACTCCCAGCCCAAAGTTCACAGATCTTTGTGAACTGTGAATGCCACAATGAGAGTTAACATCAAGGACGCAGCAGAGTTGTTGGAAATAGAAACTCACAGTGATGGCTACAGCATGCATGAGAGCTAAGCAAGCTCATACCAGGAAGAATCTCATGAATGGGAAAGTGAGGACATGGCCAAGACATCCTACCACAAGTTGAAAGATGCTTGGTCCTTCACAGATTCTGTGAGCAGGAAAGCCTTTTTTTTGATGCAAACGCTGAGAGGTCAATGATCCCAAACTCAGACATCTGACTGTGATTAGTTGGGTAACAAAAAATGAACCTGATAGAGTGATTAAAAGAAACATGAGGAGGAGAGGAGTGGTAAGAGATGAGAAAAGTGAGGAGGAGCAAATTAGGAAGGGGAGGGAGAGAAAGAGGATGAAGAATATGCAGAGAATAGGAGAAAATTGAATAGGAGGACCACACAAGCTGACTTCTGTATTCTTTGCATGAATGATTGAGAAAATCTTCTCTGCAGATAATTAAACAGGAAGGGAAATGATGCCAAATAGTAGTAGGAAGTCCCTGAAACTGAGAACATTGCCTAGGTCTCTCTTTTCCAAGATGTAATCAACTGAAACCACTCAGATTCTCTCTCAGAGAAGCTACAGAGACAACTGAAATCAGACCAGCCCTTTCCCTGGCCAAAGCAAGTCACCTCTCACTCCATATTCCTGTTTGTAATGGAAATAAAAGTCATTGCATCACCAAGTCGGACTTTGTGATATCCATGCTATGTTCCTATGTTCTTTCCTAATTTCAGTGTGTAGATTTATGTGTTGGATATGCTCAAGGATGGTTTTAAAGGGAGAATCTGGAGGACAAGGTCTTCATCTATAAAGTAAGTTCCAGACCAGCCTGGCCTACAATGATATCTTCTCTCAGAAAAAATAATCATTTTATGGACTTGCTGTAGTGTCACAAATCTAGACGGCCCTGAGTTTGAAGTCAGTCTGGGCTACATAAAGAGGCTCTCACTGAAATACAGAGTTTAGGAGTTCATCCTGGTAGTCCATACTTATCTATGGTCTCAGGTACTCCAGAAGTAGAAGCAGGAGGCTTACCCAAGCCTGTGAGCTCAAGTCCAGTGTGGCAATACAAAGAGAACCTGTTGGTGAGCTGAAGTGAGTAGACATATGGTAGGAATGGGCACCAAGCTTAGCTGGGGCATCAATGGGACTTGGGTTTTTTTTTTTTTTTTTTCATTTTTGGTTGTGAGACAGGATCTCATAATATAAATCAAGCTGGCCTTGAACTCATGGGATATACCTATCTGCATCCTGAGTGCTCAAATTCTTTAAAAGCATTGGCACCACAGCTCGACAGAGTGATTCTCCCTAAGCCTCTCAGGTTGAACTTTGACACTTAGCATTAGCATTTATGCCTGCTCCATCATTAAGAACTAAGCTGACAGGTATATCATGGTTTCCCAGTCCTTAACTCCTGATTCAATGGGTCCCTTTTGATTACTTGGAGTTTTTTATTGAAGGTTTTTTTATTACCTTAGATTCCTCCTTGCCTGAGACTAGGCAACCCAGACTCCGGGCACACCCATCTGCCTTGCTTACTGGTTTGCAGAGTTCAGACCCTACCACCAACGCGTGGAAAGGAGTACCCTGGTAAGGTGGCTGTAGGTTGTCCCCAATGGGGACAACTTGACACACCTGGCACTGCAGAGGTCTCCTTGGGCGAGCAGATGAGTCAAATCAAGGTAGAATCAGGTTCTCAGTTGAAAAGACAAAGAGCTGGGGCTGCAGCTCTGGTTACACTGCATATATATATATATATATATATATATATATATATATATATATACACATACATATATACATAATGCTTCTTAGTGAAACATCACATTAATATTATTTAAAGCAGTATTTTTTGTTCCGTCTCATGTTCCCTCTCTTTATCTTCTGTTCCTCTTTCTGTCTGTGTGTCTGTTTCTTTTTATGCTGTTTATATAAGTGCACACAGTTATGACAACCAGAAGAGGGCGCTAGACCAACATGGAGCAGGAAATACAAGTGATAACTAATCCTGGGACATGGTTTCTGGAAACCACAATAAGATCATCTCCATGATCAGTAATGTTCTTTCTATGAGCTGTTTGTCTAGATGGTCCCACTGTGCTTCAAGAGAATCTATTGATGAACTACACTTTACTGTGGGAGAGAGAAGTGTCAGGAAGGTCTTCCAAAGAACTATTTATGTTCTCCCTACATCATATGAAAATCTTTAGTAAGAGAGTCTGGAGGTAAACTTCCAAAAAAGGACACTTGCTGAACATTTATGCTCAAAACATTCATAAAAAAAACTTTACCAAAGCTCAAAACACACATTGAATTCCACCCAAAAATACTAGGAAACCTTAACACCGAACTCTCACTAATAGACAGGACATTGAGAAAGAAACTAAAGAGAGATAAGGTGAAACTAGTAGAGGATAAGAACCAAATGAATTTAACAGATATCTACAGGACATTTCACCCTAAAACTAGACGAGCATAAGGATCATTTTGATCAAGACAAATGCTGATTAAAAGTGTTGAAAGAAGGACATGATGCCAAGTGTTCAGAAACTGCACATAGTGGTTTGAACATGCTTGGCACTTAAAGAGGCGTTATTGGAGGTTTGTCCTTGCTGGAGTAGGCGTTTCACTGTGTAGATGAGCTTGGAGATTCTCCTCCTATCTGCCTGGAGGCAAGTTTTCCCTTTGCTTTTGGAACATGTTGTAGAACCCTCATCACCTCAAGTGCCCTGCTGGTCAAGACATGGCCAAGCTTCCCACTGCAATGATTTCAATTGACACTCACAAGAGTAAAATACTGCCTTGGTCACGGGGTCTCTTCCCAGAAATAGAAACATTAATCCTGACAGCGCAGGGGAAGTAAGGGTCATCTCTGCCAAGGGAAGAATTGCTGAGAGCTGCAAAGTGGGTCACAAGTACAAGGCTGCTCTGTCACTCTTTATCCTTTGCACACAGTTAAGGAAACTGCTAGGCCTGAGCAGTTGATGCTGAACAATGCCAGCAAAAGCCTGCAGTGCATGCAAGTCGGTACTGGGGTACAAGGTGGGAGGTAAGGAGTCAGCATTGAGATGCTGCAGAAACCAAGCAAGATGAAAAGTTGAAAAGGGAGCCTAAATCCAAGATTAAAGAAGCACCAGAATTTATGGAAGAGGCTGCTTCTTCAAAAGTGAAATCAGTTTTTTAAAAAAGGGCCTTCGGAAGATGATGTGGATCCCTCTAATCCAAGAAAGCCAAGAAGTACGAGGAGGATCCTCAAGATGACCCTGCTTCTAAAAGCAATACCTCCAAGAAGAAAAAAGAACCCTTGCGAAGAAAGCAGCCTTTGCTAAAACCATAGAGATAAAATCCAAGGAGCCTTATGAAGAAGAGGCAGCCATTCCTAAGAACAAGAACAAGAATAAAGGGAAGGAAGCCATTGGAGACATGGGATAGAAAAGTCACAGGCTGAGGAATCGACTCTGCCATTCTGAAAGAAACTCAAACTCCAGTGAAGCTTCTGGTGAAGAAATTAATAACAAGAAAAAAAAAAAAAAAACGGAAATACCTGTGGAGCAGCAAGAACAAGCTCTCTCAAATGTTCCCATATCAGAAGAGACTGTCAAGCTTCTCAAAGCTCATGGGGTGTACTTCCCATTTCCAATTCAAGTCAAAGCATTCCATGTGCACAGTGGGAAAGAAATAATTTCCCAGGCATGGATACCCACACAGAAGACATTCTCTTTTTCTATCTCTTTGGGAAACTTCAAGGTAGGCTCCATGAGAGGAAGAGAAGCCATGTCCCCCTGGTTCTACTAGAGAATTAGTAAATCAATTGATCACAGACTTCAGTGTCATCACAAAAAAATAAAAACTATCAGTAGCATGTTTTTATGGTTAAACTCCCTAGGGTGGCCAAACATAACGAATATGGGGTGTGATTGACATCTGGGTTGGGACCAGACGTTGTATTAAAGAATATTTGCAGAATGGCAAACTAAATCTCTTCAAATATAATCATGTTGTTTGTCCTGGATGAGGTCAACTGGATACTGGATATAGGTTTTGTTGACCATGTAGAATAAATTTTATGTGTAGCATACAAGAAAGGTTCTAAAGACAACACCTAAGCATGAATTTTTATCTGCAGCTTGACCTGATACCTATTTAATGTTCATAAGAAATACATGAACTCTGCATACGCACAAGTGAACCTGATGGTAAAAAGACTCAGAAAGCAGCCATAACTGTGGACAACTGGTGATTAAGTGTCACAGGACAGAGAGGGCAGTGGGGATTGGGGATGTGATCATCAGTGGTACTCAATCATCAACTCTGAACAAAAGGAGCTGTTGCACAACACATTCATAAAGCAGGATGTCCAGTCTGTACATGGCAACATTATAAAGAAGCAAAAGGAAATCACACTGTAAGGTGTCTGAATAGCAGTTTTAGAGTGTTAGTGACAACCAATGTAGCTGCCCCCTGGGTTAGATCCCTGAAGTAGTCTTGGCTGTTCAGAGCTGTTCACCAAAGGATGTGGAGTATTACATTCATCTCTGGGGTGAACAGGCAAAGCTGGAAGTTCAGGGATTTACATCTGCTTTTATCTCACAAAGAAGAGGACCAGTTAGCACAAGTGGAGAGGAAAGCTAGAATTAAATTTGAACACATAGGTGTTCCTTCCACAACAGAAATCATAAATGTCTCTAGCAAAGATGCCATCAAGCTTTTGGATTCTGTGCCTCCCACTGCCACTAGCCATTTCAAGCTGTCAGATGAGAAGCTCATTGAGGAGAAGGGAGCTGTGAGGCCCGGGAGCTGCTCAGGCCCACATATCAGGGACCATATCTGTCAAGCATGCTCCCTGATCAACTCATAAGGGTGCTATGTAACCATGTTCCTGCAGTGCTCCATTGAGATGCCCCCTGTTAGTGATGCTTGGAAAGAACTTAAGGAGCAGCTAGGGAGAGCATTGATGATAAGGGATAGGGGTGATGCGCCTGAAAATAAACTGAGTCCCATTGGATGTCTGCACTGAAGCAGTTGCAGAAATACTGGAGACCTGGCATGATTCTAGATATTGTCAGCTCACTGCTGTGACTCAGCAGTCAGAGCTGGAAGGACACTCTGAAGGACATCAAGGTGGCAGTGGTCAGGATGGCACCCATGGTGCTTTCATGGGAGAGCAGGGTAGAAGCAGGAACTTCCAGGCACAGGGTCAGGGACAGAGAGGAGGAGGTAGGAACTTTAGGGGACTGCCAACAGGAGGTTGCACGAAAAGTAACAAATCCCCAAACAATGGCCAGAAGCTGAGTTTTAGTAAACCCTTTGGTCAGTGAGTAGTGGAAAAGGGAAATCTTCCCACAGTGGACTCCATCGCACTTCCTGATGTCAATTCCCACAGGACTTCCCTTCTTTTTGATAGTTTCCCTTCCTTCCCTGCTTCCTTACAGAGAGAGACTTCTGAACTGTCCAACTTGCCATCATAAACTGTCTTCATTTTGGAAAGGAATAAGAATTCATTGTACCATTTTCCATCAACCTTCTATATTTACGAGGAAAATCAACCATAAATCTGCCAAAACGAAATAACAAACAAGCAAATACCAAGTAGAAGGCTATCATTGGGCCATCCACTGTTTCAAAGAACAAGGGCTCTTCTCAGTCTACTTAGTGAAAAAGAAAATGACTCACATTGAGAGAAATCAAGACTAGTAGATGGATTTGTCAACTTGTCACAAAAGAAGAAAGGACAGAAAAAAACTCAACAAATAAATTACCTCTACTCTTTGTCCTTTGGTCATGTCTACAGGCTCTTTTCTTGATCGTTGATGAGGTAGGTCCTTATAGAACATTGTGGGTAGCAGCAACGTTAAGCAGTGGTTCTTGGTCATATAAGAAGGCAAGCTAAATAAAACCAGAGAGAAAATGCAGATAAGAAAATTTCTTACATGTTTCTTGCCTTCCTTTCTGCTTGACTTTTTACTCAGTGTAGGGTTTTGTGATGCTTTTAAAACTCAACCAACCATTTCTCCCCTAACATGGTTTTGGCCATGTCATTGATCACAGGCATAGTGTACAAACAAGGAAAACAAACAGCTGAATGGCACTCCCTCTGACCATGAATTCTTGCAGGATATTTGATTAGACACTGAAACCAGAGGTTGTAATGTTTCCTGGTAAAAAGTGTTCCTAGTAGTGATATGATTCACCCAAATACATATCTTTAATCCCAAAAGACAAAGGTAATGTTGTAGAAGGTAGCACCAAGCTTGAAAGCTAGATATAGCTGAGTAGCAGAAAAAGTGATGATTCAGAGAAGCATTTGACAGAATAGGTTATGACACATTCTCATAAGAATAAAGGGGGGACCACTTAAGAGAGAGCAGTGGATGGCGAGAAAAGAAGAAAAGGAAGCAGTTTTACTGAGAGATTTAGAGATATCAGAGAGAACGATGAAGGGGTGAGTTTATGACAAAGTAAGTCTCAGAGGTGAAAAATATTTTAGGCCTTGATAAGACCATATGAAGGGTACAACCTTCTCATACTAGGTTTATGTTACCACAATGAGCAGTAAGCCTGAGAAACTACATTTACACTAAGAGAATAAGCAAGAGATTTGCAATTGATAAACAACTAAACACCCTAGTCCATTGCTTGATCGGTCCTGTCTCTGAAGAAGAATATGACAAGAAAAAGGGTTGGGAAATAGGACAGAGTGTTTGTTATATTTTGGTCCCTCATTTTACCCTAGTGCTTATGAGCTGGTTTATTTTTGTCACAAAGACAGAGTGATATCTGGTCCAGAATGAGATCTGTCCCACAAAAGGAGCAGTGTCTCAGAAAGTAAGAGACAGAAATAACTGGAGAACCCCCAATGCAGACCAGAAGCTCAAGCAGTTCTCTAGGTGGTATCCTCATATTCCCTGAAAAACTGACTTAATGGCAATCATCTCACAAGTTTACACGGGAGTTCTAAAACTCCATTCTCCTATCTGAAAGGGGTCAACTCAGTGGTTTTGCAAAACGCCCTGTGTTGGAGATGCAGGACAGGAGCCTGGAGGGGAGTGCAAGGACACCTCAGTGCTTCTCCAAAGATGAGTATGTTCATCCCAAAGATAATCTAGAAGACTCTTTTTATTTCTAGTTTTCAAATACAATGAGGTCCTTTAATGCACACTAGAAGCAAGACTCTAGAACAGAAGAAAGAGTTACTGTAGAGAGGGTCAAGGTCTCCACATTCCATGGATTTTCTTGCTCCAGATCACAAAATCAGAAGCCTGTGAATGTAGCTTTAACAAAGCTTATTTGTAGACACACTCTCTGCATATCTGTACACATATCACCTGACAATATACAGCTTATGTTCTATTGACTGAGGCAGGAAATAAAGAAAGAACCACTAGCAAGTGAGATGAATGAATGAATCCTGGAAGAGGCAAGAGCACTATGTTGACCCTGAATTCTGAGCAAGTCAGACTCATCAGACTGAGGACAGGTAGCCAAAACTGTGTCAGATATTAACTAGAATAAACAAGTTATATGAGTTATTAAGTAGTCTGTGAATAAGCGAGTGCTTATGGGATAGACATTTAAGTTATTAAGTCTAAGAGTTGTTATTCTGGAACAATGAGCCTGGGTAGAAGGCAGTAGTCACCAATAGCACACTGAATGTCAGGATAGAATCTAGCCTTAAAGCTTGAGAACTCTTGGTTAGAAGTCAGTTTCCTAGAAAAGGTGCAGGAAAAAACAGAGAGGTATTGTAGAAGGCTGCTCTAAAATAAACAAACAAACATACTAATAACCTGATGAGGAGAAAATAATGGTCATTCTACTGGACCCTCACTGCACCTCCCATGTGCTGCTCCTCTAACTGGAGGTTCATGAGCTAAAAGAGCTGGAGGGTGCAGAGCTGACCAAAGCTCTCTCTCTGGCTGCAGCTTTAATGCACTTCCCTGGTGCAGCAGAGGAGCTGAGCAGCCTGGGCCTGTCAAAAACCAGCACTTGCCTGTGACAAGAGCCTGCCATGGCCCCTAGACAAAACAACGCAGTGGCATTCTGAGAGCCTGGTCTACCTTCCCAGACTAGGCAGCAGATGCAGCGCAAAGAGAAGCTCTAGCCCAGAAACCTGCAAGGACAGCCTGCTGGACGAAGCACAAAGATGGAAGATAACTGCCATAGACATGTGCTGGCCCTGGAAGCCTGCAAAGACAGAAAGGGAAATTGAACACTGTCACTGAGATGTGGTGGCATTAATAAGCCCCAACCTGAAAACAATAAAAAAGACGAACCTGCGTATAAAAAAAAATCTTAGAAATAAATAATATAATCATGTCTCCAAGGGAAAGAGAGTATAACGAAATTATTTTTGCATTAAGAAATGGAGAGATCGAGAAGTGCACAGATTACTGACACTACTGGAAGCAGCCGCACTACAGAAGTGGCCCAGCCACCTTTCTTAGCCCAGAGGCATCAGGGACACCCCTACCCCAGGAGTCACCTCCTTCTGCTCCATTTAGCCCCCCAGCCCTTACCACTGCCTTGTCAGGTTTTCCTGCCTCCTCTTCCCCAGTGACCCTGCCCCTTCCGGAAGGCAACCGCCCCCTTCTTCTACAGCCCAGCGCCCCAAAAAATCCTCCTGACACAAAGGTGGTTGTAGTGCCTTCTACCTGGTGCTACCCACAGCCTCCGCCTCAGTGCTGGCCCTTCCCAGTGTCCGATGCCATCCAGTATCCAAGGCCTCAGCCTCCAGACCCTGTGCTGCCAGGAGCCTGTGCAGGGCCCATGCGCCTGCGCCGCCCTATGAATGCTGGGATTGGGCCCTGCTGCGCCTGCGCTGTAGGCAGTGGCTGTAGGCAGTGTTCTGGAACCCTGTGGCCAGGCCGCCCCAAGACCCTGCACACACCCACGGGGCCCAGCCTGTGAGAAGTGCACTTGCGGTTGTGTGCTGCTGTGTTCCTGGTGTGGCAGCTACACATCCTGGGGCAGTCCATGTGCCAGGCTGAGGACAACGGAGATACCTGGGCCTCCCTGCACGCTCAGGTATCACCACTTTGAGTGGAGGAGCTACAGGAGCAGCTGCAGTCACTGGCCCAGGCTGACCATGTGTGTGAGGTCAGATGGAGGCTGGAGAGGGTCGGTCACCACATTCTGCGACTTCATGAGAGGCCCAGGAACAAGCAACTGATCCAGTGTTACTGCTTATAAATGCTTGACCCTACTGAACATTCTTTCTTTCCTTCACACCACTCAGCGCTCTGCGTGCTCACCCTGCTGGCTTTCCAGATGCTCAACCTCAGCTGGAGAAGGAACTAAAGGCACAGTAGCCTGGCCACATTTCTAGAGGGCCCAGTGGTAGGAAGTGGTCATGTTTCACTTGGGATTGCAGGGCTGTCCTCTGTGCAGGTCACATGCATTGGAGGGTAGATGAGGCACGGGTTGACAGTGGGTCTGAGCAGAGTCCAGTCTGTCTTCGATTTTAAGGGGAACAAAGCAAAGGGTGGCTTTATTTCCTTCTCAAAACCTTGGCAATGCTGGTGGACCTTGAAAATGAAAAAATAAAAAGAACGGTCATTTTCCTTCTCAAGCATATATGAATGAGATGTTTCTATCATCCTTTCTGATACATTTTTTCCTGTCTCCAGCTAGCTCCTTACACAGTGCCTTCACCCCAGAATCTCTTGACCCTTGACTCCAGAATCACACCCCAGCTATGGCTTTTGCTGTCTCTCTCTCTAACTTCCCGGGGTCCCTAGTGTCCATCCTTGCCTTTTTCAGTTAATAATAATAATATATTTAATATAATATTTAATATTTTTATAGTTCAGTCTTTATCCCCCTTGTTCTGCGCTCTGTCAGTTCCTCATCCTAATTTTCGTCCCCCATCTCCAAAATGATGTTCCCACCCCTTCCCACACATACAACTCACCAAACCTCTCCACTTCCTGGGGCCTATAGTCTCTCATTGAGACCAGACCAGACAGTCCTCTGCTGTGTATATGTTACAGGCCTAGACTATGCTGCCTAGTTGGTGGCTCAGTGTCTGAGAGATCTCAGTGATCAGGGTTTGTTGAGAATCCTGGTATTCCTGTGAAGTCGCCCCTTCCTCAACTTCTTCCATCCTTTTTCTAATTCAACCACAGGGGTCCGAACTTCAGGCCACTGGTTGTATGTAAGTATCAGCTTCTGTATTAGTCAGCTGTTAGTTGTGCCTCTCAGAGGGCAGGCATGCTAAGCTCCTGTCTGTAAGCACACCATAGCGTCAGCACAGTGTCAGGCCTTGAAACCTCCCCTTGAGATGGATCTTAATTTGGGTCAGTGTTGGGCCACCTTTCCCTCAGTCTCTTCTCCATTTTTGTCACTGCAGTTTTTTGTTTGTTTGTTTCTTACCTGTGAGCTACTGGGTATTACTAGTGAGTAATGGAATATACTTTCCTTTCCTAGTCTGTAAACATCCAGAACATTGCTCAGCAGGAGAGCATCATGGAGGCAAGTGGAGCCCTGCTTGGCCCTGGAAAATGTATGTCAAGGAGTCATTAACAGGCAATGAGGTGGGGTAGCTGGTAGGGAATGGGAGAATCTTCATGGAAGCAAGGAGAGGGGGGAGGGCAATAGGAGAGAGGAAGGGGATAACATTTGAAATGTAAATACATAGAATATCTAAGTAATTGATTTTAAAAAGAAAGAAAAAGAATAATCTCTACCTGATCAAACCCTGATTATGTCTTCTATCCAGAAATTTCTTTTTTCCTTTAAGCAGCAAGACAACCTTGGGGTCTGAACCTCTTTCAATTTATAACTCTCCTTTACATATCTAGTGACCAGCTCTTCTGTTTTGAACCTTCATTTGATCGTTTTTCTCTACTACACATGCACTAGCTTTTTAAAATTCTTTGTTATGTTGTCAGTTAAGTATTCTGACCAATATGGAGCTGAATTTGTAAGACATCAGTCATAATAGCTATATTATTACCACAATTCACCAGTGTGAACTCATTAGCAACAACTTTTACTTTTCACCTTGTCTCAACATAATGAGTTTATTAATTAAAGAAAGAGGTATAAATGTTCTTGCTTTCGCTTATTACCATCTGGAGAGAGGGTTGGGCCCTTTGTCACAGTTCCTGTTAAATTGCTCTAGGGTGATACATTTAGATCTTTACAAAATGATATTTTCCTTCACTAAAAACTTGTTCTCTTTTAAATGTTTTTAGGACCCAATATTGATCACATTTATGTTGCTGTGAAAAAAACACCACAACAAAAAGTGGCTTATAGAAGGAAAAGTTCATTCTGACTCATAGTTACAGATGAATAAGTGTCTGTTATGCAAGGAAGTCCATGCAAGGAAGACTTGGCAGTAGGCAGGCCTGATGGTCAGAGAAAGAAGCTAAAAGCTCAATGCTCCATTGAAAGCAGGAATTAGAGAGAGAAAACTGGAGATCATGAGAGGCTTTAAACTCACAAAGACCACCTGTGGTGACAGACTATGGTTAGCATGGCCACACCTCCTATGCCTCCCCAAACATTGCTAACAACTGGGCAACAACTGTTTAAGTATTGAGCCTGTGAGCATCAATGAAAAGCACTTCAGTTCCCACAATATTCAAGCATTAATGTGGCCTCACACAGCCTTAGGAGAAGCAGTAGAGGGTAAATGGTCAGATGCATAGTCCCTTAGAGCACACTTTCGAGGGTTTAATCCTGAGCTTTGCTACCTGTGTATCAGCCTGCATAGGTTTAACACCTCTCTGTCTCTCTATTTCCCTCTCTCTCTCTCTCTCTCTCTCTCTCTCTCTCTCTCTCTCTCTTCCTTACATGGACAAGTATATTTATGCATAAGAAATACTTATACCAAAACCTTGCATATATTGATCACTTACTATATGTGAACATTTATGTTGATTTACTTTATCCAAATAAAATCTTTTGACTGTTCCTGTGAATAAGGCATTTAATGATTCAATTTAAAGTAAATGGAGCAGAATCTATCTATTGACAAAGAAAATAATGTCAAGTGAGAATACCTTCTGTTTATCAGGGGTATCAAGTAGATCCCCATAAACAATACAGAAAATTCAGTTACCATTACTCTTGGTCACCCCCAGGAATTTGGTGGTAAGAACTCGTTGCTGGAGACATTATAAGCTTTCATCACAGAACAGGAGAAATCAAGCTGATAGTAATCTAGAGGCTTCCTCCCTACGGAATAGCTTGCACCATGCCAGAAGTACTATACAGGCTGTTGAGGTAAAGAAAAAAGTCATCAAAAGACCTACCTAGCTGTGAACTCCATGAGATTCAATAACTAGCCTACTATGATATGCTCATTGATAGCATGAAAGCTATGTGGGTAACCAACTACCTTCTGTTTGGATTTAAGGCCACTACAGAGAAAGGAACTTATACCTGCTATGGAAATTTTGCCAAGAACCCATGGCTGGGAAGCTCATATACCCTAAAGGAAACCTTACTTCTGTTCTTCAGGTCAATGCAAATTACATCAAACTGCCTTCTAAATACTTAGCCTTGTATCTATAGGTTAGTGCAGCTTTCACTCCTCAGTAGACATGATCCTTATTACAGATTACATAGGTTAACACAAAGACTCACAGACAATTCCAGAGAATAAGTGACTGTTGAGTTTCCGGTTCCAAATTGGACATTTATATCACAGTTCCCTAAGGTGAGCATCATGGAAGTATGGGTGTAAAGATTTTAAGACCAGTTCTGCTATGCAGATATTTCTGGATGTGAACACACAGGAGCTGTAACTGCCTGCTCGAGACATACACAACATCAAGACAATACCATTACATAATGGGTGGGGGAAGGGAACCATAAGGACCACACCTGGAAGAGAACTGTTGGCACTTGATGATTGCTAAGGGAGTGTGGCCCAGGGTTGGTTGTCCATGTTCCAGTGACTGCCCCTATATCCATGTGTGTATGGAGAGCGTTATTAGACACAATGGTTTATAAGTGGTTTTTATAATGAAGAGGATATGAGGTTGAATGGGGCATGTGATGTGTATTGAGGGTCTGATACAATTAGAGGAGGCCAATATGATCAAAATATTTGTGTACATGCATGGCTTTCTATTTTAAATTTTATTTTGTCATTTTTAATTATTAGCATTTGTGTAAATCTATGTCACAGATTTCCCTGAACCTGGAGTTGCAGGTGATTGTAACTTGACTGAAATGAACATCTATTCATCTCCATATATGACATTCTTTTGTGTGTGGGGTACAGCGGAATTTTATTGATGGTGTTCAAGAGAGTAGGGAGGGTTCTCTAGGCCCCTCCTATGATTATGACGGTCTTGGATAGAAGTTGTGCGGGAGATGCTCAGTATTGGGGCCAAGTCAGGATAGGACTCCTCAGCATCTGAGGGACTCTCTCTAGGTCTCAGTATCCTTGCTGGGGGATAGGTGGTTCAGAGTTTCTTACTCATTAGAGGCCATGTAGGCCATAAGGTCCACCACCTTATTGCTGTAGTCATACCAGGAAATGATCTTCACAAAGAAGTCATTGAGAGCAATGCCAGCTCCAGCATCAAAGGTGGAAGAGTGGGAGTTGTTGTTGAAGTTACAGGAGACAGCCTGGTCCTCAATGTATCCCAGGATCCATTTTATTGGCCCCTCCGCTGCCTGCTTCAGCACCTTCTTTATGTCATCTTACTTGGCAGGCTTCTCTAGGCAGCAACAAATACATTGGGGTCGGAACATGGAAGGCCATGCCAGTGAGCTTCCCATTCAGCTCTGGGATGACCTTGCCCACAGCCTTGGCAGCACGAGTGGATGCAGGAAGATGATGGTGTGGGCTGCCCCATGGCCATCACACCACAGCTTTCCAGAGGGGCCATCCACAGTCTTCTGAGTGGCATTTATGACATATACCCTTGTCATGAGTCCTTCCAGGATGCCAAAGTTGTCATGAATGACCTTAGCCTGGGGGGACTAAGCAGTTGGTGGTACAAGATGCATTGCTAAGCTGAAAATCTTGATGGTGCTGTCATGTTTCTCATGGTTCAAACCCATCACAAACAAGAGGGCATTGTCTGAAGTGTCAGAGATGATGAACCTTTTGGCCCGACCCTATGTTGGTGAAGACGCCAGTATACTCCACAACATACTCAGCACCAGCATCACCCAATTTGATGTAAGCAGGATCTAGCTCCTGGAAGATGGTGAAGGGCTTCCCATTGATGACAAGCTTCCCATTCTCAGCCTTGACTGTGCCATTGAATTTGCCATGGTATAGTTATACTCAAACATGTAGACCATGTAGTTGAGGTCAATAAAACAGTCGTTGATGGCAACAATCTCCACTTTGCCAGATCCTGAGCAGAAGGCAACACTGGTAACCAGGCACCCAATATGGCCAAATTTATTCACACCAACATTCACCATCTTGTCTAAGGGACAGAGCTGGCACTGCACAAGAAGATGCGGTTATTTATGGAACAGGAAAGAGAAGAGAGCCCATATATGACATTCTTAAAGAATAGATGAACACAATTAAGCTTTTAGAAAGTCGGTTTGAAGTCCAACCACATTATCTCAGAATGTAATCTTACTTAGAGAGAGAACCTTTAAAGAGGTCATCAAACAAAAACAAAGCCATCAGAGTGAGAATGTCCTCATTCTGTTAATTTCTAGGGAAATTAGCCTGTTAATATGGTCGATGTCCTCATATGAACAAAGACTTTGGATATAGCACAAACAACGAGAAGATGAGAAGAGAGTCAGGCATAAAAATGGTACTCTTCAAACCAAGAAAGGGGACTAGAGTTGGCTCAACCCTTTCTAGTCTTCAAAAGAAACCAATCCTCCCATCACTTTTATTTTGGACTTTCAGCCCAGAACTATAACGTAAGCTCCTGCTATTGATGCTGCCCATCAGTGCATCCTGATTACAGCACCCTAGGGATTTGATGTAAGTAGTTGTAAGAATACGTCTATCTCCAAGAAGCATGCAGTGTGACCAGAGATACATGCTATCTCAATCTCTGATGGAAAGTGATACAGTGTCAATAGTGCCCTATGCCAATTATAAGACACAAAGGAGCACACCTAAGTCCAATGACATCAAGAGTGCTCTCCATCTCTATCTCATTCTTTCCTTCTTCTCTTCTTCTTTCTCCTCTTCATTCTGGTTTTCCATTCTTTCCTAATTCATCTACCAATAAATATTATCTAAGTAGAATCCAGACTTGTGCATTAAAGTTATAAACCATCTATGGGCAGGGGGTGTTGCTCGGGTGTTTGAGTGCTTGCCTAGCATGAACAAGTCATGGATTCCAGTACTAAACTAAATAAGACTATGTTTATTATATACAACGCTATACCAAAAAACAAAACAGAGAACAAAAAGGTACAACTCTACAAACAAGCGGCATGTCTAGATTTAACTTCTCAGGGAAATCTATCATTTCAGCACCTTGCAGCAGATGCCTGCCCACCAACTGTGCCCAGAGTGCTGCTTCAGTCTAGCCATATGTGTGGGAAGAGGAAGGACCCATTACTAAGAAAGTATAATTAGGAGATAACTTGGTGACTGTGTGTTACCAATGCCATATAAAGAGATGCATGTGACTGTTGAACTGCACAGTGCAAGGCTGACAGCTCTAGGGAAATTAGCCTGTTAACAATTATAATATTTTAGGAGATTTGTGATCCTGACAATGGGTCCTTAAATCAGAGACATGCAGTAAATATTAAAAGGATGGCTTAACCTTTTATTGGCCCTGGGCAGTCTTACTCCAGAGACACCACTCTAGTGGGGAGACGAGAGTTATAACTCTGTCACTCAGTCCACAAGCTGTGCCCTTGAAGAAGTTCCCTTCCCAGACAGTTCACTCCACCCACCCAGTTGCTTCTGTCCCAGGCGGATAGAACCACCCCAGCATTTTCCATTCCTCCACCAGCCAGAACAAACATGACTGCAAAGCCTGGGAGCTTGTCAAGCAGGTTTGTATATTAAATTCTCAATCCACAAACCCTCTACACAATAAGCTTATATCCAGTGGACAAGATACAAACTGCCCTTCTATATAAGATTAAAAGGCCTATAAAATTATTAAATAATATTTATAACTACTTATTGCCAATTAAGACCTTCTGAATCTAGATTATTCTTCTTTATTTCCATCTTGATTCCTCCTCAAATCCCTGTTCTTCCCTCCTCTTTTATTTTCCTAGCCTATTTTCCTAGCGTATTTACTGCCTATCTCTCCACTGTCTAATTATGTATCACCCACATGAGACTCATAGGTTTCAATAAAATGTGCTCATCGTATGATTCTGAGAATGTCACCCACCTCTCTGTACCTCAGCTTCATTTTGAAAACAGAGATAAATATTCCATTTCTAAGTTTGATATGAGGACTGATTATGCACTGGATAATACAGAAGCATACAGTAAACACAAATTTACTACACTGCTGGTGTCTGATACCTTCTGTTTGGTTTTGCTTTCTTCTCCAGGCTGAGTTCTCTGAGCTGAACCTGACTGCTTATGTTACTGGAGGCTGCATGGTGTACATGCAAATTGTGAAGAATGGCACAAAAACTGTGTGGTAAGCAGATCTAAAATACAAAAGCCATCTTAAAAGTGTATGTGAGAAGCCTCAAAGAGTTACCTCCACACAGGCCTGCATGGTACCTGTGGCCACTTTCAGGGGGCATGTGTGTATTGTTGTGCCAAATGATTTCCACAGAACTCTAGGTGCTATTATAATAGAAATGATTAATGACATGAGTACACAGGAAGCAACTGTGATGTCCAGAAATAAAGCTTGGGATGAAAGTCGTGAGTTCTCATTATGGATCTGTGACCCTATTCTGTCTATATTTGGTTCCTTTTGCTCTCTGTCTTTTAGAGGCAAGGTAGCTATAGAAACACTGCAGCCAGGGCCTGCCAAAGTTTCCATAAACTCATGCAAGTGGGAGTAGCCTATCCACAGTGTAAAGGAGAGCAGAAAGACCAGAACCCTTCCTAGTGACACAGCAGACTAAGCATTCAGAAAATCCCCTCCAACCACAGCAGAACTAAAAGCCCTGTTTATCAGATTTTCCAGAAATTGGTGTAGGATGTGTGCTGAGCTGGAGAGGAAATGAGGGAATTCTTTGGAAGTTAGAAATGACAAATACACATGCATAAGAGAGATAAAACTCACATCAATGCTGTTCTGTGTGCTTAGGCTCTGGAAAAAAGATGCACGGCTAAGGTGTTAATGTCTATATGGCTAAGAGATGAAGCTTGGACCTGGACAAGTAGGAAAAGCAGAAAATCTGGTAGAAATGGCATATATACTTAGTATCTTGTCAAATGGTAGGATGTGGTTATTGAACCATGGATAGGATATCAGAGTTATGCAAGTTAAAAACAATCTCTACAGGTTAAGATAGGAAAGCTATAGAGTATGCTTGGGAGATATGGAGTGATTGGCTAGAGCAGTCATCTACTGCATGCTTTCCTAGTCCAGGGTAGACAGTGAGTGGCTCCATATTTCCAGTAAAAGTAGGCCAGATCATTGGAGCCACCGCTGGAAACTAGTTTCCGACCATTTCAATTCTTAGAAGCCTTTAGGGAGTTGGCATAACACTAATTATTAACAGGGAGCCGATAATGGACAATGGAAGCCAAGAAAAATAAACAAGAATCACTATTATTTGAATGTGACATATCCACCTCACGCTCATTTGGTTGAACATTTAGTCCCTAACTGGCTGTACTGTTTTTGGAGTTATCCCAAATCTTTGTGATGTGGGGGACAAGCTGGAGAAAATACGTCATTAAGGCAGGTATGGAAAGTTATGCCTGTCCTCAGTTCTATCAAGTTCTCTCCATATCCTGCTCAGACACACTGTTGCTCTGGACCAGATTCATGTGATCCCACCATCATGGAAGCACTAGGGCCATAACTTCTCCAAAATGATGGGCTGAAATCCCTCTGAAACTATGATCCAAAATCTGCCTCTCCTCTCATAAGTATAGTCTCTCACTGTTGTGTCACAGTGATGGGAAAAGCAACTAACACAGGTACAAAAGCCACTGTGTCTTTAGACTGACTATGCTACTTGTCCCCAAAATCTTTAGACTATGTGCAGCACAGCCCACATTAAGAATTGGATTAGATAGGCTAGCAAAGGAAAGGAAAAAGAAAGTCAACCTTAAGGCCCACTTATATTAGAGAATGTAATGGTTCATTACTCAACACACACACACACACACACACACACACACACAGGTGCGCGCACAGTGAACTAAGACCCCCATAGAAGTCTACCTTCAAGGTGAATGTGAAACCAAAGTAGCTGAGCCCTCACAGAATGAAGTGGGTGAGGCCTAGGAAGTCTTTGGCATAAGACTTGTTGCCTGCTCATCACAAGCATGACAGAAGTATAAGAAAACCCCTTATAAAAGAACACAATTTCAATCTATGCTTCAGAGACATATTTATACAATAGCTAGTACATGGTTGGAATTAACCAGCATTGGTGCCAGAAACTAGCAGAAATAGGAATAGTAGACCACAGGAACCAGGCTTCAGAGAGACTAGACATTACAGTTTCCAGACACAGATTAGTAAAAGAGAAAGTGATGCATATATGAAAAGGAGAAGAAAATCAAGTTGGAAACTATTTGCAGAGAACAGGAATCTATAAATAGTAAGCATTCTAGTTTGAACCTGTGCAGATCTCGTGTGTGCTGTCACCATAATTTAGAGTTCCTGTCTGCATCAGAGCTGTTGTACCTGGAAAATGGTATTTCCTTTGAGTTGTCCACTAGCTCTGGCTCTTACAATCTTCCAGCCTCTTCTTCCACATAGATTTCTAATTCTTGAGGGAAGGGATGTCATACACCCCACTTAGAGCTGAGGAGGCCAAAGTCCCTTGCTCTCTGTAAATTGTCCAAATGTGATTGGTTCCCTGTGTTAATTACCATCTACTGCAATAAAAGTTTCTCTGATTATGATTCACTGATGCACCGATCTATGAGTATAACAATGTGTCATTAAGAGTCATTTTATTACAATGTTCAATTAACAGAATGATTGGGCTGAATGTTCCCCTGGATCTATCATCTGTCTACTTACTTTCAGATTCTTGGCCTCATTAAAAATGTCAGGGTATGGCTTTCATGTCATGGAGCTGGCTTTAAAACAAAGAGGGGAAGTGGGCATAAAGTCCCACCGATAATCAAGAAGGTATTTGCAGTTGATAACTGTTGGGAGAGGGAAAGTCTGTTTACTTTGACGAAATAATACTGGATAATATCAAGTACACCACAGGTCAGTCTGCATGTTAAGTAATAGTTAAGCAACACAAAATTGACCTGATGTTTTTTATTGTTTGGTTGTGGTGGTTTGATTTGTCATTTAGTGGTGGTGATGGTGGTGGTAGTGTGGTGGTGATGTGTGTCATTTTCATGTGTGCTGCTGTTGTTACTGCTGTTATTTTTGTTTAGTTTGGTTTTGGCTTTTAAGACAAAAAAATAACACAAATTTATATGGCTAGAAAGGGGAAATATGGAAGGTGTTGGGGATGGAAAAATATGACCAAAACATACAATAAATATTTAAATGAACAATGTTAAAAATAAGAACTACTAGAAATGGAAAACTGTAATGGGCTAATGATAGAATGTGTTGTTTTTAACAGTACATTAGACACAGTTGGAAAGGCACTCAGGAAATTGAAAAAATTGTCCTGAAGGAGGCAGAGAGGATGGATAGTGTTAGAAATGCATTAGGAGTGGGTATGTCTCAGGAAACACTAGCGTGTTCAGTTAATCACACATTCTGAAGAAAGCTGAAAGAATAAAAGAATGAACCACAGGCCGGCGTTCAAAGAATGAATTATCCAGCACAGTATGTCAACCATAAGCTCAATATGGTTTAACCCAGATCAGAAAAAAATAATTCTACACTCAGACGTGACCATGTAACTACAGAAAGAGAAAGAAAAACATCTGGAGAATAGCCAGTTACAAAGGTAATTTCAATAATGGCTTTCATAGAACCATGGTGAGTACACATTAAGAGAAGTGAAGAAATTAGTTTCCAGTTCTTCTGTGTCTGGGAAAATAACTTACATGAATGATGGATAAATAAGGACACTGAGAAGATCCTTGCTAAGGGATAGTCTCAGGTATCAGGACACAGGAAAATGATCCCAGAGAAAGGTAAGCTGAATGGAGAAGTGTAAAGGAAAAAGGAGGTGTATGTGGATAAATGTTGTTTTCAGATGATGGTAATAAGTAGGCTACTTGTAGGGTAGTCATGGTGATTATTAAGTGTCTCTGTGTAAGCAACTAAAGAGCCACTGCCCCAGTCTAAAGCCTGCCCATTGTTTCTACTCTGTCATTGGGCAAGGCCATGGGACTTATGCGCTATCTTTTAGTTTGCGATATGTTGTCCCTGAATTTATGTCTTTGTTTCTTCTTTAACTAGATGTCTCCTGGACCTTGTAGGTATGGGACCTACACTGATAACCTGACACCCATCCCCTAAGAACAGCAATAAGTGATTCCACTTGTACAATATGTGAAATCCTAGGAATTACTCTCTACTGGTTACACACGAAAATTGTAAAGGATCCATATACACACACAGATACACACACACACACACACACAAACAATTTCATTAAACATGAATGGTCTAAATGTTCTAATTAAACAAAGCAACTCTTCAGGGTAACTTTTTAAAAGTAACTACATTCTACTGAAAAGGTTAGTAGGGTTAATAATAAGGCAGAACATTTGAAAATTGGGGAGGGAGGATATACCAAAGCTTTCAGATTAATAAAGAGCTAACTGAGAGCCAGGTGTGGAAATATAGGCTTCTAATACCAGAATGTGGTAGAGTGATTCAAAATAACCAAAATTTCTAGCCTCCATTAAGCTATACATCAAGTTCCAAACTTCGGAGATAATAGAGGAAGAGTATTTGCCCAGCACCTACTAGAGGCCCTGGGTTCAATCCCCAGTACCACCACCAAAATAAAAAATAACGAAAATAAAAAGCTTATTAGCAAAGCCACCTAGAGTTTCACATGTCTCTAAAACAAAAGGTAACTAATACAGCTACATTAATATCCTGGGAGTTGGTAAATGGACTTTCAGATGAAGGATGTTACTAAAGAAAAGGGTGTTAATGAGTTATAACGAAATGTTCGTTTATTAAGGAAAACAAAATTCCCTTGCATAAGCACCAAGAACAGATACCACAAAATAGTATAAAGACTGGTGTGATTAGAAGAGAAAATAAACAAGTCTGCCATCGAGGAGCTGTTTTGAGGATGTTGCCTGGTATGCTGTCTACAACATATGTTCTCATGGTAATTAAATTGTGTAGTTAGTCTGTAAAATCTTACATATCATTACTTAGGAATCAGTCTGTCCTCGTGTTCAATATTACCAGTGCTTGTGTCCACTGTGTTGAATCAAAGGAATCCCCTTTTTCATAATAATTAAGATGCCCTCATCTATGCCTTTAGTTCACAACTTTGAGACCAAGTTAGAGTCACCTGAGATTCTAAGTAAGAGTTGTGATCAATTACCCAGGAATCTCTGAAGGTAGGATACAGACAGCAGTGTTTTGAAAGCTATCTAGATGATTCCAGTAAGCAATTTTCTAGTTTCATTTCTACAACACAAACTAGTTCATACCTTAATAAAAAGCTACTTAGCGAATAAAGACTATATTTCAGCTTATAAGTCCAAGTTCTAGGCCATGAAGCAGGGAAGTCAAGGTTTCAATAACTTGAGAGTTATTCTCATCACATCCACAAATTAAGTACAGAGAGGTGAATGCATGCATACTTGCTTGCTTGCTTGTTGGCTGGCTTGCTTGCTTGCTTGCTTGCTTGCTTGCTTAATTGCTTGCTTGCTTGCTTTCTTGCTTGCTTGCACTTAGCTAGATTTGCCATCTCATATAGTTAAGGATCCCCTACCAAAAAATGATGCTACCCATGAGATCTATGCGTTCTCACTATGAGTTAACTTAATTAAGACAGTCTGTCACAAGCACAACCGCAGACCAACCCACTCCAGCTAAAATTTCCATTCTTGAAACTCTCTTTCTAGGGAATGCTATGGTGTGTCAAGTTGACAAAGCTAAAACCACAACAAGCAGCCACAAGTACTTTTTTTCCCTGTGGTACTGAGTGATTTGATACTCAGAGGAGACTACCAAGTGGGCTACCTGAAGTCAGAAATCACTTTGTGAAAATAAACATCATCAAGTCTCCTTCTAGGTCTGCAGTCTTCCTTCAGAATTTACACAATTGTTTAAAACAGAAAATTTATAGACATGACCTCATTGTTTATTAATTCTCTTGTCTCTTGGTGTTTATGAATTGCAGGCTTTTAATGCATTTTTCCTAAATTGGTTTCCTCAAGAACATTTGTGTTATAGTCCTCACCACTCAGACCAGAAAATATGTATTTTTTTGAAAGCAAAATATTTCCAGACATGATTACTTATACTGGGTTATACTTTAATTGTGTGGATTCACAATCCAACATTACTGGTAGCGTTGCAAAAAAAAAAGATGTTTTGGGCTAGATATAGTATGACTAGTCTATAATCCCAGTAACTAGAGGCTGAAGCAGGGGGATCCAGTGTTCAATATGCCCCTGGGGTGCATAGCAAGTTCTACGTAAACCTTAATTACATTAGACTCTGTATCCAAAGTGGAGAAATAGAAATACAGGAAAAATGCATGATTATGAAGACCAAAGCTGGAGTGATACATCAACAAGTCAAAGAATGCCAAGGATCTCCTGAAATGATTGGGGGCTAAGAGATGGTTATTGTCCCCAGAAGGAACCTGAGTTGCTGACATTTTTATTTTGTGCATTTGGCTCTTACAACCATGAGAGGATAGATTTCTGTCCTGTAAAGCTACCACATTATGTTAACTTTCCTATAGAGTTATCAATCTTGGAGTCTCTCAAATTGTAGTCCATGTACCAATCATCCTACCATCTTGTTAACACAAATTCTCATCAACTAGGTCTTGAGGTAGGGCCTGGAAATCTAATCCCCTAGATGTTGCTGGTTCTATAGACTAATACTGGACAGCAATGAACTGGATAATTTCTGAGATGATGAGGATGGTGATGGTGAAATAAATAGGAGGAGGAACAGGAGGATGGGAGAGGAGACTCAGCAGAAAGGGAAGGAGGAGGAGGAAGATCAACCATACCTTAAAGAACCAATGCTTTGAAGATATTGTCAATAAAACCAAAGCCCTGGGTCCAGGGAACCCATAAGGCTCTCACTTTGTTTCTATTACTTTATTTTCTTGTTGCTATAAAAAAATACTTGACAAAAGTAACTTGGGAGAGGAAGGATTTGTTTTATTTCAAGGTTTAACAGGCACAAGAGCAAGATTGTGAGGGGCTTAGTGGCATCATGTCCACATGTGTAAATAGAAAAGGTAGGAAGTAAAGCTACAAAATCTCAAGGCTTATACCTAGTTACTCACTTCCTTTATTGAGGTCCCACCTTCTAGTAGGCATGGCAAACCTTTTGATATCAAGATACAACTTTGCAATTTACAAAATTCACAACAAAGAGCCACATCACTGAGCTACAAACCACGCATACAAACATTTCATAATGTTTGTTTTATTTGGAGGTTTCTAATGCTATAATAAAATACCATGAACAGAAGCAACCATGGGATGAAAGGATTTTTTTCACCTTATAGCTTGTAGTCAGTCTCTTATCCAGGGAACTCAAGACAAGAATCTAGAAGTAGAATCTTAGCAGAAGTCATGCAACAATCATGCTTATTGGCTTGCGCCCCATGCCATCCTCTGTTTCATTTTACTAACTAGGCCTTTATGCTTATGAATGGCTGTGTGTTTTATGAAATACAATAGTACACTGGGGCTGGTGGGAACATCTGAGTGGGCCCATGCCAAGACATGTCCTCCTGAACAATCGAGACATGTGACAGACCTAATATAAAAAAGATTTATTGGCAGGAGGGGAAGGGGACATGAATTTAGGTAGAGACAGAGAAGGACACAGGGATGCACTCAAAAATCTCCAAAGATATTTGCCTGTCTCCCAAAGACCTGTGTCACAAAACAGGGTTCCCAGGGCTAGTTGGGCCTCTGGTCTCACCTAGACTTCTAAGCTAGCCCTTTTCTCCCAAAGGGTCTGGTCCATATCCAATTCTGCTGATGTTTTGGCTTGCATCAATGCCTGGGGTTATTGGCTAGGCAGAAAAGGTCACAAAATGACATGAATGTGTAATTTTACTTTATTTAGAAATAGATACACTGGTGTACTGGGAGATTGAGGGTGTGCATGTACATATGCGTACACATGTTAAAAATAGAGGAAAACATAAATGGATGTGGAATATGTTTGTTCTTTGATGTGTGTGTGTGTGTGTGTGTGTGTGTGTGTGTGTGTGTGTGTGATTTCTTTTGACAGACCAAACACCTTTTTTTTTCTACATACACACTCTTTGCTGTGCTATTGGGTATATTCTTCTAAGTTGAGTTCCAATTCATTTTTATCCACTTAGGGGAACATTTGGACCCCAAGAAACTAATTGGACATAGCCCATGCCTTACCCTCCTGTGGAGGCTGTAGATGTTTTTCGGGTGTGTTTAAAAGCCTGACCAGGAGCCGGAGACACAAAGAAGTAGTTTGAGTTGGGTCAAGAGGAATGACAAGAAGTTGGGCGTACTAATTTTAGCATCTATGATGGACAGCAGTTACAAGATTCCTATACCCTCCCCTGGCACATGCTTGACGGTGTCCTCAACCTTCCACCCTGTGACAGCTGGACAGACACAGACACTCACAGACCTTAGATTGCAATGAAACACTGTTGCCTTAAATAGAGGTGTGGGGTGTGTTTTTGGATGCGATGTCCAGCAGAGCTGAGGACCGCAGCACTTGTCCTTGGAGGATGCTCAGGGCTAGTACCACGTAAGAGAGCCAGGTTTCATTCACCCTCAGTGTTGGTGGGAAGAAGTTGTCATCAGCCTCCAAACTAAGCTGTGCTTCCAGTCCAGATACCTTCTGACTCCAGTCCTGAGGACTCATTTCTGCTCCATCACCTTTGTCATTTAGTTTCTCACGTGCTTCATTCTACTCTTCAAGCCTGTGACTTAGAACTGACTCCTTTTTTTAATGACTTACATAGCAACAGTATGCAGCACTGAGTGCTAGGCACATTACCATTAAAGCTTATCGGATATGAGGCAGGCACTGATCACACCCACTGGAAAGAGGGGAGGCTGAGCCACACTGAAGATTCAGTGATTCAGTGAGGTGCACACAGCCATGCTTGGATTTACATGGGTGTTAGATATTTGAACTCAGGTCCCTGGGCTTCCATGGCAGGCACTTTATCAGTTGATAATGATACAATTTCGAGGTCAGTTAGAAATGAAAAGCTGCATGATTCTGAGGACTCGCCAAGTATGTTTCCTAAAATCAGGGATGGAGACTGGCAGATGCCTAGAGCTCATTGGTCACTCAGTCTAGCACAATCACTCTGTTGTAGGTGGTTCAGAGAAAAAGAGTGGCTCAGAAAAAAAAAGATGGAAACCAGGCTGTGGTGGTTCACACCTTTAGCCCCAGCACTTGGATGGCAGAGGCAGGTGGATGTCTGTGAGTTTGAGGCCTGCTTAGTCTACAGAGCATATTCAAGGACAGCCAGGACTACACAGAGGGACCCTGGCTCAAAAAAAAAAAAAAAAAAACACCACAGGGATTAATCCAGGAAGACACAGGATAGTGACCCCTAGCTTCCACAAGCATCACTGCCAGCACAAAAATGATCATATAAGGATATCTACATGCATATCACACACACACAGACAAAGTATGTACACATATGTATACAAGAAATAAATGGTTTCTTTTATTTAGTGTCTGTCGAATGCCATTCATATCTTTTACAATACTGTCTTAAAACACCACTATGGGTAGCAAGAAATAAATAAATAAAACCTTAAAATGTTAAAAATTAATAGGAAAAAGACATGTCAAAGCATAGCCAATCAGAACTTGAAATGATAACACATGTGGCTGAGAGAGCAACAGTAAAGCTACACTGAGATTTCAGATTTCAGAGATGGATGATTCAAACTATGTATCATGGGGCACAATACTGCACTCGTCTCTACCATGACAGTCTGGTAAATGTTGCACGTTTGGCAGGAGAAACAATTTAATGGGTTTTCAAAGGTACTTTCATGTGTGTGTTTGCCTTCATGTATGTATATGCCACATGTGCACTAGTACCTGTGTATGTGACTGCTTTCTCTGAATGCCAGGAAAGGGTGTTAGATTCCCTGGTTCTGGAGCTGGGAAAGTCTGGGTCTTCTGCAAAAGTTGCCAGAGCTCATAACTGCAGAGCCATCTCTCCAGCCTCCAGCGTGGATGATTTTATACCCAGTTATTTATGAAAGTAGCACAGGACACATTCTCTTGCAAGATTTTTCCTCGAGAAACAAAACATCCCCACTAAGTGATATATATAAGAATTTTGAAAAACACCTCTATTCAAAATTAACAAACAAAAAACCCAAGCTAGCAGCAAAGCAGATATCCAGCAGCTGGAAACTTGATGGGCAGAAGGAGGCACATCCACATGACAGAGACCGTTCAGAGGCAGGTCAGAGCAGAAGCACTGGAGGGGCCTCTTTGCCTCCTATGCCCAGTTAAGCTTCCTCAAACGGTTTAAAACCATTCTTTTTGGTCAGTATTGCTGTTATTATGGGGTTGCAATCCCCTTCAGCTACTTCAATTCTTTCTCTAAATCCTCTATGGGGAACAATGTTCTCAGTTCAATGGTTGGCTCTGAGAAGCCTCATCTGTATTTGTCATGATCTGGCAGAGCCTCTCAGGTGACAGCTATATCAGGTTTCTGTCAGCATACAGTTATTGGAATCAGCAATCTTGTCTTTGTTTGGTGTCTCTGCTTCAAAATTTGTGTCCGTATATCCTCCTGTCAATATTTTGCTTCCTCCTTCTAAGAAGAACTGAAGCATCTGAACCATGTTCTTCCTTCTTCTTGATCTTCATGTGTTCTGTGAATTGTATCTTAGATAAACCCAGCTTTTGGGCCTAATATGCACTTATCAGAGAGTGTACAACATGTATGCTTTTTGATTGGTCATTTTGGTTTGGTTAGTTATGTAAGTGGCTTACCTCACTCAGGATATTCTCTACTTCTATGCAATTGCCTAAGAATTCCTTGAAGTCATTATTTTTAATAGCTAAGTAATACTCCATTGTGGAAATCTACCACATTTTATGTATCCATTTCTGTGTTGAAGGACATCTGGGTTTTTTCAGACTTCTGACTATTACAAATAAGGCTTCTATGAACATGGTAGATGGATAATGATTCATTGTTATGTGTTGGAGAATCTTTTTGGTGTATGCCAGGAGAGGTATACCTGGGTCCTCAGGTAGTATTATGTCCAATTTTCTGAGGAAATGTTAGACTGATTTTCAGAGTGTTTACACCAGCTAGAAATTCTGCCAACAATGGAGGAGTGTTCCTCTTTCTTCACATCCTCTCTAGAATCTGCTGTCAGCTAAGTTGTTGGTCTTAGCCATTTTGACTGCTGTGAGGTGGACTCTCAGGGTTGTTTTGACTTGCATTTCTATGATGACTAAAGATATTGAACATTTCTTGCATGCTTCTCAGCCATTTCATACTCTTCAGCTGAGAATTTTTTGTTTTGCTCTCTTCTTCATTTTCAAAAGTTATTTGTTTCTATGGAGGCTAACTTATTCAGTTCTTTGTATATATTAGAAAATATCCCTCCATTAAATATTGAATTGGAAAAGATATTTCCCCATTATGTTGGTTTTTGATTTGTCTTAATGACTGTGTTCTTGGACTTAACAGAGCTTTGCAATTTTATGAAGTCCACTTTATCAATTTTTGATCCTAGAAGATAAGGCATTGGTGTTCTGATCAGAAAATTCTCTGCAGTGCCCATGTGTTTGAAGCTCTTCCCAAATTTCTCTTCTCTTCCTTTGAGTGTACCTGGTTTAATGTGGAGGTCCTTGTTATACTTGGACTTGAGCTTTTTACAGGGCAATAAGAGTGGATCAATTTGCATTCTTGTACATGCTGACCACCAGTTGGACCAGCACCATTTAATGAAAATGCTATCATTTACTAGTGAATAATTTTAGTTGTTTGAGTTCATTTCTGGGTCTTCAATTCTATTCCATTGTTCTGCCTTCCTGTCTCTGGACCAATATGATACAATTTTTATCATTATTACTATGTGACACAGCTTGAGACCTGGGATGGTAATTCCTTTAGAAGTTTTGTTATTACTGAGAATTTTTTACATGATCCTGGTTTTGTTTTATTTCAATTTAATTGGCAAATTACTCTTTCTAAGTCTAAGAAAAATGGAGTTGGAACTCTGATGGGGATTGCATTGAATCTGTAGATTACTTTGGGCAAGATGGCCGTTTTTACTATATTAATCCTGCACATAGGAGGTCTTTCCAACTTCTGAAGCCTTCTTCAATTTCTTTCTTCAGAGTCCTGACACTTTTGTCATACAAATCTATCATGTGTTTGGTTAGAGTCACACCAAGTTACTTCATATAACTGGTGACTGTTTTGAAGGGTGTCATTTCCATAATTACTTCTCAGCTTGTATATCCTTTGAGTAGAGGAAGGCTACTGATTTGTTTGAGTTAATTTTACATCCAGTCACTTTCCTGAAGTATTTTAATCAGCTTTAGAAGGTTCTGTGGTGGAATTTTGGAGTCACTTAACTATACTAACATATCATCTGCAAAAAGTGACATTTTCACTTCTTCCTTTCCAATCTGTATCCATTTGATCTTGATTTGTTGTCTAATTACTCTGGCTAGGACATCCAGTACTATATTGAATAGGTACTGAAAGAGTGGAAATCCATTTCTAGTCCATGATTTATGGCATTTCTTCAGGTTTTCTCCATTTACTTTGATGTTGGCTACTTATTTGTACTATATAGCTTTTATTATATTTAAACATAGTCCTTGAATTTTGGATCTTTTCAAGGCTTAAATGTGAGGGTGTTTTTAATTTTGTCAAATATTTTCTCAGCATCTACTGATATGATCATGTGGGTTATTTATTTACTTTTTTTGAGTTTGCTTATATAGTGGATTACACTGATGTATTTTCATAAATTGAACCATCCTTACATCTGTGTGATGAAGCCAACTTGATCATGATTGTTGGTCATTTTGACGCAAGTACTTGCATTCAGTTTAAAAGAATTTTATTGAGTATTTTTGCATTGATGTTCTTAAGGGAAATTGCCTGAAGTTTTCTTTCTATGTTGGCTCTTGCTGTGATTTATGTATCAGCATAATTTGGGCTTCATAGAAGAAATTTAGTAGTGTTTTTTCTGTTTCTAATTTGTGGAATACTTTGGAGAGTATTATTATTAGTATTTCTATGAAGGTATTATAGAATTCTGCACTAAACCCATCTAGTCCCGGGCTTTTAATTTTTTTGGCTTGGGAAGTTTTTGAGGATTGCTTCTAATTATTTAGGGGTTATGGAAAGTGATTAAGAGATTTTTCTGATTCTGATTTAACTTTGGTACCTGGTAACTGTCTCAAATATTGTCCAATTCATCCAGATTTCCATTTTTTTGAATATAACCTTTTGTAGTAGGATATCATGTTTATTGAATTTCCATAAGTTTCTCTTATGTTTCCCTTTGCATTTCTGATTTTGTTAATTTGAATACTCTCTCTGTGCTCTCTGGTTAATCTGGGTAATGGTTTATCTATCTGGTTGACTTTCTCAAATGGCTATCTCATGGTTATCATGATGATTTGCATAGTTCTTTTATTTTTACTTGGATGATTTGAGCCCTGATTCTGATTCTTTCCTTCTTTATACTCCTCTTGGGTGTATTTGATTCTTTCTGTTGTAGAGCTTTTAGGTGCACTGTCAAGCTGCTGGTTTACGTTTTCCTCAGTTTCTTTTTGGAGTCACTTAGAGCTATGAGTTTTCTTCTTAGTACAGCTTTCATTTTATCTCACAAGTTTGGGTATGCTGTGCCTTCCTATTTGTTAAATTAAAAAAAAATCTTAATTTCCTTATTTCTTCTTTGACCATGTGATTATTGAGTAGAGTATTGTTCAGCTTCCTTGTATATGTTTGATTTTTGTTTATTTTGTTGTTATTAAAGTCCAGTCTTAGTCCATGGTGATCTGATAGGATTCATGGGATTATTTCAATCTTCTTTCTGTTGAGGCCTGTTTTGAGACTGATTAAATGCTCAGTTTTGAATAAGGAATGGTGAGGTGCTTAGAAGAAGGCATATGCTTTCGTTTTGGGATGAAAAATTATTTTTATATATATATATATATATATATATATATATATATATATATATTAATAATTCAAGTGGTTCATTACTTCTGTTAGTTTGTCTCTCTTTAGTTTCTGTTTCCCCATCGGTCCATTTATGAGATTACTATATTGAACTCTTCCACTATTATTGTTTGATATGCAATATGTTCTTTGAGCTTTAGAAAGATTTATGAAGGCAGTTTCCCTTTGCATTTGAAGAATCGATAGTCAGAATTGAGATTTCATCTTGGTGAATTTTTTCTTTGATGAAAATCAAATTTTCTCATCTTAATTGATAACTTTTGGTTGAAAATCAATTTTATTCCATATTATAATGTTTCCTCCAGCCTGTATCTTGCCACCATTTGCTTGAAAATGTATTTTTCAGCCTTAAAGTCTGAAGTAGTGTCTTTCTTTTTCACTGAGATGTGTTAGCCATAGACAACAAATCACTGGGTCCTCTTTCTATATCCATTTTGTTAGTCTGTATCTTTTTTATTAGGGAACTGTTTCCATTCATGTTGAGAAATACTAGGGCCAAATGATTGTTTTTTCTGTTGTTGTTGTTGTTAGAGGTGGAATTTGTTTCTGTGGCTGAGAGAGGAGAATTGTGAGGTTGATGCTATCATGGACTATACACTGAGATCCTAACGAAAATTAATAAAAAGCAGTCGATTTATCCATCTTGCCTCCACAATTAAAATTTCTTTTTGGGATGGAATCCAGTCTCCCTTCCTCAGTACTCAAATATCTAATAAATCTATCTCCAGGGAGTCTTTCATGGCATCTTCTCTAACACCCCCACACAGGATCCTCCACCTGCTCTGAGACTCCTTTACTGGTTCCAGTTTTCCCCAGATATTTTCACCTACTACTGAGCTTTAAATGAACCAGTCTACAGAGAGAATGCTGTGGCACACAGTTAAGAACACCTGAAATATTTCTTGAATGGATCAATGAATAAAGCCAAGAGACGAACATTCGGTCATGAAATTTACAGTGATTTGAACCTTGTGATATGTTTTTTATTTGTCTTCAAAACAGAGCAACCATCATCTAAAAAATAATTAGTTCTGCCCTTGGTACTTTAAAACTCTTTTCAGTACTTTATAACATATTTCCATAGCTTGATTGAACAGGAACAGGATTTATGAGACACCATGGCTAGACACTCATTTTTTTTTTTTTTTTGGTAGATGTATGTGAACCTTAACCAAGACAAAGCTACCAAGAAATACTACAACCATGAGAAAATGAGTTGTTCCTGGAGTATCACTCAAAGAAGGATTAGCAGCTGTTCCTGGGCATCCTACAGGTTCAGTGCATCCACTCAAAGTCAGCTCAGTGAGCCCTACAACTGAAAAAAAAAAACCTAAACACACAGAGAGAGTATCAGTAGCAAACTCAATGTCACACACAGGTAGGTCTCACCTGATATATTTTCCACTCAGGTGTTTGTAGACTTCAGTGCAATTCTTTATCCACTTTGGATGATATTTTCTAAAAATAATTTGTACTTGACAGAGTCATGTGTCAGCATTTTAAAAAATTGACATCATGTGCTTTATATCTTGCTATAAATCTCAGATTTTGTACAAGGCATTGCCATTTTTCCTCCTTTTACTGTACTGGCAACTAATTATGTTCTAGATATACTCACAACATAATCAGCTTAGTTGGAAAGACAAAGAATAGAAGGCATATGTAACAGGAGGTGGTGTAGTTGCATGGATATATACCAGCCACATGTGCAGGGAGTGGATCTGAATTCACTCCTGAGGACAGATTGCTCACTTCGAAGGAAAAACACATGAGGAATAGGTCTAGTGTCCTAAACCCACTACAGGACAATGACACCTAATGGCTTCACATTATAGCTGCTCACTACACACTGTGAATCAGACACCTGTCACTAGGACAATTACAGATAATGTGAGTCTCTTCTAGTCTTCAAACTACAAAGAGGACTGGGAGCATGAAAAAATTAAATTAAGTGCATCTCAAACATCTCAGCTGAAAGAAACACCTCATCTAATAATAAAAATACAACTCACAGCACCTAACCCAGGAAGACATGGTCCCCATTTCTTCCCATCTATGGAAATCTAGCAGACATTGGACAATCCAATTACTCTGTACTGCATTTTTTCTAAGTTGTGAGGCCTTGTCTGTTGAATATGAGGTTTCTTTCAGATTCAGGATACCCCGATCTCCTGAAGGTATCTCTGGTGGTAAAAGAAACAACCCACAATAACCTGGCTGAGCTGACTTATATAAAAATTGGTGCATGGTTTCTAGAACAAAAATCAAGGAAGGAAACAAAGACAGAGAAGCCTGTTTCCCAGCCCTGTTCACTACTACCACCCCTGCTTCTGCTGCTACCCAAGTGTGTCTACCAGGATGAGTTTAGTTGTCAGCCTTAACATTCACTAAACTGATGACCTTTGCAAGACACTCCAGTGTGACAATCTTGACTTTACATAATTGTGCACTGGATATGTAGTCTACCTATCACAGGAAATATGAAAAAATAAAGTGACTAACCACTGCGAAGAACCTGCCACCCAGAAAACACAGGTTGCATGCTGCTTTATTTAAAAATTGTGCACTGATCAACTTGAACCCACCCAATTTCTGAAACTCATTCCTCTCGAAGGCAGAAGCAGCTGTAGCTAGAAAGGCTGTAAAAATCCACTCTTTCTGCCCATGTCAACCTCTAGGATTGGTAAACAAAAGGACTGAGCCTGAGAAGAAAAATGGAGAATTAGCTCAAGGACATGCCAGTTTTTCATCAACAAAGCCCAGCTTGGAAGACTGGTGTCAGACACAAAGGGATACACAAGACACAGAGAGGACCCTTTGTAGACCCCACTCTACACAAAGAAATTTGGGACTTTTATCCTATGTGACAAATTCTGAGCAGTAGCTGAAGTTTTTACTTTGGCTTGTGGTTATGTGTGTTCCAGGACATCACATCATAGAGTGTGTATGAGATGTGAGTATGAGATATAAGACTGTGAAGATCTGACGAGGTGAAATTCAGACTTTTCAGCGAGTAGCAGTTCCTAGATGCCCCTGACATGTGTGGCTAACTTTGGTATTCTTAGTTTATCCACTGAAGCTGACAAAGATGCACTGGAAGCCTTAGGGACAGGTAGAGAGGGGTTTTTGCTTTAAGCAACAAACAAATAAACTATACCTCATTAAACACAACAAGAACAGCATCACAACTGTGCCATCTACCTTTAAAAGGAATTGAGGTATTCTTTATCCCCTGACAGCCCTGTCTGAACAGTTAGAGAATGCTCTAGAGTCCTTCAGGCCCATCAATAACTCAGGTGTCAGTGACCTGAGGGCTCATGGCAAACCAGGTAAACTCTCTCAGAGCATTCAATGATTTCTGGAGAAATTTTACTGCTGGGGTGGAGCACTAAATAGGGAGCACAGACAATACAGGGAAGGGCCAGCTTCATAACTATATTCTTGGACACCAGCAGCCCCCCACCCTCCCACCCTGCTTGATTTCCAAAGGAAAGCTTTTACCTTCAAGGAACATTTCACAGAATGATACACCAAGGATAAGTCTCTTCCCAGGTCCTCCTGAATACAGTGCCTGCCAGAACCTGCAAGAACCATGTGCACTTTAAAAATGGACCCAGAATGGGAGACCTGCCTTCCTGAGATCACACTGCAGGACAGTGGCAGCACTGGCTGGAGCTGGTCCCTGATCCCCAGTCTAGATCTGTTGCTTCCCTCTATTAGGAGCATCACCTTCACCTCCCAGACCCACTCCCTCTTCCAGATTCTTGGGCTCACCTCCTAGTTCTGAGGATCCCTCCAGGTTGAACAACACTCAGAAGCAGGTGGCTGCTAAACAATTCATCAGGGGCATGTGGAGCGGTGCCATTCCTGGTAACATGGAGAGGATAAATACAACACAGCAAAAGGCCTCTGTTTCATTTAAAGAACAACTCCTCCTCTTCCTCCTCTTCCCACCCTTCCCAGCCCCCTCATAGGTCCTCCTCTGTAGTACTACTGGAACATGTGCTCTACTTGGGAGGGAGGCAGCAGGCGAGTATGGTTCTTATTGGAAAGCAAATGCCAAGAGTGTGATGAGCTCTAATGTTTCTTCACACTAAGGAGAGGAGAGGAGAGTGAGAGTAAGAATAAAGAAGGAAAGAGAGAGAGAGAGGTAAAGGAAGAGAGAGAGAGAGAGAGAGAGAGATAGAGAGAGAGAGAGAGAGAGAGAGAGACAGAGAGAGACAGAGAGAGAGACAGAGAGAGAGAGAGACAGAGAGAGACAGAGAGAGAGAGACAGACAGAGAGAGAGAGAGAGAGAGAGAGAGAGAGAGAGAGAGAGAGAGAGAGAGAGAAGACAGAATGATAATGATTAACTCTCCTCTGTTTCCACAATGCTTCTCAGGGAATCCTGGGAAACAACACATTTTACCAATGGAGTGCCTGCCCCAGGCATTACATCACCAGTGAACTCCCTCATTGGCTAATAATTCCTAAAAGACAAAATTCTATTTCTAGATGCTTAACCCTTTCATATGTATCAAATTAAACAGGATTTGGTTTATACCAGTGTTTCTTCAACGTTTTATTTATTTTTATCCAATTCCTCCAAAGAGCATCCAAAACATGTACTTTATAGTGATACACTTAATATTTTCCATCCTACAATCTTTGGAGGGTATGTAGATATCTATTTTAATAGTATAAAAAACAAACACTCAAGTTCATTCAGAATCTTTCCTTAACGACGACAGTGACTTTTATTTTATGAGTTTATATAATACACTCAGAACTTCGTGTCTCTTCTGATTCATGTCCTACTCTGAGCAGTGGACATTATGGCTCCTCTTTCACAAATAAAGTTTAGCCAGGTCTTCTGCATAGTTCTGTCTTTCCAGCTACTCAGAAGGAAGAGGCAGAGGATGGAATGTTCAAGGCTGCCTTAAACTGCAGCTTAATTTCAAGACTGACCTTAAGAACAGAGTGAGATCATGGCTCAAAAAAAGAAGTAAACAGAGTGGGCTACAGATGGGCTTCATGGTAGAGTACCAGCCTACCCTGAGCGAGGTTCTGGGATCAGTCAATTTCATTGGACAGAAAGGGAACATATGGAATTTGCTCAAGAAGTAGGACTCACTCTGAGGGACAGGCTCTTGTACCCTATCTTAATACCCTGTGCAGATCCCACTTTTTAAAATACTAAGGGATCACTCTACAGCCTTGGATGTCCTAGAACCTGCCATGAAGATCAGGCTGGCTGGGAATTCACATCCACCTACCTGTGACCTCACAGACTAAAGGCCCTAAATTCTATGTCCAGCATGAAGGTAAAGTTAAGCCAGGCCATTTGATTTGCATTTTGCCTTTGTCTTGCATGATGTGAAATATTCCAGAAAATATCAATGAGGTAGAAATGCCAGAGCCTGAGGAGAACAGAGGACAGGAAAGTGAATCCCCATACAGTTATATTCAGTGGCATTCAGCCAATCTAGAAATCTTTGTCTCTTGCAATCCATTCCATCTACATCTTCTGCAGTAGAGTTTTTAATGTAACTATATTCATAGGTTTAGATAATAACATTAGAGGTGGATATAGTGACACATGCTTTTTAATCAGCCCTCAAGAGACATAAGCATGTGGATCTCTATGAATTTGTGATCATAAATAGAATCCTGTGAAATAAGTCCAACATTTATTTCATTCCTTAAAATATATGTGTTAAGACAGGGGCATAGCTTGCGGCAGGCTCTGTGGTAGCATGGATGGATCTCTGAGATCAGTCTCCATACCAACCATCTACACATATATGCATGAGATGAGGAGGATGTGCTTAACACTGCTAAGCTCCAAGGACAAAGCTGCCTTTGATGGTCTGGCATATGTGGTGTAGTGAGGACTTTAAACAAGGGGCAGAGAATGAAATTTAAAAATGTTGTAAATGGAGTAGCAAAGGGAAGGAAGGTGTCCACTTCCTGCAGGATAGTCTTTCCAAGGAGGCTGCACTGAATTGCAAGACACAAAGAATCACTCAGGAATAACCCTTTTCCTCTCTATGTGCCATAGAAAGCAGCAGTCTATCCTTCTGTATATTCTTTTACAGAACTCAATGCTCACTCATTTCCCACCCTTAGCAGACAGACCTGTATCTTCCTCCCTGGAACAGCCTTCCAAACAACTGACTGTTCTCATAATTGGTTGAACTAATGAGTGACTCATCAATAAAAGCATTTCCTGAAGTGTACCAAGGGTCATGGTGTGACATACGAGGTCAATCTTATTTTAATAGAGTCTCAGTTATGTTTGAGAAACACTGAGTTCAGTACAAATTGAGAATAAAATGGTTTTATTTAATTAAAATTGAGAATAACTTTGTACATTGTAGGGCATCTAGGAGACGTACACATACCCTCAAGCAGTTAGTAAGAATCTCCTGTGGTCTGGGTTATTAGTTAAGGTGTCTCACATTAATAAATACTCAAGCCCAACCTTTACTTACAGACGCAGTGAAGGAATTGAAATGCCAGAGATACTTTCTAGGAGAGAGGTCCAATCATCCCAATTTTCTTCCCAAAGCCATCCAGTGATACAGAGAATCAAAGCTCTCTGGAAACACATCTATCTATGTCCAACCCACAAGACCCAGAAACATATTATATTCTAATGTCCAGCAGCCAAGATTATTGACTGCCTATAGTTCACATTTTAAAACTCGTTGAAGGGTCACCTTTCATTGCACCTCTTGTTGGGAACATTCTGTACTTATTGGCTTGTCAGCCTGGCCTTCTAAAGCCTCAGTGAATGCTTGAATCCTGTTTACCATCCATCATGGACCAGTGTCAACCTACACCTGGTCCTACCAATCCACTGTGTACTAACTTCAACAGTAAAGCAACATCTCAAGGATACTTCTACACAGAAATGAGAGCAAGACTTCTGTGTTCATCCCAGCGCCCTGATAAACTATCACAAAGCAACTTAGGTAAGGAAGTGTTTCTTTCTGTTCACAGGTTCAGGCTACAGCCCTTAGTTTGGGGTGCATCCAGATGTCATGTACTTGTGGGAACTAGTCACAGCCACAAGTAAGACAGAGAAAGAAAAATTCCTACTTTTCAGCTCACTTCTTCATACATATACACCATCCAGGACTCAATGTCACTGTGAGCTAGGTCTTCCCACTCATCTACTTGTAAATAAATGCAGTGTCTGTCAGATATACTTCCAATCGATTCCTCACTGAGATGTTACTCCTAGGTAAATCTAGGTAGATGAAAATTAACAATTTTAAAGTAACTGCATATCTGACCTTTTAACTGAGGAATCTTGCTTGTGACAAGGCAGAATAATCTCATAATACACAAACAAACACACACACACACACACACACACACACACACACACAGAGAGAGAGAGAGAGAGAGAGAGAGAGAGAGAGAGAGAGAGAGAGAGAGAGAGAGAGAGAGAGAAATCACAAGGCTGATAAATTCTATAAGGCAAACAGATGAAATGACTTTCTGGTCTCACTTCCCACGAGTCTTTGTTTTTGCTGCTATACCAGGCTCTATATGGCAAACCCCACCATACCCACTGGTACAGAATGATAAGACCAGATAAGGAGGAAGGTCTCACATGGGAATCAGGCATCAGAAAGCAAGAACAGGTGCTCTATGCCACTCCCCTCAGGCTATTCCTGATGACAAGATAGAGGTCACAGCTACCAATACAATGACACAATGTTTAGAAGCAAGCATCACATGGTAGCATCTCCCTGCATGAATCCATGTCCAGAAGCCAGGGTTACAGGGCCCTGACCAGAAAGTTAGCCTTAAGTGGCCAGAGTCATTGCAGCCATGTTGTCTGAAATCCAGCTTTTCACAGCTTACCAACATATAGTTCCCATCTAGTAGGGTGGCCATGGGACCAACTAGAATTCTTTCCCAGCCTCCTTCATCCTAGGATAAACCTGTAAGGCTGCATGGATCTCTAGACGTGTGCATATTTTCGCTAGCCTCTCCACGTTGCAGTTTATGTCCCACTGAAAACCCTGGTCCTACTGCATAATCTGCTATTTATTTATCAGCTGAGATTCTGGCTTCTTTACTTCTTTTATCTGCACTTAAGAAAATGTACCTGAAATTCATCTGTTGCTGATGCCCCTGCCTCCAGTTTTCAGGCTGGCAAACTCTCCAGTTTCTGCTGTCTGCATTGAATAGAGACCTCCCAAGCCTCCAGGCTGCATCATGACCCACCCACTTCTTCAGTTTGCTCTACACCACACTGCAATCCCTCCTATCCTATCATCCCTGTTAGGCCCCAGGTACTCTGGAGCTTCAATTGACGCCACTAGAGATGATCCCTTAAGTCATGAATAAATAACCAGGACGCTTCATCAGTGTTAGTCTCTGTTTCTAGTTTTGCCAGGAATACAAACCCTTAGAGGTTTCTTCCTTCACCACTGGATAGCTGGAAGTAGAAGGCAACACAATAGATCTGAGCCCCAGAGCCAAGGCAACAATAGGTCCCAAGGGTCCTGCATGAAGCAGGTGCTGGGATCCAGTGCAGAGCACCAGCACCTGCTGTGGTCTCATCTTCCCAGAAGAAGCACTTCCCTGGATAAGTCTGGATGTTGAATTAAACAACTCAGAAGTCAAAGCTTTGAAAGCCTCGACACTCCGGAGCTCTGCAGGGACAAGGAACAGCCTGGGAACAGGCCCACAGAGCACCAGCATCTGACAACCATGCAGCATCAACATTCTGCTAATAAAAGAGAGGAAGCTTATGGGGAATTGGCACCTTGGGAGTACTCACCAACTGATCAGATTCATGGTGATTGCTGCGTATGGACAGAAAACCCACCTAGTCATCTTTGCTGTTGCTTACTGACCATGCCATCTCTGGTGGCCAGAATGAACCTCAGACTGGCTCCACCAATTACAGGATCTGCTGAAGCTCTGCAGCCTCAGAGCACTGTTGCTGCTCTGCACAGTGAGAGAGCGCCTTCTCTGGACAATCTGGTTCCCTAAGCTGGGACAAAAAGGGCCCATACCTAGAACTGCTCCTCCAGCCCCTCCTTCCTCACTGGGTAGGCTTTCCATTTCTAGCCTGGGAAAGTTGCTATAACAAGAATGCTCTGCTCTTGCTGGCCTCAAGTTGCCAAAAGGGTGATCTTTTTCTATCCCAGGAGGTGTGAGATGTACCTCTGGGAGTGTCAATAATCCAGTTCAGTATCCTAAAAATCAAGCTTAGAGAAAGTCACCTGACTTCCCTGGTCCTTAGTAGGAGCTTCTGAGAAACCAGTGAGCCTGCTGTCAGCAAATGTCACAGTACATCAAGCACAAGAAGAAACAAGGAGCTAAGCTCTTTCCCTGGCGTGGGGATGGTGCAGGACTTCATTACATTCAAGTACACATACAAAAGATAATATCAGCTGGCTGTAAGCTGAGAGGGGTTGTAGTAAGACCACAAAAGGGATGCCATGACTATGCCGGGACCCAACAGAGGAGATTTGTGTGATGTGAATTAATACAGCAAGGTTAAAGGACATCCAGATTGGAGAACAAGGCAAAGGAGAATCTTAACCAGCACACACAGGGAGGACACTTGACAGGTCCCTGTCTCTTGTTAATTTCTATGCCTTAGACCATAGAATTCTCAGAAGGTCAAGGCAGAACTCCCTCAAAGCTCCTCTTTCTTTTAGTGTTGTTTGTTTGTTTGTTTTTTTAAGAAAGAGGGTTTCTCTATGGAGATCTGGCTGGCCTAAATTATTTATGTAGACCAGACTGTAGTAAAATTCATAAGAATCCAATTGCTTGTGTCTGTTGAGTGCTGATGTAAAAAGCATGTGCCACCATATCCACAACTAATTTCATTATCTAGACCTATAAATATAGTTATTTAAAAACACTACTGGTATTCAAAATAAATAAAAAAATGTTTGGGATAAAAGGAAGCAGAATTCTTGCCAGTACAGGTAATTCTAAATAAACTAATATTAATATTTTCTTAGATACTCTCTGTATTTACTTCTGATATGTTATCCCCAATTGCCCAGCCTGTTCCTCTCCCCCCTCTACCTGTCTTCACATAGGTGCACTTGCTTCTAATCATCCTCTCCACGCAGTGCCTTGGCTTTCTTCTACATTTGGAAAATGTGCTCTACATGGACCAAAGGCCTCCTCTCACATTGATGCCTGACACTGATATTCTCCACTAAATATGCAACTGGAGCTGTGGGCCTCTCAATGCATGCTCAATGTTTACTGCTCTAGTTCATGGGAGCTGTGAAGAATTTAGTTAGCACATGGGGTGAATCCTCAAGTGAGGCAGCCCCTTAAAAAATCATTTTTGCTCTTCCATTTGTTCCTCTACCTCCTCCTGTGAGTGTTTTGTTCTCCCTTCTATGAAGGAATGAGGCTTCCACATGTTGGCCTTTCTTCTTTTTGAGCTTCATAAGGTCTGTGAATAGTTTTTGTGTACTCAGAGCTTTTTGGGTCTAGTATTCAATTATCAGTGACTGCATGTCATGTGTGTTCTTTTGAGACTGGGTTACGTCACTCAAATAATATTCTCTAGTTCCATTAATTTTCCAAAAAATTTTGTGAAGGAATACCAAGTGTCCTAGAAGCATCCAAAGAAATGCTCAACATTCTTAGTCATCAGGGAGATGCAAATCAAAACAACCCTGAGATTCTCCCTCACACCTGTCAGAATGGCTAACATCAAAAACTCAAATGGCTGGTGGCAGAGGATGGCAACAATGTGGAGAATGAGGAACACTCCTCCATTGTTAGTGGTGTTGTAAGATGCGAAAGCCACTCTGGAAATTAGTTTGGTGGTTCCTCAGAAAATTGGACATATTATTATCTGAGTACCCAGTTATACCACTCTTTGGAACATACCAAAAAATAGCTCTGATATTTAAAAAGGACACCTGCACCACCATGTTTATTATGTTTATTTATAATAGCCAGAAGCTGGAAAGAACTCAGACATCCTTCAACAATGGAATTGATACAGAAATTGTGGTACCTTTACACAATGGATTACTACTCAGCTATTAAAGCAATGACTTTATGAACCTTACATTTCTAAGAAAAGAAGGAGTGGGACAGAGATTTAGATGATAAGCCAAGAAAATTACTGCCCAAGTATTCATGTTTAATTGCATGATAAATAAAAAAAGGTAGAGGTTAGATGCAGGAGATGTGGTGGTTTTCACTGAAACATCAATGTATGGTGGTCAGTGTTCAGTCTATATCATCAAGGAGTTGGTATTTATGATATTCTTTTGCAATGCACGGAGCTCAGTGCCACCTAGCATTTTAATCTTCATCTACCATATCTGCATAATGAAAGGGTCTGCAACAGTCGTCACCCCAAGAAGAAGCAATCCCTTTTCTCCTCCTGTTCTCATCTGACAGGGTGTTTAAATGTGGAGAAATTGTGGTAGACTTCATAAATCACTGGCTTTGGTCCTGTAAGTTGTACAAGATCTTGTGACTTGAAAGATGCCAATGTATTGATTCTGTACCTTTGATGGCAGCCAAGTTAGGACCAGCTAAAAGATAGCTTTCTTGAAATATCAATTATTTTTACTTCCACATATATTTAAAAGGAGATTTTTCTTTTAGTTATGTGTGTGTAGGCTTATGAACTTGAGTTCCTGCAGAGACCAGAGGAATGGAGTTCCCTAAATCTTGGGTTACAAGCTGTTGTAAGGCCGCATACTTGGGTGTTGGAACTGAGCTCAGGCCTCTGCAAGAGCAGGACACACTCTTAACCACTGGACCATATCTCCAGTCCCTGTACCTTAGCATCTTCATGGTAAAATTTCAATGAGTAAAGTCTTGGCAGTTCCCCAGGACAGAACTCTCCATAGTTTGCCCATCTACCATTTACCTCCAGTCCTCAGGACAAAATGCTAGCAAAAGTAACACAGGAAAGATAATGAGACCAGGAGGTTGCTCTGTGTGACAGTGACAGCTGTTGCATTATAGAGACTGGACTGAGTAGTTCTGACTCATGGGGGTCAGACCCATGGCTCCCATGGTTTTGCCAATATGTCAAGGCTCATCCTTCTGGCTACCCCTGTACCTCACCCTACCATTTTCTGTAGTGAATCTCCATCTCTGCTTGCATCCACTGTCTTGTATTAGTCACCCAACCATTTCTGTTGTTTGTACCAAAACCTTGATGGATTCAGGAGGAAAGATTGCCTCATACAACAGCAAGTGAACAGTGCAGAACACGGATCTGTTACACATGGTACATTCCTTCATCACTCCAAAAATATCACACCCAAAGATGATGGTAGTATTAGCATTTGAAAATTATATTTATATTTGAAAGAACCCAGATATACTGTTCTTAGAAGGACTAAAAAAAGTGAACTAGCTCTTTGTAAAACAAATTATTCTAGAAAAAAGCTTTTTACTGTAAGGTTTAGAGCTTACAAGTATTTCACATTTAATATGTATAGCTTGCAACTGACCAAGCTGTGGATGGAGCCAGGTTTCTATCTCCCAACAGCTCAGAATTTTACTGGCTTTGCTTGTCTCCAAGAGTACAACTGTTCTGTTTTCTATATATAGCAAGATTTTTAGATGATTAGAAGATTTTATTTTTCGATATTTCTTTAAAAGAACTAAATGATTAAAGATGAAGTATAATATAAGGAGAAGGATTAATGGTACCAGGATGAGATCTTAGATCAGCATTCTCAGAATTAATGTAAAAAATCAAGTTTGGCATCACACTAGTAACTCTCGCTCTTGAAAGGCATGATGAGAGGTAGACACAGGAAAAGATCAAGAAACTAGCCTTTGCACACCAGAAAAAAATAAAGAGACCTGGGTCAAACAAGGTAGAAGGAGAAGATGAACCAGCATTTGAGTTATCCTGTGAACTCCATGTGTCGTCCATAACATGCACATAGTAATGTGTGCTCACACAGTTTCACATAATTAAAAAGAGTCAAATTGCTAAGCATGGAAAACAATGTTGTTGAGAACACACATAGTCCGGATTCTGAGGAATTTGTGCTTCTTTAGCAGTTGTAGAGATAAAGAAACACAGAGCTTTGGAGACTATTAAATATGGACAGTGAGGAAATACTTTTCAATTCCATCTACCCCCATGACTGTTTCACTTGGACAGGTGGTTACAATCTGTTTTCCCTCTGAGCCCTCGTAAAATGAATGATAGCAAAGAATCTCAGAGCATATGTTTCATTTGTTAAATAGCAGAGTCAAGGCACGGCAATGCCTTGCTTCAGTCTAGGGCTGAGGGAGATTCTGAGATGGAGCCTTGGGGGAACTTTTGGCTAGCCTATGTGTTTTGTGGAGAATTTCTGCTGACCCTGCAAAAAAAAATTTCATGTAACCAGGAAAATAAGTTTCTTAGTTCTTGCAGTCTCCCTCAGAGGAGGTAGATGACAGTGGTTCATGCTCTGTCACTATGGAGTATGGAAGCTTCAGAAGATCATGTCACACTCAAGGTCTAATAACTTTTCCTCCAGGTCTCAGCCAGAAGCAGCTCCAAAAGGCAAATGGGGGAGGGCCCCAGCCTGTGGGACAGAAGATGAAAACACTTTAACAGGGACACCATTCTACTGTTGGCTAAACATTCTAATCAGGATTCATGGATTCCTCAATTTCTTCCATCCAATTAAATAAACTGATAGGTGTGTGGCTGGGATATCAGCAGGTAGATATTGCATCTTAGTCCGTTTTCTGATGCTGTGGAGACGTAACAACTAAGGAAACATATACAAATAGAGTTATTGGTGATAGAGTGCCAGAGGATTAGAGTCCAGGGCCCTTATGGTGGGGAGCATGAAAACAGGAAATCAGGCAGAGATGGTGCTGGAGCAGTAGCTGAGGGGTTAAATCTTATTCACTATTTGGAGGCAGCCAGAGGTAACTAGGAATGGCATGTTCTTTCAGAATCAAAAAAGAACATGTCCAGGAGTAATCCTTCCTCAATCTAGGCCATACTTCCTTATCCTTCCCATATAGTCCCACTTATAGGTAATTGAGAATTCAAACATGAGAGGTTACAGAAGCAAGTTTCATTCCATCTACCACAACCAGAATTATGGAAACAATGTTGATAATCCCTGATCAGGAGGGTTTAGATTCATAGCATGCAGACTCCCTTGCAGTCTTGGCCTAAAACTCATCACTTCTCTATGCTTTGCAAATTTACCTACAAAATAATGTCATCATGGTGAGTAATTAGCCTTGTCACCTGGACACAACCCAGAATCACCCGAAAAGAGCAGCATATTAGTAAGGGACTGACTACATTGGTTTTGCCTGTAAGACTGACTCAAGGAAATTGTTTTAATTAGATCAATTGTGTAGGAAGATTCATCCCACTGAGGGTCAAATCATTCTCTACACTCAGGGTAATGAACTGTAAGTGGAGAAGTTGAACTGAGCACAAACAATCAGAGAAGCCACTGAGCCTACCCACATTCATTTATCTGTTCACGGTTGTGGATGAGTCCTCACCAAATGTCTCAAGGCCTTGCTACTGAGACTTTACCACAATGATACACTTCAAGCTAGAATTGTTAGTTAAAACAAACCCCTCATCTCTTATGTGACTATTCTCAAGGTATCTTAGCACAGCAACAAAGAAGGCACTAGGACAGACATCCAATTCACTGTTCTCTTAAAAATGAAGCGCTGGGCAGATCCAGGTTCTTTGTATTAGGTGTGCTTTAATTAGAACTAATCTGGAGTTTGATCCCAAGATGTACTTTTTTGTGTTGAAACTATTCAAATTTTTCTTTTACACTTTTTATCTTTCCTGATTCTTTGTTAGAGGTACCCAACAAACAGGCTATTTTGCCCATATGTCTTTGCCTTCCATCCTAAAACACACTTATACTTGAGTCTGTGTAGGATGCTCTCAATAGGGTTATCTATTATTTCAACCCAGTTCAGTTGCCAGAGGAACCTCTGTCATGAGTGAAAATGGGCATTTCCTCCTCATCTGCACAGAGAACTAGAGGTGCAATGCCATTGCAGCACTGGAACAATCACTTCCTCATGGCATCTCTGTTCTGATATTTGACATTTAGGCAACTTGAGCATCTTAGGCACACCATGGACCCAAATAAAGTCAAGAAAGGACCTTGTGTTTCCCTGATGATCAAGTTTCCCTAGCAGCATCTCACACTAGGGACACAGAATCGTTGTTCAAATCACATGGAGAATTTCTACACACCAGGCACATGTTAACCATCTCTATAGCCATGTGACCTTCACATTTTCTCAGCTGCCCTGAGAGGTGCTTATTCCCTTGCCTCAGATTGTAGAACAAGAGGCCTAAAGAGACTTACACATTGTATAAGGTGACACAACTTGTGAGTAAATGACCAGACCCATCAGCACATTATTTACACCCCTAAGTATCATGCCCTCTGTCAGTTATGCTCTGGATCAACCCCTGTAATATGTAGTCCCTTCCTGTCCAATATCTGAAAGAACTCTGAATTGGGGAAGCCCCTCACACAAGTACCGAGAGAACTCAAACCCAAGAACTCACAGAGAGCCAGTCTTCCTCCACTCAGGCAAGAGGTGTATTTAGGAAATCAGAGATCTGAGGATGACTCCTATCTCACACAGGAGATAGAGGAGTCAACCCCAAATTAAATTAGGGGGACATTTTTATAGGTAAATTACATAGGATTACATAGTTAGATAACAACAAGCACATAGCAATTTCATTGGTTTATTCAAATTGGCATTCTATGTCTGCTTTTGGATATGATTCAACTCCAGACCACCCTGTTTTCCAGCACACTGACCTTCTTACTAGTTTTTCTCCAGACTACAAAGTCAGACTTTTCAACACCAGATGTTTTGTGGTATCTGTCATCTGGCCCCTTCTTGAAACATGTTATGTTACTCTTAGGCTCCTCTAAGGGTAGGGTCAGTGGGGCTTAGCTTAAAATTTTAACTCTTTCATTCTCCACTTCTTCTAGTGGCTGGTTCTAATCTTAGAACTTGGTACCCTGCTCCTAGGCTCCCTCGAGATCCTTCAATGCACCATATTTCTATCGAAGTATTCAGACCTGTATCTCACCAATGCTTTTTCTGAAAAAGGCTACTAACTTATTTATGATGCAGGCTCCAAATGTCAAGAGTAGCAATAGAAAAATTATAGGCCCTGGTAGCATAGAAATCAAAGTGGTGAGCCAATATATGTGAGAGAACCAGCTTTCAAACCACCCTTGGTTAGCTTCCCCAACTCTCTTCCTTGTAGCCAGTCTCTCACACAGCTTAGACATGGAGTCCTTGATGACACCAGAGTGATCAAAATAAAAACAACACTCTTCTCTTAGAACAGCACACAACCCTCCCTCTTTAAGACATAAATATTCCAGTCCCCTGTGATTTTGTAAGATTACTTTAGATAAAGAAGTGACTCTTCTTGCTTGTTAAAAGATTGCTCTAAGCCTGCTAAGTCCTTAGTCATTGCATTTCTCAAGTCTGATAAGTAGCGCTGAGAGGTGACCATTGCTGCAGTGCCTGTCCCAATTCATGCCAGCCTGACATTCAGCAGTACCTCTCAAGTCAGAGTAACTGGATCTCTTTTGACTGGCGTCGGTCTCAGGTCTTCTGCATTGGTTACAACCCCCTCTGGGTGATAATAAACTGGGGGTACCAGTTGAGAGCAAAAATCTTGGGTGGGATCAAATCCTGAGGTGGAGACACAAGTTAGTACAGTACTACAGGCCCACTGAGCATCAGTTTGAGGGACCAGATAAGTGCTGACATATGAATTCACAATCAATGTGGAGCTACAAAGGAAGTATAGGTGCTAGGAATGTTCCTTATACATAGGCCAGCCCCAGATAGCTCTGTGAGGTTTAACATGTGGCTTGATCCCAATGAACAAAACTGGTGTGACTCATTATAGGTGACAGTTCTATTGGATGCTATCCTTTCATAATAGGGGGGGCTGGACCCCAGACAGATCAACATGATTTAGTAATATTGGGGTTTGTCTGATTCAAAACCTGAAAAACCCCCTGTACAAGATTGAGATGTCTCTGTTGGTTGTCTCTGGGGGAAGTACTATGGTGGCAGTCTTGACACTCAGGGCCGTTATAGTGGTGCACTTGGATTTATAGATGGGACCTGAGGCTGGGGTGCTGCTGGGATAGGTTTAGGGTTTGTTTCTGGTAAAAGTTTATTGGGCCCCACCTAGAAACTGCCGGTGTTCTCTATTTTGAGTTTCAACTTCAGGATTAGGCCTGGGTCTGTTCCAGACACATAAAGTATAAGTCCCTAACTCAACCCCTTAACCTTATTTCTGGCATGTTTGTGCTTTTCAGTAAAGGTAATGTTTAAAGGATTGCAAAAGGGGGTTTTGCTGCAGGGGCCACTTCTAACCTGCTATACTCTAGAGTTTAGGGAGGCACAGGTAGGTCTATCAGTACGGTTTTTCTTCACTATGATGAGATCCCAGGAGGAGATGGGACACCATAAGCTTCTCCTGTAGTTTCACATCCCCATGATTTACAAAAATAGGATTTTGGCCCTCCACACTTAACTTCTTGAGGGCATGTCCTACCATCTCTCGGGCATACATATATGTCTGCTGACCTGATTGCACAACGGGTGAGGGGCTTAGCACACCCTAGAGACCCCCCATTTTTCCAATTACTGGTACATTTTCTGCACTATATTCAGGAATGTCCCAAGTATCTAACCCTGCCACCAGGTGACATACATCTGGCGTGAGGTAAGGCCACCAAGTCCAAGGATGGGCCATTTTTTCTTACCACAGGACATCTCCAGTTTATAATATCACCTGCCACGTCAGCTACTTGTGTGCATGGGGATTAAGAGTAATTGCAACAAAGGTAAAGTTTACGAGGATTAGCAGTCTTTTACAGCTTCCATTCATTTTTAATAATGTCTGCAGCTTTCTTTATATGGTAGGCATGGACCCAAGCAGCAATCCTGTCTACCTTGACAGTGGTAGGGGTGGTCAACAGTACCAGATAGCCCATTCCAGCAAGGTTCTAAATTCCCAGTCCGGTGCCAATGAATCAGGACTACATCACCCTCCTGGGACTGGTGAGGTGTTTTTGAGCTTCCCGTCTAATAGGCACCCTTCAATCAGCTCCGGACCTCACATTTGGCTGTTTCTAGTGCCATTAAAAGAGCAAATAGGGTTTTAAAAAAAAACCCAAGATTGGGGCCCCTCATAATTTGAGGAGGGACGGGGAACTCCCATACATAATCGCATAAGCTGTTAAGCCAAATGTGCCAGGGGTTTTCCATACATGGAACAGGGCAGAGAGAAGGAGAATAGTCTATTCTCTCCCACAGGTCTCTGAGTCCAATTTTGACAAGGTCTCTTTTAGAGTTCTATTCATCCTCTCTACCTGTCCTGAACTCTGGGGTCTATATGCACAATGTAATTTCCAATCAATCCCCAGCAGTTTGGCCAGTCCCTGACATACCTGGGAAATAAATGAGGGTCCAATGTCAGACTAAATTATCTTGGGTCTCCCAAACCTTGGAAAAATTTCTTTGAGAATCTTCTTAGCTACCAGAGTGGCAGTCTCTGCTTTTCTGGGATAGGATTCTACTAATCCTGAAAAGGTTTGTACAAAAACTAAGAGATATTTGTAACCTTATCTTGCAGGCTTGACTTCAGTGAAATCTCCTTCCCAATGGTCACCTGGTCGGCTCTTTCTGAACCTTTTTCCAGAGGGGAATTTTGAATGTCCAGTATTAATCATAGCACAGGGCACACAGGCTTTTACAACCCTATCAACAGTCTCTGAAATTTTGGGGACATAATAATTTGAGGCTTTGATTAGACTCCCAAGATGCTTAGTTCCTAAAAGAGTCAGACAGTGTAGGTGGTCCACACGGTCATACATGTTTTTCTGAAGAAGGGCCAGTTTGCCTTCTGGCTTGTATCTCCTCTTGTCATTTGACGGGGGAGGGGAGGGATTACTAGTATGTCCATGTGTTGATGATCTTCTTCCATATATTCAGTGTCTCCTTTCAGGGCTGCCAAGTGGTCCAGGGAGATTCCTGCCATAATCATAGCCCCTTGGGCTGCCTCCTTGGCTACAGAATCTGCCATCCTATTGCCTTTTCCAATTCTGTCTTGTCTCTTTGGTGACCTGGGCAGTGGACAATAGCCATGTTCTTGGGCAGGTAGACAGCTTCTAGCAAACTGAGTATCTCCTCTATATTTTTAATGTCCTTTCCAGGCCTGTATATAACACCATGAACATGTGCTGTGGCAAATGCATACCTGCTGTCCACATAGATGTTTACAGCTTTTCCCTTGGCCATCTGTAATACTTGGATGAGTGCTATCAGTTCAGCTTTTTGTGCTGAAGTCCTTCCGGCAGATGACTGGCCCATGTGATGTTAGTTCTCTCCACTACTGCTGCCCCTGCCACCCCCTTACCTTCAACCACGAAGCTGCTAGAATCTGTGTACCAATTTGGACCTTCTGGCCATGGCTGGTCTTTCAGGTCCCTTCTTTTACCCATTTCTTCTGATAGGATCTCTTCACATCGATGTGTCTGGTCTGAGTCTTCAGTCTCCAGTAGCAGAGTGGCAGGGTTTAGGATGGCTGGAGGGGAAAACTTTCCTGTCAATTCATACCAGGTTCTGGTAATGAGTTATGTGTGTGTTTGTCATCCATCAATCAAGGGGCTGCCACACAATACTCTCAAGGGAGTGTAGGACCACTATAGTCACATGTGAGACTATATTATTATTATAGACATGTGAGACAGCATAGACAGAGGCATGGCCGTATGGGAGAGCCCAGAGTGGACATAACCAAACTGAGCTGTGTCCTGTGAGGAGAGAAAGAGTGGAGGGGACAGCAGAAAAGCCAGTGGCAGCAGTCAGGAGCCCAAAGAAACAAAGAGGAGTAACCAAAATGGTTGGATTATATAAGGAATAGTATCACAGTCAACGGGGCTGAGAGTTCAGAATTGGGAGTGAAAGAACAGGAACAGGGCGGAGTGTAAGGAGAACCTGGTGACTAGTGTTCGCTTTGACATGTTAAATAGGCACTGGGGTCAAGAAATAATTGGCTGGAGTTTGTCCTGTGAGCAGTGGGTCCAGGTCAGTTTTCCGAAGCTTACTAGATTTTACTTTTTTAAGCTTTAAGGGAGAGATAAAAGTTTTAGATATATTAGTATTACCACCATTTGTAATCTGTACTGAAATCTATATTGTAGAAGAGGTGTTATGACTTAAAGTCACAGAAAAGAGCTTGGGAAACCAAAACTGATTTAGAGTTAAAAGCATCAACTCTTTTTACAGGGGAGTGAATGTTCAATTAAATGAATGTTTCTCAGCACAGGGAGAAAAAATGTTTAAGTTTGTACTTAGAAGACAACCTTAGGAAATTTAAAATTTTGAGCTTGTTACTATGACAATACTACTCAGTCCTGTCAAATGAATGAATAAAAGAAAAAAGAAGAAATAAAACATGACTTTTGTTAAAGCTACAGTCAGTCTATTGTCAGAGATCTGAGAAAGATAAATTATAGCTAGAAGTATTATTTAAATGGTCCATGTACCAATTAAAATGACAGGGATACTCCTGTTACCTGAAATATGTTACTTTAAGCTCCAGTAATCTTCCTTGGTTCACTGGGGACAGTGTTTAGTCAGAGCAAGAAGACTGAGGGTGATCAAGGGGGTACAAATTTTGAAGTAAAGAGTCAAAGTATCTTTTTTTGTGAATGATAAGATAGTATATATTAGTGAACCCAAATGATTCACCAGGTTGCTACTACAACTGATAAACACTTTCAGCAAAGTACTTTGATAGAGGATTAACTAAAAAAAATTAGACAGAGATTGGAGTGTAAGGACCCATGTTTAACTTAGCTGACTATCAACATAATCAACCCTAGTTTGCTAACTGTGGCCAATGAATCTACTGCTTACTGTGCATTTGTTGAAAGTTAATAAATTATAATATTGAGAGATGAACATGTCTATATCTGGCATTGTATAATCACAATAGTGCCCTCCATTACTAGGGTGCACTTTAGAAGAGGCTCTGCACCCATGAACTCAGCACAGCATCTCCTGCTTAACTCATCTACTAGACTAGACCTTTGTGTCTTTCATGCCAAGTGCTCTGGACCATTTCACAGTTCAGATGTTCTTGGATTTCAATATATTTATGTGTATTGCATATTTACAGATCTCAGAAATGGGACTCAAATTTAAATACAAAATCCATTTGCATTCTATATACTCATGATATAGACTTGGGTTACTGTACTATATTTTTCATAATTTTGTACATTAAACACCTATTCACCGTGTGGAATTTTTCAACTGTAGCATCATCAAAGTACTCTAAAAGTTTTGAACTTTAGGGTTAGGGCTTTCAGATTGGGAAGCTATAGCTGGAATGGTACTTCCCTACTTTGTCCCTTCAGTCCCACACATTCCTCTGCAAACGAAGCTTTTATTACAGCCCTTGTATTTTAAATAAGCCAAGAAGGGGTGAATTCTGTCCCTTGCCTCATACAATTCCTGATGTAATGTCTAGTTTCAGAAACAGTGCCCAGGGCATTGAGTCCTTCACAAATATTGGTGGAATAAAGAAACTTTGCTCATATCCTATTTAATGTGGCACTTACAGAAGCCACACAAGCTGCCTTAGTGCCTTGTGAGGGAAGAATCAGAGGCTCAGAGGTAGATGGTTAGCTCTGACTTCTGGGTGATAACAGCTCTCTACTCACATGAGCTCTGTCCTTGTTCAGCCTCTGCAGAAAAGATGCATGAGTTTGGCTCTGAGTTGACCCTAAAGGTCACATACACTGGTAGCTTGCTCAGGGTGCTTCATGCTATTGGGAGGTGATGGAATCATACAAGTTGTGACCTAGTGGAAAGAGTTTAGGGCACTGGGGCATGCCCTAAAAGGGCATTAAGATTTTGGTTCCTTCTCATCTCTTGCTCTCTTTGGTTTCTCAAGCACCCTGAGGTGACAGTATCTTCTGTGTCACCCGTCCACAAAGATATGCTGAATACCACCATGCCCAACACTTCTGGGTCAAACAATCACAGACTGAAACATCTGGAACCTCCAGCCAAAAATGAGTCTTGCCTCCTTTTAAATGGACTAAACACAGTCATCTTGTCACAGTGACAGAAACAACTAACCCAGATCTTGGATTCCTAGTTCCTTCAGTAAGGAGTTAAAGATTCCCAGGGCTTCATCTGGCATTGTTCAGAACCCAGGGCCAGATTCAAGCACTGCCAGACTCTAGAAATCCGATGTTGAGGCAGGCAATCCCATGCCACCAAGTGAGTCTGTGTTTCCACAACTTAGTTTCTCCCTCTGTAAAATGGGTTATGACAATAATCACTAGCATTTAATTTAAAGATTACTTTGGTCTAGACATGGCTGAAGCATTAGCACATGCCATCTCATGTGTTTCTCATTGGACTCTGTGATAATTTGTTAGAATAGAGTGTTCCAGAGAATGTGCTGCCCATGGTCACACTTGCCTTTGTTTTGGCTGAAGAGGGAGATCTATCTACCCAGGCAGGCGGTTTTAGAGGCTGGGTTCTAACTGCAAACCTCCATTGCCCCCTTGATTTCTTTGGACCATCTTATGGGGTTGTAGGAATAGATAAGATCACATTTTATAGAAAGAGCTTGGCCCAGGTATCCAGCAGTCAGTGGCAATGACCTTTTCCCTGTACCCTGTCAGATTCTTGGATTCTTCCTATGTTTTGTTTCAAATTGTTGTTGAACTATCTTCTTACATTCCACTTAAACTGGGGAACTTAACACCTCTTTAATAATGGCGCACTCTCTTTTTGTTAAAGGGGGGCAATCAGGGCAGAGATGCTCCACACAGTCTCTGGAGTCAGACTGGCCAAGCTTCATCTCTAGCTGATGGACACCTTGATTCCATTACACAACTCAATGGTTTTTTTTTCAACCTTCTAATCTATAAAACTGGGATTTAATAGCACACACCTTCTGTGGCTGTTGAAGGGAAAAAATGTGGTAATATATGTTAAATGCTTGGAACCTCACCTAGCCCATAGGAAATGCTCTAAAAGTCTTTTTTAAATAAATAAAAATTCATGAATTTTCTATGTGCCTTTCAAGCTGGCTTAAAGTATAAGGGATTTTCTTGGCCCAAGTCTGGGGAAAAGTGTGGACCCAGTATTGAGTAACATCGCCAGGTCATTCACTATTGGCTGTTATTTCCTGTGCTTTGGCTCCATTTTTGGCAGGTCATTCATTCAGGGAGACAGAGAGCCATCGGCATTGACGCTACCAGCTCAGCAGGTCTGGACATTTCTGCAGTTCAGTGAGTCCTGCAGAAATCATGTTACTGTGTCTGTTATCCAAAATCTCTGGAGAAAGTCCTGTTTTCTGACCTTTAATCTCAAGCTTATAGTCCAATAGACTAAGGCTGGTCATGTATTGTCAACTGCACACACTGCCCAGACAGTGAGGTTGAGAGGGGGTCACTGTGGTGGGAAATCATTTAGGTACTGTTCCTCAGAACAGATGAATGATGATGACCATCAGTGGCTTACTCGCTACCATCCTGCAATTTTGGAATATGAGATCTCCATGGAAACAGAAGCAACAGAAATGTCTTTCAAAGACTAATGCATATGACCACAGAGCACTCCCACAATATGCAAAGTTTGAGCTGGAGAACCAGTATTGGGATTCAGTGTGAGTGTAGAGTCCTGAGAAACAGGTGAGCCTATGGTGTTCTTAATGTCAGTCTAAGAATTGAGAAACCATTGGTATAAATCCTAGAATGTGAAACCTTGACAACGAGAGGCTTTAATGAAAGAATACAGGAGAACATGGATGCCTCCGGTCCAGAAGACACCCTTACCTATGCCTCATGTGCTCTTAGATTGAACTCTGTGATGATAGAGTGCCTGCCCATATTAGTGAGATCCCATCTTCTATACTCTGTCTACCGGCAAGATCCCTGCTGACACACCCAGAGATGATGCTTAACCCATCTGGCTATAGGTTCTGCTCACATGTGCAATGAACTATAGCCCCAGTGCAAAATGCCTGTTGGCATTTTCCATTATGACACCTAAGTATGAGATACCACAGGTCAAGAGAACAGCTCAACCTTCCAATTTGGGAGAGCACAGTGAGGGCTTGCCATGGTCTCACATGGATAAAGATACCAGTGCCTTCTACCTGCAGATCACTTTGTAAATCAAGCTGTGGCTTCCTGGTGACTGCATACTTTCTAGACAATCTGAATATGAAGACTTTATCAAGCTTACTAGAGTATGCTGCCTCCAGGAGACTCTGAGACCTTTCTTGTTGCACAGGTTTGTGTGTTTGAATGCTCTATTCTCAGATAATAATGCTCTTTAGGAAGGTTGTGAAAACTTTAAGTCTTACAATCCTGTCCAACTGGTGGGCCATATGTGGCTATGGATAACTATAGTTGTGGTCCAATATAAAATTATAAACCTTCTTATAGCACTGGCCTGGCTGGGTGTTATTGTTGGGTTTTTTTATTTTGTGAACTTGATATAAGCTAGAGAGCTATCTGCAAATTTGAAACTATTAGGTTTCAAACTGGAACAAAAGTCTGATGTACCTACCTATCATATCAAACCTGTCTGCCAGGTTTCCCAAAATTCCTTAGTCCCGACCTCTTCCAGGGCCCTCCTGTCTGGTATACTTGTCCCTTACCCTAAACTACAGCCTAGATTTTTGCTATATAATCTAACCATTGTGGTCAGCCATTCTTTTTGTACCTTTTGGCCTTCTTGCTCATGCACCCTGTTCTCTTCTCTCTTCTCTATCTCCTCCCATCCCCTCATATGTCTCAGTGTCACGGCCACTCTGGACTCTCCCAGGTGTCCCTGTATCTGGCTGTGCCCTCCCACATATTTATAATAAATCTTCCCCAACATACATAGGAGCAAAAATGTCCTTTCTTTTCTTATTCTCTATTTTCATTTAGGAACCATTACTGAGGAGATGCCCACATAAGATTGCCCAATATCAAGCCTGATAGGCATTTTTCTAATAGCTAATTGATGTGGGAGGACCCATATCACTGTGGTTTGTGCCATATGTTATCAATTTCTCTAGGCTCTGCCCACAGTTACTTAGAAGCAGCTTGCATCTCCCACAACCCTTACCACGTATGAGCCAGGAGCCAGGTATATACGGAGGACACTGGAACCTCTCCTTACCTCTACACACATAACACAGCATCTACTCTCTCCCCACATCCTCTCTTCCCATGTGTCCTCAGCCAGCCTTGTTCCCTCTTTCTCTCCTCCATTCCCCTCTCTCATTCTGTCCTTCTCTGCCTCTCTGCCTCAATCTTCATGTCCCCTTCCCTTCCTGCCAATAAATCTTCTTTATATTAGGTCTGTCACATGGCTTGTTTGTTCAGGAGAACATGTCTTGCCATGGGCCCACTCAGATGTTCCCACGCGCCCTAGTGTACTATTGTATTTCATAAAACACACAGCCATTCATAAACACGGACACCTAATTAGTATAACGAAACAGAGGAAGGCATAAGGAGCAAGCCAGTAAGCATCATTGTTGCATGGCTGCTGCTAAGATTCTACTTCTAGATTACTGCCTTGAGTTCCCTGGATAAGAGACTGACTACAAGCTATAAGGTGAAAAAAATCCTTTCATCCCAAGGTTGCTTCTGTTCATGGTATTTTATTCTATCATTAGAAACCCCAAATAAAACAAACATTATGAAATATTTGTATGCGTGGTTTGTTTACTCATTGTTTATAGCTCAGTGATATGGCTCTTTCCTGTGAATTTTGTAAATGGCAAAGTTGTATCCTGATATCAAAAGGTTTGCCATGCCTACTAGGAGGTGGGACCTCAATAAAGGAAGTGGGTCACTAGGTATCAGCCTTGAGATTTTTTAGCTTTACTTCCTACCTTTTCTATTTACAAATGTGGACATGATGCCACTAACCTCCTACAAACTTGCTCCTGTACCTGTTAAACCTTGAAATAAAACAAATCTGTCTTTTCACAAGCTACTTTTATCAGGTATTTTGTCATAGCAACAAGAAAATCAAGTAATAGAAACAAAGTGAGAGCCTTTTGGGTTCCCTGGACCCAGGTCTTTGGTTTTATTGACAATGTCTTCAAAGCTTTGGTTCTTCAAGTTATGGTTAGTCTTCCTCATCCCCCTTCTCTTTCTGCTCAGTCTCCTCTCCCATCCTCCCATTCTTCTTCTTTTTATTTCACCATCACCATCCTCATCATCTCCGAGATTACCCAAATCATTGGTGTCCGGTTTTAGCTTATAGAACCAGCAACACATAGGGGATTAGATAACTTGGCCCTTCCCCAAGACCTAGTTGTTGGGAATTTGTGTTAACAAGATGGTAGGATGATTGGTACATGGACTACAATTTGAGAGACTCTATGATTGATAAATCTATAGGAAAGTTAACATAATGTGGTAGCTTTACAAGACAGAAATCCATCCTGTCATGGTTGTAAGGGCCAAATGCACAAAATAAAAATGTCAGCATCTCTGGTTCATTCTGGGGAAGAATATCTATCTCTTAGCTCCCCATCATTTCAGGAGAATCTTGGCATTTTTTGACTTGTTGATGTATCACTCCAGCTTTGGCCTTTATAATTATACATTTTCTTTGTATCTCTATGTCCCCACTTTGGATACAGAGTCTAATGTAATTAAGTTGACCCAGAAATTGCTATGCACCCCAGGGGCATATTGAACACTGGATCCCCCTGCTTCAGCCTCTAGTTACTGGGATTATAGGCTAGGCATAGCATGTTTTCCCAAAACTTCTTTTATTATTTTTAAAAATACCAGTAATATTGGATTGTGAATCCACACATTTAAAGTATAACCCAGTATAAGTAATCCTGTCTGGAAGTATTTTGCTTCCAAATAAATACATATTTTCTGGTATGAGTGGTGAGGACTTTAATACAGAGTTTTTGAGGAAACCCAATTCAGTAAAAATGCATTAAAAGCCTGCCATTCATAAACGCCAAGAGACAAGAGAATTAATAAACACCTAGGACATTTCCACACATTCTCTGTTTTAAACAATTTTGTAAATTCTGAAGGAAGACTGCAGACCTAGATGGAGACTTGATGATGTTTATTTTCACAAATTGTTTTCTGCCTTCACGTAGCCCACTTGGTAGACTCCTCCACTTTTCAAATCACTCAGTACAACAGGAAAAAAAGTGCTTCTGGCTGCTTGTTGTGGTTTTAGGTTTGTCACCTTGACACACCCTAACATTCCCTAGAAAGAGAGTTTCAAGAATGGATTAGGTAGAGTCGGTTAGTCTGCAGTTATGCTTATAATGGACTGTCTTAATTAAGTTAATTCATGTGGGAAAACATAGATCTCATGAGTAGCATCATTTTTGGTAGGGGATCCTTAAATAACTATATGAGTTGGCAAATCTAGCTGAGTGCAAACAAGCAATCAAGCCAGCAGACAAGCAAGCAAGCAAGAGAGCAACATTTATCCACATACACCTCCTTTTTACTTTACACTCCTCCATGCAACTTTGCTTTTTCTGGGATTATTATTTTTGTCCTGAATATCCGAGACTTTCCCTTAGCAAGGATCTTCTCAGTGTTCTTATTTATCCATCATTCATGTAAGTTATTTCCCCAGACACAGAAGAATTGGGAACTAAGTTCTTCACTTCTCTTAATGTGTACTCACCATGGTTCTATGAAAGCCATTATTGAAATTAACTTTGTAACTGGCTATTCTCCATATTTTCTTTCTCTTTCTATAGTTACATGGTCACCTCTGGGTGTAGAATTATTTTTTTCTAATCTTGTTTAAACCATATTGAGCTTCTGGTTGATATACTGTGCTGGAGGAATCATTCTTTGAACACCTGCCTGTGGGTCATTCTTTTATTCTTCCAGCTTTCTTCAGAACCTGTGATTAAGTGAACACGCTAGTGCGTCCTGATACATCCCCACTCCTAATGCATTTCGAACACTATCCATCCTCTCTGCCTCCTTCAAGACAATTTGTTTAATTTCCTGAGTGCTTTTCAAACTGTGTCTAATATACTGTTAAAAACAACACATTCGATCACTGGCCTATTATAGTTTTCCATTTCTAGAAGTTCTAACTTTTAACATTGTTCATTTAAATATTTATTGTATGTTTTGGTCATAATTTTCCTTCTCCAACACCTTCCATCGAGGGGATTTTCTGATGCTTCGTGTGCTGTGTCACTAGGAAGGGTTCTGGTCTTTCTGCTCTACTTTACTCTATGGTTAGGCTACTCTCACATGCATGAGTCTATGGAAACTTTGGCAGGCCCTGGCTGCAGTGTTGCTACATCTACCTTGCCTCTAAAAGACAGAGAGCAAAAGGAACCAAATTTAGACAGAATAGGGTCACAGCTCCATAATGAGAACCCACGACTTTCATCCCAAGCCTTATTTCTGGACATCACAGTTGCTTCCTGTGTACTCATATCATTAATTATTTCTATTACAGGAGCACCTAGGGCTCTGTGGAAATCATTTGGCACAGCGATACACACATGCGCCCTGAAAGTGTCCACAGGCACCAAGCTGGCTGATGTGTAGGTATCTCTTTGAGGCTTCTCACATACAATTTTAAGATGGCTTTTGTAACTTATGTCTTCTTACCTCACAGTTTTGGTGCCATTCTTCACAACCTGCATGTCCACCATGTAGCCTCCAGTAATATATGCAGGCAGGTTCAGCTCAGAGAACTCAGCCTGGAGAAGAAAGCAAAACCAAACAGAAGGTATCAGACACCAGCAGTGTAGTACATTTGTGTTTACTGTATGCTTCTGTATTATCCAGTGCATAATCAGTCCTCATATCAAACTTAGAAATGGAATATTTATCTCTGTTTTCAAAATGAAGCTGAGGTACAGAGAGGTGGGTGACATTCTCAGAATCATACGATGAGCACATTTTATTGAAACCTATGAGTCTCATGTGGGTGATACATAATTAGACAGTGGAGAGATAGGCAGTAAATACGCTAGGAAAATAGGTTAGGAAAATAAAAGAGGAGGGAAGAACAGGGATTTGAGGAGGAATCAAGATGGAAATAAAGAAGAATAATCTAGATTCAGAAGGTCTTAATTGGCAATAAGTAGTTATAAATATTATTTAATAATTTTATAGGCCTTTTAATCTTATATAGAAGGGCAGTTTGTATCTTGTCCACTGGATGTAAGCTTATTGTGTAGAGGGTTTGTGGATTGAGAATTTAATATATGAACCTGCTTGACAAGCTACCAGGCTTTGCAGTCATGTCTGTGCTGGGTGGTGGAGGAATGAAACACACAGGGGTGGTTTGATCCACCTGGGACAGAAGCAACAGGGTGGGTGGAGTGAACTCTCTGGAAAGGGAACTGCCTGAAGGGGGTGGCTTGTGGACTAAGTGGGAGAGTCTGCTCTCTCCGATCCACCCTAGACTGGTGTTTGCGGAGTAAGAACGCGGGGGACCAATAAAAGGTTAAGCCATTCTTTTAATATTTACTGCATGTCTCTGATTCAAGTACACAGTGTCATGATCATAGCTCTCCTAGAAGGTTATAATTGTTAACAGGCTAATTTTCCTAGAGCTGTCAGCCTTGCGCTGTGCAGTTCATCAGCCTCATGCATCTCTTTATATAGCATTGGTAAGAGTCACCAAGTTATCTCCTAATAATGCTTTCTTATTAATGGATCCTTCCTCTCCCCACACATATAGCTAGACTGAAGCAGCACTCTGGGCACAGTTGATTAGCAGGCATCTGCTGCCAGGTGCTGAAATGATAGACATGCTGCTTGTTTGTAGAGTTGTACCCTTATGTTCTCTGGTTTGTTTCTTGGTATAGGGTTTTATATAATGAATGTAGTCTTATTCAGTGTTAATACTGGAATCCATGACTTGTGCATGCTAAGCAAGCACTCTAACACTGAGATTCACCCCCAGCCTGTAGCTGGTTTATATCTTTAATGCACAAGTCTGGATTCTACTTGGATAATATTTATTGGTAGATGAATTAGGGAAGAATGGAAAACCAGAATGAAGAGGAGAAAGAAGAAGAGAAGAAGGAGAGAATGAGATAGAGATGGAGAGCACTCTTGATGTCGTTGGACGTAGGTGTGCACATTGGTGTTTTATAACTGGCTTAAGGCACTAGTGACACTGTATCATTTTCCATCAGAGATTGAGATAGCATGTATCTCTGGTCACACTGCATGCCTCTTCGAGATAGACATGTTCTTACAACTACTTACATCAAATCCCTAGGGTGCTGTAATCAGGATGCACTGATGGGCGGCATCAAGAGCAGTAGCTTAATTTATAGTTCTGGCCTGAAAGTGCAAAATCAAAGTGATGGGATGGTTGGATTCTTTTGAATACTAGACAGGGTTGAGCCTACTCTAGACCCCTTTCTTGGCTTGAAGAGTACCATTTTTCTGCTGGACTCTCTTCTCATCTTCTCATTGTTTGTCCTATATCCAAAGCTCTTTTTTGTATGAGGAGATCAAACATATAGCTACATTCTCACTCTGATTGCTTTGCTTCAGTTTGATGACCTCTTTAAAGGTTCCCTCTCTAAGTAAGATTACATTCTGAGGTACTGTGGTTGGATTTCAAATCGACTTTTTAAAAGTGTATCTGTGTTAGTCTATTCTTTAAGAATGTCATATATTGGCTCTCTTCTCTTTCCTGTTCCAGAGGTAACCGCATCTTCTTGTGCATGCCAGCTCTGTCCTTTAGACAAGATGGTGAATTTTGTTGTGAATGGATTTGGCCGTATTGGGCACCTGGTTACCAGTGTTGCCTTCTGCTCAGGATGTGGCAAAGTGGAGATTGTTGCCACCAACGACTGTTTTATTGACCTCATCTACATGATCGACACGTTTGAGTATAACTATACCATGGCAAATTCAATGGCACAGTCAAGGCTGAGAATGGGAAGCTTGTCATCAATGGGAAGCCCTTCACCATCTTCCAGGAGCTAGATCCTGCTTACATCAAATTGGGTGATGCTGATTCTGAGTATGTTGTGGAGTATACTGGCGTCTTCACCAACATAGGGTCGGGCCAAAAGGTTCATCATCTCTGACACTTCAGCCAATGCCCCCTTGTTTGTGATGGGTGTGAACTATGAGAAATATGACAGCTCCATCAAGATATTCAGCTCAGCAATGCATCTTGTACCACCATCTGCTTAGTCCCTACAGGCTAAGATCATTCATAACCATTTTGGCATCGTGGAAGTGTTCATGACAACAGTTTATGATATAACTGCCACAGAGAAAACTGTAGATGGCCCCTCTGGAAAGCTGTGGTGTGATGGCCATGGGGCAGCCCACACCATCATGCCCCTGCACTCACTGGGACTGCCAAATCTGTGGGCAAGGTCATTTCAGAGCTGAATGGAGAGCTCACTGTCATGGCCTTCCGTGTTCCTGCCCTAAGGTATCTGTTGCTGCCTGGAGAAGCCTGCCAAGTATGATGACATCAAGAAGATGGTGAAGAAGGCAGCTGAGGGTCCACTAAAGTGCATCCTGGGCTACACTGAAGACCAGGCTGTTTCCTGTGACTTCAACAGCAAATCCCACTCTTCTACCTTTGATGCTGGAGTTGGCATTGCTCTCAATGACTTCTTTGTGAAGATCATTTCCTGGTATGACTACAGCAATAGGGTTGTGGACCTCATGGCCTACATGGCCTCTAAAGAGTAATAAATTCTGTACCACCCTTCCCCCAGCAAGGACACTGAGAGCAAGAGAGAGGCCCTCAGTTCCTGAGAAGTCCTATTCTGACTCGGTGTCAATACTGAGCATCTCCCTCACAACTTCTATCCCAGACCTTCATAATAATAGGACAGGCCTAGAGAACCCTCCCTACTCTCTTGAATAACATCAATAATGTTCTGCTGTACCCCCCACACACAAAAAAATGTCATACATGGAGGTGAATAGATGCCCATTTCAGTCGAGTTACAATCACCTGCAACTACAGCTCCAGGGCAATCTGTGTCATAGGTTACTCAAATGCTAATAATTAAAAATGAGAAAATAAAATTTAAAATAGAAAGCCACATGTACACAACGTGTTTTGATCATATTGACCTCCTTTAACTTCTATTAGACCCTCAATACACATCACATGCCCCATTCAACCTCATATTTTCTTCATACAAAAAAACCCACTTATAAACCATTGTGTCTAATTAAAGCTCTCCATACACACATGGATATAGGGGCAGTCACTGGAGCATGGACAACCAACCATGGGCCACACTCCCTTAGCAATCATCAACTGCCAACAGTTCTCTTCCAGGTGTGGTCCTTATGGTTACCTTCCCCCACCCATTAAGTAATGGTATTGTCTTGATATTGTGTATGTCTCGAGGAGGCAGTCACAGCTCCTGTGTGTTCATATCCAGAAATATCTTCATAGCATAACTAGTCTTAAAATCTTTACACCCACACTTCCATGATGCTCACCTTAGGGAACTGTAATATAAATGTCCAATTTGTAACCGGAAACTCAACAGTCACTTATTCTCTGGAATTTGTCTGTGAGTCTTTGTGTTAACCTATGTACTCTGTTATAAGGATCATGTCTACTGAGGAGTGAAAGCTGCACTAACCTATAGAAACAAGGCTAAGTATTTAGAAGGCAGTTTGATGTAATTTGCATTGACCTGAAGAACAGAAGTAAGGTTTCCTTTAGGGTATATGAGCTTCCCAGCCATGGGTTCTTGGCAAAATTTCCATAGCAGGTATAAGTTCCTTTCTCTATAGTGGCCTTAAATACAAACTGAAGGTTACCCACATAGCTTTCATGCCATCAATGAGCGTATCTTATTAGGCTAGTTATTAAATCTCATGGAGTTCACAGCTAGGTAGGGCTTTTGATGACATTTCTCTTTCCTTCAACAGCCTGTATAGTACTTCGGGCATGGTGCAAGCTATTCAGTAGGGAGGAAGCTTCTAGGTTACTATCAGCTTGATTTCTCCTGTTCTGTGATTAAAGCATATAGTCTTTCCAGCAATGAGTTCTTACCACCAAGTTCCTGTGGGTGACCAAGAGTAATGGTACCTGAATTGTCTGTTTTGTTTATGGGGATCTACTTGATACCCCTGATAAACAGAAGGTATCCTCACTTGAAATTATTCTCTTTGTCAATAGATAGATTCTGCTCCATTTACTTTAAATTGAATCATTAAGTGCCTTATTCACAGGTACATTCAAAAGATTTTATTTGGATAAAGTAAATCAACATAAATGTTCACATATAGTAAGTGATCAATATGTGCAAGGTTTTGGTATAAGTATTTCATATGCATAAATAAACTTGTCCAGGTAAGGAAGAGAAAGAGACACACACAAACACACACACACACACACAGAGAGAGAGAAAGAGAGAGAGAGAGAGGGAGAGAGAGAGAGAGAGAGAGAGAGAGAGAGAGAGAGAGAGAGAGAGAGAGAGAGGTTAAACCTATGCAGGCTGATACACAGGTAGCAAAGCTCAGGATTAAACCCTCGAAAGTGTGCTCTAAGGGACTATGCATCTGACCATTTACCCTCTACTGCTTCTTCTGAGGCTGTGTGAGGCCACATTAATGCTTGAATATTGTGGGAACTGAAGTGCTTTTCATGAGATTGAGGCTCACCGGCTCAATACTTAAAACAGTTGTTTCCCAGTTGTTAGCAATGTTTGGGGAGGCTTAGGAGGTGTGGCCTTGCTAACCATAGTCTGTCAACACATGTGGTCTTTGTGAGTTCAAGGCCTCACATGATCTCCAGTTTTCTCTCTCTAATTCGTGCTTTCAATGGAACATTGAGCTTTTAGCTTCTTTCTCTGACCATCAGGCCTGCCTACTGCCAAGTCTCCCTTGCATGGACTTCTTGCATAACAGACTTTTATTCCTCTGTAACGATGAGTCAGAATGAACTGTTTCTTCTATGAGCCACTTTTGGTTGTGGTGTTTTTGCACAGCAGCATAAAAGTTATCAATATTGGGTCCTAAAAATATTTAAAAGAGAACAAGTTTTTAGTGAAGGAAAATATCATTTTGTAAAGATCTAAATGTATCACCCTAGAGCAATTTATCAGGAACTGTGACAAAGGGACCGACCCTCTCTCCAGATGGTAATAAGGGAAAGCAAGAACACTTATACCTCTTTTTTTAATTAATAACCTCATTATGTTGAGACAAGTTGAAAAGAAAAGGTTGTTGCTAATGAGGTCACACTGGTAAATTGTGGTAAAAATATAGTTATTATGACTGATGTCTTCCAAATTCAGCTCCATATTGGTCAGAATACTTAACTGACAACATCACAAAGAATTTTAAAAAGCTAGTGCATGTGTAGTGGAGAAAGACGATCAAAGGAAGTTGCAAAATAACAGAGCTGGTCACTAGATATGTAAAGGAAAGTTATAAAGTGAAAGAGGTTCAGACCCCAAGGTTGTCTTGCTGCTTAAAGAAAAAAAGAAATTTCTGGATAGAAGACATAATCAGGGTTTGATCAGGTAGAGATTATTCTTTTTCTTTCTTTTCAAAATCAATTACTTAGATATTCTATGTATTTACATTTCAAATGTTATCCCCTTCCTCTCTCCTATTCCCCTCCCCACTCTCCTTGCTTCCATGAAGATTCTCCCATTCCCTACCAGCTACCCCACCTCATTGCCTGTTAATGACTCCTTGACATACATTTTCCAGGGCCAAGCAGGGCTCCACTTGTCTCCATGATGCTCTCCTGCTGAGCAATGTTCTGAATGTTTACAGACTAGGACAGGAAAGTATATTCCATTACTCACTATTAATACACAGTAGCTCACAAGTAAGAAACAAACAAACAAAAAAACTGCAGTGACAAAAATGGAGAAGAGACTGAGGGAAAGGTGGCCCAACACTGACCCAAATTAAGATCCATCTCAAGGGGAGGTTTCAAGGCCTGACACTGTGCTGACGCTATGGTGTGCTTACAGACAGGAGCTTAGCATGGCTGCCCTCTGAGAGGAACAACTAACAGCTGACTAGTACAGAAGCTGATACTTACACACAACCAGTAGCCTGAAGTTGGGACCCCTGTGGTTGAATTAGGGAAAGGATGGAAGAAGTTGAGGAGGGAGCGACTTCACAGTAATACCAGGATTCTCAACAAAACCTAATCACTGAGATCTCTCAGACACTGAGCCACCAACCAGGCAGCATACTCTAGGCCTGTAACATATACACAGCAGAGGACTGTCTTGTCTGATCTCAGTGAGAGACTTTAGGCCCCAGGGAGTGGAGAGGCTTGGTGAGTTGTATGTGTGGGAAGGGGTGAGAATATCACTTTGGAGATGGGAGAGGAAAATTAGGATGAGGAACTGACAGAGCGCAGAACAAGGGGGATAACGAATGAACTATAAAAATATTAAATATTATATTAAATATATTATTATTATTAACTGAAAAAGGCAAGGATGGACACTAGGGACCCCGGGAAGTTAGAGAGAGAGACAGCAAAAGCCATAGCTGGGGTGTGATTCTGGAGTCAAGTGTCAAGAGATTCTGGGGTGAAGGCACTGTGTAAGGAGCTGGCTGAAGACAAGAAGAGATGTATCAGAAAGGATGATAGAAACATCTCATTCATATATGCTTGAGAAGAAAAATGACCGTTCTTTTTATTTTTTCATTTTCAAGGTCCACCAGCATTGCCAAGCTTTTGAGAAGGAAATAAAGCCACCCTTTACTTTGTTCCCCTTAAAATCGAAGACAGACTGGACTCTGCTCAGAGCCACTGTCAACCCGTGCCTCATCTACCCTCCAATGCATCTGACCTGCACAGAGGACAGCCCTGCAATCCCAAGTGAAACATGACCACTTCCTACCACTGGGCCCTCTGGAAATGTGGCCAGGGTATTGTGCCTTTAGTTCCTTCTCCAGCTGTGGTTGAGTATATGGAAAGCCAGCAGGGTGAGCACGCAGAGCGCTGAGTGGTGTGAAGGAAAGAAAGAATGTTCAGTAGGGTCAAGCATTTATAAGCAGTAACACTGGATCAGTTGCTTGTTCCTGGGCCTCTCATGAAGTCGCAGAATGTGGTGACCGACCCTCCCCAGCCTCCATCTGACCTCGCGCACATGGTCAGCCTGGGCCAGTTACTGCAGCTGCTCCTGTAGCTCCTCCACTCAAAGTGGTGATACCTGAGCGTGCAGGGAGGCCCAGGTATCTCCTTTGTCCTCAGCCTGGCACATGGACTGCCCCAGGATGTGTAGCCTCCACACCAGGTGCACAGTAGCACACAACCACGAATGCACTTCTCACAGGCTGGGCCCCGTGAGTGTGTGCAGGGTCTTGGGGTGGCCTGGCCACAGGGTTCCATAACACTGCCTACAGCCACTGCCTACAGCGCAGGCGCAGCAGGGCCCAATCCCAGCGTTCATAGGGGGGCGCAGGCGCCTGGGCCCTGCACAGGCTCCTGGCAGCACAGGGTCTGGAGGCTGTGGCCATGGATACTGGATGGCATCGGACACTGGGAAGGGCCAGCACTGAGGCGGAGGCTGTGGGTGGCACCAGGTAGAAGGCACTACAACCACCTTTGCGTCAGGAGGATTTTTTGGGGCGCTGGGCTGTAGAAGAAGGGGGCGGTTGCCTTCGGGAAGGGGCAGGGTCACTGGGGAAGAGGAGGCAGGAAAACCTGACAAGGCAGTGGTAAGGGCAGGGAGGCTAAATGGAGCAGAAGGAGGTGACTCCTGGGGCAGGGGTGTCCCTGATGCCTCTAGGCTAAGAAAGGTGGCTGGGCCACTTCTGTAGTGAGGCTGCTTCCATCAGTGATAGTAATCTCTGCACTTCTCGATCTCTCCATTTCTTAATGCAAAAATAATTTCATTATACTCTCTTTCCCTTGGAGACATGATTATATTATTTATTTCTAAGATTTTTTTTATACGCAGGTTCGTCTTTTTTATTGTTTTCAGGTTGGGGCTTATCAGTGCCACCACATCTCAGTGACAGTTTTCAATTTTTTTTTCTGTCTTTGCAGGCTTCCAGGGCCAGCACATGTCTATGGCATTTATCTTCCAACTTTGTGCTTCGTCTAGCAGGCTGTCCTTGCAGGTTTCTGGGCTAGAGCTTCTCTTTGCCCTGCATCTGCTGCTCAGTCTGGGAAGGTAGACCAGGCTCTCAGAATGCCACTGCGTTATTTTTTCTAGGGGCCAAAGCAGGCTCTTGTCACAGGCAAGTGCTGGTTTCTGTCAGGCCCGGGCATCTCAGCTCCTCTGCTGCACCAGGGAAGTGCATTAAAGCTGTAGCCAGAGAGAGAGCTTTGGTCAGCTCTGCACCCTCCAGCTCTTTTGGCTCATGAGCCTCCAGTTAGAGGAGCAGCTCTTGGGAGGTACACTGAGGGTCCAGTAGAAGAACCCTTATTTTGTCCTCTTCAGTTTATTAGTATGTTTGTTTGTTTGTTTTAGAGCAGCCTTTTCCAATGCCTGTTTCTGGTTCCCTGCGTCTTTTCTAGGAAACTGACTTCTATCCAAGAGTTCTCAAGCCCTAAGGCTGGATTCTTGCTTCACATTCAGTGCTATTGGTGATTACTGCTTTTACCCAGTCTCATTGTTCCAGAATAACAACTCTTAGACTTAATAACTTAAATGTTCATCCTATAAGCACTTGCTTATTCACAGATTAGTTAATAACTCATATAACTTCTTTATTCTAGTCAATATCTGACACAGTTTTGGTTACCTGTCCTCAGTCTGATGAGTCTGACTTGCCTAGATTTCAGAGTCAAAATAGTGTTCTTGCCTCTTTTCCAGGATTCATTCATTCATCTCACTTGCTAGTGTTTCTCCCTTCAATTTCCTGCCTCAGCCAATAGAACATAAGCTGTATATTGTCAGGTGATGTGTGTACAGAGTATGCGGAGGGTCTGTCTACAAATAAGCTTTGTCAAAGCTATATTCACAGGCTTCTGAATCTGTGATCTGGAGTAAGAAAATCCATGGAATGTGGAGACCTTGGCCCTCTCTAACCTGAACCAGTAACTATTTGTTCTGGTCCAGAGTCTTGCTTCTAATGTGCATTAAAGGACCTCATTGGATTTGAAAGCTAGAAATGAAATGAGTCTTCTAGATTATCTTTGGAATGAACATACTCATCTTCGGAGAAGGACTGAGGTGTCCTTGGACTCCCCTCCAGTCTCCTGTGCTGCATCTTCACCACAGGGCGTTTTGCAAAACCACTGAGTTGACCCCTTTCAGATAGGAGAATGGAGTTTTAGAACTCCCGTGTAAACTTGTGAGATGATTGCCATTAAGTCAGTTTTTCAGGGAATATGAGGATACCACCTAGAGAACTGCTTGAGCCTCTGTCCTGCATTGGGGGTTCTCCAGTTATTTCTGTCTCTTACTTTCTGAGACACTCCTCCATTTGTGGGACAGATCTCATTCTGAACCAGATATCATTCTGTCTTTGAGACAAACATAAACCAGCTCATAAGCCCTGGTGGAGACTGAGGGACCAAAATAGAACAAACACTCTATCTTGTTCCCCAACCCTGGTTCTGGTCATATTCTTCTTCAGAGACAGGACCTATCAAGCAATGGACTAGGGTGTTTAGTTGTTTCTCTCTTGCAAATCTCTTGCTTATTCTCTTAGTGTAAATGTAGTCTCTCAGGCTTACTGCCTCCTTGTGGTAACATAAACCTTGTATGAGAAGGTTGTACCCTTCATATGATCTTATCAAGGCCTAGAATATTTTTCACCTCTGAGACTTACTTTGTCATAAACTCACCCCTTCATCGTTCTCTCTGATCTCTCTAAATCTCTCAGTAAACCTGATTCCTTTTCTTTTCTAGCTATTCACTGCTCTCTATTAAGTAGTCCTCCCTTTATTCTTATGAGAATGTGTCATATCCTATTCTGTCAAATGCTTCTCTGAATCATCACTTTTTCTGCTACTCAGCTATATATAACTTTCAAGCTTAGTGCTACCTTCTACAACATTACCTTTGTCTTTTGGGATCAAAGATATGTATTAGAGGTTAATCATATCAGTACTAGGAAAATGTTTTACCAGGAAATATTACAACCTCTGATTTCAGTGTCTAATCAAATATCCTGCAAGAATTCATGGACAGAGGGAGTGCCATTCAGCTGTTTGTTTTCCTTGTTTATACACTATGCCTGTGATCAATGACATGGCCGAAACCATGTTAGGGGAGAAATGGTTGGTTGAGTTTTAAAAGCATCACAAAACCCTACACTGAGTAAAAAGTCAAGCAGAAAGGAAGGCAAGAAACATGTAAGAAATTTTCTCATCTGCATTTTCTCTCTGGTTTCATTTAGCTTGACTTCTTATATGACCAAGAACCACTGCTTAACGTTGCTGCTACCCACAATGTTCTATAAGGACCTACCTCATCAACGGTCAGGAAAAGAGCCCATAGACATGACCAAAGGACAAAGAGTAGAGGTAATTTATTTGTTGAGTTTTTTTTCTGTCCTTTCTTCTTTTGTGACAAGTTTACAAAAACCATCTACTAGTCTTGATTTCTCTCAATGTGAGTCATTTTCTTTTTCACTAAGCAGACTGAGAAGAGCCCTTGTTCTTTAAAACAGTGGATGGGCAACAATAGCCTTCTACTTGGTGTTTGCTTGTTTGTTTGTTTGTTTGTTTTGGCAGATTTATGGTTGGGTTTCCTCGTAAATATAGAAGTATGTCGGAAAATGGTACAATGATTTCTTATTCCTTTCCAAAATGAAGACGGTTTATGATTGTGTGTTGGACAGTTCAGAAGCCTCTCTCTGAGGAAGCAGGGAAGAGAAACTATCAAAAAGAAGGGAAGTCCTGTGGGAATTGACATCAGGAAGTGCCATGGAGTCCACTGTGGGAAGATTTTCCTTTTTCCTCTACCCACTGACCAAAGGGTTTACTAAAACTCAGCTTCTGGCCATTGTTTGGGGATTTGTTCTTTTCGTGCAACCACCTGGTGGCTGTTTCCTAAAGTTCTTACAGCCACCTCACTGTCCCTGACCCTGTACCTGGAAGTTCCTGCTTCTAGCCTGCTCTCCCATGAAAGCACCATGGGTGCCATCCTGACCACTGCCACCTTGATCTCCTTCAGAGTGTCCTTCCAGCTCTGACTGCTGAGTCACAACAGTGAGCTGACAATATCTAGAATCATGCCAGGTCTCCAGTATTTCTGCACCTGCTTCAGTGCAGACATCCAATGGGACTCAGTTTATTTTCAGGCGCATCACCCTTATCATCAATGCTCTCCCTACCTTCTCCTTAATTTCTTTCCAAGCATCACTAACAGGGGGCATCTCAATGGAGCACTGCAGGAACAGGGTTACATAGCACCCTTATGAGTTGATTAGGAAGCATGGTTGATAGATGTGGTCCCTGATATGTAGGCCTGAGCAGCTCCCGGGCCTCACAGCTCCCTTTTCCTCAATGAGCTTCTCATCTGACTGCATGAAATGGCTAGTGGCCGTGATAGGCACAGAATGAAAAAGCTTGATGGCATCTTTGCTTAGAGACATTTATGATTTCTGTTGTGGAAGGAACACCTATGTGTCCAAATTTAATTCTAGCTTTCTGCTCCACTTGTGCTAAGTCTTCCTCTACTTTATGAGATAAAAGCAGATGTTACTGCAGCTTTCCTGAACTGCAATAGGGCTGCCAAGTCCCCAGAGATGAGTCTCTAGGATGCCACATTCCCACATCAACCATAAGCCCACAGCAGGCCTTCACAGGAGAAATTTGCTGTCTGTCCAATTCTTCTCATTAGGGCCCACATTTTTTTATTGGATATTTTATATATTTACATTTCATATGTTATCCTCATTCCTCCTTTCTTTTTCTCCAGTCCTCCTGCCACTATAAGATGTTCCCATTCCCATCCACAAACTCACACCTCATCACCCTAGTATTCCCCTACACTGGGGTATCAGCATACACAGGACCAAAGGCTTCTACTACTATGGCTGCCAGACAGGGCATCGTCTGCTGCATAAGTGGCTGAAGTCTTAAGTCCCTGCATATGTGCTCATTGTTTGGTGTTTGAGTTTCTAAAAGATTATGAGGGCGTCTGTGGTTGATTTTGTTCTTCTATGTGGTTGCAAAACCCTTTGGCTGCTTCAGTCTTTTCTCTAATTCCTATATGTGTGTCTCCATGCTCACTCCAAAGTGTGTGTTCTCAAGGTGGTCTCAGGTCAATCTTAGTACCTCTCAGGGTATGAAATCAGGATGTAGACTTAGTATGACTTTGAGGTCCTTGCTTAGCTACCTGCTGCTCTCCAACACCAGAGGAAAAGTGACTAATCATGTAATAGCCAGGAAGAATGGTTGAGTAAGAGGCATGGCACTGTTGACTCCCAGAGTATCATCCTTAATAGGACTGCTGCACTGACAGGTTTGTCTTCCAAGAGCAGAAACTCCAAGGTTAAGATATTCCCCTGACACACTATGTCCAGCTCATAGGTAGGAGAATAGATTCTTGCATGCCCTGGCTTCAAAGGGAAGAACGTGATGCTGGCAGCCAATCACAGTGCTGCCTAATGCTTGTGAATTGCAAGTGAGAGATGCAGCTGGAACCATAGGTACCAATGGAGGCTCAGTCTGCCATGCCACATTTCTGTTTAGTCTGAGCAAAAGCCCATCTATTCAGCTGTGTGGCTACATAGCTCATGCTCCCTGGCACATGATCTCAATGTGTGCCCTACACTTCTCCTGTCCTGTCAGCTCTCCTGTACACTTAACCAGTCCTGCCCCTTCCAGAGATCCCCCTGTGCCAGCCCTGTGCCACTTCCTGTGCCGGCAAGCTATCTATTCTTTGTTCTGTTATAATTTAAGAAGACAGGTAAAGGTCCTTCATGGGGCAGCCATTGACTGTACTGTCCTTGGTAACACTGTGGACCTGAACCTCTATACAGGGGCAGAAGTGCTCTTCCAAACTTGGGATATGACACCTAGGCTGCATTTGGCACACAGATCTCACCCTCACACAATCCCTCCCATTTTCCTATTGATTTCATCCTAGATGTGGTGGATGGAGTGATGCAGTATCTCCTGGACCCACTGCAGTACCCTCAATGTACTGCTCTGCTGTCATGCACTGTCATTCTCTAGATGGAGACTTTATTTGGTTGACAGAGAGCATGACAATCACAGCACTATGGGTTAAAGAGGCATTAATGTGCCTATATAAGTCTGACATGGTTCATTTTTAATGGTATCCTCTAATTTATAAATTTGGAATCTCCCAACAATTCTCTGTAAGTTTAGTATTTCTAAATCCAGGGCCTATAATTAATTCTGTAAAATTCCCTTGTCAGACAACTTGTCCTTGGATTCACTCCAGTGTGGTATCTACCCTATTTTAGGTGTGAGATTATGAAATTCATTGTGGTGAATCTTGAAAATATCACACTCTGAGCCTTGTTCCCAGTCAAACAAGTGTGAAAAGTGTCAACAAGCTCAAAGAACAAAATGCATTTTTAATATCAACTGTGTGTACAGCCCATTTCCAGCCCCTTAAAGGGGTAAAAGAATTTCTGTCTCATGTGTCAGGTTTGATACCATCAGCACAAGACACTTCCAATGTCAGAACAGGAAAAGTACTATCAAATGAGGTATAAGAGCAGGAGTGTGGATACCTGCACACAAGAGTCCTGAAAGTAGTATCCAAAAAATACAAGTTTCACAGTTGGAGGCCTGGTTTCTACAGAATCCTCAAGAGGCTTCTTCTGTGGAGAAGAGAATTCTCCCTCTTATAAGAATTGAAGGTGTCCTCAGACCTGAGACTGTCAGCCTTTTTATACTACATGCCTGATGAGATTATTGTCCCTGCAATTTTATCCTGTGCATAAATGCTTTTAAAATATTTCCCAAAGATATGCTTTGTTCTTATGGTCACCAGGTTTCTTGGCTGTAGTTCATCTTCTAAGCTTGGCCACATCAGCTATTACTTTGGGTTCAGTATGAAGAGGCTGAATATGCTGAACAAAATGAAGAAGCTCCTGTAAATTGAGGAAAAAATGATTTTCTTGCAGAAGATATGTTCCAGCTCTTTCCCACAAGTTTGTGCACCACTAGACTTTCTAGAATTGTACCAGTGCATAAGAAAATCCTCACTCACATCTATACTTCTCCCTCTAAGCTAATGTCTGAGCTAGTTGTAATTTCAGAATAATTAGAATATCTCTGAAGTGTTAGACAAGGAGATGCACAAGTACTGAAGGAGACTGAGATGGGAGCTTGTGGGTCATGTCTGCCCTATGTCAGTCAGGTTTTTTTTGGGAAAAGTTGACTTCTTCCATAAAGCTACTCAGGAGGCAACCCAGATGACCTGCGGAAAGTGACAGAAGTTCTGGTGTTGTCTACATGCTCTTGTTCTTCACAGCCTGTAATGGGAAAGAGCATGAAATCTCCAGGCCTTTGTTTTCCTCCATACCATGGGTCTAAGATTGGAAACATCCAGACAGGGGTGTGTTCTCATGGACACACCAAAAGTCTAATGTGGTCAGACAATGACTGGGAAGCAGGTGTGGGAGAGCTTCAAGAATGGGGTAAGTGACCATAGAGAATGTGAACATCCTGACTATTTCAAGGGAGAGAGACAAACACAAGCATAGCTTCAGGGATAATATGCCCAGTTACATAAAACATCACCTGTGTACTGAACACAAGCAAAGAGACTCACATGTAGATACTTCAGAAAACCCAGAAAAAGACTGTTTTTTTTTTTTTTTTTTTTTTTTTTTTTTTTTTTTTTTTTTGGAGAATCAAAAGGTAACAGGCTGGAACCCAAATATAACACATCCTGGGGTGTAGTTGATGTCCAAAGATTCTTCCTGCATTGCTGCAAAAACATACAAATTTTACTTCTGATGAGTTCCCATTGTACTGAGCACAGACAAAACTTGATACAACAGATACTTACTTTTAATGTGAATGTGTTTTTTTCCATTTCCTAGTGTCAGGGAAGCATCATGTAGAAATGGTGAGACATTGCAGATATGCCATCCTCCAGACATGTCCTCCAGACAGCTATGTTGTTAAAGACACAAGGAGGGTCTAAATGCCCCAAAAGATTTCAAGTAGATTTCTTACCTCCTTTATGCAAATGGGATGTCTAAGAACCATTAAGAACACTTACTTAATAGTGCAATTGTGGAGAACATTTCACTACAACTTGATGAAAGTTTTCTGGAATCTACTCATCATGGACATGCAGATACTCATTGCTCCAGAGACTTACAGACCTCTACCCTCCACCATAACTGGCTTACATGGGCCTACAGTTGTCACTGCAATCCCAGAATGGTCAGGGCTTGATGGAATGTTCATTTATGATGATAAATATTGGCATGAACTCTGGAGAGATCACATGACCTGGTTATACCAAAAGCAGGGCTTAAAATGGAGACACAGCAGGGTTGATAAAACAGTATATATTGAGCTTCCTAACTTATCTACCAAGAAGTAGAGAGAAACTTATTCACTAGATTGTGCCTTTGACCAGCAAAAAACAATATGGTGCTAGTTGAAAAGATGTGAGTGTTCAATGAGGAGCAAGCAAGCTAAGTGTCAAGTTCTTATTCTTTGCTGTCTTCCATAGTAGAGCAGTGTATGGATAAAGCATGACCACTTTTTACAGATCGTGTATACATGTTCTGCCTTACTCTTCTCAGGTACCTTAAACTAAGGAAAACCCCACAACTTACTCAGCTTCTATTTTGGGGATATGCCAGCAGACCACTCATCGCAACATCATACAATCGAAATGTCCCAGATTGTTGGGGAAGGCTGGTTCTGCAAAGAACAGAGCAAGGTATAGAGTAAGAGGCAGCAAACATGCATGACAGAAAAGGAAGCTAAATGCCTAAAAGATGATAAGTTAGCTAGAAGAAAATTGTTATTCATAACATATTGTAGTAGCATCTGCTTTATCATATTTGTGGGAATTGTAGATGCTATTAGAATTTTCTTTTAGTCATTTGTAAACTGAAATCCTGAAGTGAAATTCTTTGGACACTGGAAGTCTAGCCACAAGTATAGTCTTTTGCTAAGAAAAGTCTAGGCTTCCCAGTACCAAGTGAGTTCTTCAAACTTCAAGAAAAATCTTCAGCATCACACATTTGAAGCTGTCTCATGATGTTAACTGTATATCAGACAAGACAAGGGAAACGGTCTACACAACAAGCAACTGAGAAAATTTAGACAGCCTGTCACATAAATGCACCAGTTAAATTGTTAGAAACCAAAAGGAAACATCTCCAGGAAAGATGAACAAGATGCAAGTGAGCAAGTACAAAAAAATCAGAGCAAGTTTTAGGGATAAGGTAATTTCTCAGCAGAGCAGGGCTTGGGGTCATAATACCTTGGGGAAACAGCAATGACACTTTCCTAAATTCATGTTTTCGGTAGGGTTTTAAGTTGATCTTCATGGCTGTTCACATGTATCAAACAAATAGTAAAAGCATACAATGACAATAATAAAAGCACATGGCTCTTCAGGTGACATCCTCCACAAGAACTGTTAATAACAAGCCAGATTTACTTCCCCCTAGAGACTGTGAAATCTTAGAAACACTATAGCATTTTGTGAATCTAGAGAGCATTTTTGGTGTCTGGCAAGAATATGCAGTAAGTGGATGCAGTTCTGCATCATAAACAGCATCTGCCTCTAAACCAATGATCTCTCTATCTTAAATTCAGAGTATTCTAGGATTTCAAGAGAGCAGAAAGAATCAGAGAGGTGATCTACGGCTCCATGTTGGGAAAGAAGAAGTAGAATATCTTATGATTGATCATGCTCATCTCCCAGTATGAGCAGTAGTGAACCAGCTCATATCTGTGGGAAAAAGAGACCATCTCTTCCCTAAGATTTAAAAAACACAACACTCTGCTATGAGAGTATGGGTCACTGAAACTTTAGAGGAATCCCAATGCCATTGCTTCATGTTTCTAGAGGATATGGTGCTCACAAGTCTTCCAGTCGTGGTTTCCCTGTATGTGGGTCTGAATAGCTAAAATTCTATAAAGATGAACAAGGCAAGATCTTCACCTCTGAAATTCTTGAAAATGTCAGCTCTTCACATAGACCATAGAGAATTGAGTGATGGTTTAAGTTCTCTGTGTAGTTTGGGGGTGAGACATGAGGTGATAAAGATGCCCACATGGCTCACATTAAAGCCTGCTGTGACAGGCCTCATTGTGATGTTGCCTCATTATAGAGCTGCAGAAACAGTGGACATGGCCAACATCTGCCCAGGTTACACAAGAGCAAAGCCTGCTCTGACAGGTCTAAATGTGCATTAAAACAGGATTACTCAAGAATTGTTATGACACTGGACATGACTAAGACCTTTCCATGTCACACAAAGGGAGAGATTTCAATTGAATGACATTCAGATGGTGTGCCAAGGTGATGTCTGTGAGAAATACTGAGCCAGGTTTGTTGGAGTGTGAGAGTTGTTTAACAAAGAAAGCAAGGGGGGGGGGATAGATCTTGAGTCTGTCTCATGACAAACAGGTCTTCATATGTGTGTCTTTCCTGTGAGCCTTGATGAGATTCTGTGTTGTCAAGGCAGTTGTCCTCAGGAGAGACCTTACTCTACCCGGCTTTCTTTTTTCTCAAATGACATAGTTTTATGATCTCAGTCATGTACAGAGATGGGTACAAATACAAAGACACAATAAATATCCTGTCCTTCCATATATTGCCAATTTTGTATCATTGGGATGTTATTCTAGCAAGAAATCATACCTGGATGGCATTTGATAGAGATGTATGAGAAACATCCCTTACAGCAGCTTCGGTGAGAGTGGTAGGACTTGTCATGTGCATCTATGTTTCCAACCTCACTTGCTTTAGGATATGGTATGAACAAAGCTTCTGCTCTAGGTTCAGAGACCTGAGAGTTTTACAAGAAATAGACATTTTCCAAAGATGCCCTCTGAGAACAGAACCCCGGAACTTCAGCTATGTGTGGTATGAGATGCAGGACTCTGCTCTACTTTGTGCCCTTACCTCTCATAGTTGTTTGCAGTCTCAATGTCTGAGCATGGAAATCTAGGTTATCTATGGTAATCCTCTTACCTGCATCTACCAGATGAAGGCTGTAATAAGTTTCCCTTCTGTATTTATGGGTATCACATATGAAGGGTAATCTAAATTTGTATTTGAGATCTGTGGTGAGCTTCTGAGTACCTCATGTCATAAGCCACGCTAACTGCAACATCTTGACTCATCTTCAGGGAGGTAGCATGGTGCTTATGTTTTAGTGATCCATAGAAGATAGATTTGGAACTATTTATTGGTAGACTTCAGTCCTATTTTCTTCTGTAGACTCACTGTCTACATGGTTTTCATCATGGCAGAGGCACATTATTCCATTAAGAGGTTGTTCTTTATTAACAGCCAATGAAGATCCCATGGAGAACAGGGCCGTTTTTCAGAGCTTCCACAGTATAATGTAGATTCTGTGATAACAGCCAGACCTTGACCTTCACTCATTTGACGTTCACTCCATCTTCCTCACTTAGTTCAGGATACTTAGGCAGGCGTGGCCTTTGGGAGATAAGGTATATTTAATGTTGAAGGTGGAGGTGGAAGGCATAACCATGACCCATGATGGGTCAACATCCTGCACAAACGCCCTCCCCTAGCTTTCTGGATCCCCAGCTTCTGCAGAAGTTTTGTTGACACTAACTAGAAAGGAATAGAAAAGTTTCAACTGTGAAGCTAGGAACTCTGACATCAGGAACTACAATATTGTAGGGCTGTTCAAGTTTTAAGTTCATTTTCACCACTGAGTCAAGATTAAGTTTACTGGCTTGGATTTCTAGTAGTTAAATATGAGCACCTTGTGTATGGGCTCTGTGTCCCTGATGTTGGATTTCCCCTTTTTAAGTGTTACAGATGAACTGTTTTACCCATAGAAAATTCTGATAAAATAAATATAGGCAGAAAGGACAGGGAAAATAAAGTAGAATGCTAAGATCCAGTAAGACTTAATGTTAGAGAACTAAGCTGAGAGTGTGGGGATTCCGAAATAAACAACCAAGACAATTATGTGGGAAATAATAGACCCCATTGTCCTGACTGGATTCCAAGGAAGAACAGCACAGGTGTGGGTGAAGGCCGAGACTCCCACAATTATTTCCCCAGCATGTAATGGCACAGTCACAGATTCTTCATTTTCTTCCCTTAGAAAAACTTTTCCAAGAATTCACAATAAGGTTCAATCCCTGTGACCTATAAAGGGTTTGAGAAATACCGCAGTAGAGTTATTGTCTGTCTTCACAGGCCACCCTGGAAATAAATAAGCTATCCCCCAATTCACACAGACATAGAGAAACACAGAGTCACACACCAAACACAAACACACAGAGAGGAAAAGATTCAGAAAGAAATAGAAACAGATAGAAATGGAGATTTTTAGTGATACAGAAAGAAAGACACACACAGACAAAAGGAATAAAAAAAGCTAAGAGACAGAAGAGAAAAAGAGAGAGTTAGAAACAAATGTAGAGATAGAAACCAAACTGAAATAACAGATAGATGTAGAAACAGAGAAACAGACAGACAGATAGACACAGTATAAAGAATAGACAATGAAAACTAAGTGAGAAAAATAAGTAAACAATTAAAATTCTTAGCAAGGTTAGATGTTCTCAGTGCCCATATAATCTGTTCAGATTAGGGTAAGTTCTGTAAGCATCATACATACCTAGCAATACTGAACTGGTTCTACTCAAAGAGGCACAGACTACTAAGAAATGGCATGAAAGGCTGACCACTTTGTTACCTTTTGTGGAAGGAGGGACTCCATAATTGGAAAAGGACCTAGCAGAAAAAAATAGCAAAAGGATCAACCTTGAGGCAAAGAAGCTTGATATGAAATCTTAATCTATGTATAGAAAGAATTAGTCGAGGTCATTGTAGAGACATCCCAGTGATGAGCTTTTGGCTGAATGAAAACAGAGATATGTGTAATGTGGGGAGAAACTGAGCAGGCCAAGGAGTTCACAGTTTAAGATGTTGTCTTTGTGTCTAGATAAAATCAGAATCTGATGCCTTTAGTGTTGAGTCTGATAGTTCTCAGTGTTGGGAGCTGTACTTGCCACTGGGATCACATTTTGCTCATATAACTCTCAATAGAGCAGGAGAAGTGACCTGGAGGGGGGATCTTCACAGAGAAATCCTGTAGATGAAGTTCTCTTGTGAGCATATCTATAGAGGATCTGTTTGATTATCTTAATTGATATGGGAAGAAAACAACAACTTTGCCATTGCCTTCCATAGGCTTGGGTACAGAACACATAAATGCAAAGAGCTTTAGATGAGCACAAGCCTGCAAGTTTACATGCATGCATTTATCTCTCTTTGCGGTTTACTGTGGATATGACATAGGTAGCCCCTTTGTATGTATGCCTCGGTTTCACTGAGTTAATGCAGTAAAATCTGGACATGTCAAGTCACCTGGAAATTGCACTAAAAGGTTTTGTTTCAGATAGTCTCCATGATTCTAAAGCAATCCACAGACAACAGTGGAAGGCATCTGGTGGTTCACTTTTCAGTCAAAGTTATTAAAATGTGGCTCCCTACTCATGAGGAGTGGGACCAGGTGCATATTGCCTCACTCCAATTTTCTGATTCCCACTCATAATCTAAGACTCTCCCTCAAAGAGTTCTGTCAAGCATCAGAAAAACGTCTTTCTGTGTGTGCTGTATGTCGAATTACAGCAAAGAGTAGATTTCAGAGACACTTAAAACCCATCCACTAATGACCTGCCAGGAAATACCAATCATATTGAGAGGCAAACATTGTGCCACCATTTCACTGACATAAAATTAGTGAGCAACATAATTGGTGAAACATGGGTGAAGAACAAGGAAAGAAAGCACTCAGTAACTGGTGGATACCCAGATTTCTCACATTTAAGAAATAACCAATGACATGAACCACCATAACATCTGCACATAACCCTTTTCCAAACCCCAATCTGTAGAGGAGTTCAAGGTTTACACATTGAAATAAATGGCTACTTGATACTTGATGGTGGCAACCAGATAAGGGAGAGGGCCATACTGCATTTACCAGACTTTCATGCTACAGATGTTTGGGATGTTGCAGATGAGGTTGCTTGACTCATTGATGGTGGCTTCCGGTCTGGCAGATAGGGGCTATTGGTTGGCCTGCCAGGTAGCCACATTCGGCAACTTCTTGTGGGAAAGCCCCATGATCTGCAAAAGAGAAGAGAGAGGATGGAATACAATGGGATGAGAAGGACAGAGTTCCCAGTACCTTAGTCATGATTCTGCCCATTGCTTCCTGACATCCTGACACTGTACTGAGTCTCTGGAGAGAAGAAGTATATGCAGACCAAAGGAAGTTCTCTAGCAATAACCACAGAGGTTCAGTGCTCAGAAGGAGAGGACAGCAGTGAGTTTGTGAATATGGAAGAACATTATAGGATGTTCCCATGTTTCTAGACATGTAGGTCAATTCTAGGTTAATGCCATTCAGAAAAGATTTAGAAAACTGTGGATGGAAGCCCAGAATATTCTTTCTGTGCAGATGAGTGATAATAAAATCTGAGAGAAATAGAAATGACTCTATCCTGTGGCTCCATCATGCACTGCCTCTAGGCATTAGAGAAGTCTAGCTGGTCAATGCACTGCATTAGTCAGTTTCAAGTGTGACCACACTAAACACCATCTATGGAAAAGTAAGCTGGAATCTAGAAGACAATCATAGTGAGAAAACTTTTTGTAAGTGATCTGCAAACTGACAAGTGAGCATCAAGTGTTCAAGAGAAGCATTCATCCCACATGCTGTTTGAAGAATGAAGAGAAGTAGGCCTTCACAGAAGATCCTGAAGAGTCTCCTCATGGGGCATGACACCCAGTGATCCCTCAGGCCCTATCAGCACTTCAGAGCTCTAGTCATCCTAGAAATACTACTTACTTGGGCCGGGAATGAAGAAATGTTGGGACATAGGTTAAGATGAAGCCATGGTGAGAAAGCCACATGGCACCTGTCCTTCCTCACCAGGTCTCTCCTTTCACGTGTAAACACTGTCTTCCCTGAGACAGAATGTTCCAGGTTGGAAAATGGGAAACTCATATTTTCAGACATTGAACTAGATTTTGGGGTCAACAGTATTAGCTATAAAGCCAGTTCAAATTCAGATTTCAAGTGGTTGTGACTTCACTGAGAGAGCAGGTACAGACTTTCAGTTCAGACTGTCCTTGGCAGTAACAAACAGGGAAGACAATTGGTGCAGAGTATCAGCAATTTGGCTCCAGCCTGTGTTGCTTTGGTCAGGGATCCTCTTGACCCTTGAATGCTGTACTGAATGTCAGGATCTTATCTGGAGATGTCTGAAAAGACAGCATTGATAGAAGGTTTAAGCATACGTGATTTAGGCAGCTCAACCTACCTGTACAACACAGTCGCTTATTTCCATAGTTAATAAAGTCAGGGAGAGTAAGTTGGTGTGCTCAAGGGGACTGAGAGTCTGCATGGGAAATAAATAAACCAAAGGCTGATGAACAGCCAAGGTCTAGGTTTACCTCTGGTGACAGTTTTTATCCACACCCTTACCTGCTTAGAAGATCAACATGAATATGTGAAAAAGGCGGAACCACATGCAGGAACACAGCATCCTTACATTTTCCCTATGTCAGGATGGCCTCCTCGTCTTCTGACTTTCCCATCACCAGCACAAGAGGAGTGCACAGTTCATGCTTTTGGCTTGTTGTGACAGTCAACTCTCCCAGGGCCTGTGATCTGTGTAGAGAACACAATTTCACCATGAGATGAAATAGAGTAAATCCCTTTAGGGTGTGCACAGTATCACAAACACTCCTCAGTTCCACGTGTTCATGATGGCTGAGTGCCACATGGTTGCTCTCAATGTCCTCAGTTTCATGCCTTCTTTCTCTGCAGGCTCAGCCAATCAGAGCTGTCTTCTCAGGGACACTGTTTCCCAACCACCAGGACTAGGATGCTAACTCCATTTTCATTACTGTTCTTACCTCTTTTGATATGGACTTACCTCACCACCTTCATCTTCCTGAATGCAATGGGCTCTGTCAGTCTGTCAGCCCCCCAGACAAGGCATGTGTATCACACTGATGATCCTGGGATCTAGCACGTAGTGAAATCCTTGCACCTCACTCTGGTTATTGAATGGTAACTGTCAAAAGAAGAGATCACACCACTTCAAATAGTCTAGAAGCTGGGAACACATCTCAGAGCCAGTCTTCACCCTTGCTCCTTGTGGGTAAGAATGAAGTCAGACCTGTGAAATGAAAATGGCTTCCATGGTGCTAGAGGAAGATTGGAGTAGGCACAGTCCAGGAAGTGACTCAACAGGTTGCAAGGCAAGAACTGAGAGCCTAGTTCTGGCAGACATCCCACACTTAGGAAAGAATTGCTAGGAAATGCAGTGACAGATGTCAGGGTTTCACCCACTGACTCATCTCTAGAGGTCCTTCTCTATTGTCCAAATTTTAAAGACTGAAAAGGAGGGCTGGGTGAGTGTCAGGGAGATAACAGTCCTGTCACTAGGAAAACACCAGCTTGCAATGAAAAACTGAAGAAAAGATCAGGGGATGCACCATGTAGCTTCCAGATTGGCCTCACATTAATTTTTGCATACAGCCTTCCACTGTCACAGGTATATCCTCCTTTCTGCCTCCTCAGTGCCAGGAGCTAATTGTAGGGCCAAGTCTCCTCTATGGATACAAAGCAATCATTACCTGAGTTTCAATGGCAGAAAAACCTTGTCAGCGGGTACTCCACTAAGACATGGACTTCTGCGTGAGATGGTGACATCACTGCAGCTTGAAGTGAAGGGGAACATGTCCATCCACACTTTCATCTCTAGGTTCACTCATACAAGCATTAGATTTCTCAGGAGCTTCTGTTGTCTGTGGGAACCATATCCTAATACCATGTCAGCACAGGAAGGAAATGTCTTCCTCTTGATGGAAAGAACAAATGGGGGAAGGAAGAGAAACAAGGGCCAGCTTATGTGTTCTATGAGAATGAGAGTTGCTTGTTCTTGGGGTACAGGAATTGAAGGACTGTGTATCAGATGGTTTGGGCAGCTATCAAAGAGGCCCTGTTCTTGTATGTCATTTCTTATATACCTGTTGTTTTACTGTTTTAGCATGCAGAACAAAAGTGTAGAAATCCAGTTATTTGTTTATCTATAGATGCTGGTGTCAAGGCTTGGGAGATGTTCCACACTGGTATCACAACCACAGAGTTCGGGCCCTTGGTGTTCCTCTGAACTGCAGGGAGACTTTGAGGTGGCCCATTAGAGACTTGATCATTGTTCCTCTTCCAGGCACCAGATCAACACTATAGATTCCATTTGGACACTTGTCCCTGTGTAAAACATCCTTCCTTATTTTCTGCATAACTTGCTCAGGTAGCAGAATTTCAGTTTGTATTTCCAGTTCAGTGTTGTTATTTTGAGATGTGATCCTTAGCAACAATGAACCACAGCCCTCATAGTCAGGAATCCATGACCATCCTGGACTCACATGAACAAGCTTCTGTAGCACAGCACCATCATCTGCAGAGGAGACACTGAAGGAGACAGAGGCATTGGATGTGAGATGACTTAAACACAGGACACATTGGACAGTGGCAGGATCATCCCTGTTGAGAATATACTACTGAATGTGACTTTCCTTGGAAGATTACAACTAGGATAACTGCCAAAGGGCTCAGGAGAACAGGGAACTGGGACAAGTTCAGAGATGAGAGAAGCAACGGACCCTTTACCTTTTCCAGAATGACTAAAAACTGCACATGAGACAGCCAGTGACTACTAAAAATTGTCAAGTCCATTGACTACTGGATGTCAGCATGTTGTGTGTCTGAAACCTAAAGGAACACCCGGGACTTTAGGATGGAGAGAGGAGAGTTCAGTTGTGCCAATGGTCTTTGTCTCATGCTGACTCTGGGATATAGAGAGTCCAGACCCTCTATTCCCTGTCTGAATTTGGTTCAGGATGACTCTAATGACCACCATGTGCAGATAAAGACAGCAGCAACAAGTCCTAGAACTGAAACAAATGGAGAATAGAATTGATTGTGGGAGGGAAAGTGGCTGAGCCTCCTAATAGATGCATGAGTTAAAAGGTGAAAGGAGACAAGTTCAAGTTCTTCATTGTTCCAAGAGTGAGGAGGAGCTCACACCCTGAAGTGCCTGGCATGCATGCCAGTAAGGGACTGCCTCTGTCCCTCTGGGTTGGATACTTTTCTGACAATTTGGTCAAATTTAAGTCATACATTGTTTATTTTAAATTATGCCCTATTCATTTTCTCAACTCCACCTGATGTACATTTTCCTCATTATTTACTGAATGTAAGTGTTTAGGAAAGTATGGATTGGAGCTTAGCTGGGAGTAGGAAACAGGACACAGAAATCATAAAGAAGCCAATAGAGAGCACCCTTCACGGCCTCTATTGTTGTTTCTGTTACTAAATTTCTACCTTCAGTTACTATACTTGACTTCCCTCAGGATGGTTGTATGCATGAGTTTTAAGTTAAAAACCTTTCCCCACAGCCAAACACACCCCACTGTTCTCTCTGTTTCTTTCAGCAATGTAGAGGGAAAGGCTTTGATAAACACCTTTTGAATTGTAGCTCCAGATGAGGGCAGTCTTATCACAGAAGTCTCATGGGAGCTTCCTACATTATTAAAAAAAAAATCTCAGCTGGGTACAAAGCCTCAGGTACTGGCTCCCAGGCCCAGATAAAAGCACACCTTCATTGCCCTTGGCCAAGCTTAAGATCCCCTTCTACATGAATGGCGACCATTTGATATGTACCCATGTCTGGTGTTGGTGCTTATGGGATGGTACACTAAGCCTGAGATCCCCACAGTGGCCACTGTGTGGCCTTCAAGTATTTGAGAGTTCCTAATGGAACAGCAGCTGGGAAAGTCCTTTCTCTCAGCACCGTTCATGACGCAGCCTTGTTAAAGATGATGAAGATCTTTGAACATCCCAGTGTTGCATGGCTGATTGATATCTGTGCTACTTCCTGAACTGATGGGGACATCAAGTTCATCCTAGCATTTGAACATATATACCAGGACATGAGGACATACCTGCACAAAGCAACACCACTATGCTTGCCATTTGAGACCTTTAGATCTGATGCACCAGTTTCTAAGTAGCCTCCATTATATTCATGCAAACTGCATTGTTCACTGGGAACCGAAGCCAGAGAACATTCTAGTGATAAGTAATGGGACAGTCAAGATGGCTGACTTTGGCCTAGCCAGAATGTTCAGCTTCCAGATGGCCCTCGTGTCTGTGGATGTTACCCTCTGGTGCTGGGCTCATGAAGTTCTGCCGTCTACTTATGCAACACCTGTAGGCATGTATCATCAGAGAGATGTTTCAACAGAAGCCTCTCTTCTGTGGAAATTGAAGCTGACCAGTTGGGCAAAGTCTTTGAACTTATTTGATATCCTCAAGAAGAAGACTGGCCTCCAGAGGTATCTTTTCCTCAAGGAGCCTTTGCCCCGAGAGAGGCTTGTCCAGAACAGTCAGGGGTGCCAGACCTGGAGGAATCTGGAGGACAGCTGCTGCTGGAAAATTTGACCTTTAACCCACAGAAGCAAGTCTGTGCCTTCCGAGGCATCCCTGCAGCACCAAGACCTGCACAAGGAGGAAAGCGACTGGAGTGAGAAGAGGGGCTGCCTGCCTCAGTTTCCAGACACTCGGTGGGAGGACCTGGATGAAGTGGCAGGCTCTGCCTACTCCTGAGGCCGTGCAGAGTCCTCCAGCTTTTTACAGAGATCATTTTCAGCCTTAAATGACAATCCCTCACTTCTCCTTATAGGTTTACCCCCCGGTACCTCCCTTTTTTCTACACTAAATGTCAAGTGTATTTGTTTTCTTCTCTTCCTGAATCATACTGGTATAGTTTTTATACAGAAAAATAAAAGCAGACAATGAAGTATGGTCTTCAAAAAACAAAACAAAACAAAACAAAGTCCCAGATGAATTGTTCTACAGAGATATGGGATAGCAGGTGAAGGAGAAAAAAATAGCCAGATCAGTATAATCATGCCCCTTTGTAGGTATGACTGGCCTCCAGAGGTATCTCAATCTCAAGGATCCTATGTCCCCAGAAAGCCTCAGCTAGAGCAGTCAGGGGTGCCAGAGATGGAGGAACCTGGAGCACAGCTGTTGCTGGAAGAAGACTTAGTGTTAGAAAGATAGCAGTGGTTAGGATGCAAATCTTCAAGATTCTTAGGAATAGAAGCCTTTTTGGATCATTCAAAAGATTTACAGCTTTTCTGGGCAAAGTGCAAAAGATGTGCTGTGTAACTACTCCCATCAAACCCACAGGAACGCAGGTCACAGAGGCTGAGTGATCTCCCTCATGGAACACTCTGTCTTTCTGTGTTTTCTAAACCTCAGTGTGTGGTTCTTGAGCCCAGCAACGAGACTCTTAACACTGTCAGGCAGACAGAAGCCTGGACTTTCTTTTTTTCACACCTGAAGCCCACTTTCTATGTCTGCCAATGGCACTGCTGTCAGCTACATACAATGTCCCAATCCTTCTGGGGTTGACTCTCAGGAGGATGGCTAGTTCAAATGTTGCTGCACCTTTAGAGTGATACCTAAGGCACCTGGTTATTGTGAGAAACCATGAAGGTGCATCCTAGGTGTGCACATGTGTAGGAATCTGAATAGATGCCACTTTGAGTGTGGTGTGGCCTGCAGAGTAGCTGCCTGAGACAGCACATTTACTGAATGCTTAGGTAAGCCAGCAACAATGCTGCTGTGTCGGGAGGCTTCACATTTCTGTGTTCTGGAGCAGGCATTTGTTGTGCTCATGGGGAGCACATTTCTTCTTGTTGGTATCAGGGCAAGTGATGGGAGGAAAGGACAGTGTAGGTTGTGAGAGGTGAGTGTGCTGGGAGAGTCAGTTTGAAGTTCTGTTGCCTTGAGCCTGTTGGCTGTGAAGATCCTCTGGAAGCTCGTCAGCCCTGGTTTCAAGATGGTTTGAAAGACTAGAATGCTGCTGTATGCCTAGGCTATGAATGCCACAGCGGAGAATAAGGTGACATTGTAACCATTTCATCTCAGAGGAATGTAATACACATAAGAACTTGGAATCCACATCTGATACCCAATGTAAGAAACATAGCAGCAATGTGAGTATTCACAGGGCTTAGTACACTGTGCCTTCCAATTGAATTATAGAAAGACATTGATATGGCCACCTTGTACCTCAACCATTGTCACTATTTCAAGCACTAGGACTCCGAGCATAATCTCTTCCTGGATATTTTCCCCACAGACAACAGGTATACATGCCCCCTTTCACCCTGGCTGTACCCACAGACACTTGATGGTTACTGCTAGTTCAGTTGCCTTAGATCCCACCTAGGCATTCTCCAAAAAGGTTTTTTCTCAGATGTTAAGGATCAGGGTTTAATCCAGCTGGGATAGAAATAATTTCTGAAAATAAGCTTATAACACCCTCTAAGAGTGTGGTAAACCTCTAGACACTAAAGCATTAATAATTCAAGAGCTAAGAATGCAGCCTTGTGGCAATCCTTGGTATTTAAAAATCATTATGTTTAATCTTTACATATCAAGAAAACTTCGACATTTCCATATTACATTTATTTTATATGTATTTTATGCTCATCATAACTAGTAAATTTAGAGTACTATCAAACCTATAAAAATCAATTAAGTACTGAAAAAATATTTTCATATAGTTTTATGCACAAATGCTTTGAAAATCTGTATATTTATCTTTTTTTTAAAAAAATAAGTTTGTTTATTTTTTAAAAGACCTGAAAATAAATTGCAAATAAAAAAGAGAAAGAAAGAAATCTTGTCATCCCGACAGACTCCAAAAAATACATCTTTTTGATTTTTTTCCAATAAGAAGACATGAATAAAACAGAGACAATAAAATTCAGAGCTGAGATGCATCCCCACCTGGCAAACATGCTTACCTTCTCATCGGGTTTTTCTCACTACCTCTTCCAGGGGAGCCATTTTTTTTGGAGAATGGATGTTGTCATTTTTTCCTTCGTGCACAGGGAAAGCAGCAGATGTTGGAGAAGCGATTCCGTATCCACCTACGAAATTTCTTCAGTCGCCCAATCTTCTGACAGGGAGATGTTATTTCAATTTCAGAGTCTTGTGAAGTAGTCGGGAGTGTTTCGATTTCTAATATGTTGTTACACACACATGGGCCAGCCACTGCTCTTGAATGTGGGACACTGCTAGAAGCTCTGCTCTGCTTACAGGGGTAATGCAGAGCAATGGGAGGCAGGGACACACTCCTGGCCAACTTGTGTCCCGATGGTTTCAGTGGAACAGGCCCCTGCTCTCCTGAGGGCCTGATGTGGAGGAGGCCAAAGTTTGGCTCACTGGCCCTTCTCTTTAGGGGAAGAGTATGTGTTGGGGATGCGGATGGTGTAGGACAGGGATCCACAGCCTTGGCTGAAGAGGGAGATCCATGCTCATGCCCTAGGTCTACATGTGCTTTTAATGTTAGATATGCACCCATTGGTGCATCGTATTTCTTTTTGTGCAGGGAATTCAAAATCTGGATGGCATTGTATCCCATGTCACACAGCATATCAATGATTTTGAAGTCTGGGTCTATCTTGGTCGAGATGGTTATTTCGCACTTCCTCACCCATGGATGGTTTTCAATTTCTTCGATGGAAGGCCTCATCTCTGGGGGAACCGTGAGGACTTGGTGGATCAGGTTCTCCAGTTGTCCAGAGAGTAAACGTGGAACAGCATAGGTCCCTGTTAAAATATTTTTACTGATCTCTTTGATGGTCTCTCCTCTAAACGGGAAGAACCCTGCTGTAATAAAAAAGAGCAGCACGCCCAAACTCCACACATCCGCCTTCTTTCCCTCGTAGGGCTCCCTTAATATAAGCTCTGGGGCAAAATATATTCTGGCTCCACGTGGCACTTTCATTAATCTCCCAGGTCTGCATCTCCTGGCTAGGCCAAAGTCTATTATTTTGATATTACCTTTGGCATCTCTTACTATGTTATCCGGCTTGATATCTCCGTGTACAATATCTCGTTGGTGGCAGAATTTTATTCCCGAAACTATCTGTCCAAATGTTTTTTTTGCCTCCTCCTCCGACAGTTGGCCTTGGTCTCTTACTATTTCAAATAAGTTTCCTCCTGGGACATATTCCAATATAAAATGTATGTTACTTGCTGTTTCTAAGACTTGGAAAAGGCGAATGATGTAAGGATGTTGTAGTGTCTCCAATATTGCTCTTTCTGTCTGGATCCACCTGATGTTCTTCTCGCTAATCTGTACCGTTTTGATGGCAACCAGAGCCTTGGTTTTCAGGTGCCAGGCCAATTTCACAGTGCCAAATGAACCCTGGCCAAGTAAGAAACCCACATTATACTGACTTCTCAAAGTCTCTGTTTTTAAATTGCTGTCCATGAGGCTGTTCCCTGTGCTCTGGTGCACAGAGGTTGTGAGATAATACAACCTGAAAATGAAATATATAGTCAACTCTGAACGAGTCCCACAGGTCACCCAAATCAGCTTCCTGCTCTATCTGGACAAAACTCACAGGCTAGTCCACAGTCTTATACTGAGGACATTCATTCTTCTATCACAGTGGTTCTTTGTGAGGTCAGAGCATGAACTTCACCATGGAGATAGGGTTATCCTGCAGTGTGGCTGTTTCCACTCTGAGCCACAGGGTTATTTCCACTTTCATGAAAATGAGACTATCCTCTATCATCTTCTTCAGCAGATCAAAAGACAGATATTTACTTGTTTAGAAGTTACAGGCTGCAGAGGGCATCTGCTGCACCAGGGAAGTGTTTTAAAGCTGCAGCCAGAGAGAGAGCTTTGGTCAGCTCTGCACCCTCCAGCTTTTTAGGCTCATGAGCCTCCAGTTAGAGGAGCAGCACCTGGGAGGTGCACTGAAGGTCCAATAAGAGAGCCCTTGTTTAGTCCTCTTCAGGATATTTATTGATTAATTTATTTATTCCTATCACTTTCCAAAATAAAGACAGTTTATGATGAGTGCTTGGACAGTTCAGAAGCCTCCCTCTGCAAATAAGGAGGCCCAATCAAAGTGCAATGATCAAACAGGAAGGAAGCACTGGGACTCAGAGCAGGAAGGGCCCTGGGCTCCCCAGTGGGAACAGTTTCTTCTTGCTTCTACTACTTTACTAAAACTCTTCTTCTTGCCTTTGTTCTGGGATCTGTTTCTTTTGTTGCAACCTCCCATTCTTCCTCTGAGCTTTGTCTGAAGTTCCTCCTCCTCTTCACTGTTCCTGCCTGTGTTTCTGATAGTTCCTGCATCCACAATGCTGTCCCCTGAAAGCACCATGGCTGCCATCCTGCTTACCTCTGCCATCTAGATATTCTTCCAGAGTTCCTTCCCAATGGTGGGTTCCTAGTCCCTGGATCAGGCAGGGCAGGGGCGCACTTTCTGTGTGCTCTCTGCAGAGATTTCTCTGCCCCCTGGCTAGTCGGAACCCCTTCTCCTCAGGCTTGTATCTCTGGGTCTCCGCTGGTCCTCGTCAAGACTCCACATTCTTTGATGAACAGCTCTGAACCACCATGTCTACCTTAGGCAGTACCAGTGGTTGCCACCAAGACTCGAAAATTGCCATTAAAACACCCTTCAGTGTGATTTCCTTTGGCTTCTTTGTAATGTAGCCATGTACAGACTGGACATCGTGCTTTATGAATGTGTTAGGCAACAGCTCCTTGACCTCCTCCTTTTTATCAGAGAAGATGGGTGTGTGCCATAGATGACCACTGTGCACTCAGATCACATCCCCAATCCCCACTGCCCTCTCTGTCCTGTGACACTTAATCTCCAGGTGTCCACAGTTATGGCTGCTTTCTGAGTCTTCATCCCTATCAGGTCCAGCTGTTTGTGTGCACATTTTGTGTATTTCTTCAAAACATTAAAATCCCATGAGGTCAAGTTTCAGAGAAAAGGCAATGTTTGGGGGTTGTCTTCAAAAGCTTTCTTATTTGCCACACATAAAATTTCGTCCACTTGATTAGCAAAACCCATATCCAAATAGTATTACCACAACCTGGGGTTCCGAACAGAAATCACCCCCACTATGCACTCCTTCAAAATGACCACCTTAGGTAGTTCCAACCGAAGAACAAATTACTGATAGCTTTTTGCTGATGTCACTGTAGTCTCTGGTCATTTGATTTGCTAGTTCTCTTCTAGGTCCAGGAATAGAAGTTTTTTTTTTTTTTTGTAAGTTGCTTTTCTATACTATCATATCATTGGCAAATAGTGATACCCTGACTACTTATTTGACAAGTTGTATCCCCTTGATTCCATTTTGTTGTCTTATTGCTCTAGGTAGAAGATTGAGGCCTTTTTGGATAGATACAGGAGAGTGGGTCTTGTTGACTTCTCATTCATCTTATTGGGATTGCTTCATGTATCTCTCCATGTTATTTGATCTTGCCTGTTGCTTTGCTCTATGTTGCTTTTATCATGTTTCAGTTTGTGCTTTCAATTCTCGGTCTTTCTAGTACTTTTAACATGAATGCCTGCAGTATTTTGTCAAATGCATTTTCAGCATCTAGGGAGAGAACCATGTAATTTTTTTCCTTTGGTTCATGTATGTAGTGGGATAATTTAATATATTTTCATATATTGAATGACTCTTACATCCCTAGGATTAGGGCTAATTGATCGATTATGGTAAATCGTGCTTGAGATGTTTTCTTGAATTGAGTTTGTAAGAATAGTAATGTGTATTATTGGAACAACATTCATAATCAGAATTGGTCTGAAGTTTTCTTCCTTTGTTGGGTCTTTGTGTGGTTTAGGTATCAGAGTAATCATGCTTTCATAGAATGAATTAGGTATTGTTCCTTCTAATTCTACTTTAAGGAATGATTCTATTTTCTGGAATTCTTTTTTATGGAACACATGGAGTGTTGATGTTAGGTCTTTCTTGTAGGACTGGTAGAATTCTGCTCTAAAGCCATCTCTGTTGGGCTTTTTGAGTTGGGATGTTTTTAATACCTTCTTCTATTCCTTAGGGGATATGGGACTGTTTATATAGCTTATCTGCTCTTGATTTAACTTTGGAACTTGCAGTCGTGAAAATAATATATTTCATCTAGATTTTCCAATTTTGTTTAGTACAGACTTTTGTTGTAGGATCTGATGATGTATTTGAATTTTCTGGGTTTCTTGTGTTACTCTTTTCATTTCTGATTTTGTTAATTTGGATACCTTCTTTGGGTCCTTAAGTTAGGCTAGGGATTTATCTCTCTTGTTGTTCTCAAAGAAACAGATTTTGGTTTTGTTGATTCTTTGTTTCATTCTCTTTGTTGCTATTTGGTTGGTTCTGGCCCTGTGTTTGACTATTTCCTGGCATCTACTACTCTTGTGTGTGTTAGCTTCCTTTTGTTCAAGAGTTTTCAGATGTGCTGTTAAATTGCTAGCTTAAGATCTCTCTGATTTCTTTACCAAGGTACATAGTTCTATTAATTTTCCTCTTAGCCCTGTTTTCATTATGTCCCATAAGTGTAGGTATGCCGGGTCATCAGTTTCATTAAATTTCAGTAAGTCTATAATTTCTTTCATTATTTTTTCTCTGGCCAATTTACCACAGAGTAGAGAGTTGTTCCGTTTCCATAGATATGTGGGTTTTTCTGGTATTTTCATTATTGTTGATATCTAGTATTTGTCAGTGGTGATCTCATAGGATGCACTGGACTGTTTCAATAAACTTGTATTGTTTGAGGCTTGTTTTGTGACCAATCATATGGTCAATTTTTAAACAGAAACCATGGCCAGATAAGAGGGAGATATTTCTTTTGGTTTTAGGTTGAAATGTTCTGTAGACACCTGTTAAATCTATTCAGTTCATGACCTCTCTTAGTTTCATGGTATCTCTGTTTAATTTCTGTATCAAAGTCCTGGACATTAATGAGAGTGAGGTATTTAAGTCTCCCAGTATTATTGTGTGAGATTCAATGTGTGTTTTGACCTTCAGAAAAGTTTCTTTTATGAGTGTGGAATACTTTGTTTTGGGGCATCAATGTTCAGGGAGTGTTTTTTTCTTTCTTTTTTTCTCTTTTTTTTTTAATGTCTCTCTCCAGCCTCCCATGCTAAAGATGTACGAAGTATGTAGTCAGAGCCTAAATAGTTATTTTTGTGAAGAAGTTCCTGACACAACTCTCTCCACAGTATAGTGCTGTTCATCAATAGATTCTCTTGAAGCAGGGTAGGACCATCTAGAGAAAGGGCTCCTGGAAAGATCATTTCTGTTAGTGGAGATGATCTTATTTTGGTTTCCAGATCTCCTGTCCCAGGATTAATCATCACTGGTCATTCCAGCTTTAGGATGACCTACTGCCCTCCACTGGTTGTCATTCTTGCCTGCACTTTCATGAATAGCTTAAAAAAGAGTCATAGACACAGCCAGAGAGAGTCAGAAAGAGAACGAGAGGGAGAACTAAATATAATGTTTTGGAAACAAAGGAATAGACATTTAGTGTAAAGTTCTGTAAATAAGCACTTTATATATTTTTAATTTTATGCCAATCTGTGTGGCATGGTGAGAAATCACACTGTCCCATGAGATTCTATGGAGCAAACTAGGTGAAAGACCCTCATCTAGAGTACCTTTACCTGAGGAGACCCCAGGACCCAAGAACCAGCTGAGACCACTGGATGCAAGTCACAAGAGGGTTTATTGCTCTCACATGGGTGTCCGTGTGCGACAGCCTATCGGAGGACTGGTGCGCCGGACAAAGGGACAGTTTTCTTTTCATAGGGCTTGTGGGGCAGATGTGAGGGACAGAAGCAGAAGCATAGTTACAGGGTTCTAATTGGTTAGTTTAAATGTGGCCAAGGAGTGAGTCTAAGGACACGGCTCCAAAGACACTGCTCCTGGTGTCAGCTGGGGCTGCGGTTTTTCTGAGAATAGCTGCTTTGGGCTTCTCTGAGAGCAGTTGCCTTATAGGGGTTATTTGGGGGCTTTCTGTTCTCTGTCTGTTGCAAGCTGGCTGCCCATCAGTATCTTGTTTGGCCACCTGGGCCATGACCTGGCCCGCCCTGTGTGCACAGCCTTGAAGAAATGGCGTTATTGTTGCTAAGCAGGGGTCTTTCATAGGGGCTACATTTCATCCACTGAACAAGCATTTGTCCATGCAGGAAGAATATATTTAATCATAATGGACAAAGATAACCGATAAGTTAATCTTGAATTTCATTTTATTCCTATAAGATGATATGGGTGTGCTAGCAAGACAATGCAGTTGAAAGACAGGATGCTCTTTCACAGGACTCACATGGTGGTTCCAGGCCCTACATTGTGGCTAACAACATCTTTAATCTCCAGGTCCAGTGGATGAACAAATTCCTCTATTGTCCTCACATACCAAGGGCTGGAATGGCCTGCCATCATGTAGGCAAGGAAAACACTCATTGATGCCAAGTGAAAATTAAAAAAAAAAAATTAAAAAGTAAAGAAAAAACATAAGTTCCTGCCTTAATGGGCAGGAATAAAAGAAACATTGACTACTAGAAAGCAAACAGGTTAAGAGGAGGACATGTCAGTCCTATGGCTTTTTCCTGGGTACTCCCCTTCTTGTCCACATTACCTCTCACCTACAGAAAAATCTAACAAAGATCAATTAGTGCTTGTAGAACTCTTGACCTCAAGACCTGCTTTAGTGCCAGTCCTGACTTCCTTTGGTGATGAACAGTGATATGGAAGTGTAAGCTGAATAAACTCCCTTCCTCCCCAACTTGCTTCTTGGTCATGATGTTTGTGCAGGTGATAAACCCTGACTAAGACAATATGTTCAAAGGAGCCAATCATAGGTCTTCCACAAGAGCAATGAGAGCTCTTAACCACATAGTCATTTCCCCAACCCTGTTTTCTTTCTTTTTTTTCTTTGAAAATATATGCACATGTATATATGGTGAGTTTATTCCTTCTGTATCTTACTCTCTTCTTTATTATGAACATATTTTCTGTTCTTTTACAACTTTATTTTACAAATCAAAGACAAATGTACAGATTTTAAGCATTTATGCATAAAAGTATGAGAATACATTTTTGTCAGTACTTGATTCTTTTTAAAGATTTGATAGGATGCATTACAATCTTAGTAGTTACAATGAGCATAAAGTACCTGTAAAACCAGATGTCACCCGGAAATAGTCAAAGTTTTCTCGGTGTGTAAAGATTAAGCATAAAGGTTTTTCCTCTTCTTTTTTTTCCTTGAATTTCATATAGTCTGTGAGTTATTTTTGGGGTGTTCAGAGCTTTCTGGGGTTAGTATCAAATTATCAGTGACTGCCTATTATGTTACTTCTTTTGTGACTGGGTTACCTCATTCAGGATGATGTTCTCTAGATGCATCCATTTTCTTAAGAATTTCACATTTTCAAACCATTGGTCCCGATTTTCTTCATAGACAATTTTATTGAATATTTTATGTCTTTACAGTACAACTGTTATCCCCTTTCCCTGTTCTCTTATTCTGTCCCCTGGAGGCTCATTTTAACCCCCTTGCATGCTTCTGTAAAAGTTCTCCCACTCCCAATCACACAATCCCACCTCAACCACCTGGAATTTTCCCACACTGGCGAAAAGGTGCCTTCACAGACAGGACCATGTGCTTCTTCTATTGGTGCCAGTCAATGCCATCTTATGCTAAATATGTCACTTGATCCATGGATCCCTCCATGTGTACTCATTGGTTAGTTGTTTGGTACATGGGAGCTCTGGGGGTGGGTGTAGTTAGTTGATACTGTTGTTTTTTTTTATGGGGCTGTAAATCTCTTCAGCTACTTCAGTCCTTACTCTAACCTTTATCTAATTCCTCCATTGGGTCTCCTTGTACAATTCAATGATTAACTGCAATCATCCTTATCCCTGGAGACATACCTATCAGGCTTCTATCATCAAGCATGTCTTGACTTCAACAATGGTGACTGATTTTGGTGGCTGCATATGGGATAGATCTCGAGATGTAGCAGTCTCAGTGTGACCTTTCCTTCAGGCCCTGCTCCCCTTTTGGTCAATGTCACTCCTCCTGTGAGTATTTCTTCTCTCTTCTGAAAGGGACTGATGGATCCACATTTTGGTCTTTCTTCTTCTCGAGCTTCATATGGTATGGGAATTGTTTCTTGGGTATCCCAAGCTTTTGAACTAATATTTATTTATTGGTGAGTATATACCATGGATGTTCATTTGTGAATGGGGTACCTCACTCAGGATGATGTTTTCTAGTTCCATCCATTTTCCTAATAATTTCAAGTAGTCATAGTTTTTAAGAGCTGAGTAGTATTCCATTGTGCAAATGCACCATATCTTCTGTCTTTATTCCTGTTGAATAACATCTGGGTTCTTTCCACCTTCTGGTTATTATAAATAAGGCTTCTGTGAATGTAGTGGAGCTCATAATCTTGTTAAACGTTTCTGCATCTTTTGGGTATATTTCTAGGAGTGGTATAGTTGGATCCTCATGTAGTACTATGGCCAATTTTCTGAGGAACCACCAGAGGGATTTCCAGGGTGCTTGTAGCAGCTTCAAATTTCACCAGCAATTATGGAGTTTTCATCTTTCTCCACATCATTGCTAGCATCTACTGTCACCTGATTTTTTTTTCATCTTAATTATTCTGACTGTAGTGAAGTGGAATCTCAGTGTTGTTTTCATTTGCATTTCCCTGATGACTAGGAATGTTGAATCATCCTTAGGTGCTTCTCAGCCATTTTATATTCCTCAGTTGAGAATTTTTTGTTTACCTCTGCATCCCATTTCTACTAGGATTATTTTGTTCCCTGAAGTCTAATTTCTTGAGTTCTTTGTATATATTAGATATTAGCCTTGATTGGGTGAAGGATTGGTAAAGACCCTTTCCCAATCTGTTGATTGCTGTTTTGTTTTATTGACATTCTTTGCCTTACAGAAGTGATGCAATTTTATGAGGTCCAATTTCTTAATTCTTGATTTTATAGGATAAGCCATTGGTATTCAGTTAATGGAATCCTCCCCCATTTTCATGTGTTTCAGGGTCTTGCCCACTTTCTTTTTATCAGTTTTAGTGTATCTTCTTTATGTGGAAGTCTTCTACCCACTTGAAATTGAAATTTGGATGAGGACAGTTGCATTCTTCTACACGCTGACCTTCAGTTCAAACAGCACCATTTATTGAAAATGCTTTCCTTTGGATGATTTTAACTCCTTTGTCTAAAATCCACTGACTATATGTATGTGGATTCATTTCTGGTACTTCAACACTATTCCACGGATCTTCTTGCCTGTTTGTGTATCAAGACCATGCACTTTTTATTATGTGGATCCTTTCAGTCCATGAGCATGGAAGATCTTTTAATCTTCCGAGATCTTTGTCAATTTTTTTCTTCAGACACTTGAAGTTCTTGTCATACAGATCTTTCCTTGCTTGGTTAGAGCCACAACAAGGTACTTTATACTAATAGGGACAAATGTACAGGGCAAGTTTCTGATTTCCTCTTCCCACTCATGTGTTGGAGCTCTTCCTAGCTTATTTCTTTTCTGAGCTATAGTAAACAGTGCAGCAATGAGCCTATATGACTGAGTATCCCTGCTTCATATTGATGTATCAACCAGCAGTCCCATTTTACTTGTTCTGAGGAAGTTTCCTCTTTTACACGGGAGTCACTGATGATTGTGAGTCACTACTTGTGTGCTGATACTGCAACCCAGGTCGTTGGCATGAGCAGACAGTATTTTTCACTCTTTAGGTGTCTCTTAAATTCTTACAATGTAGGGTTCATGGATGGCCTGATGCATGACTTGGATCTTTAGTCAACATTTGGTTAGGAGATAAACTCAGGTATTTTGCAAGAACAATGATAGCTCTTAAAAACTTAACCATTTCTTTTGCCCACAAATGTTCAGAAAAGGTTTTGCACATGAATATTGTGGAGTATATTTCTTTTTTACCTCACTCACCTCCCTTTGTCACCCACTTCCCATCACATTGGTTCCATTGTCTCCATATTACACAAGATTACATCAACTTTATGTATGTATGATGACTTAATATGTTCATATAGAATTCAGGACTGTGGCTAGTTTGATATACTTATGTGATTTTCCATGACTGCTTCCATTGTCCAGATAATGACTTCTGCTAATCCCATCTTGTATGTGTACTATATTTCATTTGTCCACAGCTCTGGAGATGGGTGTCTGGTTTCAATTGTTTGGTGTCATACTTCCTAGTGTAGTGCGCAATGATGTGCAATACCTACCTCTGTGCTATGTTGGCATCCATTATATACCATAGAGTAGTACAGCTAGGTCATATTGACAATCTGTGTGTTCTGAGAAACCTGCATCCTGATTCACACAGTCACTAGACCAGCTCACATTACCATTACCAGTGTCTAAGGCCCTGTTGTCTACCACATTACCAGCATTCATTCTTCTGTTTTCTTAGTAAACAATAATTTGTTTAATATTTAAAAGTTCAAAGGGCTTGTCTCAAACATATTCATCTCCCCTTCTTCCAAGTGTTACCAAAAATGCATTGGCATTACTACCCAACATCCTCTGTTTTGTGACATAACCGGAGGGGGTTCTTGAATTCCAGTCCCAGCATGACAAATATGTTTCTGGTGGGCTGTGCCTTTACTAATTTCTCCTCTCTTGTTAAATCCTTACATTCCATTCTTTAGTTTAGCAACCAATTCCATTAGCTTATTTCACTCTGTCTTCTTTCTGAGGCTCCTACCCAGGTCCAGTTATCATAGAATTGAACTTCAGCAATCAGAATCCGCTTTTAACTCACCTATTTGCCATGCCCAGTAACAACAATCCAGTGTATTCTACCCACTGTAACCTTTTCCTGTTTAAAATCTGAGATATTGATTATTTGCTGCTGTGCCTGAGTGAGTCAGAAATTAGCCACTTTAAATCAACAGTGAAAAACATGTGTGTGTAAGTGTGCATTTGTGGTCTCAGTTTAATCCTGTACCTGTAGTGAGCATTCTCTATTCCTCCTGTGTATTGTTCCCTTCAAAACATTCCCTGTGAATATGCAAAACATAAATCTACCCACTGCATATAGGAAACAAAGAACATAGTATAGATACCACAAAGCCTAGCTTTGTGATGCAATGACAATTATTCCCAGGGATATGGAGTGGAAGGTGACTCAATGGAAGAGAGAATCAAAGACAGAATCATCATCAAAGCTAGTCCCAGAATGGGTTACAAGCTTACTAAAGCTGGGAACTTGGAGCACACTTCACAGTCTGAGAGTAGCTTAATAGGTAGATGAGTACCTGTTACAAGTAGCAGTTTGTTTAAACTTTTTCCAGGCAGCATGGCAAGAGGTGGTCTGGTTTCAGTTGTCTTTGTTCCTTGGTTTGTGTGAGAGAGACTCTGAGGGCTTTGGGTTGATTACATCCTGAAAAGAAGAGATCTAAAGAATCTGGTCAGTTTCAGGAACTTCCTGGAGCTATTTTGCAGGTTAATTCACTGAACCTGAGATTGGGGAACGTGGGCGTGAATTAACCTTCCAGGTTAATTCACTGCAGAAAAGAATGTTTCAATCTCTCAGGCAAAGTATACAGAAGACACATACCTGATACCACTCAACTCTGACAAGTTGTTTGGTCTTCCTCTTCAGCACCCTTTCCTATACTTCTCCTCTTCATATTCATATTCTTCCTCTCCCTCACCTTCCTGTTAGTTCCTCCTCATGCTCCTTTCCTCATTCCTTACCTCCTCATCATGTTTCTTCTTGTCTTTCTCTCAGGTCCATATTTTATTACCCAATAAACCTAAGTCATGAAGTCTGGGTTGGGGATCATTGCCCTCTCAGGGATTGCATCAAAGAAAAGACTTTCCCTTTCCTATCCCCTGTCAAGTGCCAGCCATTTCTCACCTTGTAATTGGATTTCTTGTCCAAGTCCTCAGTTCCCTATTCATGAGATTCTTCCTGGTGAGCTTGTTTAGCTCTCATGCATGCTGTAACCATCACTGTGTGTTTCTACTTCTAACAACTTGGTGGTGTCCTTGATGTTAACTACAACTGTGGCATTTACAGTCTTTCTAGCTCTCATCCCAAAGATCTCTGAGCTTTATCCTGGTTGACATTATAATATTTTGGTGTATGTCTCTCTGTCTTTGTGTGTGTGTGTGTGTGTGTGTGTGTGTGTGTGTGTGTGTGTGTGTGTGTGTTTGCATGTGTGTGAGTGTGTGAGTGAGTGAGTGAGTGAATGATCCTCCACATGCCACAATCCTCCTATCTTCCATTCCTCCCTGGTCCATTCTTCACCCTCGCCCACGTTCCCCAATCTCAGGTTCAGTATTTTTCTGTGGAAGCTGTAGTATGTCACCATTTGCTCCACACATTTTTGCCTGCACATTTTCATTATGATGCCTGTTTGGCATTGTATGCTATTTCAGCTACTCTGTGAACACTGGAATTTCAATGGGACTCTTCTCTGGTATCTTGTTGTCATGGAGATTATCTATATTATATAAATCCTGGAGTTCTGGACGTGTAGAACTGGCCACTTCTTGTACTACAGTAGTTCACCAATGATCTAGATATTGGTGTGGGACAATTCAAATGCCTGGATCTGTGCATGAGAATTATCTGAGTTTGTCATGTTGTGAGCTCTAGCCCCCTTCAATGGCAGTGCCTATGCAGTATTCCTTGCAAAGAGGGAGAGCTCTACCCTACTGCCTAGGTGAGGTGCCAGTCCCAGTGTTCCAAGTATTGCAGTTAAGGAGGACATGGATGTTCCTTGACAGTGACCACAGGGCCATCTCTCCTGCCTGCCATAGATGTCAGTGGATGAATGAGCAGAGAGGGGTCTCTCCCTCATCTTTACTATTGCATAGTATACAAGAAGCAAGACCCTTGGGGGCTGCTCATACACAATCTTTATGTACAGGGCTAGCTCTGATGAACTTCCCGAGCACGATCCGGGGCCTGAATTCCCCAGTGTTGTAGTAAGTGAGTGGCAGGGGCAGCTCTCTTGCTCTAGTCACACCAGAATCAAGTCTTGTCCTTGCCATAGGTGGTGAGATACAAGGACTGAGCAGGGTGTCTATTTCTTTTCCACAGCACTAGATTGGCAACAGGTGGCAGCGCCACCTCTCCCACACTTTCTCTGACTGAGGGCACACACTCTCTCCAACTGTGAATATGGTTTATCATTGGAGCTCTTGCAGATGGCTATAAAGAATGCCACAAGGCACTCTTGTGCAGTACCTGACATACCCCATGGGGAGTTTTCCTGGACAGCATGCATATGATGATTCTTTTTAGCAGGAAAATCTCCAGACCTTGTTTGAAACAGATTGTCCTTGTTTTGCAGTCAGATACCCCACTGATGATTTTGAACCTTATGACTAGGCTAAACCAGCTATACTGACCAGTTTTTCTCTTTTGAAGAGTAGCTTTCTTGTGCAAGACCACTCATACTTGCCCAGAACACAGCTAACTAAAACTTGCCCTTTTTCTCAGGGGTCTTACTAACTTTGGATAGTCATATCGCTCAGGAAAAAACAAAGCTTGTACCTGGTTTTAGCCCCACTTGGTAACACTGACATTCCTCCCTCCTGCATGGTGAGTTCTACTTCCCAACTATGACTTTTTGGTATTTGTCTTGTTTTAAACCAGAGAGTGAAGCCGCAAAAAAAGAGTGTATTTTCACCTTTCCCCAGGCTTGTCTTTAACCTGGCTTTATGCCCAATACTTACCAGGATTATGAGGCCCCGGAAAATGTTTGTCCAGATCAAAATAGAATTTTTGGGGGGCTCAAAATGTTGCTTTTATTGTGAGGTTGGCCTCAGCTCTTGGGAATGAATCTTCAAAGGTTTAAACAGTTTGAGCATCTAAGTAGGTCCTGAAAACTGGAGATTGTTCAAAAGGTTTAAAACAACCATGAGTGTGAAAGAGAAAAGCAAAGAAATAATAAAATAGACCTCAGATTGAGAAGCCATAGATACCAGGCAAGAAATAGGACAGATGGATGACTGGTCCTATGACACTGACACTACAGAGGGTGTAATTGCTTGTTGAGTGGGCCTTTCTCTGTAGCAACAGTGATGGATTTACAATGCTCAAATAATCAGGCACTTTTTTTGGAATAGCAGCATATCTAGTACTGTTAACTTTGGCCTAGCCAGCCTGCTGCCAGACATTAACTTGACAGAGCCTCTTTGAGAGGACAGAGGAACTGTGGCCATCAAATTCCCTCAACCTAGATGGGGAGACATAAGGCAGTGTCTTTGTGATGCTGCACTGGGTGCAGACAAGTTGTCTAGCCATGAAGCATTCTGGGGGAAAGATACATTCTACCTTCTTCCCCAGGGCATGTCACTTAAGTTCTAGCTGCTCGACCTTGTAGCTCAGCTCATCCAGATGGGAATAGCAGTTTGTTTTCAGCTTGTATTGGAGCCATGGTACCTCTTAGTGAATATCTCTTTAGCTGCTGCAGGTGGAAAAGACAAGCCCCATTATTTGAATATCATGCAACATGAGACCTGGAAGGATGGAGTGCTTCTTCTCCTAGGTATATGTGCACAAGACTTGCCTGCTGACATGTTTGTCAAGGAGAAGGTCTGCGGGCCTCTGAATATTGACGTGGACAGTGCTACTGGTAGCTTTTGCTATGGTTCATCCCCTTGTTGACTTGGCATGGAAAGAATTCTCACAGGTCCTCTATCTACCAAATGTCGCTCACTGACCAGGGGATTCTCTATAGCTTCCCAAATAATGCTTAATATTAAGGCTTTGCCAAAAACGTCTGAGGTTTAAAACCTAGTTATTAGAATTCTTTTACTGGGATACCAGACTTTTACCACAGATATTCTAACTCCCAAGACAGGAAGTCACGTAGAGTAGGTACTGATAAGATATTTCAAGTATGAAATGGATGTGAGGCTGGAACCTGAGATTACCTGTGTCTGTCAGTTTGTGAAGAGTTGTATGACTCACTGTTTTGGCTCAGAACTTTTTATGTGGTTTATCCCAAATAATGCTTCACTTATTCAGAAAAACATCTGAGAGGGGTCTTGGCTCTAATCTGTGTTTGAACAGAAAATGAGTGAAAGGATCACATTCTCTGATGATGAACTGGACTATAGGTTTTCTATCCTCTTGTCTGCTGGGCCTGGGGAAACTGGGTTTGGCATCTAATGCGTGGTATAAGGTCAGTAACCATATGGAATGTTTGGGTGGATTATTTAAAATCTCTCTTTATATGTCTCTGTATAGAGAGAAATAGGAAATTATTGCTTACTCTCCTGATCTTGAGCATGGTTGGATCTCGGAGCTCAAACAACTCTACCAAGTAGTACATCAATATCAATATCCAGAGTGCCATAAAACCTCTAGATGGATGGAACACGGTTTAGTGGGTAGGAATGTATTTTCAAGAAGTAAGAGTATGACTAATACCCATGATTCTCACAATCATGCCGGCTTGGGTTCCAATTTCTGTGTGGCTTCAAAAGGCTGTACCAAAAGGCAGCTTTGTGCCTTTTCTGAGATTAGACCCACCTGCCTTGTCTGGAGCCATTTTGTCTGCTTTTGTGAAAGTTTCCCTATAAGGCAGAGTCATGTCAAGCCAGGTTTATACTGGCAGATTTCCTAGTTTACTGAGGCATGGAAAGATAAGAGGGGATACACTTGAAGCTTATGTCCAGGAAATCAATTTTTTAATCTTGGAGGACAGAACAGGGAGAATAAAAAGGCCACCAGATGCTTAGAGATATTGAATATATGTCGGCCATTTTCTCTGCTAGCTTGGGACTTCATTTCCCATGATACTTTTAAGTATAATTAGTCTCTGGGAGCACTGGGTCATCTGGTCAGCTGATGTTGTTCTTCCTTCCATTGCAATCCCCTTTCCTGCTCTAGTCCTACTGATAGCTCCCCCACCGGTGTCCCTGATTTCAGTCTGAAGGTTAGCTTCAAGCATCTACATCTAAATTGCTTTCCAGACCTTCCAAGGAACAGCCCAACCAGTCACTTTCAGAAAACACCTCTAGTTAAAGGCAACAGCATCACGTTAATGTCTGCAGACAGGATGGATTCACAGGTATGAAAGACCCTGGATGGCCCTTCCTATAGTTTCTGCTCCATTTTTTGTCCTTACTCTTCCTTTGGATAGGAATATTTCTGGGTTAAAATATTTGAGATGGGTGGCCCATCCCTTGATTGGGGGCCATGCCTATCTACTGCAGGAGTTCTCTAAAGGTCCTATCTCCATCATCTCTGCACATTTCGGCTAAAATCCTTCCCACTGAGTCCTAGGAGCCTCTCATTTTCCTGTTGTCTGAGGCCCTCCAGTGGCTATTTCCAATTCCTCAACACTCCCCCTCCCTAGCTACATATTATTTGATGTTCTGATGTTCTACACCTTTCTCCCATCTCCTCCAGGACCTCATTCTAACCCCTCATTTCCTTTGCCTCCTCTCTTTCCAAGGTCCTCCTCTCCCTTCACCTCCTGTGATAATCCTATTACTCTCAATGCAGGACTGAAACATCCAAGGGAACACACAAGGTGAACTGCAGGACAACATCCTCACAGGGATCCACAAAGTTCAATGTCCCATCTCTTATAAACTAAAATCCCTCATGTACTGACTTTTAACAGCTGCCCCAGAGATGGCACCTGCTAAAAGATATTCAGAAACACCATCATTCACCAAATATGAATGAGAAAAATTCACAGACTATTTCAAGTGAGACTTCTACAGGCCGTACCATATTGGCCTTCTATGTCCTATGAATTTGGTATGACAACTATATATTCTGTGCCTCTATTTAGAAGTGAGAGGACATAGGCCTGGCGATATAGCACTGTGAGTGACCTTGGTGCTGAGAGGGCTGGGCAGAGCTCACAAAGGACTTGCCCCTGCAGCCCACAGTAGGGCCATACCCCTGACAGTAGATACTGGAAAGGATGATGGTGAAAGAGTAACACTCTTCGACTGTTGGTGGGGGTTGTAAGCTGAAACAACCTGTCTGGAAATCAGTCTGTTGGTTCCTCAGAAAATTGGACATAGTCCTACCTGAAGACCCAGTTATTCCACTACTGGTCATATATCCCAGAGACGCTCCAACATAGAGTCAGGACACATGCTCCACTGTGTTCATTGCAGCCTGTTTATAATAGCCAGAAGGTAGAAAGTACCCAGATGTCCTGCACTAGATGAATGGATAAAAAGTTGTGGTATATTTACACAATGGAGTACCACTCAGCTATTAGAAACAATGTCTTCACGAAACTCCTAGGAAAATGGATTCATCCAGAGAATATTATCCTGAGGTAACCCTGTTCAAAAAAGAACAGACATAACATGCAGTCACTAATAATTAGATACTAGCCCAGAAAGTTCTGAATACCCCAGAAACAAGTCACAGACCATATGAATCTCAACAAACAAACAAAAAAGAAAAAAAAAAAAAAAAAAAAAAAAAAAACAACCATAGGCCATAATTGAAATCCTCATTTCTTCTTAGGAAAAAAAATTGGTGTAAAGCACCCTTTAAGATGCAGTATACCAGGACCTTAAAACATTAATAATTCAAGAGCTAAAAGTTTAGCTTTGTAACAATTTTTGTATTAAGAATCATTATGTTTAATCTATATACAGCTAGAAAACTCTGCTGCTCCCATGTTCTGTTCTGTTCTACATGTGTTTAATGCTTATGGTAACTAATAAGATTTCAATGCATACTATCAAACTTCTAAAAGAATTAAATACTGACAAAAAAGTATTCATATTAGTTATGTCAAAATGCTTTTAAAATCTGTACATTTATCTCTGATTTAAAATAAATTTTTTATTAAAATAATAAAAATACAAAAAAGAATAATAAGGAAGTGCATCTTGAGGAAGAGCTATGTACCTTGTGTTGGTTTCATAGGTTCAAAAACCCAAACCATTCCTGTCCTGCCCAGGTTTTTCTTCCCACCAATACACACACACAAACACACACACATACACATGCACACACACATGCACACTCACACATACACAGACACACACACAGACACATACACATACACACACACACACACACACACACACACACACACACACACACACACACTACAGTGCCTGGTGATCAACCTCAAGGAACTCCTAGGAATTGTATATATGACAGAAAACCCCTCATTTTGTTGAGAAGCCATGGAGAATCCAGGAAGTTAAACAAGGTAACAGAGGCTTCTTAACCCAGTGTTTCTTCTGCATTGCACCTATTTAAAACTTTTTCAGGTTCCTGAGAGTAAATATTTCATTGTCATGTTTAATTAAGAAAATCCATGAGAATGGCGCCTTGATTATTTGAATAATACTTTAATTATATCAATAAAATTGACATAATTTCATAACAACACAAGTCTAAAGAATAAAGCTAATTACTTTTGAACCCACCTATGCAAATACACAAATAGAAAGTTCCTCCTTGCTTCACTTGAAGATAGAAATTTGTAGCACTTTCTTTTACATTTTTTAATTTAGCATATACAGTACAAGATGAACCAATTCTTATTAGTACATGTGAATCAACCACATACTTTTCAGTTTTTATAATATTTCCCATGCATGGAGATGCCATTGCTTACTCATCCATTCTACCAGTCATGAACAGACATGGTTTAAAACAGTGCTACAAGAGAAGCCTTCACCTCAGTCACCCATTCTTCATGACATCATGGAACATGCCAGATAATGAAATTCCTAGAGAAAAATAGATGGATCATGAGATACAAGCATTTCCCAGGAGGCCATGGGCTCAAATTTTACTTGGTGCTTAAAAATTTCTTGGTAGGTTCTCATGCCAAAGGTGTCCTTACCAAATTGGATACCAGAGAAAATATTTTCTTTATTAAATGATGCCACATGCCCAAAAACAGATGGATATTGAAAATCATGACAGAACTGCCATAGCTTGTGTTCAAAGAAAAATATTTGCATGCTGCCCATAGTCCTAACCCAAAACATAAGCCCAGAGTCTACAACAGTATGTGTGAGCTCCCATGAGCATAACACTGCTTTGATAAAAAGTTCCAGAACTATACAGAAAATTTCTATGAGGTGGAAATGTTCAGCTTCAGAAGAGAAACACAGAAAGAAAAGGATCACAGAGAGAAAATGTTAGTCTACACTGAGAAGGAAAGAATCACTGGATGTGAAAAACAGACTCACCACCAAACGGCAAGAAATAGGCAGTGGATCTTTGCCAGGGAGAGACTACACATTACAGGGGTTGATCCAGAGCATAACTGACAGACGGCATGATACTTAAGGGTGTGGAATGATGTGCTGATGGGTCTGGTCATTTACTCAAAAGTTGTGTCACCTTATACAATGTGTAAGTCTCTTCAGGCCTCTTGTTCTACAATCTGAGGCAGGGGAATAAGCACCACTCAGGGCAGCTGAGAAAATGTGAAGGTCACATGGCTATAGAGATGGTTAACATGTGCCTTGTGTGTAGAAATTTTGATGTGATTTGAACAATGGTTCCATGTTGCTAGTGTGAGATGCTGCTAGGGAAAGTTATCATCAGGGAAACACAAGGTCCCTTCTTGATTTTATTGGAGTCCATGTTGTGCCTAAGCTGCTCAAGTTGCTTAAATGTCAAATAGCAGAACAGAGATGCCATGAAGATGGGATGGTTTCAGTGCTGCAATGACATTGCACCTCTGGGGCTCAGTGCAGATGAGGAAGAAATGCCCATTTTCACTCATGACAGATGTTCCTCTGACAACTGAGCTAGGTTGAAATAATAGATAACCCTATGGAGAGCATCCTACACAGACTCAATTATATGTGTGTTTTAGGATGGAAGGCAGACATAAGAGCAAGATAACCTGTTTGCTGGGTCTTTCTGCCAAAGAACCTGGGAAGCTAAAATGTGTAAGAGAAAAGTTAAAATAGATTCAACAGAAAATATTACATCTAGGGACCTGACTAAAGATTCGTTCTAATTAAAACACACCTAATACAAAGAACCTGAATCTGACAGGCACTTCACAGTAAGTTGGATGTCTGTCCTACTGACTTCTCCATTGCTGTGGTAAGATCTCTTGGCAAAAGACACATGGGAGACAAAGGGTTTGTTTTAACTAACAATTCTAGCTTGAAGTCTATCATTCTGGCAAAGTTTCGGTAGCAAAGGCTTGAGACATTTGGTGAGGCCGCATCCACAACCATGAACAGATAAATGAATGTGTGTAGGCTCAGTGGCTTCTCTGATTGTTTGTGCTCAGTTCAACTTCTCCACTTACGTAGTTCATTACCCTGTGTATATAGAAAGTTGGTACCGTCAGTGAGATGAATCTTCCTACAGAATTAATTTAATTAAAATAATCCCCTTTAGTCATGCTTACAGGCACAACCAATGTAGTCAGTCCCTTACTGATATGATGCTCTTTTTAGGTGATTCTGGGTTGTGTCCAATTGACAAGGCTAATTACTCACCATGATGACATTATTTTGTAGGTGAAAGATACAAAGCCTGGAGAAATAATGGGTTTTAGGCCAAGACTGCACAGGGAGCCCTCATGCTATGAATATAAACCCTCTTGCTCAGGGATTATCAACATTGTTTTTATAATACTGGTTGTGGTAGATGGAATGAGAGTGGCTTCTGTTACCTCACATGTTTGAATTCTTAATTAACTGTCAGTGGTACTATATAGTAGGTCTAGGGCCCCTGGGTGGTTGCACAAATCCAGGATGAGCCCCCAAATGCAAGACCTCCGAAGGGAGACCCTCACTCAAATCTCTGGAGAGTCGTGCACCCAGTGAGGCACCGAGACCAGACTTGCTGCAATCGCATGAGGAAGTTTATTGAACGTAAAACAGAGTGAGATCTCAGGCCAGCATGCTGGTGTTGAGACTCATACACCATTCAGGGATAGAGTAGTTTGACCCCGGCTTAAACTTGTAATGGGCTTATAAAGGCAAAAATCACAAAGGAGGGGGAGGACTGGGGAATGAGGAAATTCAAAGGGGTCAATGATGAAGTTCAAAGCCTGCAATGAGGAAATTCAAAGAGGAAGAATCATACATTTTTTTATCAGTGCACCCGGGGCACATCTAGGGTGTTGAAACATTCCACAGAGGTTGTCTGGACCTTCTGCGGTTATTTTAGGAACTCAAATCTCAAGAAAGTGGGATTTCCTGGGAGTGATTTCCTGCAGAGGAAATCCCTAGGGCAAAGAACCAGTGTCCTTTGACAACCTTTTACTCTTCAGTAATAGAGGTGGGACATGTGTGGCAAGGAGGAAGCTAGGGAAGAGGTTCAGGTGAAATGTTTGGTAGGTGATAGTAAGGTTAAACACCTACTCTCCTGATAAGTGTTAATGGCACTGGGACATTTGTGTCATTGTGATCAATTGCCTCACAGAAACTAGAGAGGGAAGAATTGACCCATGGTTTCAGAGCGTTGATTCCATCGCCATAGAGAAGTCAGGGTGGAACACAGTAGCTCACATCATTGTAGTCAGGAAACAGATCAAAAGAGTGAATTCTGGGACATGACACAGTCCCCAAGGATTTATCTATCCCCTTATGGTAGAAATCCATCAGATAGGCATGTCCTCCAAAACCCCTCAAAACATGTCATCATCTGGAGATCAAACATGCAACATTTAATCTTATGAAGAATCGTCATTTCAAACAGTATGGAACGGGCTTTTACTTACTGGAAATACAAAAACAGGCGGATTGGGAGTGGACTGTGACTAGTCATGGACCTAGTCTTGTCATCTCTAGTGGTTCGAGAGGATCTTGAATTCCAAAGTGCACTCAGTGGGGCATGGAAAAAGTCAAGTGGGGTGAGTGATATGGGGAGACTTAACAGACTGTCAGTTTGGGAGTCACAGAAGCAAACGAAAAATTGCATCTGCTAGAAATGATGACTGTGGGGTTTAATGAAGCAAATAAATCAGTCTGTTTCAGGGTTGTGGTGATTCGTGTGGGAAAGGAGAGGAAAAATTTCAGATCCCCAACCCATGTGATTCAATATGGTCATTACTGAGGTGGAGGTGGGCAGAGGGGCGTGGCAGGACATGTGGAGCTGCATTTAGAACTGTTTATTGGGATGCTTTTTACCCATGCCATGTCTGCTTTCCCAAGTGTACTTGCCAACTTCCTCATTAGGCTAGCACCTGGCTTTTAGGAGCTTTGCCAATTGGACATTTGCCCTGCCCTAGGCAGGGGGCTTTTGGCCAGCAATAGAAGGTATAGGAGGATTGAAGGCCAAGTAGGCACAGTCTGGCTCATCAGGTATGTTCTCTGTGAGTGTGCCTCCATCTGTCTTTCACTTGTCTTTGTTTTTCTCATTCTATGTGTGTCACTTGCTCCCTCTGTCTACATTCTTGTGTCTACCTATCTCTGTCTCTCTCTCCATATCTACCTATTAGATAGATAGATAGACAGATAGATAGACAGACAGACAGATGGACAGGCAGATATAAATACATAAATATATCTTCTCTGTGAGTGTTGAGTGTGTCAGTGTTGACAGACAAACATAGAGACAAAGGCATCAACATGGGCCCCATACTATAAATGTGTGTTGTCCTTTGGCAGAAGAATCATGCATATTTTCATGATGACTTGGAATTTCTCACCATTACATTCTTTTCATTCTCAGGATCATTAAAGGAAGCCAGATCCCTTTGTTTTTAAGAAGAATGATGCTTGTTTTCTTATTCAGCAGGCTGGAAGGTTCTACCTGGTTTCCACATAGTGATGGTACAGGCATCTCATTGACTATTCTCTGCCTTCTCTCTCCAACTCCACATGTGCTACCAGTCTTGGTACCTTAGTGCTCAGAGCCAAGCCTAGGACCTTTTTCTCAAATCCACAACCATGAGTGTATTCATAGGACACCATAACAATCAGCTTAAGACCTCATTGGTAACTGTTGAGTAGCACCAAAATCTTTCCAGAGGAGGGAATAATCCCAGAGAGCATAAACAAAATAAATTCCCAATCAGAGTGGGGGAAGCACAGAGAAGGACAAGCTAGGGAGGGAAAACAGAGGTGAAACCACCATACAGAATAAAGGGATGGGGCCTCTGTGCCAATGGCCACACTCAATGTGAGCACCTGAGAAGCCAGATTCCAATGGGACAAGGCACCATGGTGTTCGGGAATGCTCACGGAACATGGCCTCAGGTCAACCAGGTCTCAGATACTAGAGGTATGAGGAAGAGGCACTGCTAAATGGTCAGGACTATCAGAGGCCACCAGAACTCTACAAATGAGATATAGAACTAGAAGATTGGTGATTTAAGTTATGAGCCAGAGCCCATTAAGCTGAGGGACTGTGTTGTATCTGGTCTTTGACTTTTATATCAATAAAATGGAGGTGACCTCATTTCCTACCCAAGGTTGCTGGGAAATCAAGTCGACTCTTTTGGTCTATCTCAGCAGAACCAGGATTTTAAGCCCAGTAAAGAGGCAACCCCATTCCCAGTGTGGCCATAATCACTTTTATGATTATCACCACCAACATCTGGATCACATTATACAGTCATCCCCTTCTCATTCTATTGTTGCTGACAAAAAGAAATTTAAGGAACAAAGTGTTTGCATTGGCACAGAGTGTGGGTGTGCAAACATCATGGCAAACATAGCAGCAGGAGTAGAATGTCAGATTCCATCCACAGTCAGGAAGCAGCAAGAGATGGAGGCTGGTGCTCAGCTCTCTCCTTTTTACTCAGCCCAGAAGCCCAGCCCAGAGGAGAGTACCACCTACTCTTCCCACCTTAATTAACTCAATCTAGATAGTCTCTTGAAGAGGCTTGTTTCCAGAACACTTTAAAGCCCATGAAGTTTACAAGGTTAACTGTCTTAGTTGTCAACCTGTGAAAGAGCCATCTGTTTTGTTTTGTTTACAGTGATTCTTTAAATGCTGAGGCCCTGAGTTTTAATTTCCAGATGGCAGTGCTCTTAACAGGCACCTGTCACATAATAGACCAACACCTCTCCCTCTCTCTCTCTCTCTCTCTCTCTCTCTCTCTCTCTCTCTCTCTCTCTCTCTCTCTCTCCCTCCATCCCTCCCTCCCTCCCTCTTTCCCTCTTGCTCTCCCTCTCCCTCTCCCTCCCTCCCTCTTCCCCCCCCCCTTTCTCTCTCTTCTGTGGGGCTGACCACTCTGGCATCCCATTCACAGGAGAAAACCCTCTAGGATTTGAACTCATCAAAAACAGAACACACTTTCATGATGATATGTCTAGGAAGTGGGCTTTACACTCCAAAGGCCCAGGACCTTTGTTAGAATCAGTGAAGCCATTCCCTTGACAGGTGACCTTTTCACTAGAAAGTTAAGTGTCTGTTAGCTTCAACCCAATACAAACTGTGGGTTACCTACCTCCCCTGAGAAACTTTCTGTACTCACAGTCATCAATATATTGGTGAAGCCCAAGCTATGCTATTTCTACCAATCATTTAACAAGCTAACCAAGGAAAATCAGGGAGAAAAATAATTCCTTTTAGTCTTCACTCATGGAGCAGAGGACGGAGTGAGGGACACTATATGAATCTGAATGTGTTGCTCAGAGGAGTGGCCACTAAAAATTGAAGATGGCTATTCCTCCAAGTATGGTGTTTAGTTAACTGAGACGTGATTCTGTCACCTAGAGAGCTTTCTTCAGTATAATGTATTTAGTCAGCTCAGAAAACAGTGGAGGTAGTTAAACTTTGTCTCTGATGATTTTATGTAGATTTACTCGGTCAATGATTATTGCTACTCTACTACGTGAAGACACTGTCCTATGTGTTTAGGGGACACCAGGGGACAGGACACACAGTGGTATTTGATCTTGAGGCACTTGGCTTTTGTCGGTACAAGCAGAGACTGCATGGAGTAAATTGTAGGCAGAATATAGGTGAGACATGCTGTTGTGTTAGAGGAATCCCAAATGCCACACAGTGGCCACCAGAAGGGAGTCATTTTCCGAAGAGGGTGGCATTTATAATAACTAAAGGAGAGAAAGACTGAGCTGGGAAGGCATCTAGAGGAACTCCCTGTTCAGGGAACAGCGAGTGTGCATCAAGCACTAGCAGGAAGATTCAATCTGTGATTCAGTCTTTCCTTATTGGTTAAGAAATGAGGTAGGCTTCACTTATTCCTCATCTAAATGACCCCTGCAGGAGGCCCAGGTCTCAGCTTGCAGAGCACTGTGCCAGTAACCTCAGAAGGGTGTGGTAAAGAGATCTTGTAGGGAATGATGGATCTATTCTGGGTTTTAGTGTTTATGAGAATGTATTAACACTCATAGAACTAGATAGCCAGAAAGTCCATTTTATTCCCTGTTAACTTAAAAGACAAATATTTTCAAAATCGCTTTTATACCATTTACTTTTGATCTACTTTAGCTCCACAGGTCTGGGTGTTTCTAGATATTGCTAAAGATGAGCTGTTCTGATGCAAATACTGCAGCCCCCACCACAGTGCCTTCAGAACCACTGCTGGACCTTCTAGTGGTTGCTGTCAAAAAGGGAGTTATACTTGTGGGACACAGATTGCTCTTTAATGCCAGGCACTGTTTCCAACACAATAATTCGTCACTTGTTACTCATAAGAACGCCATGAGGTAGATGCTAGTCTATCATCTGAATTCTGCAAAGAAACCCAAGCACTGTGAGATGAGATTGTTTTGCCCAGACGTGAGCAGAATGTAGCAGAGCCCATCAGACCAACCTTCAGGCTAACTGGTTGTGTCAGGCTGTGTCAAAACCAGAGGGTTGGCACTGTGTGGTCTTTAATCAGTGTGTTGAGAGAGGCCTGTTCTAAACAACAACCACCATTGGAGTCTGTTTGCTGCACCCTGAAGAGTAAGCAAGACGATTGACAAGATAAAGTGAGCAGGAATTTGAATCCTCTTTGGTGGAAAAGAAATCGAACTATGCGGTTTATAGATGGATCCCAGAATGGGAACCCAGTTCTGTGAGTCTACCTGATCTTAAGCAAGGAAATGAGACATCTGAGCAGATATTATCTCTCTTCTTCTCTGGGCTGATGCCACCATGAGATGGTTCTTTTCACTCCACAGAGCTCTTCCCAAGTTGATGCAAAATCTGTGACCCTATGATTGTCCCTCTTCGGGCTCTACTGCCAACTTGACCTGTTTTCATCCTCTCAGCACTCCTCCTTCCCACCTCAGAGTGGCAAGACTGCCAGCCAAAAGGTTTATTTTCCAATCTGCTGTGGCCATTCCTGCCCTCTGGTGGCATGCATGTGGCAGTGTCACTGCTTTTTAACTTGGCAGCCATTAAAGAAAATACTCATCACTTAAACACAAGAACTGTTATATTATGATACTAGAATTCTTGTGACCAAGATGGGGTATAAGTGACTGATGGGCAGGTAGCATATATAATGTGCATACCCTGGACAAATGGGTGGTCATTGCCTTGTATGTGGTGGGTCAGTACAGTGTGAGATTTTACCACACCATGTAAAGCACTGAAATAGTTAAAGCACATGAATATCTGTCTTAATTAGGGTTTTACTGCTGTGAACAGACACCATGACCAAGGCAAGTGTTATAAGGATTACATCTGATTGGGGCTGGCTAACAGGTTCAAAGGTTCAGTCCTTCATCATCAAGGCAGAAAGAAGCATGGCAACATCCAGGCAGACATGGTATAGGAGGATCTAAGAATTCTACATCTTCATCTGAAGGCTGCTAGATGGGAGTATAAATAAAATATATAAATATAAATTAATATAGTTGTTACAGAAAACAGTATGGGATTTTTTGGAAAAGGGGAAATGGAATTACCATTTGGTCCAGCAGTCTCACTTCTATGCACACATCCAAAGAAATTGAAATCATCAGGACAATGAGCTAGAGAGAGTGGCTCTCCCATGATCATTTTGGCATGATTCACAATACCCAAGGTGTTAAATCAATCTGCCTTCATTGTCAGATCCTGTGGGACTGGTGATGATGAAATTATATTAGACAGTTAAAAAGACGAAAATCCTGTTGCTTGTAATAGGAATAAACCTGGAGAATGCTATGTTAGGGCAGATAAGCAGGGTACAGAAGGACACATGACCTCAGTTGGGGCATCTAAGAGTAGAAAGCACGGAAGTGTAACATCCAATTCTGGCTACTAGAAGTACAGAGAAGGTGTGGAGCGAAGGCCGGTGACACGGATCAAAGTTGCAACTGAGAAGAATGAGCTTCAGTCGTCCACTGTAAGGACCTCAGGTGTTAAATATTAAACAATAGCATATCTCCTATTATCAAATTGCCGAAGAGGATCTTAAATGTTTGTACCACGTAGAAAATGCTAACTACAGAACACAGTTTTATTTACATAATTGAATCATCCCACAGTGTAAACATATGTTTAAAAAGTCTCAGATCACCTTCCAGGTAAAATTCCAGTTATGAAAAAGGTCTCATCCTCAGGAAGAACTTCCCAGATATCCTATTTAAAGACACATTACTCTGAGACAAGCCACCTAGACTTTTTTACCAGCACATACCTCAAGTCATAGCTACCGGTTCATCTGTTACCAACTCTGACTTGCCAGACCTAAGTCTTACTGGGGCCCATCGTAGTAGGGATTGCATGAACACCCCTGATCATTGTTGGGGATGACCAGAAGTTTATTAGGAGGCATGCCTCTAGAAACACAAGTTCAAGGTCACCCTGAGCTACTTAGTAAAACTCTGTCTCAAAATAAAAAGTAAAAAGGGCTTTGCAACAGACAGAAACATTTTTAGGAGACAAGTCTAATGATAACAGTTGAATTCTTACCAGTGTGATGTTGACCAGAGTTCTCAAAAAAGGAGATTCTTGTATAAACTGCATAATCTCTTCAGCTCAAATATCTCACAAACTTTATCATCCAGAAATTGTACAAGAAGAGCACTTCAATTTCAGTAGTGACCAGTAGCTTGTTGGGATTAGGCCCCTTCGCAGATGCTGATCTTGAACATTGGACAAACATTTAAATCCAAATACATGATGTTGCTAGAGAGAAACACAAAGCAGAGGAGAGCACACCATGAGGGAGGGGAGTCACTTCACATCTACCCTGGTGAAACAGAAAGCAAGAGACTCCAGCACTAATGCAGAGGGCTTTGGTTGTAATGGTCTAATTTGTAACCAGTCAGCTTATAAACTGGTGTGGGGGGGGAGGGTCATCAAGACATGTTTAAGTTTCTCTCAAGAGGATTAGCCAAGGCTTTGCTCAGACCAGTTCTGTTTTTCCTTCTTGCTGACAGTTGTTGATCAGGGTGGAGCTTGTCATAAGACACTATGGGGAGAAACAGCACAGTGAGGAACCAGACTCCAAACAACAGAAAGTAATTTTAAGCATCTGTATTCTTGTCAAGTGTAATACACCATCATCAATTTGGATCATATTAAACCATGAAGTTGGCCTCAGGGCTACACAGGTGGCTTTGCCAATGAAGTTCTTGCTGTATGAACATGAAGACCTTAGTTTGTGTCTCTGGCACCCAGGTAAAATTCCAGGCACCGCAGTGTGCACTAGTATATCAGGAAGGTGTGGGTTGACCAGAAAACGGTATGGGAGAATTTTCAGAGGTGATAAGAACAACAAAAACCTACCTCACCTTGTCATTGAGCAAAATCGAAGAATTGTAAAGATTTTCTTAATTTTACTCTAGGTATATTTACAAGGATAAAATATAAACATAGAGTGGAACATATACTTCAGTTCCATGACTTAAGTAGACATTGTTCTGGATCTCAAATAGATAATAAGGTTTTAAAAATTATTCTTGGGTTGATAAGATAGCTTAGGCTCAGCCACTAAAGGCATCTGACACCATGCCTGGAAACTGAGTTCAGTCTCCACCCCACAGAGTGGAATGAGGGAACTGGTACGTGTGTGTGTGTGTGTGTGTGTGTGTGTGTGTGTGTGTGAATGTGTGTGTGTGAGTGTATGTGAGTGTGTTTGTGAGTGTGTGTGTTTGTGTGTGTGTGAGTGTAGGTGACTGTGTAAGTGTGTGTGTATGGGAGTGTGTGTGTGTGTGAGTGTTTGTGTACGTGAGGGTGTGTGAGAGTGTGTGTGTATTGTGATAACTGGAACACAGTCTATCAATAAATAAATGCAATTTAAAAAGCACAAAATGTTTATTTTACTTAGAAAATAAATTGTGTGTGTGTGTGTGTTTTAGTTATCATAACAAAATGACACAGCGTGTTTGGCTTAAACAGCAGGAATTTATTTTGATGCAGTCTAGAAGCTGGCATCAGAGTATTGCATGGGGGTCTGGCTAAGCCCACCTCCTAGCTTGCAGATGGTCACCTTTTGCTTGTGTCCTTAGGAGGTACAGAGAGTGTCTGTCCTAAGAAGAGCTGTACTCCATCCCAGGGTTCCATCAATACTGACCCATCTCCAGCTACCTCCCATAGGCCTTGTCTCTAAATTTCTTCTCACTGGGGTCACATTACACCTGAACTTAAGAGGGGTGTCGGATTTCACAAACTTCAGCATTATACATTCAAGAAAATTTGGAAATTACAAATAAACAAATAAATAAGTGTTGCCAGAATGCATTCACTACTGTGATTTACTTATAATTCCTTTTGTGTAACTTGTATATGGCTGTACTTATGTCATACATATCATTTTATATTATGATTATTTTTCTTTATTCAGTGCTAGGGATCCAGATCAGAGCTTTCTGCATAATAGGCCCCTCTATGCTGAGCTTTCTGCCCCAGTCATTTAAATTTAAATTTAGGCATTTATCCACCTAATTTGGAGAGCATCTCTAGCCTTCTGCTAAGTTATTCAAGGTGGCCTTGGGTTCACTAGAGTCCTGTTAGACCTTCAACTGTTACAGGTTTCTGCCTTCAGTGGAGCTGGGGTTGTTAGCATGTGCCAGCAAGCCCAGTCTTGATTTACCTAATATTACAGCATGAGGCTTCGCTACTCAACATGCTTCATCTGAACTCTGTTTGAATGGACAGAAACAATTCTCCAGGTGACTGCGTCATCCTGTGGCTGAATATTGGATTGTGTTAAATCTATTTAGACATGAAGTATTTACCTGTTGCTTGGATTTTTTTTTTTTTTTTTAGTATAGAATTCCTGAAAATGGAAGTTGTATGCTGTTAAAGCATATTGCCAAATTACTCTCTAAAAGTGCTCCAGTTTGCACAGCCATGAGCAATGGGCTGGAAGTGTGCTTTATGTATTTGCTTTTAAATGGGAGGTAGTTGGTTCCACTAATGTGCTTGCTGGCTTCTTTTCGACAGGTAAACAGAGTGCTGTGAAGCCCACTTCTGACAGTGCAGAAGCCCTGGGATTCTCTGACCCCAACTTTCCAGCTCCCTTTAGCTGGCGACCTGCACTTCAAACCTCATCTGCTTGATTTTGTGTGGAAGGAGTCTTCCCCTCCATCACAACCATGAACTTCCTCAGGAGGTGACTCTCTGACAGTAGCTTTGTGGCCAACCTGCCCAATGGCTACATGCGGGACCTGCAAAGCCCAGAGAGCTCCAGTAGCTCCCCAGCATCCCAGGCCACAGAGAGGCGACACCCCCAGCCCCTCGCTGCCTCCTTCTCTTCTCCAGGATCCAGCCTGTTCAGCTCCTTCTCCAGTGCCATGATACAGACCCCACAGGCTCCTTCGGAGCTGATGGAACCACCAACTCCTGTCACACCCGTGGTTCAGAGACCCAGGATCTTGTTGGTCATCGATGATGCGCACACAGACTGGTAAGCAGCTTCAGGGATAGAATCTGGGTAAGGTTGTCTTCCCTCAGAGAGGAAAGAATAAGAAGCAAATGTTAAAAGGGGCTTATGTATTTTCTGAGGCTAGCTGGGAGCAGGAGGAGTTCATCAAAGACAAGCTGTGTGTCTTGTATTCTAGGGGCCTTATATTGGCAGAGACATCTGCAAATTCCACGTCTGGCAGTTCTTGAAATAAACAGAGGTCCCAAGTCTGGAAAGTTCCATGAATATGTTATAAATGTCTTAAAGTTTTTGATACAGAAAGCACTTGCTCTCTGTGAGTGTTCTGGAGACAGCAGAGAAATCATACAACCTTTCTGAACAAGCAAAGTTCTTCAGCATGAAATACATTTCACAGTGTTTCCCAAGTTACCCTCTGTGTGTGTGTGTGTGTGTGTGTGTGTGTGTGTGTGTGTGTGTGTGTGTGTGTACCCTTATGTATCCCAAGATACACCAGTCATCGGATACTGCCCATTCTTACCCTAACTCATGAGAACAGATTACCCACAATTACCTCACACTTCTCCATTGAGCTTGACCTCTGATAGCCCATTGGGAGGGGTTGAGCAGTTTTCTGGCCTCCTCCAGACAGTAAGTTCTGAAACCAGAGGCCTGCAACAGTAGTTATTCAGCAAGTGAATAATCACAGGGGACCAGGTCAAGGACAAGCTGCTAGGCCAGAGCAGGTGAGATGCTCAAGTGTGTCTGCCTCTGGGGAATAAGTCTATACCCCAAGGTTGTGATCCTGAGAGGTGACAAATACTATAAGTCTCAAAAGAAATAACTGAGTTAAGGACATTGGATGCAAATATGGAGACACTGAATCGCTATGACCAGAGAGGAGCTGAACCTGTGCAAAACAGAGTTGTTTTATGTTGGTAGGCAGACTCGTGTGTAAGTATCTCCAGAACTCCAATAACTGGCACATGTCAGCACCCACTTTATCCCTGGGAAATTAGACAGGTTGGCGGGGGGGGGGCAAGCCTTTGCTTTGAAGTCAAAGCTGCTCATTTATTCAAACTGCATTCCTAATGGTCTCAATGCTTGTTGGGATTCTGTAAACCCCACCCCTCAGTTACCTAGCAACAGCCAGGTAAACCCTAACCCTCAATTACCTGCCAGTAGCCAGGTATGCTCTGCCCCAGTGACCTGACACTATAAAAGGGGCTGCTTGACCCCTCCTCTCTCTCTTGCTCTTGGCTCTCTTGCCCCTCTTGCTCTCCCACCCCTACCCCTCCTCTTCCCCTTTCCTTCCCCCTCCTCTCTCCAGGTGCTCATGGCTGCCTCTACTCTTCTACTTCTCTACTCCTCTTCTCCCTCTCTCTCTGCCTCTACTACCCTCTTAACTCTTCTATGACTTGAATAAACTCTATTCTGTACCATACCCTCACGTGGCTAGTCCCTCAGGGAGAAGAGATTCCTAACATGGGCCCCTCAGAGGCATCCCCTTTTCCCCCAGGCCTTGCCGCACCTCCATGGGCCATATGCCTTCCACTCTCTTCATCCTTCCCCTAACAATGTTAACATGTGTTCAGCTGATTTTGGTGGCAGGCCTTATGAGAAGTGATCTCTTTATTGTCCATTGCTTTATGCCATGAGTTTGAATTCAATCTCAGTTACATAGTCACTATGAAAGTCATGGAGAAGCTACAAAGGGGCATTGACGCCTGCACTCATACTGTGGCAGAGAACTGTGGACGTTTCTCTGTGTCACTGATGACACAACACAATCATAATGACAGCAGAACCTTCCAGGCATTCTTGACTTGAGTCTTCATCCCCAGGACTGTGCAGAAAGGGCGGGGTTCGTCCCATTGTTTCCGGATTCCTGTTGCCATTCCTTCTGCTTAGCCCCTGCTAAGCTGATCTTACAGCTCTGTGTCTGCCCACAGTGCCTGTGGTACCATGACAAGGCACAGTGAACAGGGCTGAGATCCAGCTAGTGGCCCCAGTGAAGTAGCATCTACATTTTTTACTTTGGCCATCAAGCTTCATAGTCCATACAAGTACTTTAATTAAATCCCTATAAATCTTATATAAGTATTTTAATTAAATCTGTATAAATCTTAGGTGCTGCTCCCTTGTGAGGGTTTGGGAGGGGAGATAATTTTGACTTGAGCAGTCAGTCTCTCAGTGTGTTGAAACATCTATCACTTGCTCACACTTTAATTGGGTTTTAAGAACAAGTGTTTGGTTTCTGGTATTCTTTCTGCCCTTTGGTGTGGAAAAAGAAACTGAGGCTCATGTTCTTACCTGAGAGTTGGCTCCATATTCACTGAATGTTTGTGACTGAGAGACTTCCTTCCACAGGTTCATTGGCTTCTCCTTTGAACTCTGTTCTTAAATCTTTATGACCTCTCTAACCTCTCAGCTCAGTGACATTTCCAGCTGTCTCCAAATTAATGTTCCCTGGGTGCCTTAGAATTGATCTTGCTGGTTGTGGTGGGGTACAGCTATAATCCTTGCATTTAGGAGGCTGAGTTTGAGAGGACTGTAAGTTCAAAGCCAGCCTTTGCTACATAGGAAGACTGTTTCCAGAACAAACAGCTTGCAGACACCAGAAGATTCTCAGTCCTACCTCTCCAAGCCTCCAAATATGCCTGGCCACAACTACTGAACTTAGCCAGCAGATGGCAGGCGAGCCCCGTGGTCCAGTGCATCCTGGCAGAGCCAGCTGTCCCCAGGTTCTGCTTCTTCCCAGCTCCTCCTCCCTTGTGAGAAGTTCTAGAGAGGAAGATGTGAAAAGAGAAGAAGGCTGCTCCCACAGCCTTTTCCTTCCCCCTTTGAGATGATAATGAATGGGTTTATAGTGTCTGGGCTAAGAGTGACCCTACCTCCCAGCCCCAGGGGCACAATGCTCTCTGCTTCCTGACCCATCTCAGACTCAGCCCTGAGAACTACTGTCTTTGTTTATTGGTCGAGGACCAATCTATCCCACAAGGTTTTCTTGCAAACAGTGTGTTGGTAACACACGTCTCTTCTCAGCGTCCAGCTGGTGGGCATTCAAACCTGTGGGTCCAACCAAGTCTACCTGAGTACTGGCCAGACCTCTAGGAAAGGGACCTTATTTTTTCCCTTAATTTTCATCCCAACTAGTCCCAAGTGGCTCCACCCTTGGAGAAAATGACACACCCCCTCACAGCAACCAGTCTCCTTAGGAAAGGGTGGGATCTTGTGGGCAACACCTCTTCTCTCTCTGACACAGTGTGGACAGGTCTATGTGCTCATGGTTACAGTGACAATGTCATATCACTTCATGACAACCTTCCCTGCCCTGACACTCTTAAAACCTGTGTGCCTTGACATGAGGAATAATAAGATGTCCCATTTCCTGATTTATGTTTCTCAATCATTTATTCTCAGCTCTTGGACCAGACATTAATCTTTCTGTTAACCAACATCCTCTGAGGAGAGGGGATAAAAACTGTGCCAGGCTGAGAACAGCCCATGAGTGCAAACATAAATATTTAGGAGGCAGTTTGACAGCCGGTCTTTTGGGAGAAACAATACTGGGGTGTTCTCCTCTTGTGCCTTTTTCAGCCACATGCTTTTGATTTTGATCAGGTTTGCGGTGTTTGCATTTTCTGAGAGTGAACTGAGATCCCAGGCCACCTTTGCTGCAGGCGTTCATGGCTGAACACTTTGAGACATGGCTTGTGCGGGTAAACTTAGCCATGCCACCAGTCTCTAGAGAGCCTCTTGCCACCCTACTGGAGGTCTGGCGAGGTAGCAGGTCTGTCCTCTGGGATGGGATGAAGCAGTCAGTCTTGGGAACCACCAGAGAAAGGGGTAAACAGGTGAGTAGGTTTCCAAGCTCAGTTTTCTTCAGCTTGCTGCCCCGGCAGGAAATGGTTCCCTTGCCTATAGCAGTTTCCCTGGCTTCCAGCTTCCAGTGGGTTTGTTGCCTTGTGTCTGGCTACCTTCCACCCTAGCATCATCTTATCCTCTCTGGAAACAAATCAGCTTCCACCCTTTGATGATGTATCACCAGCCCAAAAGTCATGAGCCTAGAGTCCCCCGGCTCTGTGTGTGTTTTCAGCACTACATCCTGCTTTGCAAACAAGTGGTTCCTAATTGTAACCTCATCTTAGCAACTTCTGTTCCCTGTTCCCCCAAAGACCCTTCCCTACTCTGTTTATCTGGCCAATCTCTGTGCATTCTTACAAACTTGACTAGTTAAAGATGTTGCCACTTCTGGGGAACCACTTCTGAGGACATCTTGTTTCCGGTGCTGGTTGCTACCTCCCTGGTACAGTCGCACATTGTTCACCACAGCCTTGTGGCTCATCTCAGAGCAGATGGTAACTCACTTTTCCTCAAGTTGCTCACTCATGTCTTGTATTATGTAGAGTTCAGGACACACTCAGTGCACAGTCTGTGTATGTCATTGTCCATATCCCTGTGTAATCAGAATGGCATTATGAACTTACACGTTACCTGACCTTAGTAGTCGGTTTGCTATACACACAGTCGAAGGGGTCACAGTCCTGATCCCCATACTGTGAGAATTTAGCTCCTTATCAATATGCTAGAGTTCCTGAAAAGTGAATGGTTAGGATTGTTTTTAAAAGAGAAAGGAAAGGCTGAGAAGGTCCTAAGATCAATCCACAGAAACCACATAAAAATCTGTATCTGGTGGCACACACTTGCAGTCTAGCAGTGTGGAGTTGTAGACCATGAGATCCCGGGACTTAATGGCTATCCCCATTCTAGCTGACTTGGCAAGTTCCAGGCTCGGTGAGAGATCTTGTCTCAACAATAATATGAGCAGGAACTGAGGAATGTCACAGAGGTTTACCTCTGCATCCAGAGATGCACACATCCCATACATACACATGAATAACCCCTTGCACATGTACACATGCAAAAGTAAGCAGGGAGATGTGTGGACACACCAACTGGAGCTCCAGTTTTGAATTTCAAAATAATAATAATAAACATTCTGTTCATTAGCAATTGCAAAGACCATAACCAGGTGGAGTAGGGGACCCACCCTGCTTGCAGGTTCTCTGGCATGAGAGGGTCACTGGGGCATGAGGGTTCACACAAGCCTTTGTCCTGGTGGTCCTCTCTCCTCTCAGCTAACTTGTTCTCAAATTGAATGCAGTTCCATCTAACAATGGCCTGTCTTATGTCTGCTTACCCCACCTTGCTTATTTGACAAGCAGAAAGTGTGTGCTTCATCTGAAGTGTCCCCTAGCCACCATGCATGAAGCCTAGAGGCATTCATACCTCATTTGCCTGGCAAGGCACAGTTAATAGTAACCCTGGCTGAGTGCCTGTTGCACATCTAGACTGACAAAGACTGAGATGGGCACCTGTGCCCCCCCACACACACCTGTGGTCCTCCCACTCCTAAATAGTTCCATTGAGCCTCTGGGAATAGAGCAGCACAGACAACAGAGACAGGGAAATGTGTGATGATCTGGAAAATTATGGGCAATGGCAAAGGCGTGAGTGTGACAATGAGGGGGCATGCTTAAATTCCACTTCCTCTCACCCTCACATTCACCCTAACAGAAAAATCACATCGGCTCTGGTGACAGTCACACAGAAGTCACAGGAGACATCAGTGCTCAGCATTGCTCACTTCCCAGCAGACTGAGCAGGGGCTGTTTTCCAGGTAAGGAAGCAGCAGAAGATCCTCGTACCTGCTCAAGGAAGCCACAGTGGCTGAGCTGGGGCAGGGGAACAAGAGCCACCTTCCTACCCAAGCCTCCCATGCTGGGCATGAAGGAGATGCTGGGCAGTTTGGATGGAGCAGTAAAGCAGAGACATACAAGAGTCAGCAAACTCCAAGGACTGACCATGTCCGCATTATTACATGAATAGATTTATAAATGGGCTTCATGTCTTTTCCTGTTGCTGGGGTGAAGAACTCTGACAAGAGCAACCTAAGGAGAGATGATTTTTTATGGCCAACAGCTCCACTTTGTCACCTGTTACTCTGGGGGACTGATGGGGGCTAGAACTTAGGGTATGTGGTTACATACATGGAACCCATAGAAAGAGCATGTGTATTGCCACCCAGCTTATTCTCCATTTAAAACAGACCAGGGTTCCTACCCAGGGACCAGTCTCTCCCACAATGAAGACTGGTCTTCTCATATCAATTCATATAATTAAGGTAACCCCCACAGGCATGACTAGAGGCAAACATCCCAGGTGACAATGAACTCTAACAATCTCAAGCAGTTCCCATTGCCAGGCAGTGTGCTAAGTGGTTCCAACACATTCTATAATTTAGGGCTCTTAATTACTGTGTGGGTACCAATATTATTCTTACTTTATAAAGAAGAAAGCTTTGTGACCTAAACCAAAGCAGATGTTCCTGGCATCCTGGGATTCAACAAGGGCATTCGAGGACAAGCCTGGGTGGCACTATGTTCTTGCTACTCCCTCCTCTGCAACTGAAGCTCAGGACCTCCTGTGATGCATGTTAGTAGGCTCTGGCATAGCCACCACACACACACATACACACATACACACATATCCAGCATCTGACACCTGAGAGAATGGTTGCAAAACTCCATTTACACCCTATTGGCCAAGCACAGAAGACCAGTGACCTCACCCTGGAGGGAAATGCCATACCCCACCCAGGCATCCTCACCCCACCAGACTGTAAAGAAAGGGAGTCCTCGAAGGCATCCAGACACTCGTGACCTCAGACTGGCAAAGTGAGCGTTTGGTAAGAGTTGTTCTTGGACACACAGAGAATATTTTTCCTCTTTTTAAATCACCAAGGAAGCTGAGACAGAGACTTTTCCATTCTTTCTAGCTGATTTGATGTTACAGTTGTCACTTCCAGGAACATATGTCAGATGTGGACTTCTATGAGAATGAAATAGAGAAGATTAAGTTCTAGAGAATTCCAGTGTGGTAGGTGGCAGCCCAGAATTAAGGCCCACATTTTACTTTCACCATCTCTGTGTCTTGGTCAGCTTGCTTGTGAGCTTGTAAAGCGGGTGAATGTACTATCTCTGTCCCTCCTCATTAAACTTGGGTTTAATTATGAGAAGTTCCTTTCTCGTCTCTTTCACATGAATTCTTTAGCACATCTGAGTCTTGTGTGCCCAACATTAGCTCCACCTTGTGGCTGTTTCTCCAGTTTAACAACTAGTGTTTTGAGGACGGTGCCTAGCACACCCTAAGACCAATGAACGAGATGGCTATTTCATTAGTGAAGAGTCAGACACCAAAGAGTCTCTGTTTCTTCTGTAGGAAGGGTCAGACTTGAAGGTGCCTTTGGGAGGCTCTCTCAGAAGACACTTGGGTGCTCTGGAGTTTAGGAATATTCCCTGAGACTTTCTTGGTATTCCCAAGGCTCCTTGCTGCCTCCTAGGTGGTAACAGAAAGTAGAAGACTTCCCTAAGTCTTCTACTGAGGGGTCAGACTGCTTCTGACTGTTTGAACGGGAAGACACTTCAGAGTGTCTCCCTGAGGACTTGCAGTGGGCCTAATTGGTCCCATGGTAACCAGTATATTCTGCTTCCATCACCAGCAGGTAGGGGTGGGGAAAGGGTGTGATCTCAGAGTTGGCATCACCGGCAGTGACCCATGGGAAGGCATGCTAGTGACTCTTCTCATTTGTATGACAAGATACCTGATCAGAAGCAAGTTACAGACTCAGACTTTAAAGTTCCTTTCTTGGTGGAGAAAGTATGGCAGGAGTTGTGGAAGGCAGGTGCATTGTGTCAGCATCTAGTAGCAGGATGAGATGGGTGCTGGTGCACACTGGCTTTCTCCATTGTAGACCATCTGAGAATCCAGCCCATGGGATGGTGCCACCCAGAGGTTTGTTCCTATGGTGATTCTATAGGCCATCAAACTGATCATAAAGATTACCATCAAAGTGGGTTTGTCTCAGTGACCAAATAAAAACACGGGTTATCAAGTGAGTACCTAGTGAAGGAGCCTAAGGATATACAGTGAGGCATGAGATGGACATATACTAAACATTCGTTTACTATTCACTTGAGATCTGAATTTCATTGAGTGTCTAGTATTCCTTCCCCCACCCCCATCCTCAGGGAAGAAGGTAATATGTGAAACAGCAAGAGACCAGCCTCTGAGATGCCTTGCTTTATGTTGGGGGAGTCAGATCAGGTCTCCTGATTGGTCCCATCCTCAGAGCCCAGCTTTCTCTGATTTCACCAGCAGGGAGGGAGATAATAAGCCCAGAGCACAGTCCTCAGCCAGACAGTAGATCCCTACTTCCCTTTCAATTATGAGACATTAGTCAAGCCTAACCTTCCAGCCTCACAGCCCTCCTCTGTAAGGCATGACTACAGACTAACTTTGCAGAAGGACAATGACAGTGGCCTCGGCAAGCTTGGTACATGGCTCAGCCTGACATAATAGACCCTGGGATGGTAATTGTGATTATCAATTAATTGCAGTTACTAATTGCTTATGAATATACTAGCCCTGGGAGCCAGGGGGAAGGACGCTGCTTGGCATGCTTCTCAGTTCAGCTGGCTGTGCTGGAGGGCGAGCTTCCAGGAGTCCTGGAGGAGGGGTATCTAGGTCCTGGCAGACTGGCAGTCACTCTGAGTTACAGAGAGAGCTCCAAGTCAATCAGCTGGCCTGAGTGTAAATGGAGAAGCTTAAAGCTTAGATGCATAACCCTGCTGTCGACCCCCAGCTCTGGGGAACAACTCATGACCACTGCCACTGTAAGGCCCTCTATTGCATAACGCAACTCTTGTATGTGGAGAGCTGTAAGGTGCTTCTGGTGAAATGAACAGAGGGGGAGTCTCATAAAAGAAGTATCACCTCCTATTTGCTTTATTTATTAACTCAATCATCCCACCTGACCCCACCTGGGGGAGGGCTTCAGTGCTGGACATTAGCCCTGTACCTCTGCCCTCCTTCCCTGCATTTCTCTCTGCCCTGGTGTCCAGGGAGAGGGGAGGGGCCTGGACATTCCCCATCAACCAGTTCTGTTGCCTGGAGACAGCTCAGTTTTCCCAGGCCCGGCCCCTTTTATCAGGGCGACAATGTGCACACACAGTGAAGGCCTTGTGTAACACCCAAGCCCCTGACCCTTTGACTTGAAGAATTTTTCAAATGCTGACCCTTCTTCGTGATGTCTTCGAGGGCTGGTGTCTTTGCAGCTTCCTACCCAGCCTCTGTGAGTAGAGAAGAAGGAAGGTGGAGGGAGGGTAAACAGAAAGATTGTTACCACCACCCTGCTCTTGTAGAATCTTGGGGAGAGCTTCACCCTTGGAACCTAGCTAGAAGATACAAGGCAGATAGATGTCTTTGAACAGAAGGGAATATGGATAAATTTTCCCCTGAATCTCTTTCTTTCTGTCTGTCTCTCACTTGCCTGAGCTATGAGATCTCAAATGTAAAGGACACATTTCATCCCAGAGCACCTGCTTGCTTAGCTATACCACCACGTGGATGCATGGAGATTATGCCTATGGATGAGTGAACTTGCATGGCACACACACTCACGCACATGCACACACTCTGTATGGACAGTATCTCTCTCCTGCTTATGTCACACACACACTTACCCTAAGGGTTGAATTTTAAACTCTAGATATTCATTCACTGAGTGAACACTGAATACTGGGCAAGTATGGCACAAAACCCAATTCCCCATAAGGCACCTGTACGTGTGCAGGAACGAATTCTCACTGACTCCTCTACATATATCTACAGCCCATAAGCTCCTCTGTCTCCCATCCATTCGCTACTAGAAACAGAGGATATAGCCGTGAAGCAAACAGCCCTCATGCTGATGTTTGTGTTGTGGATGTGTATCCTAACAGCAGGTTCTAGGAGACCATCTGGAGTCTGAGGCCGACAGGCACAGAGGCTTCTCCTGAGAGCTGAATGAAGCAAAACAGAGAGACCAGAGTGATCCCCGTGGCTCCAGAAGAAGAGCCTCAGCCTCTCTTATGACTTTGTGTAGATTCCAAATGCCCCCACCCTTTTTTTTCAATATGTAGACAGAGTTCAGGGCACCATGCATTCAACACCTGCACTCTATCAACTGAAGTATAACCAACTGTCTAGGGCACAGTCCCTCCGCATGCTAGCATGCTTCTCTAAACACTTCTTAACCTGAGTCCCCTCACACCCTTGTTCTCCTCCCTATCTCCCATTTCCCTTCTTGGTGAAAACTGGCCAACTGTTCTCTAGGCTCAATGACACTTTGATTTCTTCAGGGCTGCATCTCTGTGCCTGAGATGACTAATGGATAGACATTCCTGGGTTAAGATAACACAAAATATGCAGACATAAGCCGATTATAAGATGTGCTGTAGATACGCATAAGAAATACTGGAGTGGAATTTAGTTTCTTGCACCATTTTCTAGAGCATGAGATCAGGTAGACAGATCACGTCCTCATTTTTCCCCATCTATCATCTGACTAATGTACCAGCACCCCCCCCCCCCACAGCCAGGTGTTCTGCCTACTGCTTGTCTTGTCTGTGACAGACTCCTGGGCACAGTTGCCACCTGCTTTCTACATCTCCATGGGGTTGAGCTGTTCCTGACCACCCAGTTAGAGACACTTTCTCTGAACTGTAGCACCAATACCAGGCACAGTTGACTACCTTAGCTGATGTCAACCTACAAGCAGCTGGAAATTCCCATCAATGACAGTCTCAAAATTCTGTAAAGTAAATGGCTCACTACTGAGAAAACATGACTGAAGTTGGCACCAGGTGTATGCGTGTGAGGGGGGCATGATAAGACACCACACTTGACCTCTGTCCTTGGGAGGACTTATGGTTCAGAGGGTGGCAAACCTACTCCTTATAATGTTCAGTGTAGAAGTCTCAGGGGGAAGAAGGCCCCTTCACTCACATCCTTGACTGTTCTGGGGAAAGTGGTGCAAGGAAAAGACAATGTGAAATTAGAAAGAAATGGCATGCAGGCCTGCACCCCACATTTCCAGATAGCAGCTACAAAGTCTACCAGCCCTCCTGACAGAGGAAAACAGCAGCCAGCCCCACGAGGCAGTACAGTGTGGCTTCTGATTCCAACATCACAGAACGGAAGGGAAAGAACAGGAGATCTTCTGCCCAGAGCCTGTCACACCCACTCACTTTCCTAGTGATTCTGCCCAGAGCCTGCCACAGCCACTCCTTTTCCTAGTGATTCTTCCCAGAGCCTACCACATCCACACACTTTCCTAGTGATTCTGCCTAGAGCATGCCACACCCACACTTTCCTAGTGATACTTCCGAGAGGCTGCCACACCCACACACTTTCCTAGTGATTCTGCCCAGAGCCTGCCACACCCACTCACTTTTCTAGTGATTCTGCCCAGAGCCTGCCACACCCACACTTTCCTTGTGATTCTTCCCAGAGCCTGCCACATCCGCACACTTTTCTAGTGATTCCGCCAGAGCCTGCCACACCCACACACTCTCCTAGTGATTCTGCCCAGAGCCTGACACACCCACACAGTCTCCTAGTGATTCTGCCAAGAGCCTGCCACATCCACACACATTCTTAGTGTTGTAGTCTGTTAATTTTTCCGTGACTATTTCAAAATACCTGGCCAGAACAATGGAAAGGAGGGAGATTCAGTCCATCACAGTGAATAAACTGTGGATTTGAGAGCATACGATAACCAGCCACATTGCATCTAAAACCAGAGAGCAAATGGAGCCGGGTTAATTTTATCAATGGTAATGTATTAATAGGGTGATGGTTTGTACATGCTTGGGCCATGGAGTGGCACGATTTGGAGCAGCTGTGTCACTATGGGTGTGGGAACTTGATGTTGTGTCAAATTGACAATAAAAAAACTAACCAGTACAATATCAGAGGACAGCCTCAGCTCTGGTTCCATGTGTGCTGGTCAACTTGTTGAGACAAGATCTCTCAGAGACCAGCTAGACTTGCTGACCCCAGAGATCTCCCTGTCTACACCTCCTAGCACTGGGGTTACAGGCATGCACATCATCGCTGTTTTGTTGATGTTTAATGTGGGTTGTTGGGATTAAACTCAGATCCTCATGCTTATTAGACAGCTCTTGCTAACTGAAGTATCACACCTAAGTCCTAAGTTTACTCTTAAAAAATCCCTAATAGCCTTCTTTATCCCAATATAGAGGTCTGTTCATTTCTTTATTTGTTTTTGATATAGGGTCCTATGTAATTCAGAATGATTTCAAGCTTGCTATGTAGCTAAGGCCAACCTTGAACTCCTGATTCTCCTGCCAAAGACACGTGACTGTTGGAATTACAGCTGTGTGCCACCATGCTGTTTTATAAGGTATTAGGGTATTGATCTCAGGACTCTGCATGCTAAGCTTTGCTCTCTGCCAACTGAGTCTTATTCCAGTCTTAAAGTTGAGTTCTTACTGTTTGCTCTGTAACCCAGTGTGCCAGAGATCTACATTCATCTTCCCACTGAATCTGCAAACCCCTTTTGGGGATTTCAGATGATAAATGTCTCTCCTGTCACTCTTCTCAGACTACAGAGGTTCCAGAAAGAGCATGTGAGCCAGGACTTGTACCAGGTCTGCCTTGTCCCACATCTATTTGCTTAATCCAGTCTTACATGGTTCATTCACACATGCTCAGTTCAGTTCCTCAGTTAACTCATGGTCTCCACTTCCTGATTCTCATCTGAGCTATGTTCGCACTGACACTGGGCAAACTGGTGAATCATTCCAAGCCTCAGCTTCCCAATATACAAATTCAAAATTACATCAGGATCTAGTCTGAGGAATGGATGAAAGAATGACATGGATTCCACAGATTAAACCCTCAGCATGCTGCCTGGTAACTAATGAGCTCTCTAGAAAGAAGCATTAGCTGCTCTCATGACTAAATTTCCCCCAAAGCATTCAGACACTGAACTTAGGGACTCCCACTCTAGTAAATGCTTTCTCTGTTCTCTCACCAACAAAAGCCTTTTTTTTTCCTTTATTGCTTTTTTAATTTGGTTTTTAATTTTTAAGAGAAGATTTTAATGTATAGCTTTGGCTGCCCTGTGACTCCCTATGTAGGCCAGGCTGGGTTTGAACTTGATCCTCCTGCCTCTACCTCCTGATGGCTGTGGCCCTACAGGTAGATGAGCTGTTTGTTGACTGCCCTGTCCTTGGGTCAGGAGGTCAGTAAGAGCTTGTCAGTATTGTAGCACTGTACGGTGATTTCAGTGCAGTTTGAGAATCATACTGTTTGTTCCCCATAGGCTCTGCTCCAGCTTGCTAAAGCAAGAAAGCCACAAGGCTAGCTTTCATTGCTACTGGCAGAGAGCTAGCAAGATAAAGTCACTGTCTTTCTGAAGTCATTATGGGTTACATAGGACGATGTGTGTGTTTGTGTGTGTGTGATACAAAAACAAAGCCAGCAAACAAACAGTAGGATCACATTTACCTCCTGTCTGCACAGCTCCCTCTGCCTTCCTTACCCAGATCCCAGAATGTACCTGTTTGAAACCAGACTGTCTTTTTTTTTTCTCCCCGAGTCAAATCTATCCTCTCCTCATACGTCCCAGCAGATATCATAGATGGCAGAAGAACCAGATGGTTGTGAAAGGTTGTTTATTGTGTGTGCAAAGACATTTACCGCCATCCAGATGGGGAGGAATATAAACCATCTGACTTGGCCCTTCGTTCCCTTGATTCACAGAGAGGCACCTTATAGGTCAGAAGTAGCAGCTTGGAGAAATCTTTGTCAGATGGATCTGGTGTGTCAGCTAGATAGTTCTTGTGATCTGCATTTGCTAAGATATCTAACCCTCTCTCCTCAGGGGAAAAAAAACCTACAAATTTCCATCAGCATTAATGACTCCTTTTTTGCCAAAAGTAATCGTTTGGATCAGACAGCTGACCGCTAGGGTCAAGAGTCATCAGTCACTGGCAATGGCCCCTGCCAGCTGTGAGATGGGACACTGGAAGGATTTTTATGTGTAGTTGAGATGTCCTGAAAGGATGAGGCTCCCTTCTCGGGTCACTGGAAGGCTGCCCATTGTAAGGCACATTCTTTGCAGCCTAGAGGCCGATCGTAACTAGGAGCAGACTGAGGGCTACATCAGGCAGTCACGCAGACTGCACTGCTGCACGGGCCTGCGGCTTGTTCCTGCAGGTTTCCAGTCTTCTCGAAGCCATCCATAGCCCAAGATGCAGTATCACTCTCAAGGAGAAGGAAGAGCCTCAGAAACATTGCCGGAAGTTGATTGCTAACCTGAGCCCTGGAAACCCAGCTTCTCAGGAAGCTGCAACAAGACCACTCAATGTTCAAGGCCAGCTGGGGAAAATTAGAAAGCCCATATTTCAAAATAAAAGGTAGAAATAACCCTGGCAGCATAGTTTAATGGTGGAATACCGCTGAGTGCACCCAAGACCCTAGATGCACTTCCTAACATCTAAAATGGAAACAAACAAAAAGCCACCCTTGGTTCTTGGTATGCTCAGTTCTTAATATAGATAGGTAGGTGTTTTGGAAAACTGGGATGCGGGTCACCCTTTACTGGTAGCAGGTTCTATTTACATGCCTACTATCTTAACAACCCTGTGAGAGAAATAAAATGATCTCTCCAGTTTTACAGAGATGAAATTGGAGCACAAAACCTTCACTAGCCTAGCCCAATGTGTGACACAGGAATGTTTCTTCATCCAGGGACAGCTTCTACAGCTCACCATAGTTCCCAACACTTCTGAATATTTCCCAGACAACAGACACAGGGACAGAGGGTCCGTCATTGTGTCTCTGAAATGAGAACAATTACAGCATTGGGGGGGGAGGGTTCTTGCTTAAACTTTTAGGCTGACTGTGATAATTAAAACCAGGACCTGTCCTGTTTCTGCTCTTAGAAGCAAGACCATCACTAGCTGTTCTACACATCAAATTCCATTTTTTAATTTCCTCCTCCACTTCTTTAATCCAGGCCACTACTCTGAGGTCTCTGTCATGATGCCCACATGCTGTTGACTAACAGAACTGATTACTCTCCCACAGCAGATGCCAACAACTGGAAAATGGGCTCTGAGATGGTTCAAGAAACTATTGGCACTCAGAAAGGGAAAAAATTCATTTTCCCAATACATGATTGTACGGTTGAAGCCATGTAGTGTGCTTGTGGGGGTTTTCATTTCACCTTCCTGCACATGTGTGCTCCCATAACAGAGTTTTCTCAGTCTTAGCATAGTCCCTTGTAAATTTGGCTTTTGGTCTTGATCCTGCTTCTGCTCATAAAGGACTTCAGACCCCTATAGCCTCACACAGTGTGGAGCCTGGGACACAGAAGGCTTCAGTCAGTGTCAAGTGTCTATTTGCTCTGTCCTTAGAGATCACAAGAGCAAGGATGGGGGGAAGGGTCCTGCTGTGAGCCAGGCATTAGCACCAGATGCTGGCCAAGAGTGATCTGGCCTTCCAGAGGGGAGAAGTCACTCTTTATTTCACAGGAGAGGAACTCAGGGAATGTGACTGTCTATGTGCTCACACAGAAGGTGAGGATGAAGTCTGAGCAGTGTCCCAGGTTCCCATCCCCTCTCTCCCCCTACATCTTGTTTTTTCCTTTTTGAGTACTGAGAATCAAACTCAAGCAAGCTACATCCCTGGCTCCTGTAGATTCTTTTCTTATACAAAAATGCCTTTGTTCTACACATACACATACATACACACACACACACACACACACACACACACACACACAGACACACACATACACACACATACACACATATAAAGAAACATACACACATACATACCCCCCCACACATTGCATCATTCTGACTATCAATAGAGTCTACCATATTAGTTACTTTTAACAAAGTAGCTACTGTAGCAAACTACCTGACAAAAGCAAGCTGAAGAAGAAAAGGTTTATTTGGTACAAAGTTTGTGGGGACAGGGGAGGCAGGAACTTGAGCAGGCTGGTGGCATTGTGTACACAGTCAGCAAGCAGACAGGGATGAATGTCAGTGCTCAGCTTTTTTTCTCTTTTCTGTCCAAACCCTGGACCTCAGTTCATAGGATGGCTATAGTTAACCACCTGTAGTTCTAATCTGGAAACTCACACAGCCATGGACAGAGGCTTGTCTCGTGGATAATTCTAGAACCTGTCAAACTGACAACCAATGTTATCCACCACATCTACTTATCCCACTTTGGTTCGGTCTTGACAAAATAAAAAATGCTGTTCTTTTGTTCACTGAATATTTTCTGAGCACCTACTATACTGTATTGCGGATACTTTCTTAAGCCTTGAGCATCTTCCTAAATAGAGACTGGGCTCCTGCCACAGGCATCTGCTGCACTGACCGATACACAGGTAGCAGGGATAAATACCAGTATGAGGGAGTTCAGCTCAAAGGAAGGAAACAGTAAGCCTGGGACTGTGCCATTCTCCCCATTAAATATATGAGAAAACTGAGGCTCAGGCAAAGTTGAAGACTTGCTCAAACCCCAAGGACAAATAATGACTAGGGTTAGAGTTCATTGTGTGCTGATGACATGGTCTGTGTCTTTTGTGCATTGCTTCAGCCCTCTTACCCACTGCCTGACTTGTCTTGCTGTTACCTTTGTTTATTGAAGGAAACCTGAGTCACTGAACTTGAATGTCCCCAGCCTGAGATCAAGATCTGGAAAGTGTCTAAGTCAGGCCTAGGCTTTGGCTGCATGGCTCTAGAGCCTGAGTCTTTCCCCCCTTTGAACTCCAGACTCATTGACCTGCTAGAGTCTATGACTGTCGTTTCTGTAGGAGAGGCTGAGAAAATGCATCATGACAGTCTTTGTCCTTCAGAGAGCCCTCATGCCGAAGTGCTGATAATGGAGACTCTGCTGTAGGGATGTGGGAATCCCCGGCAGAAGCCTCTCTCCACAGGAGAGTACTGTGACTCAAGTGCATGTCATCGTGGGCTCCCCAGAGTTGGAGAGGGATGCCCCAGGAATCTAAGGCCTCCAAGGGACAGCAGCATACCAACTGACATTCTTGTGTCTCAAAGGGCACCTGGGTCCAGGAACCCTGGGAACTTAATGAACAGGCCGGTGGGTTGGCCCATGATGAGTCCAGAATGAGCCCCATGCAACCTCCTCAACACAAGAAGCCAAGCCAAGAGAAAGGGACATGTTATCTTGATGGCAGGGCCCAGATTATCAACTCAGAGAATGGGTTAGTCTAAACAGTCTCCCTCTGAGAAGTTGGAGGGGCAGTGGGGTACAGGTTCCTCCATGTATTTAGAGAAGTCATGACTTGAAATATCTCAATATATCAATACTTCCTGCATCTTTCAAAACTGTAGGAAAGAAGTTAAAGCCTGTATCCTCTAATTTTGTTTTGAGTGGACTTTGAGACAACCCCAGTGAGTTTAACAGTGACATGGGACCCAGCCCTACCAGTAAGTGTTGGAGGGCCAAGCTGTATGTAACTTGGAAAAAGTCTATGCCTTTGTTCTTCTTTTGCAGAGTTACAGAGAACACTCTAAAACATTATCTTTTACTATTTTGTATTATAATTAATTTCTAATTCTGAGTTCAAAACCCTCAAATGCCTAGTATCTTTAACAAGCATATGATAATGGTCTTTCTACCTATATGTATAACTCTTCCTTAAGGCAAATGAGATATGAGTTTCTTGTCTCTTGTAATGAGCTGCTAAGTGGATCTTAATTTAAAAAAATTGAAGAGATGCCCCAATTCCTTCTTTGGTTTCATCATAAATGTAAACCTTTAAAGCAACATGTTATTATGTGTGAGGATTCTTGTTTCCAGGTAGGGATGAACTCCCAAATCTCCAAAGACATTTGCCTATCTCCCAAACACCTGTGTCACAAAACAGGGCTCCCAGGGCTGGTTGTGCCTCTGGTTTCACCTAGACTTCTAAGCTAGCCCTTTTCTCCCAAAGGGTCTGGTCCATATCCAATTCTGCTGATGTTTTGGCTTGGATCAATCCCTGGGGGTAGTGGCTAAGCACAAAAGGTCACAAGATGACATGAATATGTAATTTTACTTTATTTAGATATATATACACTGGTGTACTGGGGGATTTAGGGTGTGCATACACATATGTGTATACAAGTTAAGAATAGAGGAAAACATAAATGGATGTGGAATATGTTTGGTCTTTGATGTGTGTGTTTGTGATTTTTTTTTGACAGACCAAATACCTTTTTTTCTACATACACACACTTTGATGTACTATTGGGTATAATCTTCTAAGTTGAGATCCAATGCATTTTTATTCACTTAGGGGAACATGACCCTAAGAAACTAATTGGACACAGCCCATGCCTTACTCTCCTGTGGAGGCTGTAGATGTTTTACGGGTGTGTTTAGAAGCCAAACCTGGAGCTGGAGACACAAAGAAGTAATTTGAGTTGGATCAAGAGGAATGACAAGAAGTTGTGTATACTAATTTTAGTATCTATGATGGGCAGCAGTTACAAGATTCCTATACCCTCCCCTGGCACATGCTTGGCTGTGTCCTCAACCTTCCACGCTGAGACAGCTGGACAGACACAGACACTCACAGATCTTAGATTGCAGTGAAATCCTGGAGGGCTCTGTTGTCTTAAATAGAGGTGTGGGGTGTGTTTTGGGATGCGAAGTCCAGCAGAGCTGAGGACCGCAGCACTTGTTCTTGGAGGATGCTCAGGGCTAGTACCACGTAAGAGATCCAGGTTTCGTTCACCCTCAGTGTTGGTGGGAAGAAGTTGTCATCAGCCTCCAAACTAAGCTGTGCTTCCAGTCCAGATACCTTCTGACTCCAGTCCTGAGGACTCATTTCTGCTCCAGCACCTTTGTCATTTAGTTTCTCATGTGCTTCATCCTCCTCTTCAAGCCTGTGACTTAGAACTGACTCCTTTTTTTAATGACTTACATAGCAGCAGTATGCAGCACTGAGTGCTAGGCACATTACCATTAAAGCTTATCGGATATGAGGCAGGCACAGATCACACCCACTGGAAAGAGGGGAGGCTGAGCCACACTGAAGATTCAGTGATTCAGTGAGGTGCAAACAGCCATGACTGGATTTAAATGGGTGTTAGAGATTTGAACTCAGGTCCCTGTGCTTCCATGGCAGGCACTTTATCAGCCGCTATTGATATAATTTCGAGGTCAGTTAGAAATGAAAAGCCGCATGATTCTGTATGTTTCCTCAAATCAGGGATGGAGACTGGCAGATGCCTAGAGCTCATTGGTCACTCAGTCTAGCACAATCACTCTGTTGTAGGTGGTTCAGAGAAAAAGAGTGGCTCAGAAAAAAAAAGATGGAAACCAGGCTGTGGTGGTTCACACCTTTAGCCCCAGCACTTGGATGGCAGAGGCAGTTGGATGTCTGTGAGTTTGAGGTCTACAGAGCATATTCAAGCACTGCCACGACTACACAGAGGGACCCTGGCTCAAAAAACAACACCACAGTGATTAATCCAGGAAGACACAGGATAGTGACCCCTAGCTTCCATAAGCATCACTGCCAGCACACAAATGAGCATATAAGAATATCTTCATGCATATCACACTCACACAGACAAATTATGTACACATATGTATACAAGAAATAAATGGTTTCTTTTATTTAGTGTCTGTCGAATGCCATTCATATCTTTTACAATACTGTCTTAAAACACCACTGTGGGTAGCAAGAAATAAATAAATAAAACCTTAAAATGTTAAGAATTAATAGGCAAAAGACATGTCAAAGCATAGCCAATCAGCACTTAAAATGATAACACTTGTGCCTGAGAGAGCAACAGTAAAGCTACACTGAGATTTCAGATTTCAGAGATGGATGATTCAAACTATGTATCATGGGGCACAATACTGCACTCGTCTCTACCATGACAGTCTGGGAAATGTTGCACGTTTGCTATGAGAAACAACTTAATGGGTTTTCAAAGGTACTTTCATGTGTGTGTTTGCCTTCCTGTATGTATGTGCCACATGTGCACTAGTACCTGTGTATGTGACTGCTTTCTCTGAATGCCAGGAAAGGGTGTTCGATTCCCTGGTTCTGGAGCTGGGAAAGTCTGGGTCTTCTGCAAAAGTTGCCAGAGCTCATAACTGCAGAGCCATCTCTCCAGCCTCCAGCGTGGATGATTTTATACGCAGTTATTTATGAAAGTAGCATAGGACACATTCTCTTGCAAGATTTTTCCTCGAGAAACAAAACATCCCCACTAAGTGATATATATAAGAATTTTGAAAAACACCTCTATTCAAAATTAACAAACAAAAAACCAAAGCTGGCAGCAAAGCAGATATCCAGCAGCTGGAAACTTGATGGGCAGAAGGAGGCACATCCACATGACAGAGACCGTTCAGAGGCAGGTCAGAGCAGAAGCACTGGAGGGGGCTCTTTGCCTCCTATGCCCAGTTAAGCTTCCTCAAACGGTTTAAAACCATTCTTTTTGGTCAGTATTGCTGTTATTATGGGGTTGCAATCCCCTTCAGCTACTTCAATTCTTTCTCTAAATCCTCTATGGGGAACAATGTTCTCAGTTCAATGGTTGGCTCTGAGAAGCCTCATCTGTATTTGTCATGATCTGGCAGAGCCTCTCAGGTGACAGCTATATCAGGTTTCTGTCAGCATACAGTTATTGGAATCAGCAATTTTGTCTTTGTTTGGTGACTCTGCTTCAAAATTTGTGTCCATATATCCTCCTGTCAATATTTTGCTTCCTCCTTCTAAGAAGGACTGAAGCATCTGAACCATGTTCTTCCTTCTTCTTGATCTTCATGTGTTCTGTGAATTGTATCTTAGATAAACCCAGCTTTTGGGCCTAATATGCACTTATCAGAGAGTGTACAACATGTATCTTTTTTTAATTGGTCATTTTGGTTTGGTTAGTTATGTAAGTGGCTTACCTCACTCAGGATATTCTCTAGTTCTATGCAATTGCCTAAGAATTCTTGAAGTCATTATTTTTAATAGCTAAGTAATACTACATTGTGGAAATCTACCACATTTTATGTATCCATTTCTGTGTTGAAGGACATCTGGGTTTTTTCAGACTTCTGACTATTACAAATAAGGCTTCTATGAACATGGTAGATGGATAAAGATTCATTGTTATGTGTTGGAGAATCTTTTTGGTGTATGCCAGGAGAGGTATACCTGGGTCCTCAGGTAGTATTATGTCCAATTTTCTGAGGAAATGTCAGATTGATTTCCAGAGTGTTTACACCAGCTAGAAATTCTGCCAACAATGGAGGAGTGTTCCTCTTTCTTCACATCCTCTCTAGAATCTGCTGTCAGCTAAGTTGTTGGTCTTAGCCATTTTGACTGCTGTGAGGTGGACTCTCAGGGTTGTTTTGACTTGCATTTCTATGTTGACTACAGATATTGAACATTTCTTTGCATGCTTCTCAGCCATTTCATACTCCTCAGCTGAGAATTTTTTGTTTTGCTCTCTTCTTCATTTTCAAAAGTTATTTGTTTCTATGGAGGCTAACTTATTCAGTTCTTTGTATATATTAGAAAATATCCTTCCATTAAATATTGAATTGGAAAAGATATTTCCCCATTATGTTGGTTTTTGATTTGTCTTAATGACTGTGTTCTTGGACTTAACAGAGCTTTGCAATTTTAGGAAGTCCACTTTATCAATTTTTGATCTTAGAAGATAAGGGATTGTTGTTCTGATCAGAAAATTCTCTGCAGTGCCCATGTGTTTGAAGCTCTTCCCAAATTTCTCTTCTCTTCCTTTGAGTGTACCTTGTTTAATGTGGAAGTCCTTGTTATACTTGGACTTGAGCTTTTTACAGGGCAATGAGAGTGGATCAATTTGCATTCTTGTACATGCTGACCACCAGTTGGACCAGCACCATTTAATGAAAATGCTATCGTTTACTAGTGAATAATTTTAGTTGTTTGAGTTCATTTCTGGGTCTTCAATTCTATTCCATTGTTCTGCCTTCCTGTCTCTGGACCAATATGATACAATTTTTATCATTATTACTATGTGACACAGCTTGAGACCTGGGATGGTGATTCCTTTAGAAGTTTTGTTATTACTAAGAATTTTTTACATGATCCTGGTTTTGTTTTATTTCAATTTAATTGGCAAATTACTCTTTCTAAGTCTATGAAGAATGGAGTTGGAACTCTGATGGGGATTGCATTGAATCTGTAGATTACTTTGGGCAAGATGGCCGTTTTACTCTTCAGAGTCCTGACACTTTTGTCATACAAATCTATCATGTGTTTGGTTAGAGTCACACCAAGGTACTTCATATAACTGGTGACTGTTTTGAAGGGTGTCATTTCAATAATTACTTCTCAGCTTGTATATCCTTTGAGTAGAGGAAGGCTACTGATTTGTTTGAGTTAATTTTACATCCAGTCACTTTCCTGAAGTATTTTAATCAGCTTTAGAAGGTTCTGTGGTGGAATTTTGGAGTCACTTAACTATACTAACATATCATCTACAAATAGTGACATTTTCACTTCTTCCTTTCCAATCTGTATCCATTTGATCTTGATTTGTTGTCTAATTACTCTGGCTAGGACTTCCAGTACTATATTGAATAGGTACTGAAAGAGTGGAAATCCATTTCTAGTCCATGATTTATGGCATTTCTTCGGGTTTTCTCCATTTACTTTGATGTTGGCTACTTATTTGTTCTATATAGCTTTTATTATATTTAAACATAGTCCTTGAATTTTGGATCTTTTCAAGGCTTAAATGTGAGGGTGTTTTTAATTTTGTCAAATATTTTCTCAGCATCTACTGATATGATCATGTGGGTTATTTATTTACTTTTTTTGAGTTTGCTTATATAGTGGATTACACTGATGTATTTTCATAAATTGAACCATCCTTACATCTGTGTGATGAAGCCAACTTGATCATGATTGTTGGTCATTTTGACGCAAGTACTTGCATTCAGTTTAAAAGAATTTTATTGAGTATTTTTGCATTGATGTTCTTAAGGGAAATTGCCTGAAGTTTTCTTTCTATGTTGGCTCTTGCTGTGATTTATGTATCAGCATAATTTGGGCTTCATAGAAGAAATTTAGTAGTGTTTTTTCTGTTTCTATTTTGTGGAATACTTTGGAGAGTATTATTATTAGTATTTCTATGAAGGTATTATAGAATTCTGCACTAAACCCATCTAGTCCCGGGCTTTTAATTTTTTTGGCTTGGGAAGTTTTTGAGGATTGCTTCTAATTATTTAGGGGTTATGGAAAGTGATTAAGAGATTTTTCTGATTCTGATTTAACTTTGGTACCTGGTAACTGTCTCAAATCTTGTCCAATTCATCCAGATTTCCATTTTTTGAATATAACCTTTTGTAGTAGGATATCATGTTTATTGAATTTCCATAAGTTTCTCTTATGTTTCCCTTTGCATTTCTGATTTTGTTAATTTGAATACTCTCTCTGTGCTCTCTGGTTAGTCTGGGTAATGGTTTATCTATCTGGTTGACTTACTCAAATGGCTATCTCATGGTTATCATGATGATTTGCATAGTTCTTTTATTTTTACTTGGATGATTTGAGCCCTGATTCTGATTCTTCCCTTCTTTATACTCCTCTTGGGTGTATTTGATTCTTTCTGTTGTAGAGCTTTTAGGTGCACTGTCAAGCTGCTGGTTTACGTTTTCCTCAGTTTCTTTTTGGAGTCACTTAGAGCTATGAGTTGTCTTCTTAGTACAGCTTTCATTTTATCTCACAAGTTTGGGTATGTTGTGCCTTCCTATTTGTTAAATTAAAAAAAATCTTAATTTCCTTATTTCTTCTTTGACCATGTGATTATTGAGTAGAGTATTGTTCAGCTTCCCTGTATATGTTTGATTTTTGTTTATTTTGTTGTTATTAAAGACCAGTCTTAGTCCATGGTGATCTGATAGGATTCATGGGATTATTTCAATCTTCTTTCTGTTGAGGCCTGTTTTGAGACTGATTAAATGGTCAGTTATGAACAAGGAATGGTGAGGTGCTTAGAAGAAGGCATATGCTTTCGTTTTGGGATAAAAAATTATTTATATATATATACATATAAATAATTCAAGTGGTTCATTACTTCTGTTAGTTTGTCTCTCTTTAGTTTCTGTTTCCCGATCGGTCCATTTATGAGATTAATATATTGAACTCTTCCAATATTATTGTGTGATATGCAATATGTTCTTTGAGCTTTAGAAACATTTATGAATGCAGTTTCCCTTTGCATTTGAAGAATCGATAGTCAGAATTGAGATTTCATCTTGGTGAATTTTTTCTTTGATGAAAATCAAATTTTCTCATCTTAATTGATAACTTTTGGTTGAAAATCAATTTTATTCCATATTATAATGTTTCCTCCAGCCTGTATCTTGCCACCATTTGCTTGAAAATGTATTTTTCAGCCTTAAAGTCTGAAGTAGTGTCTTTCTTTTTCACTGAGATGTGTTAGCCATAGACAGCAAATCATTGGGTCCTCTTTCTATATCCATTTTGTTAGTCTGTATCTTTTTTATTAGGGAACCGTTTCCATTCATGTTGAGAAATACTAGGGCCAAATGATTGTTTTTTCTGTTGTTGTTGTTGTTAGAGGTGGAATTTGTTTCTGTGGCTGAGAGAGGAGTATTGTGAGATTGATGCTGTCATGGACTATACACTGAGATCCTAACGAAAATTAATAAAAAGCAGTCGATTTATCCATCTTGCCTCCACAATTAAAATTTCTTTTTGGGATGGAATCCAGTCTCCCTTCCTCAGTACTCAAATATCTAATAAATCTATCTCCAGGGAGTCTTTAATGGCATCTTCTCTAACACCCCCACACAGGATCCTCTACCTGCTCTGAGACTCCTTTACTGGTTCCAGTTTTCCCCAGATATTTTCACCTACTACTGAGCTTTAAATGAACCAGTCTACAGACAGAATGCTGTGGCACACAGTTAAGAACACCTGAAATATTTCTTGAATGGATCAATGAATAAAGCCAAGAGACGAACATTCGGTCATGAAATTTACAGTGATTTGAACCTTGTGATATGTTTTTTATTTGTCTTCAAAACAGAGCAATTATCATCTAAAAAATAATTAGTTCTGCCCTTGGTACTTTAAAACTCTTTTCAGTACTTTATAACATATTTCCATAGCTTGATTGAACAGGAACAGGATTTATGAGACACCATGGCTAGACACTCATTTTTTTTTTTTTTTTTTTTTTGGTAGATGTATGTGAACCTTAACCAAGACAAAGCTACCAAGAAATACTACAACCATGAGAAAATGAGTTGTTCCTGGAGTATCACTCAAAGAAGGATTAGCAGCTGTTCCTGGGCATCCTACAGGTTCAGTGCATCCACTCAAAGTCAGCTCAGTGAGCCCTACAACTGAAAAAAAAAAACCTAAACACACAGAGAGAGTATCAGTAGCAAACTCAATGTCACACACAGGTAGGTCTCACCTGATATATTTTCCACTCAGGTGTTTGTAGACTTCAGAGCAATTCTTTATCCACTTTGGATGTTATTTTCTAAAAATAACTTGTACTGGACAGAGTCATGTGTCAGCATTTTAAAAAAATTGACATCATGTGCTTTATGTCTGGCTATAAATCTCAGATTTTATACAAGGCATTGCCATTTTTCCTCCTTATACTGTACTGGCAACTAATTCTGTTCTAGATATACTCACAACATAATCAGCTTAGTTGGAAAGACAAAGAATAGAAGGCATATGTAACAGGGGGTGGTGTAGTTGCATGGATATATACCAGCCACATGTGCAGGGAGTGGATCTGAATTCACTCCTGAGGACAGATTGCTCACTTCGAAGGCAAAACACATGAGGAATAGGTCTAGTGTCCTAAACCCACTACAGGACAATGACACCGCATGGCTTCACATTATAGCTGCTCACTACACACTGTGAATCAGACACCTGTCACTAGGACAATTACAGATAATGTGAGTCTCTTCTAGTCTTCAAACTACAAAGAGGACTGGGAGCATGAAAAAATTAAATTAAGTGCATCTCAAACATCTCAGCTGAAAGAAACACCTCATCTAATAATAAAAATACAACTCACAGCACCTAACCCAGGAAGACATGGTCCTTATTTCTTACCATTAATGGAAATCTAGCAGACATGGGACAATCCAATTACTCTGTACTGCATTTTTTCTAAGTTGTGAGGCCTTGTCTGTTGAATATGAGGTTTCTTTCAGATTCAGGATACCCCGATCTCCTGAAGGTATCTCTGGTGGTAAAAGAAACAACCCACAATAATCTGGCTGAGCTGACTTATATAAAAATTGATGCATGGTTTCTAGAACAAAAATCAAGGAAGGAAACAAAGACAGAAAAGCCTGTTCCCCAGCCCTGTTCACTACTATCACCCCTGCTTCTGCTGCTACCCCAGTGTGTCTACCAGGATGAGTTTAGTTGTCAGCCTTAACATTCACTAAACCGATGACTTTTGCAAGACACTCCAGTGTGACAACCTTGACTTTACATAATTGTGCACTGGATATGTAGTCTACCTATCACAGGAAATATCAAAACATAAAGTGATTAACCACTGCGAAGAACCTGCCACCCAGAAAACACAGGTGGCATGCTGCTTTATTTAAAAATTGTGTACTGATCAACTTGAACCCACCCAATCATTCTGAAACTCATTCCTCTCGAAGGCAGAAGCAGCTGTAGCTAGAAAGGCTGTAAAAATCCACTCCTTCTGCCCATGTCAACCTCTAGGATTGGTAAACAAAAGGACTGAGCCTGAGAAGAAAAATGGAGAATTAGCTCAAGGACATGCCAGTTCTTCATCAACAAAGCCCAGCTTGGAAGACTGGTGTCAGACACAAAGGGATACACAAGACACAGAGAGGACCCTTTGTAGACCCCACTCTACACAAAGAAATTTGGGACTTTTATCCTATGTGACAAATTCTGAGCAGTAGCTGAAGTTTTTACTTCGTCTTGTGGTTATGTGTGTTCCAGGGACATCACATCATAGAGTGTGTATTAGATGTGAGTATGAGATATAAGACTGTGAAGATCTGATGAGGTGAAATTCAGACTTTTCAGCGAGTAGCAGTTCCTAGATGCCCCTGACATGTGTGGCTAACTTTGGTATTCTTAGTTTATCCACTGAAGCTGACAAAGATGCACTGGAAGCCTTAGGGACAGGTAGAGAGGGGTTTTTGCTTTAAGCAACAAACAAATAAACTATACCTCATTAAACACAACAAGAACAGCATCACAACTGTGCCATCTACCTTATAAAAGGAATTGAGGTATTCTTTATCCCCTGACAGCCCTGTCTGAACAGTTAGAGAATGCTCTAGAGTCCTTCAGGCACATCAATAACTCAGGTGTCAGTGACCTGAGGGCTCATGGCAAGCAAGGTAAACTCTCTCAGAGCATTCAATGATTTCTGGAGAAATTTTACTGCTGGGGTGGAGCACTAAATAGGGAGCACAGACAATACAGGGAAGGGCCAGCTTTATAACTGTATTCTTGGACACCAGCAGCCCTCCCCACCCTGCTTGATTTCCAAAGGAAAGCTTTTACCTTCAGGGAACATTTCACAGAATGATACACCAAGGACAAGTCTCTTCCCAGGTCCTCCTGAATACAGTGCCTGCCAGAACCTGCAAGAACCATGGGCACTTTAAAAATGGACCCAGAATGGGAGACCTGCCTTCCTGAGATCACACTGCAAGACAGTGGCAGCACGGGCTGGAGCTGGTCCCTGATCCCCAGTCTAGAACTGTTTCTTCCCTGTCTTAGGAGCATCACCTTCACCTCCCAGACCCACTCGCTCTTCCAGATTCTTGGGCTCACCTCCTAGTTCTGAGGATCCCTCCAGGTTGAACAACACTCAGAAGCAGGTGGCTGCTAAACAATTCATCAGGGGCATGTGGAGCGGTGCCATTCCAGGTAACATGGAGAGGATAAATACAACACTGCAAAAGGGCTCTGATTCATCTAAAGAACAACTCCTCCTCTTCCTCCTCCTCCCACCTTTCCCAGCCCCTTCCTAGGTCCTCCTCTGTAGTACTACTGGAACATGTGCTCTACTTGGGAGGGAGGCAGGAGGCGAGTATGGTTCTTATTGGAAAGCAAATGCCAAGAGTATGATGAGCTCTAATGTTTCTTCACACTAAGGAGAGGAGAGGAGAGTGAGAGTAAGAATAAAAAAGGAAAGACAGAGAGAAGTAAGGAAGAGAGAGAGAGAGAGAGATAGAGAGAGAGAGACAGAGAGACAGAGAGAGACAGAGAGAGAGAGAGAGAGAGAGAGAGAGAGAGAGAGAGAGAGAGAGAGAGAAGACAGAATGATAATGATTAACTCTCCTCTGTTTCCACAATGCGTCTCAGGGAATCCTGGGAAACAACACATTTTACCAATGGAGTGCCTGCCCCACGCATTACATCACCAGTGAACTCCCTCATTGGCTAATAATTCCTAAAAGACAAAATTCTATTTCTAGATGCTTAACCCTTTCATATGTATCAAATTAAACAGGATTTGGTTTATACCAGTGTTTCTTCAACGTTTTATTTATTTTTATCCAATTCCTCCAAAGAGCATCCAAAACATGTACTTTATAGTGATACACTTAATATTTTCCATCCTACAATCTTTGGAGGGTATGTAGATATCTATTTTAATAGTATAAAAAACAAACACCCAAGTTCATTCAGAATCTTTCCTTAACGACGACAGTGACTTGTCTTTTATGAGCTTATATAATACACTCAGAACTTCGTGTCTCTTCTGATTCATGTCCTATTCTGAGCAGTGGACATTATGGCTCCTCTTTCACAAATAAAGTTTAGCCAGGTCTTCTGCATAGGTCTGTCTTTCCAGCTACTCAGAAGGAAGAGGCAGAGGATGGAATGTTCAAGGCTGCCTTAAACTGCAGCTTAATTTCAAGACTGACCTTAAGAACAGAGTGAGATCATGGCTCAAAAAAAGAAGTAAACAGAGTGCTACAGATGGGCTTCATGGTAGAGTACCAGCCTACCCTGAGCGAGGTTCTGGGATTAGTCAATTTCACTGGAAAGAAAGGGAACATATGGAATTTGCTCAAGAACTAGGACTCACTCTGAGGGCCAGGCTCTTGTACCCTATCTTAATACCCTGTGCAGATCCCACTTTTTAAAATACTAAGGGATCACTCTACAGCCTTGGATGTCCTAGAACCTGCCATGAAGATCAGGCTGGCTGGGAATTCACATCCACCTACCTGTGACCTCACAGACTAAAGGCCCTAAATTCTATGTCCAGCATGAAGGTAAAGTTAAGCCAGGCCATTTGATTTGCATTTTGCCTTTGTCTTGCATGATGTGAAATATTACAGAAAATATCAATGAGGTAGAAATGCCAGAGCCTGAGGAGAACAGAGGACAGGAAAGTGAATACCCATACAGTTATATTCAGTGGCATTCAGCCAATTTAGAAATCTTTGTCTCTTGCAATCCATTCCATCTACATCTTCTGCAGTAGAGTTTTTAACGTAACTATATTCATAGGTTTAGATAATAACATTAGAGGTGGATATAGTGACACATGCTTTTTAATCAGCCCTCAAGAGACATAAGCATGTGGATCTCTATGAATTTGTGATCATAAATAGAATCCTGTGAAATAAGTCCAACATTTATTTCATTCCTTAAAATATATGTGCTAAGACAGGGGCATAGCTTGCGGCAGGCTCTGTGGTAGCATGGATGGATCTCTGAGATCAGTCTCCATACCAACCATCTACACATATATGCATGAGATGAGGAGGCTGTGCTTAACACTGCTAAGCTCCAAGGACAAAGCTGCCTTTGATGGTCTAGCATATGTGGTGTAGTGAGGACTTTAAACAAGGGGCAGAGAATGAAATTTAAAAATGTTGTAAATGGAGTAGCAAAGGGAAGGAAGGTGTCCACTTCCTGCAGGATAGTCTTTCCAAGGAGGCTGCACTGAATTGCAAGACACAAAGAATCACTCAGGAATAACCCTTTTCCTCTCTATGTGCCATAGAAAGCAGCAGTTTATCCTTCTGTATATTCTTTTACAGAACTCAATGCTCACTCATTTCCCACCCTTAGCAGACAGACCTGTATCTTCCTCCCTGGAACAGCCTTCCAAACAACTGACTGTTCTCATAATTGGTTGAACTAATGAGTGACTCATCAATAAAAGCATTTCCTGAAGTGTACCAAGGGTCATGGTGTGACATACGAGGTCAATCTTATTTTAATAGAGTCTCAGTTATGTTTGAGAAACACTGAGTTCAGTACAAATTGACAATAAAATGGTTTTATTTTATTAAAATTGAGAATAACTTTGTACATTGTAGGGCATCTAGGAGACGTACACATACCCTGCAAGCAGTTAGGTAGAATCTCCTGTCGTCTGGGTTATTAGTTAAGGTGTCTCACATTAATAAATACTCAAGCCCAACCTTTACTTACAGACGCAGTGAAGGAATTGAAATGCCAGAGATACTTTCTAAGAGAGAGGTCCAACCATCCTCATTTTCTTCCCAAAGCCATCCAGTGATACAGAGAATCAAAGCTCTCTGGAAACACATCTATCTATGTCCAACCCACAAGACCCAGAAACATATTATATTCTAATGTCCAGCAGCCAGGATTATTGACTGCCTAGGTTCACATTTTAAAACTCGTTGAAGGGTCACCTTTCATTGCACCTCTTGTTGGGAACATTCTGTACTTATTGGCTTGTCAGCCTGGCCTTCTAAAGCCTCAGTGAATGCTTGAATCCTGTTTACCATCCATCATGGACCAGTGTCAACCTACACCTGGTCCTACCAATCCACTGTGTACTAACTTCAACAGTAAAGCAACATCTCAAGGATACTTCTACACAGAAATGAGTGCAACACTTCTGTGTTCATCCCAGCGCCCTGATAAACGATCACAAAGCAACTTAGGTAAGGAAGTGTTTCTTTCAGTTCACAGGTTCAGGCTACAGCCCTTAGTTTGGGGTGCATCCAGATGTCATGTACTTCTGGGAACTAGTCACAGTCACAAGTAAGACAGAGAAAGAAAAATTCCTACTTTTCAGCTCACTTCTTCATACATATACACCATCCAGGACTCAATGTCACTGTGAGCTAGGTCTTCACACTCATCTACTTGTAAATAAATGCAGTGTCTGTCAGATATACTTCCAATCGATTCCTCACTGAGATGTTACTCCTAGGTAAATCTAGGTAGATGAAAATTAACAATTTTAAAGTAACTGCATATCTGACCTTTTAACTGAGGAATCTTGCTTGTGACAAGGCAGAATAATCTCATAATACACACACAAACACACACACACACACACACACACACACACACAGAGAGAGAGAGAGAGAGAGAGAGAGAGAGAGATAGAGAGAGAGAGAGAGAAATCACAAGGCTGATAAAGTCTATAAGGCAAACAGATGAAATGACTTTCTGGTCTCACTTCCCACGAGTCTTTGTTTTTGCTGCTATACTAGGCTCTATATGGCAAACCCCACCATACCCACTGGTACAGAATGATAAGACCAGATAAGGAGGAAGGTCTCACATGGGAATCAGGCATCAGAAAGCAAGAACAGGTGCTCTATGCCACTCCCCTCAGGCTATTTCTGATGACAAGATACAGGTCACAGCTACCAATACAATGACACAATGTTTAGAAGCAAGCATCACATGGTAGCATCTCCCTGCATGAATCCATGTCCAGAAGCCAGGGTTACAGGGTCCTGACCAGAAAGTTAGCCTTAAGTGGCCAGAGTCATTGCAGCCACGTTGTCTGAAAACCAGCTTTTCACAGCTTACCAACATATAGTTCCCATCTAGTAGGGTAGCCATGGGACCAACTAGAATTCTTTCCCAGCCTCCTTCATCCTAGGATTAACCTGTAAGGCTGCATGGATCTCTAGACGTGTGCATATTTTCGCTAGCCTCTCCACGTTGCAGTTTATGTCCCACTGAAAACCCTGGTCCTACTGCATAATCTGCTAGTTATTTATCAGCTGAGATTCTGGCTTCTTTACTTCTTTTATCTGCACTTAAGAAAATGTACCTGAAATTCATCTCTTGCTGATGCCCCTGCCTCCAGTTTTCAGGCTGGCAAACTCTCCAGTTTCTGCTGTCTGCATTGAATAGAGACCTCCCAAGCCTCCAGGCTGCATCATGACCCACCCACTTCTTCAGTTTGCTCTACACCACACTGCAATCCCTCCTATCCTATCATCCCTGTTAGGCCCCAGGTACTCTGGAGCTTCAATTGAAGCCACTAGAGATGATCCCTTAAGTCATGAATAAATAACCAGGACGCTTCATCAGTGTTAGGCTCTGTTTCTAGTTTGGCCAGGAATACAAACCCTTAGAGGTTTCTTCCTTCACCACTGGATAGCTGGAAGTAGAAGGCAACACAATAGATCTGAGCCCCAGAGCCAAGGCAACAATAGGTCCCAAGGGTCCTGCATGAAGCAGGTGCTGTGATCCAGTGCAGAGCACCAGCACCTGCTGTGGTCTCAGCTTCCCAGAGGAAGCACTTCCCTGGATAGGTCTGGATGTTGAATTAAACAACTTAGAAGTCAAAGCTTTGAAAGCCTCGACACTCCGGAGCTCTGCAGGGACAAGGAACAGCCTGGGAACAGGCCCACAGAGCACCAGCATCCGACAACCATGCAGCATCAACATTCTGCTAATAAAAGAGAGGGAGCTTATGAAGAATTGGCACCTTGGGAGTACTCACCAACTGATCAGATTCATGGTGATTGCTGCGTATGGACAGAAAACCCACCTAGTTGTCTTTGCTGTTGCTTACTGACCATGCCATCTCTGGTGTCCTGAATGAACCTCAGACTGGCTCCACCAATTACAGGATCTGCTGAAGCTCTGCAGCCTCAGAGCACTGTTGCTGCTCTGCCCAATGAGAGAGCGTCTCCTCTGGACAACCTGGTTCCTTAAGCCTGGACAAAAAGGGCCCACACCTAGGCCGGCTCCTCCAGCCCCTCCTTCCTCAATGGGTAGGCTTTCCATTTCTAGCCTGGGAAAGTTGCTATAACAAGCATGCTCTGCTCTTGCTGGCCTCAAGTTGCCAAAAGGGTGATCTTTTTCCATCCCAGGATGTGTGAGATGTACCTCTGGGTGTGTCAATAATCCAGTTCAGTATCCTAGAAAGCCAGCTTAGAGAAAGTCACCTGACTTCCCTGGTCCTTAGTAGGAGCTTCTGAGAAACCAGTGAGCCTGCTGTCAGCAAATGTCACAGGACTACAAGCACAAGAAGAAACAAGGAGCTAAGCTCTTACCCTGGCATGGGGATGGTGCAGGACTTCATTACATTCAAGTACACATACAAAAGATAATATCAGCCTGCTGCAAGCTGAGAGGGGTTGTAGTAAGACCACAAAAGGGATGCCACAACTATGCCAGGACTCTCTACAGAGGAGATTTTTGAGATGTAAATTAAGACAGCAAGGTTAAAGGACAACCAGATTAAAGAACAAGGCAATGGAGAAGCTTAACCAGCACAGACAGGGAGGACACTTGGCAGGTCCCTGTCTCTTGTTAGTTTCTATGCCTTAGGCCATAGAATTCTCAGAAGTTCAAGGCAGATCTCCCTCAAAGCTCCTCTTTCTTCTAGTGTTGTTTGTTTGTTTTTTAAGAGAGAGGGTTTCTATATGTAGATCTGCCTGGCCTAAATTATTTATGTAGACCAGACTGTAGTAAATTTCATAAGGATCCAATTGCTTGTGTCTGTTTAGTGCTGATGTAAAAGGCATGTGCCACCATATCCACAACTAATTTCATTATCTAGACCTATAAATATAGTTATTTAAAACACTACTGGTATTCAAAATAAATAAAAAAATGTTTGGGATAAAAGGAAGCAGAATTCTTGCCAGTACACGTAATTCTAAATAAACTTATATTAACTTTTTCTTAGATACTCTCTGTATTTACTTCTGATATGTTATCTCCAATTGCCCAGCCTGTTCCTCTTCCCCCCTAGCTGTCTTCACAAAGGTGCACTAGCTACTAATCATCCTCTCCACGCAGTGCCTTGGCTTTCTTCTACATTTGGAAAATGTGCTCTTCATGGACCAATGGCCTCCTCTCACATTGATGCCTGATACTGATATTTTCCACTAAATATGCAACTGGAGCTGTGGGCCTTCTCAATGCATGGTCAGTGTTTAGTGCTCTAGTTCATGGGAGCTGTGAAGAATTTGGTTGGCACATGGGGTGAATCCCCAAGTGAGGCAGCCCCTGAAAAATCATTTTTTTGTCGTCCATTTGATCCTCTACCTCCTTCTGTGAGTGTTTTGTTCTCCCTTCTATGAAGGAATGAAGTTTCCACATTTTGGCCTTTCTTCTTTTTGAGCTTCATAAGGTCTGTGAATAGTTTCTTGGGTACTCAGAGCTTTCTGGGTCTAGTATTCAATTATCAGTGACTGCATGTCATGTGTGTTCTTTTGTGACTGTGTTACCTCACTCAAATAATATTCTCTAGTTCCATTAATTTGCCAAAAAATTTTGTGAGGGAATACCAAGTGTCCTAGAAGCATCCAAAGAAATGCTCAACATCCTTAGACATCAGGGAGATGCAAATCAAAACAACCCTGAGATTATCCCTCACACCTGTCAGAATGGCTAGCATCAAAAACTCAGATGGCTGGTGGCAGAGGATGGCAACAATGTGGAGGATGAGGAAGAAGAATGAAGATGGGAAAGCCACTCTGGAAATTAGTTTGGTGGTTCCTCAGAAAATTGGACATATTTCTATTTGAGTACCGAGTTATGACACTCTTTGGAACATACCTAAAAATAGCTCTGATATTTAAAAAGGACACCTGCACCACCATGTTTATTGCAGTTATACTTATAAAAGCCTGAGGCTGGAAAGAACTCAGATGTCCTTCAACAGAGGAATGGATACAGAAATTGTGGTACCTTTACACAATGGATTACTACTCAGCTATTAAGGCAATGACTTTATGAACCTTACATTTCTAAGGAACGAAGGAGTGGGACAGAGCTTTAGATGATAAGCCAAGAAAATTACTGCCCAAGTATTCATGTTTAATTGCACGATAAATAAGAAAAGGAAGAGGTTAGATGCAGGAGATTTGGTGGTTTTCACTGAAACATCAGTGTATGGTGGTCAGTGTTCAGTATATATCATCAAGGAGTTGGTATTTATGATATTCTTTTGCAATGCACTGAGCTCAGTGCCACCTAGCATTTTAATCTTCATCTACCATATCTGCATAATGAAAGGGTCTGCAAGAGTCGTCACCCCAAGAAGAAGCAATCCCTTTTCTCCTCCTGTTCTCATCTGACAGGGTGTTTAAATGTGGAGAAAATGTGGTAGACTTCATAAATCACTGGCTTTGGTCCTGTAAGTTGTACAAGATCTTGTGAGGTGAAAGATGCCAATGTTTTGATTCTGTACCTTTGATGGCAGCCAAGTTAGGACCAGCTAAAAGATAGCTTTCTTGAAATATCAATTATTTTTACTTACACATATATTTAAAAAGAGATTTTTCTTTTAGTTATGTGTGTGTAGGCTTATGAACTTGAGTTCCTGCAAAGACCAGAGGAATGGAGTTCCCTAAATCTTGGGTTACAAGCTGTTGTGAGGCCGCACACTTGGGTGTTGGAACTGAGCTCAGGCCTCTGCAAGAGCAGGACACACTCTTAACCACTGGACCATATCTCCAGTCCCTGTACCTTAGCATCTTCATGGTAAAATATCAATGAGTAAAGTCTTGGCAGTTCCCCAGGTCAGAACTCTCCATAGTATTCCCATCTACCATTTACATCTAGTCCTCAGGACAAAATGCTAGCAAAAGTAACACAAGAAAGATAATGAGACCAGGAGGTTGCTCTGTGTGACAGTGACAGCTGTTGCATTATAGAGACTGGACTGTGTAGTTCTGACTCATGGTGGTCAGACCCATGGCTCCCATGGTTTTTGCCAATATGTCAAGGCGACCCCTGTACCTCACCCTACCATTTTCTGTTGTGAATCCCCATCTCTGCTGCATCCACTGTCTTGTATTAGTCACCCAACCATTTCTGTTTCTTTGTACCAAGACCTTGATGGATTCAGGAGGAAAGATTGCCTCATACAACAGCAAGTGAACAGTGCAGAACACGGATCTTTTAAGCATGGTACATTCCTTCATCACTCCAAAAATATCACACCCAAAGATGGTGGTAGTATTAGCATTTAAAAATTGTATTTATATTGAGAAGAGCCCAGATATACTGTTCTTAGCAGGAGTAAAAAAAGTGAGCTATCTCTTTGTATAACAAATTATTCTAGAAAAAAGCTTTTTTACTGTAAGTTTTAGAGCTTACAAGTATTTCACATTTAATATGTATAGCTTGCAACTTACCAAGCTGTGGATGGAGCCAGGTTTCTTTCTCCCAACAGCTCAGAATTTTCTTGGCTTTGCTCGTCACCAAGGGTAGAACTGTTCTGTTTTCTATATATAGCAAGATTTTTAGATGATTGGAAGATTTTATTTTTCGATATTTCTTTAAAAGAACTAAATGATTAAAGATGAATTATAATATAGGGAGATAGATTAATGGTACCAGGGTGAGATCTTAGATCTGCATTCTCAGAATTAATGTAAAAAATCAAGTTTGGCATCACACTAGTAATTCTCGTTCTGGAAAGGCAGGATGAGCGGTAGAGACAGGAAAAGATAAAGAAACTAGCCTTTGCACACCAGAAGAAAACAAAGAGACCTGGGTCAAACAAAGTAGAAGGAGAAGATGAACCAGCATCTGAGTTATCCTGTGAACTCCATGTGTCGTCGATAACATGCACATAGTAATGTGTGCTCACACAGTCACACATAATTAAAAAGAGTAAAATTGCTAAGCGTGGAAAACAATGTCATTGAGAACACACATAGTCTGGATTCTGAGGAATTTGTGCTTCTTTAGCAGTTGTAGAGATAAAGAAACACGGAGCTTTGAAGACTATTAAATATGGACAGTGAGGAAATACTTTTCAATTCCATCTACCCCCATGCCTGTTTCACTTGGACAGGTGGTTACAATCTGTTTTCCCTCTGAGCCCTCTGAGCCCTCGTAAGATGAATGATAGCAAAGAATCTCGGAGTGTATGTTTCATTTGTTAAGTAACAGAGTCAAGGCACTACAATACCTTGCTTCAGTCTAGGGTTTGAGGGAGATTCTTGGGGGACCTTTTTGCTAGCCTATGTGTTTTGTGGAGCATTTCTGCTGACCCTGCAAAAAAAATTTCCATGTCAACCAGGAAAATAAGTTTCTTAGTTCTTGCAGTCTCCCTCAGAGGAGGTAGATGACAGTGGTTCATGCTCTGTCACTATGGAGTATGGAAGCTTCAGAAGATCATGTCACACTCAAGGTCTAATAAATTTTCCTCCAGGTCTCAGCCAGAAGCAGCTCCAGCAAGGCAAATGGGGGAGGACCCCAGCCTGTGGGGCAGAAGATGAAAACACTTTAACAGGGACACCATCCTACTGTTGGCTGAACATTCTAATCAGGATTCATGGATTCCTCAATTTCTTCCATCCAATTAAATAAACTGATAGGTGTGAGGCCGGGATATCAGCAGGTAGATATTGCATCTTAGTCAGTTTTCTGATGCTGTGGAGACATAACAACTAAGGAAACATATGGAAGGAGAGTTATTGGTGATAGAGTGCCAGAGGATTAGAGTCCATGGCCCTCATGGTGGGGAGCATGGAAACAGGAAATCAGGCAGAGATGGTGCTGGAGCAGTAGCTGAGGGGTTAAATCTTATTCACTATTTGGAGGCAGCCAGAGGTAACTAGGAATGGCATGTTCTTTCAGAATCAAAAAAGAACATGTCCAGGTGTAATCCTGCCTCAATCTAGGCCACACTTCCTAATTTTTCCCATATAGTCCCACTGATAGGTAATTGAGAATTCAAACATGTGACGTTACAGAAGCCAGTTTCATTCCATCTTCCACAACCAGAATTATGGAAACAATGTTGATAATCCCTGATCAGGGGGGTTTAGATTCATAGCATGCAGACTCCCTTGCAGTCTTGGCCTAAAACTCATCACTTCTCTATGCTTTGCAAATTTACCTACAAAATAATGTCATCATGGTGAGTAATTACCTACAAAATAATGTCATCATGGCACAACCCAGAATCACCAGAAAAGAGCAGCATATTAATAAGGGACTGACTACATTGGTTTTGCCTGTAAGACAGACTCATGGGAATTGTTTTAATTAAATCAATTGTGTAGGAAGATTCATCCCACTGAGGGCCAATTATTCTCTACACTCAGGGTAATGAACTATGTAAGTGGAGAAGTTGAACTGAGCACAAACAATCACAGAAGCCACTGAGCCTACACACATTCATTTATCTGTTCATGGTTGTGGATGAGGCCTCACCAAATGTGTCAATGCCTTGCTACTGAGACTTTGCCACAATGATAGACTTCAAGCTAGAATTGTTAGTTGAAACAAACCCCTCATCTCTTATGTGACTATTCTCCAGGTATCTTAGCACAGCAACAAAGAAGGCACTAGGACAGACATCCAATTCACTGTTCTCTTAAAAATGAAGTTTTGGGCAGATCCAGGTTCTTTGTATTAGGTGTGCTTTAATTAGAATTAATCTGGAGTTTGATCCCTAGATGTACTTTTTTGTGTTGAAACTATTCAAATTTTTCCTTTACACTTTTTAAATTCCCTGATTCTTTGGCAGAGGGACCCAACAAACAGGCTATTTTGCCCATATGTCTTTGCCTTCCACCCTAAAACACACATATACTTGAGTCTGTGTAGGATGCTCTCCATAGGGTTATCTATTATTTCAACCTAGCTCAGTTGCCAGAGGAACATCTGTCATGAGTGAAAATGGGCATTTCCTCCTCATCTGCAGAGAGAACCAGAGGTGCAATGTCAATGCAGCACTGGAACCATCACTTCCTCATGGCATCTCTGTTCTGCTATTTGACATTTAGGCACCTTGAGCATCTTAGGCACACCATGGACCCCAATAAAATCAAGAAGGGACCTTGTGTTTCCCTGATGATCAAGTTTCCCTAGCAGCATCTCACACTAGGAACACAGAATCATTGTTCAAATCACATGGAAAATTTCTACACACCAGGCACATGTTAACCATCTCTATAGACATGTGACCTTCACATTTTCTCAGCTGCCCTGAGTGGTGCTTATTCCCCTGCCTCAGATTGTAGAACAAGACGCCTGAAGACACTTACACATTGTATAAGGTGACACAACTTGTGAGTAAATGACCAGACCCATCAGCACATTATCTACACCCCTAAGTATCATGCCCTCTGTCAGTTATGCTCTGGATCAACCCCTGTAATATGTAGTCCCTTCCTGTCCAATATCTGAGAGAACTCCGAATTTGGGAAGCCCCTCACTCAAGTACCGAGAGAACTCAAACCCAAGTAAACACAGAGAGCCAGTCTTCCTGCAATCAGGCAAGAGGTGTATTTAGGAAATCAGAGATCTGAGGATGACTCCTATCTCACACAGGAGATAGAGAAGTCAATCCCAAATTAAATTAGGGGGCAATATTTATAGGTAAATTACATAGGATTACATAGTTAGATAACAACAAGCACATAGCAATTTCATTGTTTTATTCAAATTGGCATTCTATGTCTGCTTTTGGATATGATTCAACTCTAGACCACCCTGTTTTCAGGCACACTTACCTTCTTACTAGTTTTTCTCCAGACTACAAAGCCAGACTTTTCAACACGAGATGTTTAGTGGTATCTGTCATCTGGCCCCTTCTTGAAACATCTTATGTTACTCTTAGGCTCCTCTAAGGGTAGGGTCAGTGGGGCTTAGCTTAAAATTTAAACTCTTTTATTCCCCACTTCTTCTAGTGGCTGGTTCTAATCTTAGAACTTGGTACCCTGCTCCTAGGCTCCCTCGAGATCCTTCAATGCACCATATTTCAATCGAAGTATTCAGACCTGTACCTCACCAATGCTTTTTCTGACAAAGGCTACTAACTTATTTATGATGCAGGGTCCAAATGTCAAGAGTAGCAATAGAAAAATTATAGGCCCTGGTAGCATAGAAATCAAAGTGGTGAGCCAAGATATGTGAGAGAACCAGCTTTCAACCCACCCTTGGTTAGCTTCCCCAACTCTCTTCCTGGTACCCAGTCTCTCACGCAGCTTAGACATGGAGTCCTTGATGACACCAGAGTGATCAAAATAAAAACAACACTCTTCTCTTAGAACAGCACACAACCCTCCCTCTTTAAGACATACATATTTCAGTCCCCTGTGATTTTGTAAGATTACTTCAGATAAAGAAGTGACTCTTCTTGCTTGTTAAAAGATTGCTCTAAGCCTGCTAAGTCCTTAGTCATTGCATTTCTCAAGTCTGAAAAGTAGCGCTGAGAGGTGACCATTGCTGCAGTGCCTGTCCCAATTCATGCCAGCCTGACACGCAGCAGTACTGCTCAAGTCAGAGTAACTGGATCTCTTTTAACTGGCGTCGGTCTAAGGTCTTCTGCATTGGTTACATCCCCCTCTGGGTGATAATAAACTGGGGGTACCAGTTGAAAGCAAAAATCTTGGGTGGGGTCAAATACTGAGGTGGAGACACAAGTAGTTAGTACAGTACTACAGGCCCAGTGAGCATCAGTTTGAGGGGCCAGATAAGTGCTGACATATGAATTGACAATCAATGTGGAGCTACAAAGGAAGTATAGGTGCTAGGAATGTTCCCTATACATAGGCCAGCCCCAGATAGCTCTGTGAGTTTTAACTTGTGGCTTGATCCCAATGAACAAAACTGGTGTGACTCTTTATAGGTGACAGTTCTATTGGATGCTATCCTTTCATAATAGGGGGGCCTGGACCCCAGACAGATCAACATGATTTAGTAATATTGGGGTTTGTCTGATTCAACACCTGAAAAGCTCCCTGTACAAGATTGAGATGTCTCTGTTGGTTGTCTCTGGTTGAAGTACTATGGTGGCAGTCTTGACACTCAGGGCCGTTATAGTGGTGCACTTGGATTTCTAGATGGGACTTGAGGCTGGGGTGGTGCTGGGATAGGTTTAGGGTTTGTTTCTGGTAAAATTTTATTGGGCCCCACCTAGAAACTGCCAGTGTTCTCTATTTTGAGTTTCAACTTCAGGATTAGGCCTGGGTCTGTTCCTGACACATAAACTATAAGTCCCTAACTCAACCCCTTAACCTTATTTCTGGCCTGTTTGTGCTTTTCAGTAAAGGTAATGTTTAAAGGATTGCAAAAGGGGGTTTTGCTGCAGGGACCACTTCTAACCTTCTATACTCTAGAATTTAGGGAGGCAAAGGTAGGTCTATCAGTATGGTTTTTTTTTTCACTATGATGAGATCCCAGGAGGAGGTGGGACACCATGAGCTTCTCTTGTAGTTTCACATCCCCATGATTTACAAAAATAGAATTTTGGCCCTCCACACTTAACTTCTTCAGGGCATGTCCTACCATCTCTCGGGCATACATATATGTCTGCTGACCTGATTGCACAACAGGTGAGGGGCTTAGCACACCCTAGGGCCCCCCCCAATTTTTCCAATTACCGGTACATTTTTTGCACTATATTCAGGAATGTCCCAAGTATCTAACCCTGCCACCAGGTGGTATACATCTGGGGTGAGGTAAGGCCACCAAGTCCAAGGTTGGGCCATTTTTTCTTACCACAGGATATCTCCAGTTTATAATATCACCTGCCACGTCAGCTCCTTGTGTGCATGGGGATTAAGAGTAATTGCAACAAAGGTGAAGTTTACGAGGATTAGCAGTCTTTTCCAGCTTCCATTCATTTTTAATAATGTCTGCAGCTTTCTTTATATGGTAGGCATGGGCCCAAGCAGCAATCCTGTCTACCTTGACAGGGGTAGGGGTGGTCAACAGTACCAGATAGGCCCATTCCAGCAAGGTTCTAAATTCCCAGTCCGGTGCCAATGAATCAGGACTACATCTCCCACCTGGGACTGGTGAGGTATTTTTGAGCTTCCCGTTTAATAGGCACCCTTCAATCGGAACCAGACCTCACATTGGGCTGTTTCTAGTGCCATTAAAAGAGCAAATAGGGTTTTAAAAAGAACCACAAAATTGGGGGCCCCTCATAATTTGAGGAGGGGCGAGAAATCCCATACACAATCGCATAAGCTGTTAAGCCAAATGTGCCAGGGGTTTTCCATACATGGAACAGGGCAGAGAGAAGGAGGATAGTCCAGTCTCTCCCACGGGTCTCTGAGCCCAATTTTCACAAGGTCTCTTTTAGAGTTCTATTCATCCTCTCTACCTGTCCTGAACACTGGGGTCTATATGCACAATGTAATTTCCAATCAATCTCCAGCAGTGTGGCCAGTCCCTGACATACCTGGGAAATAAATGAGGGTCCAATGTCAGACCCAATTACCTTGGGTTTCCCAAATCTTGGAAAAGTTTCTTTGAGAATCTTCTTAGCTACCAGAGTGGCAGTCTCTGCTTTGCTGGGATAGGCTTCTACTAATCCTGAAAAGGTTTGTACAAAAACTAAGAGATATTTGTAACCTTATCTTGCAGGCTTGACTTCAGTGAAATCTCCTTCCCAATGGTCACCTGGCCGGCACCCTTTGAGCCTTTTTGCAGAGGGGAATTTTGAATGTCCAGTATTAATCATAGCACAGGGCACACAGGCTTTTACAACCCTATCAACAGTCTCTGAAATTTTGGGGACATAATAATTTGAGGCTTTGATTAGACTCCCAAGATGCTTAGTTCCTAAAAGAGTCAGACAGTGTAGGTGGTCCTCACGGTCACCCCTGTTTTCCTGGGGAAGGGCCAGTTTGCCTTCTGGCTTGTATCTCCTCTTGTCCTTTGACGGGGGAAGGGAGGGATTTCTAGTATGTCCATGTGTTGATGATCTTCTTCCATATATTCAGTGTCTCCTTTCAGGGCTGCCAAGTGGTCCAGGGAGATTCCTGCCATAATCATAGCCCCTTGGGCTGCCTCCTTGGCTACAGAATCTGCCATCCTATTGCCTTTTCCAATTCTGTCTTGTCTCTTTGGTGACCTGGGCAGTGGACAATAGCCATGTTCTTCGGCAGGTAGACAGCTTCTAGCAAACTGAGTATCTCCTCTTCATTTTTAATGTCCTTTCCAGGCCTGTATATAACCCCATGAAATGTGCTGTGGCAAATGTATACCTGCTGTCCACATAGATGTTTACAGCTTTGCCCTTGGCCATCTGTAGTGCTTGAATGAGAGCTATCAGTTCAGCTTTTTGTGCTGAAGTCCTTCCGGCAGATGACTGGCCCATATGATGTTAGTTCTCTCCACTACCACTGCCCCTGCCACCCCCTTACCTTCAACCACGAAGCTGCTGGAATCTGTGTACCAATTTGGACCTTCTGGCCATGGCTGGTCTTTCAGGTCCCTTCTTTTACCCATTTCTTCTGATAGGATCTCTTCACATCGATGTGTCTGGTCTGAATCTTCAGTCTCCAGTAGCAGAGTGGCAAGGTTTAGGATGGCTGGAGGGGCAAAAGCTTTCCTGTCAATTCATACCAGGTTCTGGTAAAGAGTCATGTGGGTGTTTGTCATCCATCAATCAAGGGGCTGCCACACAATACTCTCAAGGGAGTGCAGAACCACTATAGTCACATGTGAGACTATATTATTATTATAGGCATGTGAGACAGCATAGACAGAGGCATGGCCGTCTGGGAGAGCCCAGAGTGGACATAACCAAACTGAGCTGTGTCCTGTGAGGAGAGAGAAGAGTGGAGGGGACAGCAGGAAAGCCATTGGCAGCAGTCAGGAGCCCAAAGAAACAAAGAGGAGTACCAAAATGGTTGCATTATATAAGGAATAGTATCACAGTCAATGGGGGCTGAGAGTTCAGAATTGGGAGTGAAAGAACAGGAACAGGGCGGAGTGTAAGGAGAACCTGGTGACTAGTGTTTGCTTTGACATGTTAAATAGGCACTGGGGCTAAGAAATAATTGGCTGGAGTTTGTCCTGTGAGCAGTGGGTCCAGGTCAGTTCCCTGAAGCTTACCAGATTTTACTTTTTTAAGCTTTAAGGGAGAGATAAAAGTTTTAGATATTTTAGTATTACCACCATTTGTAATCTGTACTGAAATCTATATTGTAGATGAGGTGTTATGACTTAAAGTCACAGAAAAGAGCTTGGGAAACCAAAACTGATTTAGAGTTAAAAGCATTAACTCTCTTTACAGGGGAGTGAATGTTCAATTAAATGAATGTTTCTCAGCACAGGGAGAAAAAATGTTTAAGTTTGTACTTAGAAGACAACCTTAGGAAATTTAAAATCTTGAGCTTGTTACTATGACAATACTACTCAGTCCTGTCAAATGAATGAATAAAAGAAAAAAGAAGAAATAAAACATGACTTTTGTTAAAGCTACAGTCAGTCTATTGTCAGAGATCTGAGAAAGATAAATTATAGCTAGAAGTATTATTTAAATGGTTTATGTACCAATTAAAATGACAGGGATATTCCTGTTACCTGAAATAGGTTATTTAAGCTCCAGTAATCTTCCTTGGTTCACTGGGGACAGTGTTTAGTCAGAGCAAGAAGACTGAGGGAGATCAAGGGGGTACAAATTGGGAAGTAAAAAGTCAAAGTATCATTATTTGTGAATGATAAGGTAGTATATATTAGTGAACCCAAATGATTCACCAGGTTGCTACTACAACTGATAAACACTTTCAGCAAAGTAGTTTGATAGAGGATTAACAAAAAAAAATTAGACAGAGATTGGAGTGTAAGGACCCATGTTTAACTTAGCTGACTATCAACATAATCAACCCTAGTTTGCTAACTGTGGCCAATGAATCTACTGCTTACTGTGCATTTGTTGAAAGTTAATAAATTATAATATTGAGAGATGAACATGTCTATTTATATCTGGCATTGTATAATCACAATAGTGCCCTTCATTACTAGGGTGCATTTTAGAAGAGGCTCTGCACCCATGAGCTCAGCACAGCATCTCCTGCTTAACTCATCTACTAGACTAGACCTTTGTGTCTTTCATGACAAGTGCTCTGGACCATTTCACAGTTCAGATGTTCTTGGATTTTAGTATATTTATGTGTATTGCATATTTACAGATCTCAGAAATGGGACTCAAATTTAAACACAAAATCCATTTGCATTCTATATACTCATGATATAGACTTGGGTTACTGTACTATATTTTTCATAATTTTGTACATTAAACACATATTCACCGTGTGGAATTTTTCAACTGTAGCATCATCAAAGTACTCTAAAAGTTTTGAACTTTAGGGTTAGGGCTTTCAGATTGGGAAGCTATAGCTGGAATGGTACTTCCCTACTTTGTCCCTTCAGTCCGACACATTCCTCTGCAAACGAAGCTTTTATTACAGCCCTTTTATTTTAAATAAGCCAAGAAGGGGTGAATTCTGTCCCTTGCCTCATACAATTCCTGATGTAATGTCTAGTTTCAGAAACAGTGCCCAGGGCATAGTGAGTCCTTCACAAATATTGGTGGAATAAAGAAGCTTTGCTCATATCCTATTTCATGTGGCACTTACAGAAGCCACACAAGCTGCATTAGTACCTTGTGAGGGAAGAAGCAGAGGCTCAGAGGTAGATGGTTAGCTCTGACTTCTGGGTGACAACAGCTCTCTACTCACATGAGCTCTGTCCTTGTTCAGCCTCTGCAGAAAAGATGCATGAGTTTGGCTCTGAGTTGACCCTAAAGGTCACATACACTGGTAGCTTGCTCAGGGTGCTTCATGCTATTGGAAGCTGATGGAATCATAAAAGTTGTGACCTAGTGGAAAGAGTTTAGGGCACTGGGGCATGCCATAAAAGGGCATTAAGGTTTTGGTTCCTTCTCATCTCTTGCTCTCTTTGGTTTCTCAAGAACCCTGAGGTGACAGTATCTTCTGTGTCACCCGTCCACAAAGATATGCTTAATACCACCATGCCCAACACTTCTGGGTCAAACAATCACAGACTGAAACATCTGGAACCTCCAGCCAAAAATGAGTCTTGCCTCCTTTTAAATGCACTAAACGCAGTCATCTTGTCACAGTGACAGAAACAACTAACCCAGATCTTGGATTCCTAGTTCCTTCAGTAAGGAGTTAAAGATTCCCAGGGCTTCATCTGGCATTGCTTCAGAACCCAGGGCCAGATTCAAGCACTGCCAGACTCTAGAAATCCGATGTTGAGGCAGGCAATCCCATGCCACCAAGTGAGTCTGTGTTTCCACAACTTAGTTTCTCCCTCTGTAAAATGGGTTATGACAATAATCACCAGCATTTAATTTAAAGATTACTTTGGTCTAGACATGGCTGAGGCATTAGCACATGCCATCTCATGTGTTTCTCATTGGACTCTGTGATAATTTGTTAGAATAGAGTGTTCCAGAGAATGTGCTGCCCATGGTCACACTTGCCTTTGTTTTGGCTGAAGAGGGAGATCTATCTACCCAGGCAGGCGGTTTTAGAGTCTGGGTTCTAACTGCAAACCTCCACTGCCCCCTTGATTTCTTTGGACCATCTTATGGGGTTGTAGGAATAGATAAGATCACATTTTATAGAAAGAGCTTGGCCAAGGTATCCAGCAGTCAGTGGCAATGACCTTTTCCCTGTACCCTGTCAGATTCTTGGATTCTTCCTATGTTTTGTTTCAAATTGTTGTTGAACTATCTTCTTACATTCCACTTAAACTGGGGAACTTAACACCTCTTTAATAATGGAGCACTCTCTTTTTTGTTAAAGGGGGGCAATAAGGGCAGAGATGCTCCACACAGTCTCTGGAGTCAGACTGGCCAAGCTTCATCTCTAGCTGATGGACACCTTGATTCCATTACACAACTCAATGGTTTTTTTCAACCTTCTAATCTATAAAACTGGGATTAAATAGCACACACCTTCTGTGGTTGTTGAAGGGAAAAAATGTGGTAATATATGTTAAATGCTTGGAACCTCACCTAGCCCATAGGAAATGCTCTCAAAGTGTTTTTTAAATAAATAAAAATTCATGAATTTTCTATGTGCCTTTCAAGCTGGCTTAAAGTATAAGGGATTTTCTTGGCCCAAGTCTGGGGAAAAGTGTGGACCCAGTATTGAGTAACATCGCCAGGTCATTCACTATTGGCTGTTATTTTCTGTGCTTTGGCTCCATTTTTGACAGGTCATTCATTCAGGGAGACAGAGAGCCATCGGCATTGACCCTACCAGCTCAGCAGCTCTGGACATTTCTGCAGTTCAGTGAGTCCTGCAGAAATCATGTTACTGTGTCTGTTATCCAAAATCTCTGGAGAAAGTCCTGTTGTCTGACCTTTAATCTCAAGCTTATAGTCCAATAGACTAAGGTTGGTCATGTATTGTCAACTGCACACACTGCTTAGACAGTGAGGTTGAGAGGGGGTCACTGTGGTGGGAAATCATTTAGGTACTGTTCCTCAGAACAGATGAATGATGATGACCATCAGTGGCTTACTCGCTACCATCCTGCACTTTTGGAATATGAGATCTCCATGGAAACAGAAGCAACAGAAATGTCTTTCAAAGACTAATGCATATGACCACAGAGCACTCCCACAATATGCCAAGTTTGAGCTGGAGAACCAGTATTGGGATTCAGTGTGAGTGTAGAGTCCTGAGAAACAGGTGAGCCTATGGTGTTCTTAATGTCAGTCTAAGAATTGAGAAACCATTGGTATAAATCCTAGAATGTGAAACCTTGACAACGAGAGGCTTTAATGAAAGAATACAGGAGAACATGGATGCCTCCGGTCCAGAAGACACCCTTACCTATGCCTCATGTGCTCTTAGATTGAACTCTGTGATGATAGAGTGCCTGCCCATATTTGTGAGATCCCATCTTCTATACTCTGTCTACCGGCAAGATCCCTGCTGACACACCCAGAGATGATGCTTAACCCATCTGGCTATAGGTTCTGCTCACATGTGCAATGAACTATAGCCCCAGTGCAAAATGCCTGTTGGCATTTTCCATTATGACACCTAAGTATGAGATACCACAGGTCAAGAGAACAGCTCAACCTTCCAATTTGGGAGAGCACAGTGAGGGCTTGCCATGGTCTCACATGGATAAAGATACCAGTGCCTTCTACCTGCAGGTCACTTTGTAAATCAAGCTGTGGCTTCCTGGTGACTGCATACTTTCTAGACAGTCTGAATATGAAGACTTTATCAAGCTTACTAGAGTATGCTGCCTCCAGGAGACTCTGAGACCTTTCTTGTTGCACAGGTTTGTGTGTTTGAATGCTCTATTCCCAGATAATAATGCTCTTTTGGAAGGTTGTGAAAACTTTAAGTCTTACAATCCTGTCCAACTGGTGGGCCTTATGTCGCTATGGATAACTATAGTTGTGGTCCAATATAAAATTATAAACCTACTTATAGCACCGGCCTGGCTGGGTGTTATTGTTGGGTTTTTTTATTTTGTGAACTTGATATAAGCTAGAGAGCTATCTGCAAATTTGAAACTATTAGGTTTCAAACTGGAACAAAAGTCTGATGTACCTACCTATCATATCAAACCTGTCTGCCAGGTTTCCCAAAATTCCTTAGTCCCGACCTCTTCCAGGGCCCTCCTGTCTGGTATACTTGTCCCTTACCCTAAACTACAGCCTAGATTTTTGCTATATAATCTAACCATTGTGGTCAGCCATTCTTTTTGTACCTTTTGGCCTTCTTGCTCATGCACCCTGTTCTCTTCTCTCTTCTCTATCTCCTCCCACCCCCTCATATGTCTCAGTGTCATGGCCACTCTGGACTCTCCCAGATGTCCCTGTATCTGACTGTGCCCTCCCACATATTTATAATAAATCTTCCCCAACATACATAGGAGCAAAAATGTCCTTTCTTTTCTTATTCTCTATTTTCATTTAGGAACAATTACTGAGGAGATGCCCACATAAGATTGCCCCATATCAAGCCTTATAGGCATTTTTCTAATAGCTAATTGATGTGGGAGGACCCATATCACTGTGGGTTGTGCCATATGTTATCAACTTCTCTAGGCTCTGCCCACAGTTACTTAGAAGCAGCTTGCATCTCCCACAACCCTTACCACGTATGAGCCAGGAGCCAGATGTATACGGAGGACACTGGAACCTCTCCTTACCTCTACACACATAACACAGCATCTACTCTCTCCCCACATCCTCTCTTCCCATGTGTCCTCAGCCAGCCTTGTCCCCTCTTTCTCTCCTCCATTCCCCTCTCTCATTTTGTCCTTCTCTGCCTCTCTACCTCAATCTTCATGTCCCCTTCCCTTCCTGCCAATAAATCTTCTTTATATTAGGTCTGTCATATGGCTTGTTTGTTCAGGAGAACATGTCTTGGCATGGGCCCACTCAGATGTTCCCACGCGCCCTAGTGTACTATTGTATTTCATAAAACACACAGCCATTCATAAACACGGACACCTAATTAGTATAACGAAACAGAGGAAGGCATAAGGAGCAAGCCAGTAAGCATCATTGTTGCATGGCTGCTGCTAAGATTCTACTTCTAGATTACTGCCTTGAGTTCCCTGGATAAGAGACTGACTACAAGCTATAAGGTGAAAAAAATCCTTTCATCCCAAGGTTGCTTCTGTTCATGGTATTTTATTCTATCATTAGAAACCCCAAATAAAACAAACATTATGAAATATTTGTATGCGTGGTTTGTTTACTCATTGTTTATAGCTCAGTGATATGGCTCTTTCCTGTGAATTTTGTAAATGGCAAAGTTGTATCCTGATATCAAAAGGTTTGCCATGCCTACTAGGAGGTGGGACCTCAATGAAGAAAGTGGGTCACTAGGTATCAGCCTTGAGATTTTTTAGCTTTACTTCCTACCTTTTCTATTTACAAATGTGGACATGATGCCACTAACCTCCTACACACTTGCTCCTGTACCTGTTAAACCTTGAAATAAAACAAATCTGTCCTTTCACAAGCTACTTTTATCAGGTATTTTGTCATAGCAACAAGAAAATCAAGTAATAGAAACAAAGTGAGAGCCTTTTGGGTTCCCTGGACCCAGGTCTTTGGTTTTATTGACAATGTCTTCAAAGCTTTGGTTCTTCAAGTTATGGTTAGTCTTCCTCATCCCCCTTCTCTTTCTGCTCAGTCTCCTCTCCCATCCTCCCATTCTTCTTCTTTTTATTTCACCATCACCATCCTCATCATCTCCGAGATTACCCAAATCATTGTTGTCCGGTTTTAGTTTATAGAACCAGCAACACATAGGGGATTAGATAACTTGGCCCTTCCCCAAGACCTAGTTGTTGGGAATTTGTGTTAACAAGATGGTAGGATGATTGGTACATGGACTACAATTTGAGAGGCTCTATGGTTGATAAATCTATAGGAAAGTTAACATAATGTGGTAGCTTTACAAGACAGAAATCTATCCTGTCATGGTTGTAAGGGCCAAATGCACAAAATAAAAATGTCAGCATCTCTGGTTCATTCTGGGGAAGAATATCTATCTCTTAGCTCCCCATCATTTCAGGAGTATCTTGGCATTTTTTGACTTGTTGATGTATCACTCCAGCTTTGGCCTTTATAATTATACATTTTCCTTGTATCTCTATGTCCCCACTTTGGATACAGAGTCTAATGTAATTAAGGTTGACCTAGAAATTGCTATGCACCCCAGGGGCATATTGAACACTGGATCCCCCTGCTTCAGCCTCTAGTTACTGGGATTATAGGCTAGGCATAGCATGTTTTCCCAAAACTTCTTTTATTATTTTTAAAAAGTACCAGTAATATTGGATTGTGAATCCACACATTTAAAGTATAACCCAGTATAAGTAATCATGTCTGGAAGTATTTTGCTTCCAAATAAATACATATTTTCTGGTATGAGTGGTGAGGACTTTAATACAGTGTTTTTGAGGAAACCCAATTCAGTAAAAATGCATTAAAAGCCTGCCATTCATAAACGCCAAGAGACAAGAGAATTAATAAACACCTAGGACATTTCCACACATTCTCTGTTTTAAACAATTTTGTAAATTCTGAAGGAAGACTGCAGACCTAGATGGAGACTTGATGATGTTTATTTTCACAAATTGTTTTCTGCCTTCACGTAGCCCACTTGGTAGACTCCTCCACTTTTCAAATCACTCAGTACAACAGGAAAAAAAAGTGCTTCTGGCTGCTTGTTGTGGTTTTAGGTTTGTCACCTTGACACACCCTAACATTCCCTAGAAAGAGAGTTTCAAGAATGGATTAGGTAGAGTTGGTTAGTCTGCAGTTATCCTTATAATGGACTGTCTTAATTAAGTTAATTCATGTGGGAAAACATAGATCTCATGAGTAGCATCATTTTTGGTAGGGGATCCTTAAATAACTATATGAGTTGGCAAATCTAGCTGAGTGCAAACAAGCAATCAAGCAAGCAAGCAAGAGAGCAACATTTATCCACATACACCTCCTTTTTACTTTACACTCCTCCATGCAGCTTTGCTTTTTCTGGGATTATTATTTTTATCCTGAATATCCGAGACTTTCCCTTAGCAAGGATCTTCTCAGTGTTCTTATTTATCCATCATTCATGTAAGTTATTTCCCCAGACACAGAAGAATTGGGAACTAAGTTCTTCACTTCTCTCAATGTGTACTCACCATGGTTCTATGAAAGCCATTATTGAAATTACCTTTGTAACTGGCTATTCTCCATATTTTCTTTCTCTTTCCATAGTTACATGGTCACCTCTGGGTGTAGAATTATTTTTTTCTAATCTTGTTTAAACCATATTGAGCTTCTGGTTGATATACTGTGCTGGAGGAATCATTCTTTGAACACCTGCCTGTGGGTCATTCTTTTATTCTTCCAGCTTTCTTCAGAACCTGTGATTAAGTGAACACGCTAGTGCGTCCTGATACATACCCACTCCTAATGCATTTCGAACACTATCCATCCTCTCTGCCTCCTTCAAGACAATTTGTTTAATTTCCTGAGTGCTTTTCCAACTGTGTCTAATATACTGTTAAAAACAACACATTCGATCACTGGCCTATTATAGTTTTCCATTTCTAGAAGTTCTAATTTTTAACATTGTTCATTTAAATATTTATTGTATGTTTTGGTCATATTTTTCCTTCTCCAACACCTTCCATCGAGGGGATTTTCTGATGCTTCGTCTGGTGTGTCACTAGGAAGGGATCTGGTCTTTCTGCTCTACTTTACTCTATGGTTAGGCTACTCTCACATGCATGAGTTTATGGAAACTTTGGCAGGCCCTGGCTGCAGTGTTGCTACATCTACCTTGCCTCTAAAAGACAGAGAGCAAAAGGAACCAAATATAGACAGAATAGGGTCACAGCTCCATAATGAGAACCCACGACTTTCCTCTCAAGCCTTATTTCTGGACATCACAGTTGCTTCCTGTGTACTCATGTCATTAATTATTTCTATTACAGGAGCACCTAGGGCTCTGTGGAAATCATTTGGCACAGCGATACACACATGCCCCCTGAAAGTGTCCACAGGCACCAAGCTGGCTGATGTGTAGGTATCTCTTTGAGGCTTCTCACATACAATTTTAAGATGGCTTTTGTAACTTATGTCTTCTTACCTCACAGTTTTGGTGCCATTCTACACAACCTGCATGTCCACCATGTAGCCTCCAGTAACATAAGCAGTCAGGTTCAGCTCAGAGAACTCAGCCTGGAGAAGAAAGCAAAACCAAACAGAAGGTATCAGACATCAGCAGTGTAGTACATTTGTGTTTACTGTATGCTTCTGTATTATCCAGTGCATAATCAGTCCTCATATCAAACTTAGAAATGGAATATTTATCTCTGTTTTCAAAATGAAGCTGAGGTACAGAGAGGTGGGTGACATTCTCAGAATCATACGATGAGCACATTTTATTGAAACCTATGAGTCTCATGTGGGTGATACATAATTAGACAGTGGAGAGATAGGCAGTAAATACGCTAGGAAAATAAGCTAGGAAAATAAAAGAGGAGGGAAGAACAGGGATTTGAGGAGGAATCAAGATGGAGATAAAGAAGAATAATCTAGATTCAGAAGGTCTTAATTGGCAATAAGTAGTTATAAATATTATTTAATCATTTTATAGGCCTTTTAATCTTATATAGAAGGGCAGTTTGTATCTTGTCCACTGGATGTAAGCTTATTGTGTAGAGGGTTTGTGGATTGAGAGTTTAATATATAAACCTGCTTGACAAGCTACCAGGCTTTGCAGTCATGTCTGTGCTGGGTGGTGGAGGAATGAAACACACAGGGCTGGTTTGATCCACCTGGGACAGAAGCAACAGGGTGGGTGGAGTGAACTCTCTGGAAAGGGAACTGCCTGAAGGGGGTGGCTTGTGGACTAAGTGGGAGAGTCTGCTCTCTCCGATCCACCCTAGACTGGTGTTTGCAGAGTAAGAACTCGGGGGACCAATAAAAGGTTAAGCCATTCTTTTAATATTTACTTCATGTCTCTGATTCAAGTACACAGTGTCATGATCATAGCTCTCCTAGAAGATTATAATTGTTAACAGGCTAATTTTCCTAGAGCTGTCAGCCTTGCGCTGTGCAGATCATCAGCCTCATGCATCTCTTTATATAGCATTGGTAAGAGTCACCAAGTTATCTCCTAATAATGCTTTCTTATTAATGGATCCTTCCTCTCCCCACACATATAGCTAGACTGAAGCAGCACTCTGGGCACAGTTGATTAGCAGGCATCTGCTGCCAGGTGCTGAAATGATAGACATGCTGCTTGTTTGTAGAGTTGTACCCTTATGTTCTCTGGTTTGTTTCTTGGTATAGGGTTGTATATAATGAATGTAGTCTTATTTAGTGTTAATACTGGGATCCATGACTTGTGCATGCTAAGCAAGCACTGTAACACTGAGATTCACCCCCAGCCTGTAGCTGGTTTATATCTTTAATGCACAAGTCTGGATTCTACTTTGATAATATTTATTGGTAGATGAATTAGGAAAGAATGGAAAACCAGAATAAAGAGGAGAAAGAAGAAGAGAAGAAGGAGAGAATGAGATAGAGATGGAGAGCACTCTTGATGTCGTTGGACTTAGGTGTGCACATTGGTGTTTTATAACTGGCTTAAGGCACTAGTGACACTGTATCATTTTCCATCAGAGATTGAGATAGCATGTATCTCTGGTCACACTGCATGCCTCTTCAAGATAGACATGTTCTTACAACTACTTACATCAAATCCCTAGGGTGCTGTAATCAGGATGCACTTATGGGCGGCATCAAGAGCAGTAGCTTAATTTATAGTTCTGGCCTGAAAGTAGAAAATCAAAGTGATGGGAGGGTTGGATTCTTTTGAATACTAGAAAGGGTTGAGCCTACTCTAGACCCCTTTCTTGGCTTGAAGAGTACCATTTTTCTGCTTGACTCTCTTCTCATCTTCTCAATGTTTGTCCTATATCCAAAGCTCTTTTTTGTATGAGGAGATCAAACATATAGCTACATTCTCACTCTGATTGCTTTGTTTCTGTTTGATGACCTCCTTGAAGGTTCCCTCTCTAAGTAAGATTATATTCTGATGTACTGTGGTTGGATTTCAAATCGACTTTTTAAAAGTGTATCTGTGTTAGTCTATTCTTTAAGAATGTCATATATTGGCTCTCTTCTCTTTCCTGTTCCAGAGGTAACCGCATCTTCTTGTGCAGTGCCAGCTTTGTCCCTTAGACAAGATGGTGAATTTTGTTGTGAATGGATTTGGCCGTATTGGGCACCTGGTTACCAGTATTGCCTTCTGCTCAGGATCTGGCAAAGTGGAGATTGTTGCCACCAAAAACTGTATTATTGACCTCATCTACATGATCTACACGTTCGAGTATAACTATACCATGGCAAATTCAATGGCACAGTCAAGGCTGAGAATGGGAAGCTTGTCATCAATGGGAAGCCCTTCACCATCTTCCAGGAGCTACATCCTGCTACATCAAATTGGGTGATGCTGATGCTGAGTATGTTGTGGAGTATACTGGCGTCTTCACCAACATAGGGTCGGGCCAAAAGGTTCATCATCTCTGACACTTCAGCCAATGTCCTCTTGTTTGTGATGGGTGTGAACTATGAGAAATATGACAGCTCCATCAAGATATTCAGCTCAGCAATGCATCTTGTACCACCATCTGCTTAGTCCCTACAGGCTAAGATCATTCATAACCATTTTGGCATCGTGGAAGTGTTCATGACAACAGTTTATGATATAACTGCCACACAGAAAACTGTAGATGGCCCCTCTGGAAAGCTGTGGTTTGATGGCCATGGGGCAGCCCACACCATCATGCCTCTGCACTCACTGGGACTGCCAAATCTGTGGGCAAGGTCATTTCAGAGCTGAATGGAGAGCTCACTGTCATGGCCTTCCGTGTTCCTGCCCTAAGGTATCTGTTGCTGCCTGGAGAAGCCTGCCAAGAATGATGACATCAAGAAGATGTTGAAGCAGGCAACTGAGGGTCCACTAAAGTGCATCCTGAGCTACACTGAAGACCAGGCTGTTTCCTGTGACTTCAACAGCAAATCCCACTCTTCTACCTTTGATGCTGGAGTTGGCATTGCTCTCAATGACTTCTTTGTGAAGATCATTTCCTGATATGACTACAGCAATAGGGTTGTGGACCTCATGGCCTACATGGCCTCTAAAGAGTAATAAATTCTGTACCACCCTTCCCCCAGCAAGGACACTGAGAGCAAGAGAGAGGCCCTCAGTTCCTGAGAAGTCCTATTCTGACTGGTCTCAATACTGAGCATCTCCCTCACAACTTCTATCCCAGACCTTCATAATAATAGGACGGGCCTAGAGAACCCTCCCTACTCTCTTGAATAACATCAATAATGTTCTGCTGTACCCCCCCACACACAAAAAAATGTCATACATGGAGGTGAATAGATGCCCATTTCAGTCGAGTTACAATCACCTGCAACTACAGCTCCAGGGCAATCTGTGTCATAGGTTACTCAAATGCTAATAATTAAAAATGAGAAAATAAAATTTAAAATAGAAAGCCACACGTACACAACGTGTTTTGATCATATTGACCTCCTTTAACTTCTATTAGACCCTCAATACACATCACATGCCCCATTCAACCTCATATCCTCTTCATTATAAAAACCACTTATAAACCATTGTGTCTAATTAGAGCTCTCCATACACACATGGATATAGGGGCAGTCACTGGAGCATGGACAACCAACCATGGGCCACACTCCCTTAGCAATCATCAAGTGCCAACAGTTCTCTTCCAGGTGTGGTCCTTATGGTTCCCTTCCCCCACCCATTATGTAATGGTATTGTCTTGATGTTGTGTATGTCTCGGCAGGCAGTCACAGCTCGTGTGTGTTCACATCCAGAAATATCTGCATAGCAGAACTAGTCTTAAAATCTTTACACCCACACTTCCATGATGCTCACCTTAGGGAACTGTAATATAAATGTCCAATTTGGAACCGGAAACTCAACAGTCACTTATTCTCTGGAATTTGTCTGTGAGTCTTTGTGTTAACCTATGTACTCTGTAATACGGATCATGTCTACTGAGGAGTGAAAGCTGCACTAACCTATAGATACAAGGCTAAGTATTTAGAAGGCAGTTTGATGTAATTTGCATTGACCTGAAGAACAGAAGTAAGGTTTCCTTTAGGGTATATGAGCTTCCCAGCCATGGGTTCTTGGCAAAATTTCCATAGCAGGTATAAGTTCCTTTCTCTGTAGTGGCCTTAAATACAAACAGAAGGTTACCCACATAGCTTTCATGCCATCAATGAGCGTATCTTACTAGGCTAGTTATTAAATCTCATGGAGTTCACAGCTAGGTAGGGCTTTTGATGACATTTCTCTTTCCTTCAACAGCCTGTATAGTACTTCGGGCATGGTGCAAGCGATTCAGTAGGGAGGAAGATTCTAGGTTACTATCAGCTTGATTTCTCCTGTTCTGTGATTAAAGCATATAGTCTTTCCAGCAATGAGTTCTTACCACCAAGTTCCTGTGGGTGACCAAGAGTAATGGTACCTGAATTGTCTGTTTTGTTTATGGGGATCTACTTGATACCCCTGATAAACAGAAGGTATCCTCACTTGAAATTATTCTCTTTGTCAATAGATAGATTCTGCTCCATTTACTTTAAATTGAATCATTAAGTGCCTTATTCACAGGTACATTCAAAAGATTTTATTTGGATAAAGTAAATCAACATAAATGTTCACATATAGTAAGTGATCAATATGTGCAAGGTTTTGGTATAAGTATTTCATATGCATAAATAAACTTGTCCAGGTAAGGAAGAGAAAGAGACACACACACACACACACACAAGCACACACACACACACACACACACACAGAGAGAGAGAGAGAGAGAGAGAGAGAGAGAGAGAGAGAGAGAGAGAGAGAGAGAAAGAGAGGTTAAACCTATGCAGGCTGATACACAGGTAGCAAAGCTCAGGATTAAACCCTCGAAAGTGTGCTCTAAGGGACTATGCATCTGACCATTTACACTCTACTGCTTCTTCTGAGGCTGTGTGAGGCCACATTAATGCTTGAATATTGTGGGAACTGAAGTGCTTTTCATGAGATTGAGGCTCACCGGCTCAATAATTAAACAGTTGTTTCCCAGTTGTTAGCAATGTTTGGGGAGGCTTAGGAGGTGTGGCCTTGCTAACCATAGTCTGTCAACACATGTGGTCTTTGTGAGTTCAAGGCCTCACATGATCTCCAGTTTTCTCTAATTCGTGCTTTCAATGGAACATTGAGCTTTTAGCTTCTTTCTCTGACCATCAGGCCTGCCTAATGCCAAGTCTCCCTTGCATGGACTTCTTGCATAACAGATTTTTATTCCTCTGTAATGATGAGTCAGAATGAACTGTTTCTTCTATGAGCCACTTTTGGTTGTGGTGTTTTTGCACAGCAGCATAAAAGTTATCAATATTGGGTCCTAAAAATATTTAAAAGAGAACAAGTTTTTAGTGAAGGAAAATATCATTTTGTAAAGATCTAAATGTATCACCCTAGAGCAATTTATCAGGAACTGTGACAAAGGGACCGACCCTCTCTCCAGATGGTAATAAGGGAAAGCAAGAACACTTACACCTCTTTTTTAAATTAATAACCTCATTATGTTGAGACAAGTTCAAAAGAAAAAGTTGTTGCTAATGAGGTCACACTGGTAAATTGTGGTAAAAATATAGTTATTATGACTGATGTCTTCCAAATTCAGCTCCATATTGGTCAGAATACTTAACTGACAACATCACAAAGAATTTTAAAAAGCTAGTGCATGTGTAGTGGAGAAAGACGATCAAAGGAAGTTGCAAAATAACAGAGCTGGTCACTAGATATGTAAAGGAAAGTTATAAAGTGAAAGAGGTTCAGACCCCAAGGTTTTCTTGCTGCTTAAAGAAAAAAAGAAATTTCTGGATAGAAGACATAATCAGGGTTTGATCAGGTAGAGATTATTCTTTTTCTTTCTTTTTAAAATCAATTACTTAGATATTCTATGTATTTATTTACATTTCAAATGTTATCCCCTTCCTCTCTCCTATTCCCCTCCCCACTCTCCTTGCTTCCATGAAGATTCTCCCATTCCCTACCAGCTACCCCACCTCATTGCCTGTTAATGACTCCTTGACATACATTTTCCAGGGCCAAGCAGGGCTCCACTTGTCTCCATGATGCTCTCCTGCTGAGCAATGTTCTGGATGTTTAAAGACTAGGACAGGAAAGTATATTCCATTACTCACTATTAATACACAGTAGCTCACAGGTAAGAAACAAACAAACAGAAAACTGCAGTGACAAAAATGGAGTAGAGACTGAGGGAAAGGTGGCCAAACACTGACCCAAATTAAGATCCATCTCAAGGGGAGGCTTCAAGGCCTGACACTGTGCTGACGCTATGGTGTGCTTACAGACAGGAGCTTAGCATGGCTGCCCTCTGAGAGGCACAACTAACAGCTGACTAGTACAGAAGCTGATACTTACACACAACCAGTAGCCTGAAGTTGGTACCCCTGTGGTTGAATTAGGGAAAGGATGGAAGAAGTTGAGGAGGGGGCGACTTCACAGGAATACCAGGATTCTCAACAAAACCTGATCACTGAGATCTCTCAGACACTGAGCCACCAACCAGGCAGCATAATCTAGGCCTGTAACATATACACAGCAGAGGACTGTCTTGTCTGATCTCAGTGAGAGACTTTAGGCCCCAGGGAGTGGAGAGGCTTGGTGAGTTCTATGTGTGGGAAGGGGTGAGAATATCACTTTGGAGATGGGAGAGGAAAATTAGGATGAGGAACTGACAGAGCACAGAACAAGGGGGATAACGAATGAACTATAAAAATATTAAATATTATATTAAATATATTATTATTATTAACTGAAAAAGGCAAGGATGGACACTAGGGACCCCGGGAAGTTAGAGAGAGAGACAGCAAAAGCCATAGCTGGGGTGTGATTCTGGAGTCAAGTGTCAAGAGATTCTGGGGTGAAGGCACTGTGTAAGGAGCTGGCTGAAGACAAGAAGAGATGTATCAGAAAGGATGATAGAAACATCTCATTCATATATGCTTGAGAAGGAAAATGACCGTTCTTTTTATTTTTTCATTTTCAAGGTCCACCAGCATTGCCAAGGTTTTGAGAAGGAAATAAAGCCACCCTTTGCTTTGTTCCCCTTAAAATCGAAGACAGACTGGACTCTGCTCAGAGCCACTGTCAACCCGTGCCTCATCTACCCTCCAATGCATCTGACCTGCACAGAGGACAGCCCTGCAATCTCAAGTGAAACATGACCACTTCCTACCACTGGGCCCTCTGGAAATGTGGCCAGGGTAGTGTGCCTTTAGTTCCTTCTCCAGCTGTGGTTGAGTATCTGGAAAGCCAGCAGGGTGAGCACGCAGAGCGCTGAGTGGTGTGAAGGAAAGAAAGAATGTTCAGTAGGGTCAAGCATTTATAAGCAGTAACACTGGATCAGTTGCTTGTTCCTGGGCCTCTCATGAAGTCGCAGAATGTGGTGACCGACCCTCTCCAGCCTCCATCTGACCTCACGCACATGGGCGGCCTGGGCCAGTGACTGCAGCTGCTCCTGTAGCTCCTCCACTCAAAGTGTTGATACCTGAGCGTGCAGGGAGGCCCAGGTATCTCCGTTGTCCTCAGCCTGGCACATGGACTGCCCCAGGATGTGTAGCCTCCACACCAGGTGCACAGTAGCACACAACCACAAATGCACTTCTCACAAGCAGGGCCCCGTGGGTGTGTGCAGGGTCTTGGGGCGGCCTGGCCACAGGGTTCCAGAACACTTCCTACAGCCACTGCCTACAGCGCAGGCGCAGCAGGGCCCAATCCCAGCGTTCATAGGGCGGCGCAGGCGCCTGGGCCCTGCACAGGCTCCTGGCAGCACAGGGTCTGCTGGCTGTGGCCATGGATACTGGATGGCATCGGACACTGGGAAGGGCCAGCACTGAGGCGGAGGCTGTGGGTGGCACCAGGTAGAAGGCACTACAACCACCTTTGCGTCAGGAGGATTTTTTGGGGCGCTGGGCTGTAGAAGAAGGGGGCGGTTGCCTTCGGGAAGGGGCAGGGTCACTGGGGAAGAGGAGGCAGGAAAACCTGACAAGGCAGTGGTAAGGGCAGGGATGCTAAATGGAGCAGAAGGAGGTGACTCCTGGGGCAGGGGTGTCCCTGATGCCTCTAGGCTAAGAAAGGTGGCTGGGCCACTTCTGTAGTGAGGCTGCTTCCATCAGTGATAGTAATCTGTGCACTTCTCGATCTCTCCATTTCTTAATGCAAAAATAATTTCATTATACTCTCTTTCCCTTGGAGACATGATTATTTATTTATTTCTAAGATTTTTTTATACGCAGGTTCGTCTATTTTATTGTTTTCAGGTTGGGGCTTATCAGTGCCACCACATCTCAGTGACAGTGTTCAATTTTCCTTTCTGTCTTTGCAGGCTTCCAGGGCCAGCACATGTCTATGGCATTTATCTTCCAACTTTGTGCTTCGTCTAGCAGGCTTTCCTTGCAGTTTTCTGGGCTAGAGCTTCTCTTTGCCCTGCATCTGCTGCTCAGTCTGGGAAGGTAGACCTGGCTCTCAGAATGCCACTGCGTTGTTTTTTCTAGGGGCCATGGCAGGCTCTTGTCACAGGCAAGTGCTGGTTTCTGTCAGGCCCGGGCAGCTCAGCTCCTCTGCTGCACCAGGGAAGTGCATTAAAGCTGTAGCCAGAGAGAGAGCTTTGGTCAGCTCTGCACCCTCCAGCTCTTTTGGCTCATGAGCCTCCAGTTAGAGGAGCAGCTCTTGGGAGGTGCACTGAGGGTCCAGTAGAAGAACCCTTATTTTGTCCTCTTCAGTTTATTAGTATGTTTTTTTGTTTGTTTTTTGTTTGCCTGTCTCTGGTTCCCTGCATCTTTTCTAGGAAACTGACTTCTATCCAAGAGTTCTCAAGCCCTAAGGCTGGATTCTAGCTTCACATTCAGTGCTATTGGTGATTACTGCTTTTACCCAGTCTCATTGTTCCAGAATAACAACTCTTAGACTTAATAACTTAAATGTTCATCCTATAATCACTTGCTTATTCACAGACTAGTTAATAACTGATATAACTTCTTTATTCTAGTCAATATCTGACACAGTTTTGGTTACCTGTCCTCAGTCTGATGAGTTTGACTTGCTTAGATTTCAGAGTCAAAATAGTGTTCTTGCCTTTTTTCCAGGATTTATTCATTCATCTCACTTGCTAGTGTTTCTCCCTTCAATTTCCTGCCTCAGCCAATAGAACATAAGCTGTATATTGTCAGGTGATGTGTGTACAGAGTATGCGGAGGGTCTGTCTACAAATAAGCTTTGTCAAAGCTATATTCACAGGCTTCTGAATCTGTGATCTGGAGTAAGAAAATCCATGGAATGTGGAGACCTTGGCCCTCTCTAACCTGAACCAGTAACTATTTGTTCTGGTCCAGAGTCTTGCTTCTAATGTGCATTAAAGGACCTCATTGGATTTGAAAGCTAGAAAGGAAATGAGTCTTCTAGATTATCTTTGGAATGAACATACTCATCTTTGGAGAAGCACTGAGGTGTCCTTGGACTCCCCTCCAGTCTCCTGTGCTGCATCTTCACCACAGGGCGTTTTGCAAAACCACTGAGTTGACCCCTTTCTGATAGGAGAATGGAGTTTTAGAACTCCCGTGTAAACTTGTGAGATGATTGCCATTAAGTCAGTTTTTCAGGGAATATGAGGATACCACCTAGAGAACTGCTTGAGCCTCTGTCCTGCATTGGGGGTTCTCCAGTTATTTCTGTCTCTTACTTTCTGAGACACTCCTCCATTTGTGGGACAGATCTCATTCTGAACCAGATATCATTCTGTCTTTGAGACAAACATAAACCAGCTCATAAGCCCTGGTGGAGACTGAGGGACCAAAATAGAACAAACACTCTATCTTGTTCCCCAACCCTGGTTCTGGTCATAATCTTCTTCAGAGACAGGACCTATCAAGCAATGGACTAGGGTGTTTAGTTGTTTCTCTCTTGCAAATCTCTTGCTTATTCTCTTAGTGTAAATGTAGTCTCTCAGGCTTACTGCCTCCTTGTGGTAACATAAACATTGTATGAGAAGGTTGTACCCTTCATATGGTCTTATCAAGGCCTAGAATATTTTTCACCTCTGAGACTTACTTTGTCATAAACTCACCCCTTCATGGTTCTCTCTGATCTCTCTAAATCTTTCAGTAAAACTGATTCCTTTTCTTTTCTAGCTATTCACTGCTCTCTATTAAGTAGTCCTCCCTTTATTCTTATGAGAATGTGTCATATCCTATTCTGTCAAATGCTTCTCTGAATCATCACTTTTCCTGCTACTCAGCTATATATAACTTTCAAGCTTAGTGCTACCTTCTACAACATTACCTTTGTCTTTATGGTTAAAGATATGTATTAGAGGTTAATCATATCAGTACTAGGAACATGTTTTACCAGGAAATATTACAACCTCTGATTTTAGTGTCTAATCAAATATCCTGCAAGAATTCATGGACAGAGGGAGTGCCATTCAGCTGTTTGTTTTCCTTGTTTGTACACTATGCCTGTGATCAATGACATGGCCAAAACCATGTTAGGGGAGAAATGGTTGGTTGAGTTTTAAAAGCATCACAAAACCCTACACTGAGTAAAAAGTCAAGCAGAAAGGAAGGCAAGAAACATGTAAGAAATTTTCTCATCTGCATTTTCTCTCTGGTTTCATTTAGCTTGACTTCTTATATGACCAAGAACCACTGCTTAACGTTGCTGCTACCCACAATGTTCTATAAGGACCTACCTCATCAACGGTCAGGAAAAGAGCCCATAGACATGACCAAAGGACAAAGAGTAGAGGTAATTTATTTGTTGAGTTTTTTTCTGTCCTTTCTTCTTTTGTGACAAGTTGACAAAAACCATCTACTAGTCTTGATTTCTCTCAATGTGAGTCATTTTCTTTTCACTAAGCAGACTGAGAAGAGCCCTTGTTCTTTAAAACAGTGGATGAGCAACGATAGCCTTCTACTTGGTGTTTGCTTGTTTGTTTGTTTGTTTGTTTTGGCCGATTTATGGTTGGTTTTCCTCGTAAATATAGAAGTATGTTGGAAAATGGTACAATGATTTCTTATTTCTTTCCAAAATGAAGACGGTTTATGATTGTGTGTTGGACAGTTCAGAAGCCTCTCTCTGTGAGGAAGCAGGGAAGAGAAACTATCAAAAAGAAGGGAAGTCCTGTGGGAATTGACATCAGGAAGTGCCATGGAGTCCACTGTGGGAAGATTTCCCTTTTTCCTCTACCCACTGACCAAAGGGTTTACTAAAACTCAGCTTCTGGCCATTGTTTGGGAATTTGTTCTTTTCGTGCAACCACCTGGTGGCTGTTTCCTAAAGTTCTTATAGCCACCTCACTGTCCCTGACCCTGTTCCTGGAAGTTCCTGCTTCTAGCCTGCTCTCCCATGAAAGCACCATGGGTGCCATCCTGACCACTGCCACCTTGATCTCCTTCAGAGTGTCCTTCCAGCTCTGACTGCTGAGTCACAACAGTGAGCTGACAATATCTAGAATCATGCCAGGTCTCCAGTATTTCTGCACCTGCTTCAGTGCAGACATCCAATGGGACTCAGTTTATTTTCAGGCGCATCACCCTTATCATCAATGCTCTCCCTAGCTTCTCCTTAATTTCTTTCCAAGCATCACTAACAGGGGGCATCTCAATGGAGCACTGCAGGAACAGGGTTACATAGCACCCTTATGAGTTGATTAGGAAGCATGGTTGATAGATGTGGTCCCTCATATGTAGGCCTGAGCAGCTCCCGGGCCTCACAGCTCCCTTCTCCTCAATGAGCTTCTAATCTGACTGCTTGAAATGGCTAGTGGCCGTGATAGGCACAGAATCCAAAAGCTTGATGGCATCTTTGCTAGAGACATTTATGATTTCTGTTTTAGAAGGAACACCTATGTGTCCAAATTTAATTCTAGCTTTCTGCTCCACTTGTGCTAAGTCTTCCTCTACTTTATGAGATAAAAGCAGATGTTACTGCAGCTTTCCTGAACTGCAATAGGGCTGCCAAGTCCCCAGAGATGAGTCTCTAGGCTGCCACATTCCCACATCAACCATAAGCCCACAGCAGGCCTTCACAAGAGGAATTTGCTGTCTGTCCAATTCTTCTCATTAGGGCCCACATTTTTTTATTGGATATTTTATATATTTACATTTCATATGTTATCCTCATTTCTCCTTTCTTTTTCTCCAGTCCTCCTGCCACTATAAGATGTTCCCATTCCCATCCACAAACTCACACCTCATCACCCTAGTATTCCCCTACACTGGGGTATCAGCATACACAGGACCAAGGGCTTCTACTACTATGGCTGCCAGACAGGGCATCGTCTGCTGCATAAGTGGCTGAAGTCTTAAGTCCCTGCATATGTGCTCATTGTTTGGTGTTTGAGTTTCTAAAAGCTTATGAGGGCGTCTTTGGTTGATTTTGTTCTTCTATGTGGTTGCAAAACCCTTTGGCTGCTTCAGTCTTTTTTCTAATTCCTATATGTGTGTCCCCATGCTCACTCCAAAGTGTGTGTTCTCAAGGTGGTCTCAGGTCAATCTTAGTACCTCTCAGGGTATGAAATCAGGATGTAGACTTAGTATGACTTTGAGGTCCTTGCTTAGCTACCTGCTGCTCTCCAACACCAGAGGAAAAGTGACTAATCATGTAATAGCCAGGAGGAATGGTTGAGTAAGAGGCATGGCGCTGTTGACTCCCAGAGTATCATCCTTAATAGGACTGCTGCACTGACAGGTTTGTCTTCCAAGAGCAGAAACTCCAAGGTTAAGATATTCCCCTGACACACTATGTCCAGCTCATAGGTAGGAGAATAGATTCTTGCATGCCCTGGCTGCAAAGGGAAGAACGTGATGCTGGCAGCCAATCACAGTGCTGCCTAATGCTTGTGAATTGCAAGTGAGAGATGCAGCTGGAACCATAGGTACCAATGGAGGCTCAGTCTGCCATGCCACATTTCTGTTTAGTCTGAGCAAAAGCCCATCTATTCAGCTGTGTGGCTACATAGCTCATGCTCCCTGGCACATGATCTCAATGTGTGCCCTACACTTCTCCTGTCCTGTCAGCTCTCCTGTACACTTAACCAGTCCTGCCCCTTCCAGAGATCCCCCTGTGCCAGCCCTGTGCCACTTCCTGTGCCGGCAAGCTATCTATTCTTTGTTCTGTTATAATTTAAGAAGACAGGTAAAGGTCCTTCATGGGGCAGCCATTGACTATACTGTCCTTGGTAACACTGTGGACCTGAACCTCTATACAGGGGCAGAAGTGCTCTTCCAAACTTGGGATATGACACCTAGGCTGCATTTGGCACACAGATCTCACCCTCACACAATCCCTCCCATTTTCCTATTGATTTCATCCTAGATGTGGTGGATGGAGTGATGCAGTATCTCCTGGACCCACTGCAGCACCCTCAATGTACTGCTCTGCTGTCATGCACTGTCATTCTCTAGATGGAGACTTTATTTGGTTGACAGAGAGCATGACAATCACAGCACTATGGGTTAAAGAGGCATTAATGTGCCTATATAAGTCTGACATGGTTCATTTTTAATGGTATCCTCTAATTTATAAATTTGGAATCTCCCAACAATTCTCTGTAAGTTTAGTATTTCTAAATCCAGGGCCTATAATTAATTCTGTAAAATTCCCTTGTCATACAACTTGTCCTTGGATTCACTCCAGTGTGGTATCTACCCTATTTTAGGTGTGAGATTATGAAATTCATTGTGGTGAATCTTGAAAATATCACACTCTGAGCCTTGTTCCCAGTCAAACAAGTGTGAAAAGTGTCAACAAGCTCAAAGAACAAAATGCATTTTTAATATCAACTGTGTGTACAGCCCATTTCCAGGCCCTTAAAGGGGTAAAAGAATTTCTGTCTCATGTGTCAAGTTTGATACCATCAGCACAAGACACTTCCAATGTCAGAACAGGAAAAGTACTATCAAATGAGGTATAAGAGCAGGAGTGTGGATACCTGCACACAAGAGTCCTGAACATAGTATCCAAAAAACACAAGTTTCACAGTTGGAGGCCTGGTTTCTACAGAATCCTCAAGAGGCTTCTTCTGTGGAGAAGAGAATTCTCCCTCTTATAGGAATTGAAGGTGTCCTCAGACCTGAAACTGTCAGCCTTTTTATACTACATGCCTGATGAGATTATTGTCCCTGCAATTTTATCCTGTGCATAAATGCTTTTAAAATATTTCCCAAAGATATGCTTTGTTCTTATGGTCACCAGGTTTCTTGGCTGTAGTTCATCTTCTAAGCTTGGCCACATCAGCTATTACTTTGGGTTCAGTATGAAGAGGCTGAATATGCTGAACAAAATGAAGAAGCTCCTGTAAATTGAGGAAAAAATGATTTTCTTGCAGAAGATATGTTCCAGCTCTTTCCCACAAGTTTGTGCACCACTAGACTTTCTATAACTGTACCAGTGCATAAGAAAATCCTCACTCACATCTATACTTCTCCCTCTAAGCTAATGTCTGAGCTAGTTGTAATTTCAGAATAATTAGAATATCTCTGAAGTGTTAGACAAGGAGATGCACAAGTACTGAAGGAGACTGAGATGGGAGCTTGTGGGTCATGTCTTCCCTATGTCAGTCAGGATTTTTTTGGGAAAAGTTGACTTCTTCCATAAAGCTACTCAGGAGGCAACCCAGATGACCTGCGGAAAGTGACAGAAGTTCTGGTGTTGTCTACATGCTCTTGTTCTTCACAGCCTGTAATGGGAAAGAGCATGAAATCTCCAGGCCTTTGTTTTCCTCCATACCATGGGTCTAAGATTGGAAACATCCAGACAGGGGTGTGTTCTCATGGACACACCAAAAGTCTAATGTGGTCAGACAATGACTGGGAAGCAGGTGTGGGAGAGCTTCAAGAATGGGGTAAGGGACCATAGAGAATGTGAACATCCTGACTATTTCAAGGGAGAGAGACAAACACAAGCATAGCTTCAGGGATAATATGCCCAGTTACATAAAACATCACCTGTGTACTGAACACAAGCAAAGAGACTCACATGTAGATACTTCAGAAAACCCAGAAAAAGACTGTTTTTTTTTTTTTTTTGGAGAATCAAAAGGTAACAGGCTGGAACCCAAATATAACACATCCTGGGGTGTAGTTGATGTCCAAAGATTCTTCCTGCATTGCTGCAAAAACATACAAATTTTACTTCTGATGAGTTCCCATTGTACTGAGCACAGACAAAACTTGATACAACAGATACTTACTTTTAATGTGACAGTGTTTTTTTCCATTTCCTAGTGTCAGGGAAGCATCATGTAGAAATGGTGAGACATTGCAGATATGCCATCCTCCAGACCTGTCCTCCAGACAGCTATGTTGTTAAAGACACAAGGAGGGTCTAAATGCCCCAAAAGATTTCAAGTAGATTTCTTACCTCCTTTATGCAAATGGGATGTCTAAGAACCATTCAGAACACTTACTTAATAGTGCAAGTGTGGAGAACATTTCACTACAACTTGATGAAAGTTTTCTGGAATCTACTCATCATGGACATGCAGATACTCATTGCTCCAGAGACTTACAGATCTCTACCCTCCACCATAACTGGCTTACATGGGCCTACAGTTGTCACTGCAATCCCAGAATGGTCAGGGCTTGATGGAATATTCATTTATGATGATAAATATTGGCATGAACTCTGGAGAGATCACATGACCTGGTTATACCAAAAGCAGGGCTTAAAATGGAGACACAGCAGGGTCGATAAAACAGTATATATTGAGCTTCCTAACTTATGTACCAAGAAGTAGAGAGAAACTTATTCACTAGATTATGCCTTTGACCAGCAAAAAACAATATGGTGCTAGTTGAAAAGATGTGAGTGTTCAATGAGGAGCAAGCAAGCTAAGTGTCAAGTTCTTATTCTTTGCTGTCTTCCATAGTAGAGCAGTGTATGGATAAAGCATGACCACTTTTAACAAATCCTGTATACATATTCTGCCTTACTCTTCTCAGGTACCTTAAACTAAGGAAAACCCCACAACTTACTCAGCTTCTATTTTGGGGATATGCCAGCAGACCACTCATCGCAACATCATACAATCGAAATGTCCCAGATTGTTGGGGAAGGCTGGTTCTGCAAAGAACAGAGCAAGGTATAGAGTAAGAGGCAGCAAACATGCATGACAGAAAAGGAAGCTAAATGCCTAAAGGATGATAAGTTAGCTAGAAGAAAATTGTTATTCATAACATATTTTAGTAGCATCTGCTTTATCATATTTGTGGGAATTGTAGATGCTATTAGAATTTTCTTTTAGTCATTTGTAAACTGAAATCCTGAAGTGAAATTCTTTGGACTCTGGAAGTCTAGCCACAAGTATAGTCTTTTGCTAAGAAAAGTCTAGGCTTCCCAGTACCAAGTGAGTTCTTCAAACTTCAAGAAAAATCTTCAGCATCACACATTTGAAGCTGTCTCATGATGTTAACTGTATATCAGACAAGACAAGGGAAATTGTCTACACAACAAGCAACTGAGAAAAATTAGACAGCCTGTCAGATAAATGCACCAATTAAATTGTTAGAAACCAAAAGGAAACATCTCCAGGAAAGATGAACAAGATGCAAGTGAGCAAGTACAAAAAAATCAGAGCAAGTTTTAGGGATAAGGTAATTTCTCAGCAGAGCAGGGCTTGGGGTCATAATACCTTGGGGAAACAGCAATGACACTTTCCTAAATTCATGTTTTCGGTAGGGTTTTAAGTTGATCTTCATGGCTGTTCACATGTATCAAACAAATAGTAAAAGCATACAATGACAATAATAAAAGCACATGGCTCTTCAGGTGACATCCTCCACAAGAACTGTTAATAACAAGCCAGATTTACTTCCCCCTAGAGACTGTGAAATCTTAGAAACACTATAGCATTTTGTGAATCTAGAGAGCATTTTTGGTGTCTGGCAAGAATATGCAGTAAGTGGATGCAGTTCTGCATCATAAACAGCATCTGCCTCTAAACCAATGATCTATCTTAAATTCAGAGTATTCTAGGATTTCAAGAGAGCAGAAAGAATCAGAGAGGTGATCTACGGCTCCATGTTGGGAAAGAAGAAGTAGAATATCTTATGATTGATCATGCTCATCTCCCAGTATGAGCAGGAGTGAACCAGCTCATATCTGTGGGAAAAAGAGACCATCTCTTCCCTAAGATTTAAAAAACACAACACTCTGCTATGAGAGTATGGGTCACTGAAACTTTAGAGGAATCCCAATGCCATTGCTTCATGTTTCTAGAGGATATGGTGCTCACAAGTCTTCCAGTCGTGGTTTCCCTGTATGTGGGTCTGAATAGCTAAAATTCTATGAAGATGACCAAGGCAAGATCTTCACCTCTGAAATTCTTGAAAATGTCAGCTCTTCACATAGACCATAGAGAATTGAGAGATGGTTTAAGTTCTCTGTGTAGTTTGGGGGTGAGACATGAGGTGATAAAGATGCCCACATGGCTCACATTAAAGCCTGCTGTGACAGGCCTCATTGTGATGTTGCCTCATTATAGAGCTGCAGAAACAGTGGACATGGCCAACATCTGCCCAGGTTACACAAGAGCAAAGCCTGCTCTGACAGGTCTAAATGTGCATTAAAACAGGATTACTCAAGAATTGTTATGACACTGGACATGACTAAGGCCTTTCCATGTCACACAAAGTTAGAGATTTCAATTGAATGACATTCAGATGGTGTGCCAAGGTGATGTCTGTGAGAAATACTGAGCCAGGTTTGTTGGAGTGTGAGAGTTGTTTAACAAAGAAAGCAGGGGGGGGGGATAGATCTTGAGTCTGTCTCATGACAAACAGGTCTTCATATGTGTGTCTTTCCTGTGAGCCTTGATGAGATTCTGTGTTGTCAAGGCAGTTGTCCTCAGGAGAGACCTTACTCTACCTGGCTTTCTTTTTTCTCACAATGACATAGTTTTATGATCTCAGTCATGTACAGAGATGGGTACATATACAAAGACACAATAAATATCCTGTCCTTCCATATATTGCCAATTTTGTATCATTGGGATGTTATTCTAGCAAGAAATCATACCTGGATGGCATTTGATAGAGATGTATGAGAAACATCCCTTACAGCAGCTTCGGTGAGAGTGGTAGGACTTGTCATGTGCATCTATGTTTCCAACCTCACTTGCTTTAGGATATGGTATGAACAAAGCTTCTGTTCTAGGTTCAGAGACCTGAGAGTTTTACAAGAAATAGACATTTTCCAAAGATGCCCTCTGAGAACAGAACCCCGGAACTTCAGCTATGTGTGGTATGAGATGCAGGACTCAGCTCTACTTTGTGCCCTTACCTCTCATAGTTGTTTGCAGTCTCAATGTCTGAGCATGGAAATCTAGGTTATCTATGGTAATCCTCTTACGTGCATCTACCAGATGAAGGCTGTAATAAGTTTCCCTTCTGTATTCATGGGTATCACATATGAAGGGTAATCTAAATTTGTATTTGAGATCTGTGGTGAGCTTCTGAGTACCTCATGTCATAAGCCACGCTAACTGCAACATCTTGACTCATCTTCAGGGAGGTAGCATGGTGCTTATTTTTTAGTGATCCATAGAAGATAGATTTGGAACTATTAATTGGTAGACTTCAGTCCTATTTTCTTCTGTAGACTCACTGTCTACATGGTTTTCATCATGGCAGAGGCACATTATTCCATTAAGAGGTTGTTCTTTATTAACAGCCAATGAAGATCCCATGGAGAACAGGGCCATTTTTCAGAGCTTCCACAGTATAATGTAGATTCTGTGATAACAGCCAGACCTTGACCTTCACTCATTTGACGTTCACTTCATCTTCCTCACTTAGTTCAGGATACTTAGGCAGGCGTGGCCTTTGGGGAGATAAGGTATATTTAATGTTGAAGGAGGAGGTGGAAGGCATAACCATGACCCATGATGGGTCAACATCCTGCACAAACGCCCTCCCCTAGGTTTCTGGATCCCCAGCTTCTGCAGAAGTTTTGTTGACACTAACTAGAAAGGAATAGAAAAGTTTCAACTGTGAAGCTAGGAACTCTGACATCAGGAACTACAATATTGTAGGGCTGTTCAAGTTTTAAGTTCATTTTCACCACTGAGTCAAGATTAAGTTTACTGGCTTGGATTTCTAGTAGTTAAATATGAGCACCTTGTGTATGAGCTCTGTGTCCCTGGTGTTGGATTTCCCATTTTTAAGTGTTTCAGAAGAACTGTTTTACCCATAGAAAATTATGATAAAATAAATATAGGCAGAAAGGACAGGGAAAATAAAGTAGAATGCTAAGATCCAGTAAGACTTAATGTTAGAGAACTAAGCTGAGAGTGTGGGGATTCCGAAATAAACAACCAAGACAATTATGTGGGAAATAATAGACCCCATTGTCCTGACTGGATTCCAAGGAAGAACAGCACAGGTGTGGGTGAAGGCCGAGTCTCCCACAATTATTTCCCCAGCATGTAATGGCACAGTCACAGATTCTTCATTTTCTTCCCTTAGAAAAACTTTTCCAAGAATTCACAATAAGGTTCAATCCCTGTGACCTATAAAGGGTTTGAGAAATACCGCAGTAGAGTTATTGTCTGTCTTCACAGGCCACCCTGGAAATAAATAAGCTATCCCCCAATTCACACAGACATAGAGAAACACAGAGTCACACACCAAACACAAACACACAGAGAGGAAAAGATTCAGAAAGAAATAGAAACAGATAGAAATGGAGATTGTTAGTGATACAGAAAGAAAGACACACACAGACAAAAGGAATAAAAAAAGCTAAGAGACAGAAGAGAAAAAGAGAGAGTTAGAAACAAATGTAGAGATAGAAACCAAACTGAAATAACAGATAGATGTAGAAACAGAGAAACAGACAGACAGATAGACACAGTATAAAGAATAGACAATGAAAACTAAGTGAGAAAAATAAGTAAACAATTAAAATTCTTAGCAAGGTTAGATGTTCTCAGTGCCCATATAATCTGTTCAGATTAGGGTAAGTTCTGTAAGCATCATACATACCTAGCAATACTGAACTGGTTCTACTCAAAGAGGCACAGACTAATAGGAAATGGCATGAAAGGCTGACCACTTTGTTACCTTTTGTGGAAGGAGGGACTCCATAATTGGAAAAGGACCTAGCAGAAAAAAAAATAGCAAAAGGATCAACCTTGAGGCAAAGAAGCTTGATATGAAATCTTAATCTATGTATAGAAAGAATTAGTCGAGGTCATTGTAGAGACATCCCAGTGATGAGCTTTTGGCTGAATGAAAACAGAGATATGTGTAATGTGTGGAGAAACTGAGCAAGCCAAGGAGTTCACAGTTTAAGATGTTGTCTTTGTGTCTAGATAAAATCAGAAGCTGATTCCTTTAGTGTTGAGTCTGATAGTTCTCAGTGTTGGGAGCTGTACTTGCCACTGGGATCACATTTTGCTCATATAACTCTCAATAGAGCAGGAGAAGTGACCTGGAGAGGGGATCTTCACAGAGAAATCCTGTAGATGAAGTTCTCTTGTGAGCATATCTATTGAGGATCTGTTTGATTATCTTAATTGATATGGGAAGAAAACAACAACTTTGCCATTGCCTTCCATAGGCTTGTGTACAGAACACATAAATGCAGAGAGCTTTAGATGAGCACAAGCCTGCAAGTTTACATGCATGCATTTATCTCTCTCCGCGGTTTACTGTGGATATGACATAGGTAGCCCCTTTGTATGTATGCCTCGGTTTCACTGAGTTAATGCAGTAAAATCTGGACATGTAAAGTCACCTGGAAATTGCACTAAAAGGTTTTGTTTCAGATAGTCTCCATGATTCTAAAGCAATCCACAGACAACAGTGTAAGGCATCTGGTGGTTCACATTTCAGTCAAAGTTATAAAAATGTGGCTCCCTAGTCATGAGGAGTGGGACCAGGTGCATATTGCCTCAATCCAATTTTTGATTACCACTCATAATCTAAGACTCTCCCTTAAAGAGTTCTGTCAAGCATCAGAAAAACGTCTTTCTGTGTGTGCTGTATGTCGAATTACAGCAAAGAGTAGATTTCAGAGACTCTTAAAACCCATCCACTAATGTCCTGCCAGGAAATACCAATCATATTGAGAGGCAAACATTGTGCCACCATTTCACTGACATAAAATTAGTGAGCAACATATTTTGTGAAACACGGGTGAAGAAAAAGGAAAGAAAGCACTCAGTAACTGGTGGATACCCAGATTTCTCACATTTAAGAAATAACCAATGACATGAACCACCATAACATCTGCACATAACCCTTTTCCAAACCCCAATCTGTAGAGGAGTTCAAGGTTTACACATTGAAATAAATGGCTACTTGATACTTGATGGTGGCAACCAGATAAGGGAGAGGGCCATACTGCATTTACCAGACTTTCATGCTACAGATGTTTGGGATGTTGCAGATGAGGTTTCTTGACTCATTGATGGTGGCTTCCGGTCTGGCAGATAGGGGCTATTGGTTGGCCTGCCAGGTAGCCACATTCGGCAACTTCTTGTGGGAAAGCCCCATGATCTGCAAAAGAGAAGCGAGAGGATGGAATACAATGGGATGAGAAGGACAGAGTTCCCAGTACCTTAGTCATGATTCTGCCCATTGCTTCCTGACATCCTGCCACTGTACTGAGTCTCTGGAGAGAAGAAGTATATGCAGACCTAAGGAAGTTCTCTAGCAATAACCACAGAGGTTCAGTTCTCAGAAGGAGAGGACAGCAGTGAGTTTGTGAATATGGAAGAACATTATAGGATGTTCCCATGTTTCTAGACATGTAGGTCAATTCTAGGTTAATGCCATTCAGAAAAGATTTAGAAAACTGTGGATGGAAGCCCAGAATATTCTTTCTGTGCAGATGAGTGATAATAAAATCTGAGAGAAATAGAAATGACTCTATCCTGTGGCTCCATCATGCACTGCCTCTAGGCATTAGAGAAGTCTAGCTGGTCAATGCACTGCATTAGTCAGTTTCATGTGTGACCACACTAAACACCATCTATGGAAAAGTAAGCTGGAATCTAGAAGACAATCATAGTGAGAAAACTTTTTGTAAGTGATCTGCAAACTGACAAGTGAGCATCAAGTGTTCAAGAGAAGCATTCATCCCACATGCTGTTTGAAGAATGAAGAGAAGTAGGCCTTCACAGAAGATCCTGAAGAGTCTCCTCATGGTGCATGACACCCAGTGATCCCTCAGGACCTATCAGCACTTCAGAGCTCTAGTCATCCTAGAAATACTACTTACTTGGGCCGGGAATGAAGAAATGTTGGGACGTAGGTTAAGATGAAGCCATGGTGAGAAAGCCACATGGCACCTGTCCTTCCTCACCAGGTCTCTCCTTTCACGTGTAAACACTGTCTTCCCTGAGGAAGACAGGTTGGAAAATGGGAAACTCATATTTTCAGACATTGAACTAGATTTTGGGGTCAACAGTATTAGCTATAAAGCCAGTTCAAATTCAGATTTCAAGTGGTTGTGACTTCACTGAGAGAGCAGGTACAGACTTTCAGTTCAGACTGTCCTTGGCAGTAACAAACAGGGAAGGACATTGGTGCAGAGTATCAGCAATTTGGCTCCAGCCTGTGTTGCTTTGGTCAGGGATCCTCTTGACCCTTGAATGCTGTACTGAATGTCAGGATCTTATCTGGAGATGTCTGAAAAGACAGCATTGATAGAAGGTCTAAGCATACGTGATTTAGGCAGCTCAACCTACCTGTACCACACAGTCGCTTATTTCCATAGTTAATAAAGTCAGGGAGAGTAAGTTGTTGTGCTCAAGGGGACTGAGAGTCTGCATGGGAAATAAATAAACCAAAGGCTGATGAACAGCCAAGGTCTAGGTTTACCTCTGGTGACAGTTTTTATCTACACCCTTACCTGCTTAGAAGCTCAACATGAATATGTGAAAAAGGCGGAACCACATGCAGGAACACAGCATCCTTACATTTTCCCTCTGTCAGGATGGCCTCCTCGTCTTCTGACTTTCCCATCACCAGGACAAGAGGAGTGCACAGTTCATGCTTTTGGCTTGTTGTGACAGTCAACTCTCCCAGGGCCTGTGATCTGTGTAGAGAACACAATTTCACCAAAAGATGAAATACAGTAAATCCCTTTAGGGTGTGCACAGTATCACAAACACTCCTCAGTTCCACGTGTTCATGATGGCTGAGTGCCACATGGTTGCTCTCAATGTCCTCAGTTTCATGCCTTCTTTCTCTGCAGGCTCAGCCAATCAGAGCTGTCTTCTCAGGGACACTGTTTCCCAACCACCAGGACTAGGATGCTAACTCCATTTTCATTACTGTTCTTACCTCTTTTGATATGGACTTACCTCACCACCTTCATCTTCCTGAATGCAATGGGCTCTGTCAGTCTGTCAGCCCCTCGGACAAGGCATGTGTATCACACTGATGATCCTGGGATCTAGCACGTAGTGAAATCCTTGCACCTCACTCTGGTTATTGAATGGCAACTGACAAAAGAAGAGATCACACCACTTCAAATAGTCTAGAAGCTGGGAACACATCTCAGAGCCAGTCTTCACCCTTGCTCCTTGTGGGTAAGAATGAAGTCAGACCTGTGAAATGAAAATGGCTTCCATGGTGCTAGAGGAAGATTGGAGTAGGCACAGTCCAGGAAGTAACTCAACAGGTTGCAAGGCAAGAACTGAGAGCCTAGCTCTGGCAGACATCTCACACTTAGGAAAGAATTGCTAGGAAATGCAGTGACAGATGTCAGGGTTTCACCCACTGACTCATCTGTAGAGGTCCTTCTCTATTGTCCAAATTTTAAAGACTGAGAAGGAGGGCTGGGTGAGTGTCAGGGAGATAACAGTCCTGTCACTAGGAAAACACCAGCTTGCAATGAAAAACTGAAGAAAAGATCAGGAGATGCACCATGTAGCTTCCAGATTGGCCTCACATTAATTTTTGCATACAGCCTTCCACTGTCACAGGTATATCATCCTTTCTGCCTCCTAAGTGCCAGGAGCTAATTGTACGGCCAAGTCTCCTCTATGGATACAAAGCAATCATTACCTGAGTTTCAATGGCAGAAAAACCTTGTCAGCGGGTACTCCACTAAGACATGGAATTCTGCGTGAGATGGTGACATCACTGCAGCTTGAAGTGAAGGGGAACATGTCCATCCACACTTTCATCTCTAGGTTCACTCATACAAGCATTAGATTTCTCAGGAGCTTCTGTTGTCTGTGGGAACCATATCCTAATACCATGTCAGCACAGGAAGGAAATGTCTTCCTCTTGATGGAAAGAACAAATGGGGGAAGGAAGAGAAACAAGGGCCAGCTTATGTGTTCTATGAGAATGAGAGTTGCTTGTTCTTGGGGTACAGAAATTGAAGGACTGTGTATCAGATGGTTTGGGTAGCTATCAAAGAGGCCCTGTTCTTGTATGTCATTTCTTATATACCTGTTGTTTTACTGTTTTAGCATGCAGAACAAAAGTGTAGAAATCGAGTCCTTTGTTTATCTATAGATGCTGGTGTCAAGGCTTGGGAGATGTTCCACACTGGTATCACAACCACAGAGTTCGGGCCCTTGGTGTTCCTCTGAACTGCAGGGAGACTTTGAGGTGGCCCATTAGAGACTTGATCATTGTTCCTCTTCCAGGCACCAGATCAACACTATAGATTCCATTTGGACACTTGTCCCTGTGTAAAACATCCTTCCTTATTTTCTGCATAACTTGCTCAGGTAGCAGAATTTCAGTTTGTATTTCCAGTTCAGTGTTGTTATTTTGAGATGTGATCCTTAGCAACAATGAACCACAGCCCTCATAGTCAGGAATCCATGACCATCCTGGACTCACATGAACAAGCTTCTGTAGCACAGCACCATCATCTGCAGAGGAGACACTGAAGGAGAGAGAGGCATTGGATGTGAGGTGACTTAAACACAGGACACATTGGACAGTGGCAGGATCATCCCTATTGAGAATATACTACTGAATGTGACTTTCCTTGGAAGATTACAACTAGGATAACTGCCAAAGGGCTCAGGAGAACAGGGAACTGGGACAAGTTCAGAGATGAGAGAAGCAATGGACCCTTTACCTTTTCCAGAATGACTAAAAACTGCACATGAGACAGCCAGTGACTACTAAAAATTGTCAAGTCCATTGACTACTGGATGTCAGCATGTTGTGTGTCTGAAACGTAAAGGAACACCCGGGACTTTAGGATGGAGAGAGGAGAGTTCAGTTGTGCCAATGGTCTTTGTCTCATGCTGACTCTGGGATATAGAGAGTCCAGACCCTCTATTCCCTGTCTGAATTTGGTTCAGGATGACTCTAATGACCACCATGTGCAGATAAAGACAGCAGCAACAAGTCCTAGAACTGAAACAAATGGAGAATAGAATTGATTGGGGGAGGGAAAGTGGCTGAGCCTCCTAATAGATGCATGAGTTAAAACTTGAAAGGAGACAAGTTCAAGTTCTTCATTGTTCCAAGAGTGAGGAGGAGCTCACACCCTGAAGTGTCTTGCATGCATGCCAGTAAGGGACTGCCTCTGTCCCTCTGGGTTGGATACTTTTCTGACAATTTGGTCAAATTTAAGTCATACATTGTTTATTTTAAATTATGCCCTATTCATTTTTTCGACTCCACCTGATGTACATTTTCCTCATTATTTACTGAATGTAAGTGTTTAGGAAAGTATGGATTGGAGCTTAGCTGGGAGTAGGAAACAGGACACAGAAATCATAAAGAAGCCAATAGAGAGCACCCTTCACGGCCTCTATTGTTGTTTCTGTTACTAAATTTCTACCTTCAGTTACTATACTTGACTTCCCTCAGGATGGTTGTATGCATGAGTTTTAAGTTAAAAACCTTTCCCCACAGCCAAACACACCCCACTGTTCTCTCTGTTTCTTTCAGCAATGTAGAGGGAAAGGCTTTGATAAACACCTTTTGAATTGTAGCTCCAGATGAGGGCAGTCTTATCACAGAAGTCTCATGGGAGCTTCCTACATTATTAAAAAAAAAAAATCTCAGCTGGGTACAAAGCCTCAGGTACTGGCTCCCAGGCCCAGATAAAAGCACACCTTCATTGCCCTTGGCCAAGCTTAAGATCCCCTTCTACATGAATGGCGACCATTTGATATGTACCCATGTCTGGTGTTGGTGCTTATGGGATGGTACACTAAGCCTGAGATCCCCACAGTGGCCACTGTGTGGCCTTCAAGTATTTGAGAGTTCCTAATGGAACAGCAGCTGGGAAAGTCCTTTCTCTCAGCACCGTTCATGAGGCAGCCTTGTTAAAGATGATGAAGATCTTTGAACATCCGAGTGTTGCATGGCTGATTGATATCTGTGCTACTTCCTGAACTGATGGGGACATCAAGTTCATCCTAGCATTTGAACATATATACCAGGACATGAGGACATACCTGCACAAAGCAACGCCACTATGCTTGCCATTTGAGACCTTTAGATCTGATGCACCAGTTTCTAAGTAGCCTCCATTATATTCATGCAAACTGCATTGTTCACTGGGAACCGAAGCCAGAGAACATTCTAGTGATAAGTAATGGGACAGTCAAGATGGCTGACTTTGGCCTAGCCAGAATGTTCAGCTTCCAGATGGCCCTCGTGTCTGTGGATGTTACCCTCTGGTGCTGGGCTCATGAAGTTCTGCCGTCTACTTATGCAACACCTGTAGGCATGTATCATCAGAGAGATGTTTCAACAGAAGCCTCTCTTCTGTGGAAATTGAAGCTGACCAGTTGGGCAAAGTCTTTGAACTTATTTGATATCCTCAAGAAGAAGACTGGCCTCCAGAGGTATCTTTTCCTCAAGGAGCCTTTGCCCCGAGAGAGGCTTGTCCAGCACAGTCAGGGGTGCCAGACCTGGAGGAATCTGGAGGACAGCTGCTGCTGGAAAATTTGACCTTTAACCCACAGAAGCAAGTCTGTGCCTTCCGAGGCATCCCTGCAGCACCAAGACCTGCACAAGGAGGAAAGCGACTGGAGTGAGAAGAGGGGCTGCCTGCCTCAGTTTCCAGACACTCGGTGGGAGGACCTGGATGAAGTGGCAGGCTCTGCCTACTCCTGAGGCCGTGCAGAGTCCTCCAGCTTTTTACAGAGATCATTTTCAGCCTTAAATGACAATCCCTCACTTCTCCTTATAGGTTTACCCCCCGGTACCTCCCTTTTTTCTACACTAAATGTCAAGTGTATTTGTTTTCTTCTCTTCCTGAATCATACTGGTATAGTTTTTATACAGAAAAATAAAAGCAGACAATGAAGTATGGTCTTCAAAAAACAAAACAAAACAAAACAAAGTCCCAGATGAATTGTTCTACAGAGATATGGGATAGCAGGTGAAGGAGAAAAAAATAGCCAGATCAGTATAATCATGCCCCTTTGTAGGTATGACTGGCCTCCAGAGGTATCTCAATCTCAAGGATCCTATGTCCCCAGAAAGCCTCAGCTAGAGCAGTCAGGGGTGCCAGAGATGGAGGAACCTGGAGCACAGCTGTTGCTGGAAGAAGACTTAGTGTTAGAAAGATAGCAGTGGTTAGGATGCAAATCTTCAAGATTCTTAGGAATAGAAGCCTTTTTGGATCATTCAAAAGATTTACAGCTTTTCTGGGCAAAGTGCAAAAGATGTGCTGTGTAACTACTCCCATCAAACCCACAGGAAAGCAGGTCACAGAGGCTGAGTGATCTCCCTCATGGAACACTCTGTCTTTCTGTGTTTTCTAAACCTCAGTGTGTGGTTCTTGAGCCCAGCAACGAGACTCTTAACACTGTCAGGCAGACAGAAGCCTGGACTTTCTTTTTTTCACACCTGAAGCCCACTTTCTATGTCTGCCAATGGCACTGCTGTCAGCTACATACAATGTCCCAATCCTTCTGGGGTTGACTCTCAGGAGGATGGCTAGTTCAAATGTTGCTGCACCTTTAGAGTGATACCTAAGGCACCTGGTTATTGTGAGAAACCATGAAGGTGCATCCCAGGTGTGCACATGTGTAGGAATCTGAATAGATGCCACTTTGAGTGTGGTGTGGCCTGCAGCGTAGCTGCCTGAGACAGCACATTTACTGAATGCTTAGGTAAGCCAGCAACAATGCTGCTGTGTCGGGAGGCTTCACATTTCTGTGTTCTGGAGCAGGCATTTGTTGTGCTCATGGGGAGCACATTTCTTCTTGTTGGTATCAGGGCAAGTGATGGGAGGAAAGGACAGTGTAGAATGTGAGAGGTGAGTGTGCTGGGAGAGTCAGTTTGAAGTTCTGTTGCCTTGAGCCTGTTGGCTGTGAAGATCCTCTGGAAGCTCGTCAGCCCTGGTTTCAAGATGGTTTGAAAGACTAGAATGCTGCTGTATGCCTAAGCTATGAATGCCACAGCGGAGAATAAGGTGACATTGTAACCATTTCATCTCAGAGGAATGTAATACACATAAGAACTTGGAATCCACATCTGATACCCAATGTAAGAAACATAGCAGCAATGTGAGTATTCACAGGGCTTAGTACACTGTGCTTGTCCAATTGAATTATAGAAAGACATTGATATGGCCACCTTGTACCTCAACCATTGTCATTATTTCAAGCACTAGGACTCCGAGCATAATCTCTTCCTGGATATTTTCCGCACAGACAACAGGTATACATGCCCCCTTTCACCCTGGCTGTACCCACAGACACTTGATGGTTACTGCTAGTTCAGTTGCCTTAGATCCCACCTAGGCATTCTCCAAAAAGGTTTTTTCTCAGATGTTAAGGATCAGGGTTTAATCCAGCTGGGATAGAAATAATTTCTGAAAATAAGCTTATTAACACCCTCTAAGAGTGTGGTAAACCTCTAGACACTAAAGCATTAATAATTCAAGAGCTAAGAATGCAGCCTTGTGGCAATCCTTGGTATTTAAAAATCATTATGTTTAATCTTTACATATCAAGAAAACTTCAACATTTCCATATTACATTTATTTTATATGTATTTTATGCTCATCATAACTAGTAAATTTAGAGTACTATCAAACCTATAAAAATCAATTAAGTACTGAAAAAATATTTTCATATAGTTTTATGCACAAATGCTTTGAAAATCTGTATATTTATCTTTTTTTTAAAAAAATAAGTTTGTTTATTTTTTAAAAGACCTGAAAATCAATTGCAAATAAAAAAGAGAAAGAAAGAAATCTTGTCATCCCGACAGACTCCAAAAAATACATCTTTTTGATTTTTTTCCAATAAGAAGACATGAATAAAACAGAGACAATAAAATTCAGAGCTGAGATGCATCCCCACCTGGCAAACATGCTTACCTTCTCATCGGGTTTTTCTCACTACCTCTTCCAGGGGAGCCATTTTTTTTGGAGAATGGATGTTGTCATTTTTTCCTTCGTGCACAGGGAAAGCAGCAGATGTTGGAGAAGCGATTCCGTATCCACCTACGAAATTTCTTCAGTCGCCCAATCTTCTGACAGGGAGATGTTATTTCAATTTCAGAGTCTTGTGAAGTAGTCGGGAGTGTTTCGATTTCTAATACGTTGTTACACACACATGGGCCAGCCACTGCTCTTGAATGTGGGACACTGCTAGAAGCTCTGCTCTGCTTACAGGGGTAATGCAGAGCAATGGGAGGCAGGGACACACTCCTGGCCAACTTGTGTCCCGATGGTTTCAGTGGAACAGGCCCCTGCTCTCCTGAGGGCCTGATGTGGAGGAGGCCAAAGTTTGGCTCACTGGCCCTTCTCTTTAGGGGAAGAGTATGTGTTGGGGATGCGGATGGTGTAGGACAGGGATCCACAGCCTTGGCTGAAGAGGGAGATCCATGCTTATGCCCTAGGTCTACATGTGCTTTTAATGTTAGATATGCACCCATTGGTGCATCGTATTTCTTTTTGTGCAGGGAATTCAAAATCTGGATGGCATTGTATCCCATGTCACACAGCATATCAATGATTTTGAAGTCTGGGTCTATCTTGGTCGAGATGGTTATTTCGCACTTCCTCACCCATGGATGGTTTTCAATTTCTTCGATGGAAGGCCTCATCTCTGGGGGAACCGTGAGGACTTGGTGGATCAGGTTCTCCAGTTGTCCAGAGAGTAAACGTGGAACAGCATAGGTCCCTGTTAAAATATTTTTACTGATCTCTTTGATGGTCTCTCCTCTAAACGGGAAGAACCCTGCTGTAATAAAAAAGAGCAGCACGCCCAAACTCCACACATCCGCCTTCTTTCCCTCGTAGGGCTCCCTTAATATAAGCTCTGGGGCAAAATATATTCTGGCTCCACGTGGCACTTTCATTAATCTCCCAGGTCTGCATCTCCTGGCTAGGCCAAAGTCTATTATTTTGATATTACCTTTGGCATCTCTTACTATGTTATCCGGCTTGATATCTCCGTGTACAATATCTCGTTGGTGGCAGAATTTTATTCCCGAAACTATCTGTCCAAATGTTTTTTTTGCCTCCTCCTCCGACAGTTGGCCTTGGTCTCTTACTATTTCAAATAAGTTTCCTCCTGGGACATATTCCAATATAAAATGTATGTTACTTGCTGTTTCTAAGACTTGGAAAAGGCGAATGATGTGAGGATGTTGTAGTGTCTCCAATATTGCTCTTTCTGTCTGGATCCACCTGATGTTCTTCTCGCTAATCTGTACCGTTTTGATGGCAACCAGAGCCTTGGTTTTCAGGTGCCAGGCCAATTTCACAGTGCCAAATGAACCCTGGCCAAGTAAGAAACCCACATTATACTGACTTCTCAAAGTCTCTGTTTTTAAATTGCTGTCCATTAGGCTGTTCCCTGTGCTCTGGTGCACAGAGGTTGTGAGATAATACAACCTGAAAATGAAATATCTAGTCAACTCTGAATGAGTCCCACAGGTCACCCAAATCAGCTTCCTGCTCTATCTGGACAAAACTCACAGGCTAGTCCACAGTCTTATACTGAGGACATTCATTCTTCTATCACAGTGGTTCTTTGTGAGGTCAGAGCATGAACTTCACCATAGAGATAGGGTTATCCTGCAGTGTGGCTGTTTCCACTCTGAGCCACAGGGTTATTTCCACTTTCATGAAAATGAGACTATCCTCTATCATCTTCTTCAGCAGATCAAAAGACAGATATTTACTTCTTTAGAAGTTACAGGCTGCAGAGGGCATCTGCTGCACCAGGGAAGTGTTTTAAAGCTGCAGCCAGAGAGAGAGCTTTGGTCAGCTCTGCACCCTCCAGCTTTTTAGGCTCTTGAGCCTCCAGTTAGAGGAGCAGCACCTGGGAGGTGCACTGAAGGTCCAATAAGAGAGCCCTTGTTTAGTCCTCTTCAGGATATTTATTGATTAATTTATTTATTCCTATCACTTTCCAAAATAAAGACAGTTTATGATGAGTGCTTGGACAGTTCAGAAGCCTCCCTCTGCAAATAAGGAGGCCCAATCAAAGTGCAATGATCAAACAGGAAGGAAGCACTGGGACTCAGAGCAGGAAGGGCCCTGGGCTCCCCAGTGGGAACCGTTTCTTCTTGCCTCTACTACTTTACTAAAACTCTTCTTCTTGCCTTTGTTCTGGGATCTGTTTCTTTTGTTGCAACCTCCCATTCTTCCTCTGAACTTTGTCTGAAGTTCCTCCTCCTCTTCACTGTTCCTGCCTGTGTTTCTGATAGTTCCTGCATCCACAATGCTGTCCCCTGAAAGCACCATGGCTGCCATCCTGCTTACCTCTGCCATCTAGATAGTCTTCCAGAGTTCCTTCCCAATGGTGGGTTCCTGGTCCCTGGATCAGGCAGGGCAGGGGCGCACTTTCTGTGTGCTCTCTGCAGAGATTTCTCTGACCCCTGGCTAGTCGGAACCCCTTCTCCTCAGGCTTGTATCTCTGGGTCTCCGCTGGTCCTCGTCAAGACTCCACATTCTTTGATGAACAGCTCTGAACCACCATGTCTACCTTAGGCAGTACCAGTGGTTGCCACCAAGACTCGAAAATTGCCATTGAAACACCCTTCAGTGTGATTTCCTTTGGCTTCTTTGTAATGTAGCCATGTACAGACTGGACATCGTGCTTTATGAATGTGTTAGGCAACAGCTCCTTGACCTCCTCCTTTTTATCAGAGAAGATGGGTGTGTGCCATAGATGACCACTGTGCACTCAGATCACATCCCCAATCCCCACTGCCCTCTCTGTCCTGTGACACTTAATCTCCAGGTGTCCACAGTTATGGCTGCTTCCTGAGTCTTCATCCCTATCAGGTCCAGCTGTTTGTGTGCACATTTTGTGTATTTCTTCAAAACATTAAAATCCCATGAGGTCAAGTTTCAGAGAAAAGGCAGTGTTTGGGGGTTGTCTTCAAAAGCTTTCTTATTTGCCACACATAAAATTTCGTCCACTTGATTAGCAAAACCCATATCCAAATAGTATTACCACAACCTGGGGTTCCGAACAGAAATCACCCCCACTATGCACTCCTTCAAAATGACCACCTTAGGTAGTTCCAACCGAAGAACAAATTACTGATAGCTTTTTGCTGATGTCACTGTAGTCTCTGGTCATTTGATTTGCTAGTTCTCTTCTAGGTCCAGGAATAGAAGTTTTTTTTTTTTGTAAGTTGCTTTTCTATACTATCATATCATTGGCAAATAGTGATACCCTGACTACTTATTTGACAAGTTGTATCCCCTTGATTCCATTTTGTTGTCTTATTGCTCTAGGTAGAAGATTGAGGCCTTTTTGGATAGATACAGGAGAGTGGGTCTTGTTGACTTCTCATTCATCTTATTGGGATTGCTTCATGTATCTCTCCATGTTATTTGATCTTGCCTGTTGCTTTGCTCTATGTTGCTTTTATTATGTTTCAGTTTGTGCTTTCAATTCTCGGTCTTTCTAGTACTTTTAACATGAATGCCTGCAGTATTTTGTCAAATGCATTTTCAGCATCTAGGGAGAGAACCATGTAATTTTTTTCCTTTGGTTCATGTATGTAGTGGGATAATTTAATATATTTTCATATATTGAATGACTCTTACATCCCTAGGATTAGGGCTAATTGATCGATTATGGTAAATGGTGCTTGAGATGTTTTCTTGGATTGAGTTTGTAAGAATAGTAATGTGTATTATTGGAACAACATTCATAATCAGAATTGGTCTGAAGTTTTCTTCCTTTGTTGGGTCTTTGTGTGGTTTAGGTATCAGAGTAATCATGCTTTCATAGAATGAATTAGGTATTGTTCCTTCTAATTCTACTTTAAGGAATGATTCTATTTTCTGGAATTCTTTTTTATGGAACACATGGAGTGTTGATGTTAGGTCTTTCTTGTAGGACTGGTAGAATTCTGCTCTAAAGCCATCTCTGTTGGGCTTTTTGAGTTGGGATGTTTTTAATACCTTCTTCTATTCCTTAGGGGATATGGGACTGTTTATATAGCTTATCTGCTCTTGGTTTAACTTTGGAACTTGCAGTCGTGAAAATAATATATTTCATCTAGATTTTCCAATTTTGTTTAGTAGAGACTTTTGTTGTAGGATCTGATGATGTATTTGAATTTTCTGGGTTTCTTGTGTTACTCTTTTCATTTCTGATTTTGTTAATTTGGATACCTTCTTTGGGTCCTTAAGTTAGGCTAGGGATTTATCTCTCTTGTTGTTCTCAAAGAAACAGATTTTGGTTTTGTTGATTCTTTGTTTCATTCTCTTTGTTGCTATTTGGTTGGTTCTGGCCCTGTGTTTGACTATTTCCTGGCATCTACTACTCTTGTGTGTGTTAGCTTCCTTTTGTTCAAGAGTTTTCAGATGTGCTGTTAAATTGCTAGCTTAAGATCTCTCTGATTTCTTTACCAAGGTACATAGTTCTATTAATTTTCCTCTTAGCCCTGTTTTCATTATGTCCCATAAGTGTAGGTATGCCGGGTCATCAGTTTCATTAAATTTCAGTAAGTCTATAATTTCTTTCATTATTTTTTCTCTGGCCAATTTACCACAGAGTAGAGAGTTGTTCCGTTTCCATAGATATGTGGGTTTTTCTGGTATTTTCATTATTGTTGATATCTAGTATTTGTCAGTGGTGATCTCATAGGATGCACTGGACTGTTTCAATAAACTTGTATTGTTTGAGGCTTGTTTTGTGACCAATCATATGGTCAATTTTTAAACAGAAACCATGGCCAGATAAGAGGGAGATATTTCTTTTGGTTTTAGGTTGAAATGTTCTGTAGACACTTGTTAAATCTATTCGGTTCATGACCTCTCTTAGTTTCATGGTATCTCTGTTTAATTTCTGTATCAAAGTCCTGGACATTAATGAGAGTGAGGTATTTAAGTCTCCCAGTATTATTGTGTGAGATTCAATGTGTGTTTTGACCTTCAGTAAAGTTTCTTTTATGAGTGTGGAATACTTTGTTTTGGGGCATCAATGTTCAGGGAGTGTTTTTTTCTTTCTTTTTTTCTCTTTTTTTTTTTAATGTCTCTCTCCAGCCTCCCATGCTAAAGATGTACAAAGTATGTAGTCAGAGCCTAAATAGTTATTTTTGTGAAGAAGTTCCTGACACAACTCTCTCCACAGTATAGTGCTGTTCATCAATAGATTCTCTTGAAGCAGGGTAGGACCATCTAGAGAAAGGGCTCCTGGAAAGATCATTTCTGTTAGTGGAGATGATCTTATTTTGGTTTCCAGATCTCCTGTCCCAGGATTAATCATCACTGGTCATTCCAGCTTTAGGATGACCTACTGCCCTCCACTGGTTGTCATTCTTGCCTGCACTTTCATGAATAACTTAAAAAAGAGTCATAGACACAGCCAGAGAGAGTCAGAAAGAGAACGAGAGGGAGAACTAAATATAATGTTTTGGAAACAAAGGAATAGACATTTAGTGTAAAGTTCTGTAAATAAGCACTTTATATATTTTTAATTTTATGCCAATCTGTGTGGCATGGTGAGAAATCACACTGTCCCATGAGATTCTATGGAGCAAACCAGGTGAAAGACCCTCATCTAGAGTACCTTTACCTGAGGAGACCCCAGGACCCAAGAACCAGCTGAGACCACTGGATGCAAGTCACAAAAGGGTTTATTGCTCCCACACAGGTGTCCGTGGGTGACAGCCTATTTGGAGGACTGGCACGCCGGACAAAGGGACAGTTTTCTTTTCATAGGGCTTGTGGGGCAGATGTGAGGGACAGAAGCAGAAGCATAGTTACAGGGTTCTAATTGGTTAGTTTAAGTGTGGTCAAGGAGTGAGTCTAAGGACACGGTTCCAAAGACACTGCTCCTGGTGTCAGCTGGGGCTGCAGTTTTTCTGAGAATAGCTGCTTTGTGCTTCTCTGAGAGCAGTTGCCTTATAGGGCTTATTTGGGGGCTTTCTGTTCTCTGTCTGTTGCAAGCTGGCTGCCCATCAGTATCTTGTTTGGCCACCTGGGTCCATGACCTGGCCCGCCCTGTGTGCACAGCCTTGAAGAAATGGCGTTATTGTTGCTAAGCGGGGGTCTTTCATAGGGGCTACATTTCATCCACTGAACAAGCATTTGTCCATGCAGGAAGAATATATTTAATCAAAATGGACAAAGATAACCGATAAGTTAATCTTGAATTTCAATTTATTCCTATAAGATGATATGGGTGTGCTAGCAAGACAATGCAGTTGAAAGACAGGATGCTCTTTCACAGGACTCACATGGTGGTTCCAGGCCCTACATTGTGGCTAACAACATCTTTAATCTCCAGGTCCAGTGGATGAACACATTCCTCTATTGTCCTCACATACCAAGGGCTGGAATGGCCTGCCGTCATGTAGGCAAGGAAAACACTCATTGATGCCAAGTGAAAATTAAAAAAAAAAATTAAAAAGTAAAGAAAAAACATAAGTTCCTGCCTTAATGGGCAGGAATAAAAGAAACATTGACTACTAGAAAGCAAACAGGTTAAGAGGAGGACATGTCAGTCCTATGGCTTTTTCCTGGGTACTCCCCTTCTTGTCCACATTACCTCTCACCTACAGAAAAATCTAACAAAGATCAATTAGTGCTTGTAGAACTCTTGACCTCAAGACCTGCTTTAGTGCCAGTCCTGACTTCCTTTGGTGATGAACAGTGATATGGAAGTGTAAGCTGAATAAACCCCCTTCCTCCCCAACTTGCTTCTTGGTCATGATGTTTGTGCAGGTGATAAACCCTGACTAAGACAATATGTTCAAAGGAGCCAATCATAGGTCTTCCACAAGAGCAATGAAAGCTCTTAACCACATAGTCATTTCCCCAACCCTGTTTTCTTTCTTTTTTTTTCTTTGAAAATATATGCACATGTATATATGGTGAGTTTATTCCTTCTGTATCTGACTCTCTTCTTTATTATGAACATATTTTCTGTTCTTTTACAACTTTATTTTACAAATCAAAGACAAATGTACAGATTTTAAGCATTTATGCATAAAAGTATGAGAATACATTTTTGTCAGTACTTGATTCTTTTTAAAGATTTGATAGGATGCATTACAATCTTAGTAGTTACAATGAGCATAAAGTACCTGTAAAACCAGATGTCACCCGGAAATAGTCAAAGTTTTCTCGGTGTGTAAAGATTAAGCATAAAGGTTTTTCCTCTTCTTTTTTTTCCTTGAATTTCATATAGTCTGTGAGTTATTTTTGGGGTGTTCAGAGCTTTCTGGGGTTAGTATCAAATTATCAGTGACTGCCTATTATGTTACTTCTTTTGTGACTGGGTTACCTCATTCAGGATGATGTTCTCTAGATGCATCCATTTTCTTAAGAATTTCACATTTTCAAACCATTGGTCCCGATTTTCTTCATAGACAATTTTATTGAATATTTTATGTCTTTACAGTACAACTGTTATCCCCTTTCCCTGTTCTCTTATTCTGTCCCCTGGAGGCTCATTTTAACCCCCTTGCATGCTTCTGTAAAAGTTCTCCCACTCCCAATCACACAATCCCACCTCAACCACCTGGAATTTTCCCACACTGGCGAAAAGGTGCCTTCACAGACAGGACCATGTGCTTCTTCTATTGGTGCCAGTCAATGCCATCTTATGCTAAATATGTCACTTGATCCATGGATCCCTCCATGTGTACTCATTGGTTAGTTGTTTGGTACATGGGAGCTCTGGGGGTGGGTGTAGTTAGTTGATACTGTTGTTTTTTTTTATGGGGCTGTAAATCTCTTCAGCTACTTCAGTCCTTACTCTAACCTTTATCTAATTCCTCCATTGGGTCTCCTTGTACAATTCAATGATTAACTGCAATCATCCTTATCCCTGGAGACATACCTATCAGGCTTCTATCATCAAGCATGTCTTGACTTCAACAATGGTGACTGATTTTGGTGGCTGCATATGGGATAGATCTCGAGATGTAGCAGTCTCAGTGTGACCTTTCCTTCAGGCCCTGCTCCCCTTTTGGTCAATGTCACTCCTCCTGTGAGTATTTCTTCTCTCTTCTGAAAGGGACTGATGGATCCACATTTTGGTCTTTCTTCTTCTCGAGCTTCATATGGTATGGGAATTGTTTCTTGGGTATCCCAAGCTTTTGAACTAATATTTATTTATTGGTGAGTATATACCATGGATGTTCATTTGTGAATGGGGTACCTCACTCAGGATGATGTTTTCTAGTTCCATCCATTTTCCTAATAATTTCAAGTAGTCATAGTTTTTAAGAGCTGAGTAGTATTCCATTGTGCAAATGCACCATATCTTCTGTCTTTATTCCTGTTGAATAACATCTGGGTTCTTTCCACCTTCTGGTTATTATAAATAAGGCTTCTGTGAATGTAGTGGAGCTCATAATCTTGTTAAACGTTTCTGCATCTTTTGGGTATATTTCTAGGAGTGGTATAGTTGGATCCTCATGTAGTACTATGGCCAATTTTCTGAGGAACCACCAGAGGGATTTCCAGGGTGCTTGTAGCAGCTTCAAATTTCACCAGCAATTATGGAGTTTTCATCTTTCTCCACATCATTGCTAGCATCTACTGTCACCTGATTTTTTTTTCATCTTAATTATTCTGACTGTAGTGAAGTGGAATCTCAGTGTTGTTTTCATTTGCATTTCCCTGATGACTAGGAATGTTGAATCATCCTTAGGTGCTTCTCAGCCATTTTATATTCCTCAGTTGAGAATTTTTTGTTTACCTCTGCATCCCATTTCTACTAGGATTATTTTGTTCCCTGAAGTCTAATTTCTTGAGTTCTTTGTATATATTAGATATTAGCCTTGATTGGGTGAAGGATTGGTAAAGACCCTTTCCCAATCTGTTGATTGCTGTTTTGTTTTATTGACATTCTTTGCCTTACAGAAGTGATGCAATTTTATGAGGTCCAATTTCTTAATTCTTGATTTTATAGGATAAGCCATTGGTATTCAGTTAATGGAATCCTCCCCCATTTTCATGTGTTTCAGGGTCTTGCCCACTTTCTTTTTATCAGTTTTAGTGTATCTTCTTTATGTGGAAGTCTTCTACCCACTTGAAATTGAAATTTGGATGAGGACAGTTGCATTCTTCTACACGCTGACCTTCAGTTCAAACAGCACCATTTATTGAAAATGCTTTCCTTTGGATGATTTTAACTCCTTTGTCTAAAATCCACTGACTATATGTATGTGGATTCATTTCTGGTACTTCAACACTATTCCACGGATCTTCTTGCCTGTTTGTGTATCAAGACCATGCACTTTTTATTATGTGGATCCTTTCAGTCCATGAGCATGGAAGATCTTTTAATCTTCCGAGATCTTTGTCAATTTTTTTCTTCAGACACTTGAAGTTCTTGTCATACAGATCTTTCCTTGCTTGGTTAGAGCCACAACAAGGTACTTTATACTAATAGGGACAAATGTACAGGGCAAGTTTCTGATTTCCTCTTCCCACTCATGTGTTGGAGCTCTTCCTAGCTTATTTCTTTTCTGAGCTATAGTAAACAGTGCAGCAATGAGCCTATATGACTGAGTATCCCTGCTTCATATTGATGTATCAACCAGCAGTCCCATTTTACTTGTTCTGAGGAAGTTTCCTCTTTTACACGGGAGTCACTGATGATTGTGAGTCACTACTTGTGTGCTGATACTGCAACCCAGGTCGTTGGCATGAGCAGACAGTATTTTTCACTCTTTAGGTGTCTCTTAAATTCTTACAATGTAGGGTTCATGGATGGCCTGATGCATGACTTGGATCTTTAGTCAACATTTGGTTAGGAGATAAACTCAGGTATTTTGCAAGAACAATGATAGCTCTTAAAAACTTAACCATTTCTTTTGCCCACAAATGTTCAGAAAAGGTTTTGCACATGAATATTGTGGAGTATATTTCTTTTTTACCTCACTCACCTCCCTTTGTCACCCACTTCCCATCACATTGGTTCCATTGTCTCCATATTACACAAGATTACATCAACTTTATGTATGTATGATGACTTAATATGTTCATATAGAATTCAGGACTGTGGCTAGTTTGATATACTTATGTGATTTTCCATGACTGCTTCCATTGTCCAGATAATGACTTCTGCTAATCCCATCTTGTATGTGTACTATATTTCATTTGTCCACAGCTCTGGAGATGGGTGTCTGGTTTCAATTGTTTGGTGTCATACTTCCTAGTGTAGTGCGCAATGATGTGCAATACCTACCTCTGTGCTATGTTGGCATCCATTATATACCATAGAGTAGTACAGCTAGGTCATATTGACAATCTGTGTGTTCTGAGAAACCTGCATCCTGATTCACACAGTCACTAGACCAGCTCACATTACCATTACCAGTGTCTAAGGCCCTGTTGTCTACCACATTACCAGCATTCATTCTTCTGTTTTCTTAGTAAACAATAATTTGTTTAATATTTAAAAGTTCAAAGGGCTTGTCTCAAACATATTCATCTCCCCTTCTTCCAAGTGTTACCAAAAATGCATTGGCATTACTACCCAACATCCTCTGTTTTGTGACATAACCGGAGGGGGTTCTTGAATTCCAGTCCCAGCATGACAAATATGTTTCTGGTGGGCTGTGCCTTTACTAATTTCTCCTCTCTTGTTAAATCCTTACATTCCATTCTTTAGTTTAGCAACCAATTCCATTAGCTTATTTCACTCTGTCTTCTTTCTGAGGCTCCTACCCAGGTCCAGTTATCATAGAATTGAACTTCAGCAATCAGAATCCGCTTTTAACTCACCTATTTGCCATGCCCAGTAACAACAATCCAGTGTATTCTACCCACTGTAACCTTTTCCTGTTTAAAATCTGAGATATTGATTATTTGCTGCTGTGCCTGAGTGAGTCAGAAATTAGCCACTTTAAATCAACAGTGAAAAACATGTGTGTGTAAGTGTGCATTTGTGGTCTCAGTTTAATCCTGTACCTGTAGTGAGCATTCTCTATTCCTCCTGTGTATTGTTCCCTTCAAAACATTCCCTGTGAATATGCAAAACATAAATCTACCCACTGCATATAGGAAACAAAGAACATAGTATAGATACCACAAAGCCTAGCTTTGTGATGCAATGACAATTATTCCCAGGGATATGGAGTGGAAGGTGACTCAATGGAAGAGAGAATCAAAGACAGAATCATCATCAAAGCTAGTCCCAGAATGGGTTACAAGCTTACTAAAGCTGGGAACTTGGAGCACACTTCACAGTCTGAGAGTAGCTTAATAGGTAGATGAGTACCTGTTACAAGTAGCAGTTTGTTTAAACTTTTTCCAGGCAGCATGGCAAGAGGTGGTCTGGTTTCAGTTGTCTTTGTTCCTTGGTTTGTGTGAGAGAGACTCTGAGGGCTTTGGGTTGATTACATCCTGAAAAGAAGAGATCTAAAGAATCTGGTCAGTTTCAGGAACTTCCTGGAGCTATTTTGCAGGTTAATTCACTGAACCTGAGATTGGGGAACGTGGGCGTGAATTAACCTTCCAGGTTAATTCACTGCAGAAAAGAATGTTTCAATCTCTCAGGCAAAGTATACAGAAGACACATACCTGATACCACTCAACTCTGACAAGTTGTTTGGTCTTCCTCTTCAGCACCCTTTCCTATACTTCTCCTCTTCATATTCATATTCTTCCTCTCCCTCACCTTCCTGTTAGTTCCTCCTCATGCTCCTTTCCTCATTCCTTACCTCCTCATCATGTTTCTTCTTGTCTTTCTCTCAGGTCCATATTTTATTACCCAATAAACCTAAGTCATGAAGTCTGGGTTGGGGATCATTGCCCTCTCAGGGATTGCATCAAAGAAAAGACTTTCCCTTTCCTATCCCCTGTCAAGTGCCAGCCATTTCTCACCTTGTAATTGGATTTCTTGTCCAAGTCCTCAGTTCCCTATTCATGAGATTCTTCCTGGTGAGCTTGTTTAGCTCTCATGCATGCTGTAACCATCACTGTGTGTTTCTACTTCTAACAACTTGGTGGTGTCCTTGATGTTAACTACAACTGTGGCATTTACAGTCTTTCTAGCTCTCATCCCAAAGATCTCTGAGCTTTATCCTGGTTGACATTATAATATTTTGGTGTATGTCTCTCTGTCTTTGTGTGTGTGTGTGTGTGTGTGTGTGTGTGTGTGTGTGTGTGTGTGTGTGTGTTTGCATGTGTGTGAGTGTGTGAGTGAGTGAGTGAGTGAATGATCCTCCACATGCCACAATCCTCCTATCTTCCATTCCTCCCTGGTCCATTCTTCACCCTCGCCCACGTTCCCCAATCTCAGGTTCAGTATTTTTCTGTGGAAGCTGTAGTATGTCACCATTTGCTCCACACATTTTTGCCTGCACATTTTCATTATGATGCCTGTTTGGCATTGTATGCTATTTCAGCTACACTGTCAACACTGGAATTTCAATGGGACTCTTCTCTGGTATCTTATTGTCATGGAGATTATCTATATTTTATAAATCCTGGAGTTCTGGACGTGTAGAACTGGCCACTTCATGTACTACAGTAGTTCACCAATGATCTAGATATTGGTGTGGGACAATTCAAATGCCTGGATCTGTGCATGAGAATTATCTGAGTTTGTCGTGTTGTGAGCTCTAGCCCCCTTCAATGGCAGTGCCTATGCAGTATTCCTTGCAAAGAGGGAGAGCTCTACCCTACTGCCTAGGTGAGGTGCCAGTCACAGTGTTCCAAGTGTTGCAGTTAAGGAGAACATGGATGTTCCTTGACAGTGACCACAGGGCCATCTCTCCTGCCTGCCATAGATGTCAGTGGATGAATGAGCAGAGAGGGGTCTCTCCCTCATCTTTACTATTGCATAGTATACAAGAAGCAAGACCCTTGGGGGCTGCACATACACAATCTTTATGTACAGGGCTAGCTCTGATGAACTTCCCGAGCACGATCCGGGGCCTGAACTCCCCAGTGCTGTAGTAAGTGCGTGGCAGGGGCGGCTCTCTTCCTCTAGTCACACCAGAATCAAGTCTTGTCCTTGCCATAGGTGGTGAGGTACAAGGACTGAGCAGGGTGTCTATTTCTTTTCCACAGCACTAGATTGGCAACAGGTGGCAGCGCCACCTCTCCCACACTTTCTCTGACTGAGGGCACACACTCTCTCCAACTGTGAATATGGTTTATCATTGGAGCTCTTGCAGATGGCTATAAAGAATGCCACAAGGCACTCTTGTGCAGTACCTGACATACCCCATGGGGAGTTTTCCTGGGCAGCATGCATATGATGATTCTTTTTAGCAGGAAAATCTCCAGACCTTGTCTGAAACAGATTGTCCTTGTTTTGCAGTCAGATACCCCACTGATTATTTTGAACCTTATGACTAGGCTAAACCAGCTATACTGACCAGTTTTTCTCTTTTGAAGAGTAGCTTTCTTGTGCAAGACCACTCATACTTGCCCAGAACACAGCTAACTTAAACTTGCCCTTTTTCTCAGGGGTCTTACTAACTTTGGATAGTCATATCGCTCAGGAAAAAAAAAAAACTTGTACCTGGTTTTAGCCCCACTTGGTAACACTGACATTCCTCCCTCCTGCATGGTGAGTTCTGCTTCCCAACTATGACTTTTTGGTATTTGTCTTGTTTTAAACCAGAGAGTGAAGCCGCAAAAAAAGGGTGTATTTTCACCATTCCCCAGGCTTGTCTTTAACCTGGCTTTATGCCCAATACTTACCAGGATTATGAGGCCCCGGAAAATGTTTGTCCAGATCAAAATAGAATTTTTGGGGGGCTCAAAATGTTGCTTTTATTGTGAGGTTAGCCTCAGATCTTGGGAATGAATCTTCAAAGGTTTAAACATTTTGAGCATCTAAGTAGGTCCTGAAAACTGGAGATTGTTCAAAAGGTTAAAAACAACCATGAGTGTGAAAGTGAAAAGCAAAGAAATAATAAAATAGACCTCAGATTGAGAAGCCATAGATACCAGGCAAGAAATAGGACAGATGGATGACTGGTCCTATGACACTGACACTACAGAGGGTGTAATTGCTTGTTGAGTGGGCCTTTCTCTGTAGCAACAGCGATGGATTTACAATGCTCAAATAATCAGGCACTTTTTTTGGAATAGCAGCATATCTAGTATTGTTAACTTTGGCCTAGCCAGCCTGCTGCCAGACATTAACTTGACAGAGCCTCTTTGAGAGGACAGAGGAACTGTGGCCATCAAATTCCCTCAACCTAGATGGGGAGACATAAGGCAGTGTCTTTGTGATGCTGCACTGGGTGCAGACAAGTTGTCTAGCCATGAAGCATTCTGGGGGAAAGATACATTCTACCTTCTTCCCCAGGGCATGTCACTTAAGTTCTAGCTGCTCGACCTTGTAGCTCAGCTCATCCAGATGGGAATAGCAGTTTGTTTTCAGCTTGTATTGGAGCCATGGTACCTCTTAGTGAATATCTCTTTAGCTGCTGCAGGTGGAAAAGACAAACCCCATTATTTGAACATCATGCAACATGAGACCTGGAAGGATGGAGTGCTTCTTCTCCTAGGTATATGTGCACAAGACTTGCCTGCTGACATGTTTGTCAAGGAGAAGGTCTGTGGGCCTCTGACTATTGACGTGGACAGTGCACCTGGTAGCTTTTGCTATGGTTCCTCCCCTTGTTGACTTGGCATGGAAAGAATTCTCACAGGTCCTCTATCTACCAAATGTCACTCACTGACCAGGGGATTCTCTATAGCTTCCCAAATAATGCTTAATATTAAGGCTTTGCCAAAAACATCTGAGGTTTAAAACCTAGTTATTAGAATTCTTTTACTGGGATACCAGACTTTTACCACAGATATTCTAACTCCCAAGACAGGAAGTCATGTAGAGTAGGTACTGATAAGATATTTCAAGTATGAAATGGATGTGAGGCTGGAACCTGAGATTACCTGTGTCTGTCAGTTTGTGAACAGTTGTATGACTCACAGTTTTGGCTCAGGACTCTTTATGTGGTTTATCCCAAATAATGCTTCACTTGTTCAGAAAAACATCTGAGAGGGGTCTTGGCTCTAATCTGTGTTTGAACAGAAAATGAGTGAAAGGATCACATTCTCTGATGATGAACTGGACTATAGGTTTTCTATCCTCTTGTCTGCTGGGCCTGGGGAACTGGGTTTGGCATCTAATGCGTGGTATAAGGTCAATAACCATATGGAATATTTTGGGCCTGTAAGATTTGGGTGGATTATTTGAAATCCCTCTTTATATGTCTCTGTATAGAGAGAAATAGGAAATTATTGCTTACTCTCCTGATCTTGAGCATGGTTGGATCTCGGAGCTCAAACAACTCTACCAAGTAGTACATCAATATCAATATCCAGAGTGCCAAAAAACCTCTAGATGGATGGAACACGGATTAGTGGGTAGGAATGTATTTTCAGGAAGTAAGAGGATGACTCATACCCATGATTCTCACAATCATGCCGGGCTTGGGTTCCAATTTCTGTGTGGCTTCAAAAGGCTTTACCAAAAGGCAGCTTTGTGCCTTTTCTGAGATTAGACCCACCTGCCTTTTCTGGAGCCATTTTGTCTGCTTTTGTGAAAGTTTCCCTATAAGGCAGAGTCAAGTCAGGCCAGATTTATACTGGCAGATTTCCTAGTTTACTGAGGCATGGAAAGATAAGAGGGGATACACTTGAAGCTTATGTCCAGGAAATCAATTTTTTAATCTTGGAGGACAGAACAGGGAGAATAAAAAGGCCACCAGATGCTTAGAGATATTGAATATATGTCGGCCATTTTCTCTGCTAGCTTGGGACTTCATTTCCCATGATACTTTTAAGTATAATTAGTCTCTGGGAGCACTGGGTCATCTGGTCAGCTGATGTTGTTCTTCCTTCCATTGCAATCCCCTTTCCTGCTCTAGTCCTACTGATAGCTCCCCCACCGGTGTCCCTGATTTCAGTCTGAAGGTTAGCTTCAAGCATCTACATCTAAATTGCTTTCCAGACCTTCCAATGAACAGCCCAACCAGTCACTGTCAGAAAACACCTCTAGTTAAAGGCAACAGCATCACGTTAATGTCTGCAGACAGGATGGATTCACAGGTATGAAAGACCCTGGATGGCCCTTCCTATATAGTTTCTGCTCCATTTTTTGTCCTACTCTTCCTTTGGATAGGAATATTTCTGGGTTAAAATATTTGAGATGGGTGGCCCATCCCTTGATTGGGGGCCATGCCTATCTACTGCAGGAGTTCTCTAAAGGTCCTATCTCCATCATCTCTGCACATTTCGGCTAAAATCCTTCCCACTGAGTCCTAGGAGCCTCTCATTTTCCTGTTGTCTGAGGCCCTCCAGTGGCTATTTCCAATTCCTCAACACTCCCCCTCCCTAGCTACATATTATTTGATGTTCTGATGTTCTACACCTTTCTCCCATCTCCTCCAGGACCTCATTCTAACCCCTCATATCCTTTGCCTCCTCTCTTTCCAAGGTCCTCCTCTCCCTTCACCTCCTGTGATAATCCTATTACTCTCAATGCAGGACTGAAACATCCAAGGGAACACACAAGGTGAACTGCAGGACAACATCCTCACAGGGATCCACAAAGTTCAATGTCCCATCTCTTATGAACTAAAATCCCTCATGTACTGACTTTTAACAGCTGCCCCAGAGATGGCACCTGCTAAAAGATATTCAGAAACACCATCATTCACCAAATATGAATGAGAAAAATTCACAGACTATTTCAAGTGAGACTTCTACAGGCCATACCATATTGGCCTTCTATGTCCTATGAATTTGGTATGACAACTATATATTCTGTGCCTCTATTTAGAAGTGAGAGGATATAGGCCTGGCGATATTGCACTGTGAGTGACCTTGGTGCTGAGAGGGCTGGGCAGAGCTCACAAAGGACTTGCCCCTGCAGCCCACAATAGGGCCATACCCCTGACAGTAGATACTGGAAAGGATGATGGTGAAAGAGTAACACTCTTCGACTGTTGGTGGGGGTTGTAAGCTGAAACAACCTGTCTGGAAATCAGTCTGTTGGTTCCTCAGAAAATTGGACATAGTCCTACCTGAAGACCCAGTTATTCCACTACTGGTCATATATCCCAGAGACGCTCCAACATAGAGTCAGGACACATGCTCCACCATGTTCATAGCAGCCTGTTTATAATAGCCAGAAGGTAGAAAGTACCCAGATGTCCTGCACTAGATGAATGGATAAAAAGTTGTGGTATATTTACACAATGGAGTACCACTCAGCTATTAGAAACAATGACTTCACGAAACTCCTAGGAAAATGGATTCATCTAGAGAATATTATCCTGAGGTAACCCTGTTCAAAAAAGAACAGACATAACATGCAGTCACTAATAATTAGATACTAGCCCAGAAAGTTCTGAATACCCCAGAAACAAGTCACAGACCATATGAATCTCAACAAACAAACAAAAAAGAAAAAAAAAAAAAAAAAAAAAAAAAACAACCATAGGCCATAATTGAAATCCTCATTCCTTCTTAGGAAAAAAAATTGGTGTAAAGCACCCTTTAAGATGCAGTATACCAGGACCTTAAAACATTAATAATTCAAGAGCTAAAAGTTTAGCCTTGTAACAATTTTTGTATTAAGAATCATTATGTTTAATCTATATACAGCTAGAAAACTCTGCTGCTCCCATGTTATGTTCTGTTCTACATGTGTTTAATGCTTATGGTAACTAATAAGATTTGAATGCGTACTATCAAACTTCTAAAAGAATTAAATACTGACAAAAAAGTATTCATATTAGTTATGTCAAAATGCTTTTAAAATCTGTACATTTATCTCTGATTTAAAATAAATTTTTTTATTAAAATAATAAAAATACAAAAAAGAATAATAAGGAAGTGCATCTTGAGGAAGAGCTATGTACCTTGTGTTGGTTTCATAGGTTCAAAAACCCAAACCATTCCTGTCCTGCCCAGGTTCTTCTTCCCACCAATACATACACACAAACACACACACATACACATGCACACACACATGCACACTCACACATACACAGACACACACACATGCACATACACACACACACACACACACACACACACACACACACACACACACACTACAGTGCCTGGTGATCAACCTCAAGGAACTCCTAGGAGTTGTATATATGACAGAAAACCCCTCATTTTGTTGAGAAGCCATGGAGAATCCAGGAAGTTAAACAAGGTAACAGAGGCTTCTTAACCCAGTGTTTCTTCTGCATTGCACCTATTTAAAACTTTTTCAGGTTCCTGAGAGTAAATATTTCATTCTCATGTTTAATTAAGAAAATCCATGAGAATGGCGTCTTGATTATTTGAATAATACTTTAATTATATCAATAAAATTGACATAATTTCATAACAACACAAGTCTAAAGAATAAAGCTAATTACTTTTGAACCCACCTATGCAAATACACAAATAGAAAGTTCCTCCTTGCTTCACTTGAAGATAGGAATTTGTAGCACTTTCTTTTACATTTTTTAATTTAGCATATACAGTACAAGATGAACCAATTCTTATTAGTACATGTGAATCAACCACATACTTTTCAGTTTTTATAATATTTCCCATGCATGGAGATGCCATTGCTTACTCATCCATTCTACCAGTCATGAACAGACATGGTTTAAAACGGTGCTACAAGAGAAGCCTTCACCTCAGTCACCCATTCTTCATGACATCATGGAACATGCCAGATAATGAGATTACTAAAGACAAATAGATGGATCATGAGATACAAGCATTTCCCAGGAGGCCATGGGCTCAAATTTTACTTGGTGCTTAAAAATTTCTTGGTAGGTTCTCATGCCAAATGTGTCCTTACCAAATTGGATACCAGAGAAAATATTTTCTTTATTAAATGATGCCACATGCCCAAAAACAGATGGATATTGAAAATCATGACAGAACTGCCATAGCTTGTGTTCAAAGAAAAATATTTGCATGCTGCCCATAGTCCTAACCCAAAACATAAGCCCAGAGTCTACAACAGTATGTGTGAGCTCCCATGAGCATAACACTGCTTTGATAAAAAGTTCCAGAACTATACAGAAAATTTCTATGAGGTGGAAATGTTCAGCTTCAGAAGAGAAACACAGAAAGAAAAGGATCACAGAGAGAAAATGTTAGTCTACACTGAGAAGGAAAGAATCACAGGATGTGAAAAACAGACTCACCACCAAACGGCAAGAAATAGGCAGTGGATCTTTGCCAGGGAGAGACTACACATGACAGGGGTTGATCCAGAGCATAACTGACAGACGGCATGATACTTAAGGGTGTTATAATGATGTGCTGATGGGTCTGGTCATTTACTCAAAAGTTGTGTCACCTTATACAATGTGTAAGTCTTTTAAGGCCTCTTGTTCTACAATCTGAGGCAGGGGAATAAGCACCACTCAGGGCAGCTGAGAAAATGTGAAGGTCACATGGCTATAGAGATGGTTAACATGTGCCTTGTGTGTAGAAATTTTGATGTGATTTGAACAACGGTTCCGTGTTGCTAGTGTGAGATGCTGCTAGGGAAAGTTATCATCAGGGAAACACAAGGTCCCTTCTTGATTTTATTGTTGTCCATGGTGTGCCTAAGCTGCTCAAGTTGCCTAAATGTCAAATAGCAGAACAGAGATGCCATGAAGATGGGATGGTTTCAGTGCTGCAATGACATTGCACCTCTGGGGCTCAGTGCAGATGAGGAAGAAATGCCCATTTTCACTCATGACAGATGTTCCTCTGACAACTGAGCTAGGTTGAAATAATAGATAACCCTATGGAGAGCATCCTACACAGACTCAATTATATGTGTGTTTTAGGATGGAAGGCAGACATAAGAGCAAGATAACCTGTTTGCTGGGTCTTTCTGCCAAAGAACCTGGGAAGCTTAAATGTGTAAGAGAAAAGTTAAAATAGATTCAATAGAAAATATTACATCTAGGGACCTGACTAAAGATTAGTTCTAATTAAAACACACCTAATACAAAGAACCTGAATCTGACAGGCACTTCACAGTAAGTTGTATGTCTGTCCTACTGACTTCTCCATTGCTGTGGTAAGATCTCTTGGCAAAAGACACATGGGAGACAAAGGGTTTGTTTTAACTAACAATTCTAGCTTGAAGTCTATCATTGTGGCAAAGTTTCGGTAGCAAGGCCTTGAGACATTTGGTGAGGCCTCATCCACAACCATGAACAGATAAATGAATGTATGTAGGCTCAATGGCTTCTCTGATTGTTTGTGCTCAGTTCAACTTCTCCACTTACGTAGTTCATTACCCTGTGTATATAGAAAGTTGCTACCATCAGTGAGATGAATCTTCCTACAGAATTAATTTAATTAAAATAATCCCCTTTAGTCATGCTTACAGGCACAACCAATGTAGTCAGTCCCTTACTGATATGATGCTCTTTTTAGGTGATTCTGGGTTGTGTCCAATTGACAAGGCTAATTACTCACCATGATGACATTATTTTGTAGGTGAAGGATACAAAGCCTTGAGAAATAATGGGTTTTAGGCCAAGACTGCACAGGGAGCCCTCATGCTATGAATATAAACCCTCTTGCTCAGGGATTATCAACATTGTTTCCATAATACTGGTTGTGGTAGATGGAATGAGAGTGGCTTCTGTTACCTCACATGTTTGAATTCTTAATTAACTGTCAGTGTTACTATATAGGAAGGATTAGGAGGTGTGGCCTCGATTGAGACAGGATTACTCCCGGGGATTGTCTTTTTAGGTTCAGAAAGACCATGCCATTCCCAGTGACCACTGGCTGCCTCCCAATAGTTTAAGTCCTCAGCTCCTGCTCCAGCACCATCACTGTCTGATTTCCTGATCTCATGCTTCCCACCATGAGGGCCCTGGACTATAATCCTATGGCACTGGATCCCAAATAACTCTTCCTTCTGTAAGTTTCATCGGTTGTGATGTCTCCACAGCAACAGAAATGTGACTAACTATGATGCAGTATCTAGCTGCTGACATCCTGGCTACTCCCCTGTCTGCTTATTTAGTTGGTTGAACGGAATTGGGGAATCCATGCATCTTGAATTTTAATCGGGAAGGTGCTTAGAATGTACAGCCAAGCATGGGATTGTGTTCCTGTCAAAGTGTTTTCATCTCCTGACCCACAGGATGGGGCCTTCCCCTATTTACCTTGCTGGAGCTGATTCTGGCTGAGACCTGGAGAAAAATTTATTAGGCCTTGAGTGTGACACGATCATCTGAAACTTCCATGCACCATAATGATGAGCAACGCCCTCTGTCATCTGCCTCCTCTGAGGAAGAATGCAAGAACTCATAAACTTATTTTACTGGTTGCCATGGGAAATTTTTGCAGTGTCAGCAGAAATGCTCCACAATACACAAAGCTAGCAAAAAGCTCCCCCAAGTCTCTAGCTCAGAATCCCCCTCAGCCCTAGACTGAAGCACAGTATTGCAGAGCCTTTACTCTGTTATTCAAGAAACAAAACATACACTATGAGATTCTTTGCTATCACTCACCTTACTAGGGTTCAGAGGGGAAATAGATTGCAACCACCTGTCCAAGTGGAACAGGCATGGGAGTAGATGGACTAAAAATTATTTCCCCGCTGACCATCTTTGAATAGTCTCCAAAGCTCTTTGTTTCTTTATCTCTCCAACTGCTAAAGTAGTACTAATCCCTCAGAATGGGGATGATGTGTGTTCTCAACAGCATTGTATTCCATGCTTAGCAATTTGACTGTTTTTAATTATGTGTAACTGTGTGAGCACACATTATTATGAGCATGTTATAGACGACATGTGGAGTTCACAGGATAACTCGGATGCTGGTTCATCTTCTCCTTCTACATTGTTTGACCCAGGTCTTTGTTTTCTTCTGGTGCACAAAGGCTAGTTTCTGGATCTTCTCCAGAATTTACCTTTTATCCTGCCTCTCAAGCCCGAGAGTTACAGGTGTGATACCAAACCTGAACTTTTACATTAATTCTGAGGATGCAGATATAATACCTCGTCCTGGTAACATTAATATATTTTGCCATGTTATAGTGCATCTTCAATCATGTAGAGCTATTAAAGAAATTTCGAAAAATTAAGCCTTCCAATCATCTAAAAAAATCTTGCTATGTATAGAAAACATAACAGTTCTACCCTTGCTGACAAGCAAAACTGAGATATATCCCAGGAATTCCTGACCTGTTGGGAGAGAGAAACCAGGCTTCATCCACAGCTTGATCAGTAGCAAACTATACATATCGAATGTGAAATACTTGCAATATCTAAACTTTACAGTAAAGAGGTTTTTCTCTAGAATAGTTTGTTATACAAAGAGCTAGCTCACTTTTTTTTTAGTCCTGCTAAGAACAGTATATCTGGGTTCTTTTCAAATACAAGTATAATTTTCAAATACTAATACTACTACCATCTCTGGGTGTCATATTTTTAGAATGATGAAGGAGTGTACACATATCTGTTATCATGTGTAACAGATCCATGTTCTGCACTGTTCACTTGCTGTTGTATGAGGCAATCTTTCCTCCTGAATCCATCAAGGTCTTGGTACAAAGAAACAGAAATGGTTGGGTGACTAATACAAGACAGTGGATGCAAGCAGAGATAGAGATTCACTACAGAAAATGATAGGGTGTGGTACAGGAATAACCAGAAGGATGAGCCTTGACATATTGGAAAAAACCATGGGAGCCATGGATCTGACCCCCATGAGTCAGAAGTACACCGTCCAGTCTTTTATAATGCCACAGCTGTCACTGTCACACATAGCAACCTCCTGTCGAAATTATCTTTCTTGTGCTACTTAGACTAGCATTTTGTCCTGAGACTAAAGGTAAATGGTAGATGGGGAAACTATGGAGAGTTCTGACCTGGGGAGTTGCCAAGACGTTACTCCTTGAAATATTACCCCCAAGAAGATGCTGAGGTACAGGGACTGGAGATATGGTCCAGGGCTTGAGTGTGTTGTCCTTCTATAACAGAGGCCTGAGCTCAGTTCCATGCACCCAATATGCAGGTTCACAACAGCCTGTAAACCAACTCCAGGGAATTCTCTTCCTCTGGTCTCTGCAGGAACTCATGTTCACAAGCCTACACACACATAACTAAAAATAAGGAAATCTCTTTTTAAAAATATGTGGAAGGAAAAGTAATTGACATTTCTAGAAAGCTATCTTTTACGTGGTCCTCATTTGACTGCTGACAAGTTTCAGAATCAATAAATTGGCATGGTTCACCTCACAAGATCTTGTACAACTTACAGGACCAAAGCCGGTGATTTATGAAGTCTTCCACATTTTCTCCATATTTAAACACCCTTTGAGGTGAGAACAGTAGGAGAAAAAGGATTGGTTTTTCTTGGTGTGATGACTGTTGCAGACCCTTTTATTATTCAGATTTAGTAGATGAATTAAAGTGCTAGGTGGCACTGAGCTCCGTGCATGGCAGATGAATATCATGAATGCAAACTTTTTGATGATGTATACTGAACACTGGCCACCATACACTGATGTTTCCATGGAAACCACTACAGCTCCTGCATCTAACCTCTACCTTTTCTTATTTATCGTGCAATAAAACATGAATACTTGAGCCGTAATTTGCTTGCCTTATCATCTAAACCTCTGTCCCACTCCTTCTTTCGTCATAAATGTAAGGTTTATAAAGTCATTGTCTTTAATAGCTGAGTAGTAATCCATTGTGTAAATGTACCACACTTTCTGTGTCCATTCCTCTGTTGAAGGACATCTGGGTTCTTTCCAGGTTCTGGCTTTTATAAATATCACTGCTATAAACATGGGGGAGCATGTGTCCTTGTTAAATATTAGAGCTACTTTGGGTATATGCCAAGGGGTGGTATAGCTGAGTCGTCAAAAATTACTATGTCCAGGTTTCTGAGGAACCACCAAACTGATTTCGAGAGTGGTTGTACCAGGTTACAACCCCCCAACAGTGGAGGAGTGTTCCTCTTTCTCTACATCCTCGCCAGCATCTGCTCTCATCTGAATTTTTTATCTTAGCCATTCTTACTGGTGTGAGGTAGAATCTCGGGATTGTTTTAATTTGCGTTTCCCTGATAACTAGGGATGTTGAGCATTTCTTTGGATGCTTCTCAGCCATTTGGTATTACTTCATGAAATTCCTAGGCAAATGTGATTTATCATGTGAGTGAGCTAACCCAGTCACAAAAGTACACACATGAAATGCAGACTGATAATTGGATACTAGCCCCAGAAAGCTCTGAGTACCCAAGAAACAATTTACAGACCTTATGAAGCTCAAAAAGAAGGAAGGCCAAAATGTGGAAGCCTCAGTCCTTCTTAGAAAGGAGAACAAAACACTCACAGGAAGAGATACAGGATCAAATGGAAGAGCAAAAAGGATCTTTCAGGGGCTGCCTTACTTGGGGATGCACCCCATGTGCAGCCTCCAGGCCCAATCACTGTAGCTCATGTTGGGCAATGCTTGCTGACAGAAACCAGATAGGGGTGCATTCTCAGGGTCTCTGCCAGAGTCATGCAGCTGAGTATGCTTACAGCTAACCATCAAACTGAGCACGGGGACCCCAGTGAGGTTGTTGGGGGGGATAAATGAGAGGGCTGTGCCCTCAAGGGAAGAACAAGATTGTTGACCAACCAAATTCTTCACAGCTCCAAATGGACTAGAACACCAACCACTGAGCATGGGCTGAGAGGCCCAAGGCTCCAGTTGCATATGAAGGGCACATTTTCCAAATGTAGAAGAAAGCCAAGGCACTGAGGAGGAGAGGGTGCTTGGGAGCTAGTGTGCCTTTGTGAGGACATGTAGAGGGGGGAGGGGAGCAGGGTGGGCAAAGGGGATAACATTTCAAAAGTAAATACAGAGACTATCTAATAATTTTTTTTAATTTAAGGTTCTTTAGAATTGTCTGTCCTGGCAAGAATTCTGCTTCCTTTTATCCCGAGCATTTTTATTTATTTTGAACACCAGTAGTGTTTTTTAAAGTAACTATATTTATAGGTTTAGATGTTGAAGTTAGAGGTGGAATGGTGGCACATGCCTTTTAAATCAGCATTCAAAAGACAGAAGCAGGAGGATCTCTATGAATTTGAGTTCAGCCTGGTCTACATAAAATATTTAGGCCAGGCAGAGCTACATAGAGAAACCCACTCTCATAAAAAACAAACAAACAACCGTAGAAGACAGAAGAGCTTTGATGGAGATCTTCTTTGACCTTCTGAATGTCCCTGAGGCATAGAATATAACAAGAGACAAGGACCTGCCAAGTGTCCCCCCTGTCTGTTCTGGTTAAGCTTCTAGGTTGCCTTGTTCTCCAATCTGGATGTCCTTTAACCTTGCTGTCTTAATTCACAACTCACAAATCTCCTCTGTAGAGAGTCCTGGCATAGTCGTGGCATCCCTTTTGTCGTCTTACTCCACAGCCCTCTCAGCTTACAGCAGGCTGACATTATCTTTGTATGTGTACTTGTATGTAATCAAGTCCTGCACCATCCCCACGCCAGGGTAAGAGCTTAGCTCCTTGTTGCTTCTTGTGCTTGTAGTCCTGTGACATTTGCTGACAGCAGGCTCACTGGTCTCTCAGAATCTCCTACTAAGGACCAGGGAAGTCAGGTGAGTTTCTTCGGATTATTTCTTTCTAGGATACTGAGCTTGATTATTGACACTCCCTGAGGGACATCTCACCCTCCTGGAATGGAGAAAGATCACTCTTTTGGCCACTTGAGGGCAGCAAGAGCAAAGCATGCCTGCTATAGCAACTTTCCCTTGGCTGGAGAGGGAAAGCCAACCCAGTGAGGTAGGAGGGGCTGGAGGGGCGGGTCTAGGTGCGGGGCCCTTTTTGCCCCAGCCAATGGGCTTTCCCGCGTGGGGAACCAGGCTGCCCAGAGGAGGTGCTCTGTCACTGTGCATAGCAGCAACAGGGCTCTGAGGTTGCAGCACTTCCTCAGATCCCATAATTGGAGGTGCCAGTCCGAGCTACACATGGGCCACCTTAGCTGGCATGGCCGGTAAGCCACAGCAAAGTGAACTAGGTGGGTTTTCTGGCCATAGGTAGCACTCACCCCGAATCCGAGCTGCTGGTTCGTCCTCCCAAGGTGATACCTCCTCATAAGCTCCTTCTCTTTTGTTAGCAGAATGTTGATGCTGCATGGCTGTGGGATGCAGGTGCTCTGTGGGCCTGGAGTGCCACCCTCTGGTCCCAGGCTGCTGTTAGTCCCTGCAGAGCTCTGGAGGGCCTAGGCTTTCAAAGCTTTGACTTCTGAGTCATTTAATGCAACATCCAGACATGTCCAGGGAAGAGCATCCTCTGGGAAGCTGAGACCACAGCAGGTGCTGGTGCTCTGCACTGAATCCCAGCACCTGCTTCATGCAGGACCCTCCGGACCTGTTGTTGCCCTTGGTCTGTGGCTCAGATCTCTTGTGTAGTCTTCTATTTCCAGCTATCCAGTGGTGAAGAAAGAATCCTTGAAGGGTTTGTTTCTCGGACCAGACAAGGAACAGGGACTAACACAGATGGAGCGCCCTGGTTATTTATTCTTTACTTCCTGGGCTGGATGCCAGACACTGCTCAGCTCTAGTGGCTTAAAGAGGAGCTCAGGAGTTCCTGGGGCCCAACAAGGATGACAGGATAGGAGGGGTTGCAGTGTGGTGTAGAGCAAACTGCAGTGGGTGGTTCATGATGCAGCCTGGAAGCCTGGGAGGTCTCTATTCAATGCAGACAGCAGAAACTGGAGAGTTTGCCAGCCTGAAAACTGGGGAGGCAGGGCCATCGGTGACAGAAGAATTTCAGGTAGATTTTTTTAAGTGCAGATGAAAGAAGTAAAGAAGCCAGAATCTCAGTTGATAATTAAACAGCAGACTACGAAGTATGACCAGGACTTTCAGTAGGACATAAACTGCAAGGTGGAGGGGCTAGCCAAAATGTGCACAGGTCTAGAGATCCATGCAGCCTCACGAGTTTATTCTAGAATGAAGAGGGCTAGGAAAGAATTCCGGTTGGTCCCATGGCCACCCTACTAGTTGGGAACTACAAGTTGGTAAGCTGTGAAAAGCTGGTTTTCAGGCAACATAGCTTCAATGACTCTGGCCACTTAAGGCAAACTATCTGGTCAGGGCCCTGTAAACCTGGCTTCTGGACATGAATTCATGCAGGGAGATGCTACCATGTGATGCTTGCTTCTGAACTTTGTGTCATTGTATTGGTAGCTGTGACCTCTATCTTATCAGGGATAGCCCAAGGAGAGTGGCATAGAGCACCTGTGCTTGCTTTCTGATGCCTGATTCCCTTGTGAGAACTTCTCCCTTACCTGGTCTTATCTTTCTATCTCCCAGGACCCAGTGAGTATGGTGGGGGTTGCCGTATAGAGCCAGGTATAGCAGCAATAACAAAGACTCATGGGAAGTGAGACCAGAAAGTCATTTAATCTGTTTGCCATAAAGACTTTATCAGCCTTGTCATCTCTCTCTCTCTCTCTCTCTCTCTCTCTCTCTCTCTCTCTCTCTCTCTCTGTGTGTGTGTGTGTGTGTGTATGTATGTATGTATTAGGAAATTATTCTGCCTGTTACAAGCAAGATTCCTCAGTTAAAAATTCAGAGATGTAGTTACTTTAAAATTGTTAATTTTCATCAGCCCAGAATTACCAAGGAGTAACATCTCAGTGAGGAATCGATTGGAAGTATATCTGACAGACATTGCATTTATTTACAAGTAGATGCATGGGAAAACCTAGCTCACAGTGAGCAGTGCTCTTCTCTGACATTGAGTCCTGGATGGTGTATATGTATGAAGAAGTGAGCTGAGCAGTAGGCATGGGAATATTCTTTCTCTGTCTTACTTGTGGCTGTGACTAGCTCCCACAAACACATGGCACCTGGATACACCCCAAAATAAGGGCTGTAGCCTGAACCTGTGAACTAAAAGAAACCCTTTCTTACCTACATTGCTATGTGATAGTTTATTAGAGTGCTGGGATGAACACAGAACTGTTTCTGAGATTTCTGTTAGGAGTATCCTTGAGAAGTAGCTTTACTGTTCAAGTGAGTAACCCTTCAATCAAACAGTTTTAAAATAAGGACATAAACATGAGCTACAAGCAGTCAATACTCCTGGCTGCTGGGCATTAGCATATACCATGCTTGAGGGTCGTGTGCTCTGGACAATGATGAATGCTTTTCCACAGCTTTGATTCTCTGTACCACTGGATGACTATGGGAACAAAATGAGGATGCTTGGACTTCTCTCTTAGAAAGTATCTTTGGCATTTTAATTCTTTCACTCCCTCTGTTAGTAGAGGTTTGGCTTGAGTGTTTATTATTGTGAGACACCTTTACTGATACCCCAGATGACTGGAGACTCTAATTGACTGCTTGCTGGGCATGTGCACCCTCTCCTATTTGTCCTACCACATGCAAAGTTGTTCTCAATTTTCATTCAATAAAAGCCTTTTATTCTCAATTTGTAGTGATGTCAGTGTTTCTCAAACATAACTGAGTTCCTACTAAAATTAGACTGACCTCATACGTTTCACCTTGTCCCTTGGTACACTTCAGGAGATGCTGTTATTGATGAGTCACTCATTAGTTCATTCAGTTATGAGAACAGTCAGTCTGTTTGGAAGGTTGTTCCAGGCAGGAAGATACAGGTCTGTCTGCCAAGGGAGGAAGTTGGGTGAGCTTTGAGTACTGTAAAACAAGACACTGAAGAATGGTCCGTGGCTTTGTATGGCACATAGAGAGGAAAAGAGTTTTTCCCCAGTGATTCTTTGTGTCTTGCAGTTCAGTGCAGCCTCCTTGGAAAGACTATGCTGTGGGAAGTGGACACCTCCCTTCCCTTTGCTTCTTCATTTACAGCACTTTTAAATTTTATTCTCTTTCCTTTGTTTATCTTCCTCACTACACCACAAGCTCCAGACCATCAAAGGCTGCTTTGTCCTTGGAGCCTAGCAGTGTTAAGCACATCCTTCTTCATCTGATGCGTGTATGTGTGAAAGGTTGGTATGGAGACTGATCTCAGAGATCCATCCATGCTACCACAGAACCTGCCGCAAGCTATGCCCCTGTCTCAGAGCATATAATCTGAAGAATGGAATGAATGGCACAGTGGTGCCCTGGCTTTAGGCAAAAAAAAAAAAAAAAAAAAAAAAAAAAACGGATAAAAGGGTCTTCCTTTGATCTCTTTTTAAATTTACTGTGTCTATTTTATTTTTTAAATTTTTTATTAGATATTCTCTGTATTTATATTTCAAATGTTATCCCCTTTCCCCTCAGTCACATCCCCCCTCCTTTCCCATTGCCTGCATGAAGGTGCTCCCTCTCCCAACTACCCTCTCCACCCCAGCACCTTGGCATTCCCCTACACGGGGAAATCGCACCTTTACTGGACCAAAGTCCTCTCCTCCCATTGATGCTAAAGAATGCCATCCTCTGCTACATATGCATCTGGAGCCATGGGTCTCTCCATGTATACTCATTGGTTGGTGTTTTAGTCCCTGGGAGCTGTGGTGGGTTTGGTTAGTTGATAATGTTGTTTTACTCATGGAGTCGCAGTTCAGCTGCTTAAGTATTTTCTCCAGCTCCTTCATTGGATTCCTCGGGTTCAGTCCAATGGTTAGCTGAAAGCATCTACCTCTGTATTTATTTGGATCTGGAAGAGCCTCCGAGGAGGCATCCATATCAGATTTCTGCTAGTAAAAACTACTTGGCATCAGCAATAGTGCATGGGTTTAGTGACTGCATATGGGTTGGATCTCCAGGTAAGAAAGTCTCTGGATGATCTTTTCTCAAATTCCTGCTCCTTTATTTGTTCCTTTATTTTCTTCCATGAGTGTTTTGTTCTCTCTTCTAGGAAGAACTGAGGCATCAACCTTCTGGCCTTTCTTCTCTTTGAGCTTTATAAGTTCTGTGAATTGTATCTTGGTTATTCGAGCTTTTTGTGCTAGTATCTGCTTATCAGTGACTATGTACCATAAGTGTTCTTTTGTGACTGGGTTACCTCACTCAGGATGATAGCTTCTAGTTCCATCCATTTGCCAAGTAATTTCATAAAGTCATTGTTTCTAATAGCTGAGTAGTAATCCATTGTGTAAATGTACCACAATTTCTGTATCCATTCCTCTGTTGAAGAACATCTGGGTTCTTTCCAGTTTCGGCTATTATAAATAAGGCTGCTATGAACATGGTGGAGCATGTGCCCTTGTTAGATGTTGGGGCTTTTTTGGGTATATGCCCAGGAGTTGTACAACTGGGTCCTCAGGGAGTACTATGTTCAATTTGCTGAGGAACTGCCAGACTGATTTCCAGAGTGGTTGTACCAGCTTACAAACCCACCAACAGTGGAGAAGTGTTCCTCTTTCTCCACATCCTCACCAGCATCTGCTGTCACATGAATTTTTGTTTTTGTCCATTTTGACTGGTGTGAGGTGGAATCTCAGCGTTATTGTTTCATCTTTCTTAACTTCAGCTCAAAACAGTATTTGAGCCTAAGTTGCATATTCTAGTCCCCTGCAACTGTTAGGACTGATGAGTTTGTTACACAAAAGAGACTTGGAACAGGACATCGCACTCTCTAAGCTGCTCCTGTTTACATTGTCAGTGTCATCGTCCTTCTCATGAGAATGAGGAGCCTGTGGCACTAACCACCCCAGTTCTACTCCTTCACATGCATGCACGCACGCACGCACACATACACACACACACACACACACGTGTGTGTGTGTGTGTGTGTGTGTGTGTGTGTGCCTCTTTTTCAGTGCAGAAAGGCAGTCAGCCTGCAAGATGAGAGTGTGTCCCCGAAGTTGCATCTGATTGGGTCATTCTTAATCCAGTTCCCAGACTTGGGCTTTCCAAGGTGAAGGACAAAGCAGAGCTGGGAGAATGCTGCATCTTAGACAGTTACCAAAGAGCAATCTGTTAAATCTTTGCAACAGCAGAAGAGATGGGTGGGCAGAGCAGCCCACCAGGGTGTTTCAGTGATTGAAAGTCTCCATGCTGAGATAGAGAAGAGCAGCACAACAACAAATGTCCTGGCACATTATATTTCACAACTTCCTAAGTCCCATGAGCCTCAGTTTATTCATCAGTAAATGAGGTCAGTGATTGCATTTGTTCATAGGGGTTGGGTGAGGATTAGAGAGAGTCTTTGTATCATAATCAGCGTGGTGGGTGCTATTTGGTGATTCAGAGATGATGCTCCCTGTTGGAAGAACTTTAAGTAACCAGCAGGTATTCAGGATATCCTTGTGTATTTGCTGTGGTAGTCTCAGAGGCATATAAACACATTAGCTGAGGATTCAGAAGACCTGTGCCCAAGCTAACCTGTGCTTCTACTAAGCTAAATGATCGCGAACCAACCAGTCTGCCGTGTTTGCTTGCTTCAGTCAGGTTTTCTGCTGTTGTAGCAGAAATCATCAGATTGGATCTTCTGTAAAGAAGAGAAATTTATTTAGCTCACTGTACAGGAGATGGAAAAATTCAGGATCAGACTGTTGCATGGGGTGAGAACCTCATGTTACATCACAACACAGTGGATGCCAACACATATCAGAAGGACTCAGGAGCATGGGGTTTAAGCACCTGAACACAAGGTGAGCACATGGGCTGACCTATATCACCCTGCTCTTTTGATAGATAACTCATTCCTGCATGAGTGAGGACCCACTCATTCCTCCACCATTAATCCATAAGGACTTTGTCCCAGTGACATAAACATGTTCTCTTAGGCTCTACTGACCAACACTGCCCAGTGAGGAATTACAAGTTTTGGTGGAAAGTGACCATACTTGAACCGTGGCACACCCCATCAGGAAAGTAGCAGGAGGAGGAGGGCCAGAATGTGGGGGTTCTGTACTGCACAGACATCTCTTCCTCTGCCCTCCCCCAGTCGGACACAGACAGCTTACAAACACCCACAGACCTGGATTCCTCCAGCAGACGTCTACCCTGTGTTCAGTATGTGTGGCTTGCTCTGCGTGCCAGATCCTGGGCCAGGCAGTGAGACAGAGATTTGGGGGGGCGAGCGGGATCTGGGAGTACAGAAGAAGAAAAGGTGCAGTTACATTGTTATTGGGGACAGTGGGTGCTGGGACAAAATACAAGAATGTTCTGAGTTGTTAGAGGTCTCTGAGAAAGTGGTAATGAAAGACCTCTGAAGGGAGACTCTCACTCAAATCTCAGGAGAGGTGCGCACCCAGTGAGGCACCGAGACCAGACTTGCTGCAATCACACGAGGAAGTTAATTGAAAGTGAAACAGAGTGAGATCTCAGGCCAGCATGCTGGGGTTGAGACTCATACACCACGCAGGGGTAGAGGAGTTTGACCCCAGCCTGAAGTTGTAACAGGCTTATAAAGGCAAAAATCACAAAGGAGGGAGATGACAGGGGGAATGAGGAAATTCAAAGGGTGCAATGAGGAAATTCAAAGGGGGCAATGAGGAAATTCAAAGGGGAAGCATCATACATTTTTTAATCAGTGCACCCGGGGCACATCTAGGGCGTTGAAACATTCCACCGCGGTCGTCCGGACCTTTTGCGTTTATTTTAGGAACTCAAATCTCAAGAAATTGGGATTTCCTGGGAGCGATTTCCTGCAGAGGAAATCCCTAGGGCAAGGAATCAGTGTCCTTTGACAAACTTTTAATCCTCATTCCCCCATTTTTCTTTTTGTAAAAAAGCTCTAATCTTAGAGCGATCCCTCAGCTTCTTGTAATATCTGGTATTGTTGTCTTAGGACCATTACCTGTCCAGCACTCACTCTTTCTTTTATAAAAGTCACCAGTCTATTGAGGATGCATGGCCCAAAGGTTAGGATTAGCATTAAAATGAGTAAAGGCCTGACCAAAGAGGAGACTAGCGTGGAGAACCAGGGTGACCAGTTAAACCAATTTTCATACCATCGTTGGTATGTTTCTCTTTCTTTTTTTCTGTTTTCTAGTCTTTCTCTAAGCTTTGCCATAGAATCTCTTATGACCCCAGAATGATCTATGTAAAAGCAACATTCTTCTTTTACGGCAGCACAGAGCCCTCCTTCCTTTAGAAAAAGCAGATCTAATCCCCTCCTGTTCTGTAGCACTACCTCTGATAATGAAGTCAATGACTCTTCTAGTTTGGTTATGGACTGTTCTAATGCTCCCAGGTCCACCTCCATAGCTGCTCTGAGTTCATTATAGTAGTAAGGTTGTTGGATGAGGGCAGCTGCTCCTGTTCCAATTCCTGCTGCCACTCTGAGTCCTAACAAGATAGCTAATGTCAAAGTTATAGGTTCTCTCTTGTATCGAGTATGGTGGTCAAATTCATCTATAAACGAGGTATCATCATGATAAATGACCCTGGGCACCAGTTGGACTAAAACGCAAAAGTCTTTAGTACTGTTAAATAGTGAAGTATGCAGGCAGGGGGTCAGGCCGGTGCCACAAGCCCACCAGGTATCGGGAGGGGGTATTAGGTATTTATCTGGGCCTGTTGTCAGGTTGGAGATAGTTACATTACAGAGGGGCTGGTGTCTGGTAGGTACTCTTCCTATGCACAGCCCAGTTCCTGATAGTGCAGACAGGGTCAGCTTTCATTGGCTTCCCCAGGGGCAGAGTGAGTGGTCAGAAGTAACATTATAGCTTCGTAGCTGAGCTATTCCTTTGTAGTAAGGGGGATTGGAAGCAGAACACAGCCAGCAGGACTGAGTAGCGGCAGGGTTAGTGCGGTTTAAAACAACAAATGCACTATTGAGCAGATTGAACAGGCGGTCCTCAGTTCTCATAGGGAGATAGGAGGGTGTGGTCAAAAGGGGATACGAGTCATTCTTTGGTGACAGAGTGAGAAGAGAAGGTCTCTCAGGCCTGGGTACAGAGTTATCAAGCACCGAATTGGGGCCTACGGGTCGTGTGGGCAGACTCTCTATCTTTATTTTAATAACAAAAACGAATCCAGGGTCCCCTCTGCCAGTATAGACTCTCCATCCCCAACGGTTTCCTCTTACCCACTGACGATCTTGATTTCCCTGTGGGGTGAAGCTGATATTTAGAGGGTTACAATAACTGTCTTTGCACGGTCCCTGAGGGCTACCCGAGCTTTCAGAGGCACACCCAGTCCTATAAGCCGGGTATTTGGATGGATCTCTTTCCCCATTTTCTGGCTCCCCTGGCCTACGACCCTTTTTAACTATAATTAGATCCCAAGCGAAGGAAGGGTTCCAGTAGGCTTCTCCCATGGTCTCACATCCCCATTTACTACAAAAATAGTCTGAGGCCCCTCTCTTCATTTCCCTGGTGTGTCCCTGTCCGGGGCAGACATAGAAGTCTGCTGCCTGAAGGTTGGCTCAGAAAAACTGTCCTGAACACCCCAATGTGATCCCTATGCCATGAGGGACACACTGTTCTTCTGGGGGTGGCTTTTCTAAATTGGTATAACTGAAAAGATCCCAGGCCATAGAGCCGGCTGCTTACTTACAGACATCAGGTGCAAGATCAGGCCACCAAGTCCAAGGGGGGTGCACTGCGGTTGTTGACCACACGACGTCGCCCACTTCATTAAGCACTTCCCAGGTTAATTTTTGAAGGGAATGGGGGTTATTACCGAAGGTTGGGGCTACGACGAAGGCGCAGCTTAAGAGAATTGTCACCAGCTGCCACTGTACCCAAGCAGCAATCCCGTTGACCTTGACTGCCGAGGTGGTAGTCAACAGCACCAGGTAGGGTCCCTTCAACCAGGGCTCAAGCGTGCCAACGCGATGTCATCTGACCACGACTGAGTCTCCGACCTGGAACCCGTGGGGCACCGCGGTGGTTCCTGGAGTGTAGACTTCTTTGATTCGACTCCAGATCTGTGTTTTAATAACTTCTAAGGCCTTTAAGTGGGTAAATAGAACAGAGGAGGAATAACTTCTAAGGCCTTTAAGTGGGCAAATAGAGCAGAGGAGGAGGGGGGTTAGTGCCAGGATCCAATATCCCGCACGACTCCGTTAAGGGGGGTGGTCCCCCATGTAGGATTTCATAAGGGGTAAGGCCGAAACGCCCTGGCGAGTTTCAGACTCTAAGAAGCGCAAAGGGGAGGAGGGTCACCCAGTCTTTACCACCGGTCTCAATAGCTAATTTAGTAAGGGTCTCTTTTACAGTTCTATTCATTCTTTCTACCTGTCCTGAGCTCTGGGGTCTGTAAGCACAATGTAATTTCCAATTAGTCCCCAATAAACAAGCTAATATCTGACTTACCTGGGCAACACAGATGGCCCATTGTCTGATCCAATTACCTTAGGGGTGCCAAACCTAGGGAAGATCTCTTCTGGAATCTTCTTAACTCTGACCGCTGCTGCCATTTCTCTCTTTGTGGGGAGGCTTTTACCCGCCCAGAAAATGTATCTATAAAGACTAATAGATACTTATATCTATATCTTCTTGGCTCTGTTCTGTAAAATCCACTTCTCAGTAAACCTCAGGTCTATCTTCTCTCCTCCCGGCCTTCTACATACATTTGCTTTCTAACATGGCACACAGTTATCTAGTCAAATCTGGCACAAAAGAATTTGACCTCAAGACTGTCTTTACAAGTTTGTCTACCTGTAGATGAGTCCATTGATGCACTTTCTCCAAGTCCAGTGCTGTACACCAGGTCCTGGATAGGGCAATGAGCTCAACAGGTTATAGGGGTTAAGTACTGTGAGGTGGAGTTCTGCCACCAATTTGTTTACCTCTCAGAGATCTTGAACTCTCCAGCAGTCGTTGGTTACATGTTTCCGCACCAGTAGGAGAGGCAAACTTCAGGAAGATGGACACATATGAAGTTGTTGGTGTAACCGAATGATGAGTGTCTTGATCCCGTCTCATGCCTCCTTCGATATGGGGTACTAATGCACCATTAGCCTGGACTTTCAGCTCCATATGGGCAGGGGCTGGTTCTTAGCCTCCCTCATTCCTGCAGTCTCTGCCCAGGCCTGTGGATATGCCTGCAGCCACCAGTCCTTTTGATCTGAGGCAGGCTGTTTAGAATTGGTACTTGTCCTCCAACTGGATGGTTAGAACCTGCACAGGCTCCCCTTCTGGACCTCTAACCTGTGGTCCATCAGAGTGGAAGTGAATCTGTGCCCCATCTTAGTCAGGAGGTCTCTCCCCAACAGGGTGCAGGGACAGTCTGGCATTACAATGAATATGTGGGATACCCGGCCCACTCCGAGATCCACAGATCTTCGGGTAGTCCATAAATATTTAAAACTTTGGAGCCACATGTCCGGGGCTTCTGTTCCTGGTGTCCTCCTTTTTTCTTGTTGGGGCAATTTTTGTCTCAGTGGCATTCTTCTTTATAGTAAGCACATTGATCTTTGTCAAGAGGCTCCCTCCTAGTGCCAGACTTGATTCCTAACTCCCTGGCCCTTCACTACTGTGGCCAAAATCCCACAAATTCCTTTTTTGTCTACTACCCTCCGGTCCTCTCTTTCCTCTGCCTTTTGCTTCTCTCTTTCTCGCTTCTCTTCCTCAGTCTCCTCCTTATGAAACACTTTCTCTGATTCCTTCACCAAATACTGCAAGGTATAGTTTTGGAACCCCTCTAGCCATTGTAACTTTCTCTTAATATCTGATGCTGACTGCTGTATAAAGGCCATAGCCACCTCTGCCTGCTGACCCTCAGAGGTTGGGTCAAGGTACAACCCCTGTCAAGAAACACAGACGGTGGTTTAAGAGGGCCCTGAAGAACCTCTCTTACCTTAGCCAAATTTGTGGGTCGCCTTGCGGCTCCCTTGAGACCTGCCACTAGAGCCCGGCGTTAGACCTTGAGACGCTCCTTACCTTCTGCAGAGTTGTAATCCTACACAGGGCGCATCAAGGGAAAAGCTGCATCTATAAGATTAGGGAGATTGTTGGGGGTCCCATCTGGTCCTGAAACATTTTTTCTAGCTTCCAGGAGGATCCTCTCCCTCTCTTCCGTAGTAAAGAGGACCTGCAAAAGCTGCTGGCAGTTGTCCCAAGTGGGCTGATGAGAAAACATCAGGGACTCAAGGAGTCCTGTCAGGCCCGAGGGGTTCTCTGAAAAAGAGGGGTGGTTATTTTTCCAGTTATACATATCGGCTGATGAAAACGGCCAATACTGTAGTGGGACTAGTTCTCCCGGAGCTGGGGCGGGTCCATAAGCCCGTAATGGTAGGGCAATAGCAGAGCCAAGCCTCGTTCCATCTCCCCCTGGGCTTCGACCCAGGCAGCTTCGGGTCCCGGCTGCTGGTCCTGTTTTAGAGGTCCTCTGGGAGTCAGTGGGAGTCGGCGCCTGTGGGGGACTTGCATGAGAATCTGGTTGAGGTATGTGGGTGGAGGGTTGTCGAGGAGAAGAAAACCATCATCAATTTCAGGATAGATCTGCGTGGGGGCCGGTGGAGCAGGTGCCGGCTTGTTTGGAGAGGTACTTTTGGTTTCGTGGCCACGGCCACCGTTGCCGTTTCTGCCCCCGCTGTCCAGGGTCTCACCCAGGATGTCAGGTTTTGGATGAGGTCCTCCCACACGATGATGTATGGAACCTGATCGGGGTGTCCCCCTGAAGCCTGAAAAACAATTCGCTTCACAGCGGAGATGAGAGATAGATTAAAATTCCTTCCGAAGGCCATCCTACGCCAAAACTGGGCCATTTGGAGGAGCAGAAAGTCTGCCATGGTCCTTTCCTAACTTCAACAGAAAGATTATGGGCCCTTGTCTTAAGGTCCGTCCAATGGTCCAAAGTCAGTGTTAGTGGGGTCGTCACAGTCTGGCCCATTTCTAGTTCTGACACACACACAAAAAACACTCACAGATACTACAAAACAGAGAGACAAAGTCAGTCGCTGACCTAGAGTCGACCCGAAATCCTGAAAAGAACCAGATGGCCCAGAATTGGCCCTCTGACACAGATCGTCAAGGAGAAAAACTGATCTCCTGACTTTTCCCGCGAGGGTCCACCAGGCATCCCTGGTCCTCCCCCTGTCCTGCTGTGACGTCTCCCAGGGCGAGCAAACGGCAGACACCTGGACAAGTCTATCCCCATCCACTCTGCTCCTCCCTTGGAAGAGCAGACTCAGTTAGAGCGTTTGCGAATACAGAACTGCGATCGCACCAGACCTCTGAACAATCCACAAACAGAATCACAATCTGGACAATCCACAAACACAGAATCACGATCTACAAACACAGAGTCACAACAGGATAACAAGGAAAGGAAAGAAAATCCTTACTTCCAAGTAGGTCTAGGGCCCCTGGGTGGTCGCGCAAATCCAGGACGAGCCCCCAAATGAAAGACCTCCGAAGGGAGACCCTCACTCAAATCTCTGGAGAGCCGTGCACCTAGTGAGGCACCGAGACCAGACTTGCTGCAATCGCATGAGGAAGTTTATTGAATGTAAAACAGAGTGAGATCTCAGGCCAGCATGCTGGTGTTGAGACTCATACACCATTCAGGGGTAGAGTAGTTTGACCCCGGCCTAAACTTGTAACGGGATTATAAAGACAAAAATCACAAAGGAGGGGGAGGACTGGGGAATGAGGAAATTCAAAGGGGGCAATGATGAAGTTAAAAGCCGGCAATGAGGAAATTCAAAGAGGAAGAATCATACATTTTTTTATCAGTGCACCCGGGGCACATCTAGGGTGTTGAAACATTCCACAGAGGTCGTCTGGACCTTTTGCGGTTATTTTAGGAACTCAAATCTCAAGAAAGTGGGATTTTCTGGGAGTGATTTCCTGCAGAGGAAATCCCTAGGGCAAAGAATCAGTGTCCTTTGACAACCTTTTACTCTTCAGTAATAGAGGTGGGACATGTGTGGCAAGGAGGAAGCTAGGGAAGAGGTTCAGGTGAAATGTCTGGTAGGTGATAGTAAGGTTAAACACCTACTCTCCTGATAAGTGTTAATGGAACTGGGACATTTGTGTCATTGTGATCAATTGCCTCACAGAAACTAGAGAGGGAAGAATTGACCCATGGTTTCAGAGCTTTGATTCCATTGCCATAGAGAAGTCAGGGTGGAACCCAGTAGCTCACATCATTGTAGTCAGGAAACAGATCAAAAGAGTGAATTCTGGGACATGACACAGTCCCCAAGGATTTATCTATCCCCTTATGGTAGAAATCCATCAGATAGGCATGTCCTCCAAAACCCCTCAAAACATGTCATCATCTGGAGATCAAACATGCAACATTTAATCTTATGAAGAACCATCATTTCAAACAGTATGGAACGGGGTTTTACTTACTGGAAATACAAAAACAGGCGGATTGGGAGTGGACTGTGACTAGTCATGGACCTAGTCTTGTCATCTCCAGTGGTTCGAGAGGATCTTGAATTCCAAAGTGCACTCAGTGGGGCGTGGAAAAAGTCAAGTGGGGTGAGTGATATGGGGAGACTTAACAGACTGTCAGTTTGGGAGTCACAGAAGCAAACGAAAAATTGCATCTGCTAGAAATGATGACTGTGGGGTTTAATGAAGCAAATAAATCAGTCTGTTTCAGGGTAGTGGTGATTCGTGTGGGAAAGGAGAGGAAAAATTTCAGATCCCCAACCCATGTGATTCAATATGGTCATTACTGAGGTGGAGGTGGGCAGAGGGGCGTGGCAGGACATGTGGAGCTGCATTTAGAACTGTTTATTGGGATGCTTTTTACCCATGCCATGTCTGCTTTCCCAAGTGTACTTGCCAACTTCCTCATTAGGCTAGCACCTGGCTTTTAGGAGCTTTGCCAATTGGACATTTGCCCTGCCCTAGGCATGGGGCTTTTGGCCAGCAATAGAAGGTATAGGAGGATTGAAGGCCAAGTAGGCACAGTCTGGCTCATCAGGTATGTTCTCTGTGAGTGTGCCTCCATCTGTCTTTCACTTGTCTTTGTTTTTCTCATTCTATGTGTGTCACTTGCTCCCTCTGTCTACATTCTTGTGTCTACCTATCTCTGTCTCTCTCTCCATATCTACCTATTAGATAGATAGATAGACAGATAGAAAGACAGACAGACAGATGGACAGGCAGATATAAATACATGAATATATCTTCTCTGTGAGTGCTGAGTGTGTCAGTGTTGACAGACAAACATAGAGACAAAGACATCTACATGGGCCCCATACTATAAATGTGTGTTGTCCTTTGGCAGAAGAATCATGCATATTTTCAAGATGACTTGGAATTTCTCACCATTACATTCTTTTCGATCTCAGGATCATTAAAGGAAGCCAGATCCCTTTGTTTTTAAGAAGAATGATGCTTGTTTTCTTATTCAGCAGGCTGGAAGGTTCTACCTGGTTTCCACATAGTGATGGTACAGGCATCTCATTGACTATTCTCTGCCTGCTCTCTCCAACTCCACATGTGCTACCAGTCTTGGTACCTTAGTGCTCAGAGCCAAGCCTAGGACCTTTTTCTCAAATCCAGAACCATGGGTGTATTCATAGGACACCATAACAATCAGCTTAAGACCTCATTGTTAACTGTTGAGTAGCACCAGAATCTTTCCAGAGGAGGGAATAATCCCAGAGAGCATAAACAAAATAAATTTCCAATCAGAGTGGGGGAAGCACAGAGAAGGACAAGGTAGGGAGGGAAAACAGAGGTGAAACCACCATACAGAATAAAGGGATGGGGCCTCTGTGCCAATGGCCACACTCAATGTGAGCACCTGAGAAGCCAGATTCCAATGGGACAAGGCACCATGGTGTTCGGGAATGCTCACGGACCATGGCCTCAGGTCGACCAGGTCTCAGATACTAGAGGTATGAGGAAGAGGCACTGCTAAATGGTCAGGACTATCAGAGGCCACCAGAGCTCTACAATTGAGATATAGAACTAGAAGATTGGTGATTTAAGTTATGAGCCAGAGCCCACTTAGCTGAGGGACTGTGTTGTATCTGGTCTTTGACTTTTATATCAATAAAATGGAGGTGACCTCATTTCCTACCCAAGGTTGTTGGGAAATCAAGTCGACTCTTTTGGTCTATCTCAGCAGAACCAGGATTTCAAGCCCAGTAAAATGGCAACCCCATTCCCAGTGTGGCCATAATCACTTTTATGATTATCACCACCAACATCTGGATCACATTATACAGTCATCCCCTGCTCATTCTATTGTTACTGACAAAAAGAAATTTAAGGAACAAAGTGTTTGCATTGGCACAGAGTGTGGGTGTGCAAACATCATAGCAAACATAGCAGCAGGAGTAGAATGTCAGATTCCATCCGCAGTCAGGAAGCAGCAAGAGATGGAGGCTGGTGCTCAGCTCTCTCCTTTTTACTCAGCCCAGAAGCCCAGCCCAGAGGAGAGTACCACCTACTCTTCCCACCTTAATTAACTCAATCTAGATAGTCTCTTGAAGAGGCTTGTTTCCAGAACAGTTTAAAGCCCATGAAGTTTACAAGGTTAACTGTAGTAGTTGTCAGCCTGTGAAAGAGCCATCTGTTTTGTTTTGTTTACAGTGATTCTTTAAATGCTGAGGCCCTGAGTGTTAATTTCTAGATGGCAGTGCTCTTAACAGGCACCTGTCACATAATAGACCAGCACCTCTCTCTCTCTCTCTCTCTCTGTCTCTCTCTCTCTCTCTCTCTCTCTCTCTCTCTCTCTCTCTCTCTCCCTCCATCCCTCCCTCCCTCCCTCTTTCCCTCTTGCTCTCCCTCTCCCTCTCCCACCCTCCCTCTTCCCCCCCCCCCTCTTTTTCTCTCTTCTGTGGGGCTGACCACTCTGGCATCCCATTCACAGGAGAAAAGCCTCTAAGATTTGAACTCATCAAAAACAGAACACACTTTCATGATGATATGTCTAGGAAGTGGGCTTTACACTCCAAAGGCCCAGGACATCTGTTAGAATCAGTGAAGCCATTCCCTTGACACGTGACCTTTTCACTAGAAAGTTAAGTGTCTGTTAGCTTCAACCCAATACAAACTGTGGGTTACCTACCTCCCCTGAGAAACTTTCTGTACTCACAGTCATCAATATATTGGTGAAGCCCAAGCTATGCTATTTCTACCAATCATTTAACAAGCTAACCAAAGAAAATCAGGGAGAAAAATAATTCCTTTTAGTGTTCACTCATGGAGCAGAGGATGGAGTGAGGGACACTCTATGAATCTGAATGTGTTGCTCAGAGGAGTGGCCACTAAAAACTCAAGATGGCTATTTTTCCAAGTATAGTGTTTAGTTAACTGAGACGTGATTCTGTCACCTAGAGAGCTTTCTTTAGTATAATGCATTTAGTCAGCTCAGAAAACAGTGGAGGTAGTTAAACTTTGTCTCTGATGATTCTATGTAGATTTACTCGGTCAATGATTATTAATACTCTACTACGTGGAGACACTGTCCTATGTGTTTAGGGGACACCAGGGGACAGGACACACAGTGGTATCTGATCTTGAGGCACTTGGCTTTTGTCGGTACAAGCAGAGACTGCATGGAGTGAATTGTAGGCAGAATATAGGTGAGACATGCTGTTGTGTTAGAGGAATCCCAAATGCCACACAGTGGCCACCAGAAGGGAGTCATTCCCCGAAGAGGGTGGCATTTATAATAACTAAAGGAGAGAAAGACTGAGCTGGGAAGGCGTCTAGAGGAACTCCCTGTTCAGGGAACAGCGAGTGTGCATCAAGCACTAGCAGGAAGATTCAATCTGTGATTCAGTCTTTCCTTATTGGTTAAGAAATGAGGTAGGCTTCACTTATTCCTCATCTAAATGACCCCTGCAGGAGGCCCAGGTCTCAGCTTGCAGAGCACTGTGCCAGTAACCTCAGAAGGGTGTGGTAAAGAGATCTTGTAGGGAATGATGGATCTATTCTGGGTTTTAGTGTTTATGAGAATGTATTAACACTCATAGAACTAGATAGCCAGAAAGTCCATTTTATTCCCTGTAAACTTAAAAGACAAATTTTTTCAAAATCGCTTTTATACCATTTACTTTTGATCTACTTTAGCTCCACAGGTCTGGGTGTTTCTAGATATTGCTAAAGATGAGCTGTTCTGATGCAAATACTGCAGCCCCCACCACAGTGCCTTCAGAACCACTGCTGGACCTTCTAGTGGTTGCTGTCAAAAAGGGAGTTATACTTGTGGGACACAGATTGCTCGTTAATGCCAGGCACTGTTTCCAACACAATAATTCGTCACTTGTTACTCATAAGAACGCCATGAGGTAGATGCTAGTCTATCATCTGAATTCTGCAAAGAAACCCAAGCACTGTGAGATGAGATCGTTTTGCCCAGACGTGAGCAGAATGTAGCAGAGCCCATCAGACCAAACCTTCAGGCTAACTGGTTGTGTCAGGTTGTGTCAAAACCAGAGGGTTGGCACTGTGTGGTCTTGAGTCAGTGTGTTGAGAGAGGCCTGTTCTAAACAACAACCACCATTGGAGTCTGTTTGCTGCACCCTGAAGAGTAAGCAAGACGATTGACAAGATAAAGTGAGAAGGAATTTGAATCCTCTTTGGTGGAAAAGAAATCGAACTATGCGGTTTATAGATGGATCCCAGAATGGGAACCCAGTTCTGTGAGTCTACCTGATCTTAAGCAAGGAAATGAGACATCTGAGCAGATATTATCTCTCTTCTTTTCTGGGCTGATGCCACCATGAGATGGTTCTTTTCACTCCACAGAGCTCTTCCCCAGTCGATGCAAAATCTGTGACCCTATGATTGTCCCTCTTCGGGCTCTACTGCCAACTTGACCTGTTTTCATCCTCTCAGCACTCCTCCTTGCCACCTCAGAGTGACAAGGCTGCCAGCCAAAAGGTTTATTTTCCAATCTGCTGTGGCCATTACTGCCCTCTGGTGGCATGCATGTGGCAGTGTCACTGCTTTTTAACTTCGCAGCCATTAAAGAAAATACTCATCACCTAAACACAAGAACTGTTATATTATGATACTAGAATTCTTGTGACCAAGATGGGGTATAAGTGACTGATGGGCAGGTAGCATATACAATGTGCATACCCTGGACAAATGGGTGGTCATTGCCTTGTATGTGGTGGGTCAGTACAGTGTGAGATTTTACCACACCATGTAAAGGACTGAAAAAGTTAAAGCACATGAATATCTGTCTTAGTTAGGGTTTTACTGCTGTGAACAAACACCATGACCAAGGCAAGTCTTATAGGGATGACATCTGATTGGGGCTCGCTAACAGGTTCAAAGGTTCAGTCCTTCATCATCAAGGCAGAAAGAAGCATGGCAACATCCAGGCAGACATGGTGTAGGAGGATCTAAGAATTCTACATCTTCATCTGAAGGCTGCTCGATGGGAGTATAAATAAAATATATAAATATAAATTAATATAATTGTTACAGAAAACAGTATGGGATTCTTTGGAAAAGGGGAAATGGAATTACCATTTGGTCCAGCAGTCTCACTTCTGTGCACACATCCAAAGAAATTCAAATCATCAGGACAATGAGCTAGAGAGAGTGGCTCTCCCATGATCATTTTGGCATGATTCACAATACCCAAGGTGTTAAATCAATCTGCCTTCATTGTCAGATCCTGTGGGACTGGTGATGATGAAATTATATTAGACAGTTAAAAAGACGAAAATCCTGTTCCTTGTAATAGGAATAAACCTGGAGAATGCTATGTTAGGGCAGATAAGCAGGGTACAGAAGGACACATGACCTCAGTTGGGGCATCTAAGAGTAGAAAGCACAGAAGTGTAACATCCAATTCTGGCTACTAGAAGTACAGAGAAGGTGTGGAGCGAAGGCCGGTGACACGGATCAAAGTTGCAACTGAGAAGAATGAGCTTCAGTCGTCCACTGTAAGGACCTCAGGTGTTAAATATTAAACAATAACATATCTCCTATTATCAAATTGCTGAAGAAGATCTTAAATGTTTGTACCACGTAGAAAATGCTAACTACAGAACACAGTTTTATTTACATAATTGAATCATCCCACAGTGTAAACATATGTTTAAAAAGTCTCAGATCACCTTCCAGGTAAAAATCCAGTTATGAAAAAGGTCTCATCCTCAGGAAGAACTTCCCAGATGTCCTATTTAAAGACACATTACTCTGAGACAAGCCACCTAGACATTTTTACCAGCACATACCTCAAGTCATAGCTACCAGTTCATCTGTTACCAACTCTGACTTGCCAGACCTATGTCTTACTGGGGCCCATAGTAGTAGGGATTGCATGAACACCCCTGATCATTGTTGGGGATGACCAGAAGTTTATTAGGAGGCATGCCTCTAGAAACACAAGTTCAAGGTCACCCTGAGCTACTTAGTAAAGCTCTGTCTCAAAATAAAAAGTAAAAAGGGCTTTGCAACAGACAGAAACATTTTTAGGAGACAAGTCTAATGATAACAGTTGAATTCTTACCAGTGTGATGTTGACCAGAGTTCTCAAAAAAGGAGATTCTTGTATAAACTGCATAATCTCTTCAGCTCAAATATCTCACAAACTTTATCATCCAGAAATTGTACAAGAAGAGCACTTCAATTTCAGTAGTGACCAGTAGCTTGTTGGGATTAGGCCCCTTCGCAGATGCTGATCATGAATATTGGACAAACATTTAAATCCAAATACATGATGTTGCTAGAGAGAAACACAAAGCAGAGGAGAGCACACCATTAGGGAGGGGAGTCACTTCACATCTACCCTGGTGAAACAGAAAGCAAGAGACTCCAGCACTAATGCAGAGGGCTTTGGTTGTAATGGTCTAATTTGTAACCAGTCAGCTTATAAACTGGTGTGGGGGGGAGGGTCATCAAGACATGTTTAAGTTTCTCTCAAGAGGATTAGCCAAGGCTTTGCTCAGACCAGTTCCTCTTTTTCCTTCTTGCTGACAGTTGTTGATCAGGGTGGAACTTGTCATAAGACACTATGGGGAGAAACAGCACAGTGAGGAACCAGACTCCAAACAACAGAAAGTAATTTTAAGCATCTGTATTCTTGTCAAGTGTAATACACCATCATCAATTTGGATCATATTAAACCATGAAGTTGGCCTCAGGGCTACACAGGTGGCTTTGCCAATGAAGTTCTTGCTGTATGAACATGAAGACCTTAGTTGGTGTCTCTGGCACCAAGGTAAAATCCCAGGCACCGCAGTGTGCACTAGTATATCAGGAAGGTGTGGGTTGACCAGAAAGCGGTATGGGAGAATTTTCAGAGGTGATAAGAACAACAAAAACCTACCTCACCTTGTCATTGAGCAAAATCGAAGAATTGTAAAGGTTTTCTTAATTTTACTCTAGGTAAATTTACAAGGATAAAATATAAACATAGAGTGGAACATATACTTCAGTTCCATGACTTAAGTAGACATTGTTCTGGATCTCAAATAGATAATAAGGTTTTAAAAATTATTCTTGGGTTGATAAGATGGCTTAGGCTCAGCCACTAAAGGCATCTGACACCATGCCTGGAAACGTGAGTTCAGTCTCCACCCCACAGAGTGGAATGAAGGAACTGGTACGTGTGTGTGTGTGAGTGTAGGTGACTGTGTGTAAGTGTGTGTATATGGGAGTGTGTGTGTGTGTGAGTGTTTGTATACGTGAGTGTGTGTGAGTGTGTGTGTGTATTGTGATAACTGGAACACACTCTATCAATAAATAAATGCAATTTAAAAAGCACAAAATGTTTATTTTGCTTAGAAAATAAATTGTGTGTGTGTGTGTGTTTTAGTTATCATAACAAAATGACACAGCATGTTTGGCTTAAACAGCAGGAATTTATTTTGATGCAGTCTAGAAGCTGGCAGCAGAGTATTGCATGGGGGTCTGGCTAAGCCCACCTCCTAGCTTGCAGATGGTCACCTTTTGCTTGTGTCCTTACGAGGTACAGAGAGTGTCTGTCCTAAGAAGAGCTGTACTCCATCCCAGGGTTCCATCAATACTGACCCATCTCCAGCTACTTCCCATAGGCCTTGTCTCTAAATTTCTTCTCACTGGGGTCACATTACACCTGAACTTAAGAGGGGTGTCGGACTTCTCAACCTTCAGCATTATACATTCAAGAAAATTTGGAAATTACAAATAAACAAATAAATAAGTGTTGCCAGAATGCATTCACTACTGTGATTTACTTATAATTCCTTTTGTGTAACTTGTATATGGCTGTACTTATGTCATACATATCATTTTATATTATGATTATTTTTCTTTATTCAGTGCTAGGGATCCAGATCAGAGCTTTCTGCATAATAGGCCCCTCTATGCTAAGCTTTCTGCCCCAGTCATTTAAATTTAAATTTAGGCATTTATCCACCTAATTTGGAGAGCATCTCTAGCCTTCTGCTAAGTTATTCAAGGTGGCCTTGGGTTCACTAGAGTCCTGTTAGACCTTCAACTGTTACAGGTTTCTGCCTTCAGTGGAGCTGGGGTTGTTAGCATTTGCCAGCAAGCCCAGTCTTGATTTACCTAATATTACAGCATGAGGCTTCGCTACTCAACATGCTTCATCTGAACTCTGTTTGAATGGACAGAAACAATTCTCCAGGTGACTGCGTCATCCTGTGGCTGAATATTGGATTGTGTTAAATCTATTTAGACATGAAGTATTTACCTGTTGCTTGGATTTTTTTTTTTTTAGTATAGAATTCCTGAAAATGGAAGTTGTATGCTGTTAAAGCATATTGCCAAATTACTCTCTAAAAGTGCTCCAGTTTGCACAGCCACGAGCAATGGGCTGGAAGTGTGCTTTATGTATTTGCTTTTAAATGGGAGGTAGTTGGTTCCACTAATGTGCTTGCTGGCTTCTTTTCGACAGGTAAACAGAGTGCTGTGAAGCCCGCTTCTGACAGTGCAGAAGCCCTGGGATTCTCTGACCCCAACCCTCCAGCTCCCTTTAGCTGGCGACCTGCACTTCAAACCTCATCTGCTTGATTTTGTGTGGAAGGAGGCTTCCCCTCCATCGTAACCATGAACTTCCTCAGGAGGTGACTGTCTGACAGCAGCTTTGTGGCCAACCTGCCCAATGGCTACATGCCGGACCTACAAAGCCCAGAGAGCTCCAGTAGCTCCCCAGCATCCCAGGCCACAGAGAGGCGACACCCCCAGCCCCTCGCTGCCTCCTTCTCTTCTCCAGGATCCAGCCTGTTCAGCTCCTTCTCCATTGCCATGATACAGACCCCACAGGCTCCTTCGGGGCTGATGGAACCACCAACTCCTGTCACACCCGTGGTTCAGAGACCCAGGATCTTGTTGGTCATCGATGATGCGCACACAGACTGGTAAGCAGCTTCAGGGATAGAATCTGGGTGGGGTTGTCTTCCCTCAGAGAGGAAAGAATAAGAAGCAAATGTTAAAAGGGGCTTATGTATTTTCTGAGGCTAGCTGGGAGCAGGAGGAGTTCATCAAAGACAAGCTGTGTGTCTTGTATTCTAGGGGCCTTATATTGGCAGAGACATCTGCAAATTCCAAGTCTGGCAGTTCTTGGAATAAACAGAGGTCCCAAGTCTGGAAAGTTCCATGAATATGTTATAAATGTCTTAAAGTTTTTGATACAAAAGCACTTGCTCTCTGTGAGTGTTCTGGAGACAGCAGAGAAATCATACAACCTTTCTGAACAAGCAAAGTTCTTCAGCATGAAATACATTTCACAGTGTTTCCCAAGTTACCCTCTGTGTGTGTGTGTGTGTGTGTGTGTGTGTGTGTGTGTGTACCCTTATGTATCCCAAGATACACCAGTCATCGGATACTGCCCATTCTTACCCTAACTCATGAGAACAGATTACCCACAATTACCTCACACTTCTCCATTGAGCTTGACCTCTGATAGCCCATTGGGAGGGGTTGAGCAGTTTTCTGGCCTCCTCCAGACAGTAAGTTCTGAAACCAGAGGCCTGCAACAGTAGTTATTCAGCAAGTGAATAATCACAGGGGACCAGGTCAAGTACAAGCTCTAGGCCAGAGCAGGTGAGATGCTCAAGTGTGTCTGCCTCTGGGGAATAAGTCTATACCCCAAGGTTGTGATCCTGAGAGGTGACAAATACTATAAGTCTCAAAAGAAATAACTGAGTTAAGGACATTGGATGCAAATATGGAGACACTGAATCGCTATGACGAGAGAGGAGCTGAACCTGTGCAAAACAGAGTTGTTTTATGTTGGGAGGCAGACTCATGTGTAAGTATCTCCAGAACTCCAATAACTGGCACATGTCAGCACCTACTTTATCCCTGGGAAATTAGACAGGTTGGCCGGGGGTGGGGCGCAAGCCTTTGCTTTGAAGTCAAAGCTGCTCATTTATTCAAACTGCATTCCTAATGGTTGCAATGCTTGTTGGGATTCTGTAAACCCCACCCCTCAGTTACCTAGCAACAGCCAGATATACCCTAATCCTCAATTACCTGCCAGTAGCCAGGTATGCTCTGCCCCAGTGACCTGACACTATAAAAGGGGCTGCTTGACCCCTCCTCTCTCTCTTGCTCTTGGCTCTCTTGCCCCTCTTGCTCTCCCACCCCTACCCCTCCTCTTCCCCTTTCCTTCCCCCTCCTCTCTCCAGGTGCTCATGGCCGCCTCTACTCTTCTACTTCTCTACTCCTCTTCTCCCCCTCTCTCTGCCTCTACTACCCTCTTAACTCTTCTATGACTTGAATAAACTCTATTCTGTACCATACCCTCACGTGGCTGGTCCCTCAGGGAGAAGAGATTCCTAACATGGGCCCCTCAGAGGCATCCCCTTTTCCCCCAGGCCTTGCCGCACCTCCATGGGCCATATGCCATGGGCCACTCTCTTCATCCTTCCCCTAACAATGTTAACATGTGTTCAGCTGATTTTGGTGGCAGGCCTTATGAGAAGTGATCTCTTTATTGTCCATTGCTTTATGCCATGAGTTTGAATTCAATCTCAGTTACATAGTCACTATGAAAGTTATGGAGAAGCTACAAAGGGGCATTGACGCCTGCACGCATACTGTGGCAGAGAACTGTGGACGTTTCTCTGTGTCACTGATGACACAACACAATCATAATGACAGCAGAACCTTCCAGGCATTCTTGACTTGAGTCTTCATCCCCAGGACTGTGCAGAAAGGGCGGGGTTTGTCCCATTGTTTCCGGATTCCTGTTGCCATTCCTTCTGCTTAGCCCCTGCTAAGCTGATCTTACAGCTCTGTGTCTGCCCACAGTGCCTGTGGTACCATGACAAGGCACAGTGAACAGGGCTGAGATCCAGCTAGTGGCCCCAGTGAAGTAGCATCTACATTTTTTACTTTGGCCATCAAGCTTCATAGTCCATACAAGTACTTTAATTAAATCCCTATAAATCTTATATAAGTATTTTAATTAAATCTGTATACATCTTAGGTGCTGCTCCCTTGTGAGGGTTTGGGAGGGGAGATAATTTTGACTTGAGCAGTCAGTCTCTCAGTGTGTTGAAACATCTATCACTTGCTCACACTTTAATTGGGTTTTAAGAACAAGTGTTTGGTTTCTGGTATTCTTTCTGCCCTTTGGTGTGGAAAAAGAAACTGAGGCTCATGTTCTTACCTGAGAGTTGGCTCCATATTCACTGAATGTTTGTGACTGAGAGACTTCCTTCCACAGGTTCATTGGCTTCTCCTTTGAACTCTGTTCTTAAATCTTTATGACCTCTCTAACCTCTCAGTGACATTTCCAGCTGTCTCCAAATTAATGTTCCCTGGGTGCCTTAGAATTGATCTTGCTGGTTGTGGTGGGGTACAGCTATAATCCTTGCATTTAGGAGGCTGAGTTTGAGAGGACTGTAAGTTCAAAGCCAGCCTTTGCTACATAGGAAGACTGTTTCCAGAACAAACAGCTTGCAGACACCAGAAGATTCTCAGTCCTACCTCTCCAAGCCTCCAAATATGCCTGGCCACAACTACTGAACTTAGCCAGCAGGTGGCAGGCGAGCCCCGTGGTCCAGTGCATCCTGGCAGAGCCAGCTGTCCCCAGGTCCTGCTTCTTCCCAGCTCCTCCTCCCTTGTGAGAAGTTCTTGAGAGGAAGATGTGAAAAGAGAAGAAGGCTGCTCCCACAGCCTTTTCCTTCCCCCTTTGAGATGATAATGAAGGGGTTTAGAGTGTCTGGGCTAAGAGTGACCCTACCTCCCAGCCCCAGGGGCACAATGCTCTCTGCTTCCTGACCCATCTCAGACTCAGCCCTGAGAACTACTGTCTTTGTTTATTGGTCCAGGACCAATCTATCCCACAAGGTTTTCTTGCAAACAGTGTGTTGGTAACACGCGTCTCTTCTCAGAGTCCAGCTGGTGGGCATTCAAACCTGTGGGTCCAACCAATTCTACCTGAGTACTGGCCAGACCTCTAGGAAAGGGACCTTATTTTTTCCCTTAATTTTCATCCCAACTAGTCCCAAGTGGCTCCACCCTTGGAGAAAATGACACACCCCCTCACAGCAACCAGTCTCCTTAGGAAAGGGTGGGATCTTGTGGGCAACACCTCTTCTCTCTCTGACACAGTGTGGACAGGTCTATGTGCTCATGGTTACAGTTACAATGTCATATCACTTCATGACAACCTTCCCTGCCCTGACACTCTTAAAACCTGTGTGCCTTGACATGAGGAATAATAAGATGTCCCATTTCCTGATTTATGTTTCTCAATCATTTATTCTCAGCTCTTGGACCAGACATTAATCTTTCTGTTAACCAACATCCTCTGAGGAGAGGGGATAAAAACTGTGCCAGGCTGAGAACAGCCCATGAGTGCAAACATAAATATTTAGGAGGCAGTTTGACAGCCAGTCTTTTGGGAGAAACAATACTGGGGTGTTCTCCTCTTGTGCCTTTTTCAGCCACATGCTTTTGATTTTGATCAGGTTTGCGGTGTTTGCATTTTCTGAGAGTGAACTGAGATCCCAGGCCACCTTTGCTGCAGGCGTTCATGGCTGAACACTTTGAGACGTGGCTTGTGCGGGTAAACTTAGCCATGCCACCAGTCTCTAGAGAGCCTCTTGCCACCCTACTGGAGGTCTGGCGAGGTAGCAGGTCTGTCCTCTGGGATGGGATGAAGCAGTCAGTCTTGGGAACCACCAGAGAAAGGGGTAAACAGGTGAGTAGGTTTCCAAGCTCAGTTTTCTTCAGCTTGCTGCCCCGGCAGGAAATGGTTCCCTTGCCTATAGCAGTTTCCCTGGCTTCCAGCTTCCAGTGGGTTTGTTGCCTTGTGTCTGGCTACCTTCCACCCTAGCATCATCTTATCCTCTCTGGAAACAAATCAGCTTCCACCCTTTGATGATGTATCACCAGCCCAAAAGTCATGAGCCTAGAGTCCCCTGGCTCTGTGTGTGTTTTCAGCACAACATCCTGCTTTGCAAACAAGTGGTTCCTAATTGTAACCTCATCTTAGCAACTTCTGTTCCCTGTTCCCCCAAAGACCCTTCCCTACTCTGTTTATCTGGCCAATCTCTGTGCATTCTTACAAACTTGACTAGTTAAAGATGTTGCCACTTCTGGGGAACCACTTCTGAGGACATCTTGTTTCCGGTGCTGGTTGCTACCTCCCTGGTACAGTCGCACGTTGTTCACCACAGCCTTGTGGCTCATCTCAGAGCAGATGGTAACTCACTTTTCCTCAAGTTGCTCACTCATGTCTTGTATTGTGTAGAGTTCAGGACACACTCAGTGCACAGTCTGTGTATGTCATTGTCCATATCCCTGTGTAATCAGAATGGCATTATGAACTTACACGTTACCTGACCTTAGTAGTCGGTTTGCTATACACACAGTCGAAGGGGTCACAGTCCTGATCCCCATACTGTGAGACTTTAGCTCCTTATCAATATGCTAGAGTTCCTGAAAAGTGAATGGTTAGGATTGTTTTTAAAAGAGAAAGGAAAGGCTGAGAAGGTCCTAAGATCAATCCACAGAAACCACATAAAAATCTGTATGTGGTGGCACACACTTGCAGTCTAGCAGTGTGGAGTTGTAGACCATGAGATCCCGGGACTTAATGGCTATCCCCATTCTAGCTGACTTGGCAAGTTCCAGGCTCGGTGAGAGATCTTGTCTCAACAATAATATGAGCAGGAACTGAGGAATGTCACAGAGGTTTACCTCTGCATCCAGAGATGCACACATCCCATACATATACATGAATAACCCCTTGCACATGTACACATGCAAAAGTAAGCAGGGAGATGTGTGGACGCACCAACTGGAGCTCCAGTTTTGAATTTCAAAATAATAATAATAAACATTCTGTTCATTAGCAATTGCAAAGACCATAACCAGGTGGAGTAGGGGACCCACCCTGCTTGCAGGTTCTCTGGCATGAGAGGGTCACTGGGGCATGAGGGTTCACACAAGCCTTTGTCCTGGTGGTCCTCTCTCCTCTCAGCTAACTTGTTCTCAAATTGAATGCAGTTCCATCTAACAATGGCCTGTCTTATGTCTGCTTACCCCCACCTTGCTCATTTGACAAGGAGAAAGTGTGTGCTTCATCTGAAGTGTCCCCTAGCCACCATGCATGAAGCCTAGAGGCATTCATACCTCATTTGCCTGGCAAGGCACAGTTAATAGTAACCCTGGCTGAGTGCCTGTTGCACATCTAGACTGACAAAGACTGAGATGGGCACCTGTGTCCCCCCCCCCACACACCTGTGGTCCTCCCACTCCTAAATAGTTCCATTGAGCCTCTGGGAATAGAGCAGCACAGACAACAGAGACAGGGAAATGTGTGATGATCTGGAAAATTATGGGCAATGGCAAAGGCGTGAGTGTGACAATGAGGGGGCATGCTTAAATCCCACTTCCTCTCACCCTCACATTCACCCTAACAGAAAAATCACATCGGCTCTGGTGACAGTCACACAGAAGTCACAGGAGACATCAGTGCTCAGCATTGCTCACTTCCCAGCAGACTGAGCAGGGGCTGTTTTCCAGGTAAGGAAGCAGCAGAAGATCCTCGTACCTGCTCAAGGAAGCCACAGTGGCTGAGCTGGGGCAGGGGAACAAGAGCCACCTTCCTACCCAAGCCTCCCATGCTGGGCATGAAGGAGATGCTGGGCAGTTTGGATGGAGCAGTAAAGCAGAGACATACAAGAGTCAGCAAACTCCAAGGACTGACCATGTCCGCATTATTACATGAATAGATTTATAAATGGGCTTCATGTCTTTTCCTGTTGCTGGGATGAAGAACTCTGACAAGAGCAACCTAAGGAGAGATGATTTTTTATGGCCAACAGCTCCACTTTGTCACCTGTTACTCTGGGGGACTGATGGGGGCTGGAACTTAGGGTATGTGGTTACATACACGGAACCCATAGAAAGAGCATGTGTATTGCCACCCAGCTTATTCTCCATTTAAAACAGACCAGGGTTCCTACCCAGGGACCAGTCTCTCCCACAGTGAAGACTGGTCTTCTCATATCAATTCATATAATTAAGGTAACCCCCACAGGCATGAGTAGAGGCACACGTCCCAGGTGACAATGAACTCTAACAATCTCAAGCAGTTCCCATTGCCAGGCAGTGTGCTAAGTGGTTCCAACACATTCTATAATTTAGGGCTCTTAATTACTGTGTGGGTACCAATATTATTCTTACTTTATAAAGAAGAAAGCTTTGTGACCTAAACCAAAGCAGATGTTCCTGGCATCCTGGGATTCAACAAGGGCATTCGAGGACAAGCCTGGGTGGCACTATGTTCTTGCTACTCCCTCCTCTGCAACTGAAGCTCAGGACCTCCTGTGATGCATGTTAGTAGGCTCTGGCATAGCCACCACACACACACATACACACATACACACATATCCAGCATCTGACACCTGAGAGAATGGTTGCAAAACTCCATTTACACCCTATTGGCCAAGCACAGAAGACCAGTGACCTCACCCTGGAGGGAAATGCCCTACCCCACCCAGGCATCCTCACCCCACCAGACTGTAAAGAAAGGGAGTCCTCGAAGGCATCCAGACACTCCTGACCTCAGACTGGCAAAGTGAGCGTTTGGTAAGAGTTGTTCTTGGACACACAGAGAATATTTTTCCTCTTTTTAAAGCACAAAGGAAGCTGAGAAAGAGACTTTTCCATTCTTTCTAGCTGATTTGATATTACAGTTGTCACTTCCAGGAACATATGTCAGATGTGGACTTCTATGAGAATGAAATAGAGAAGATTAAGTTCTAGAGAATTCCAGTGTGGTAGGTGGCAGCCCAGAATTAAGGCCCACATTTTACTTTCACCATCTCTGTGTCTTGGTCAGCTTGCTTGTGAGCTTGTAAAGCGGGTGAATGTACTATCTCTGTCCCTCCTCATTAAACTTGGGTTTAATTATGAGAAGTTCCTTTCTCTTCTCTTTCACATGAATTCTTTAGCACATCTGAGTCTTGTGTGCCCAACATTAGCTCCACCTTGTGGCTGTTTCTCCAGTTTAACAACTAGTGTTTTGAGGACAGTGCCTAGCACATCCTAAGACCAATGAACGAGATGGCTATTTCATTAGTGAAGAGTCAGACACCAAAGAGTCTCTGTTTCTTCTGTAGGAAGGGTCAGACTTGAAGGTGCCTTTGGGAGGCTCTCTCAGAAGACACTTGGGTGCTCTGGAGTTTAGGAATATTCTCTGAGAGTTTCTTGGTATTCCCAAGGCTCCTTGCTGCCTCCTAGGTGGTAACAGAAAGTAGAAGACTTCCCTAAGTCTTCTACTGAGGGGTCAGACTGCTTCTGACTGTTTGAACGGGAAGACACTTCAGAGTGTCTCCCTGAGGACTTGCAGTGGGCCTAATTGTTCCCATGGTAACCAGTATATTCTGCTTCCATCACCAGCAGGTAGGGGTGGGGAAAGGGTGTGATCTCAGAGTTGGCATCACCGGCAGTGACCCATTGGAAGGCATGCTAGTGACTCTTCTCATTTGTATGACAAGATACCTGATCAGAAGCAAGTTACAGACTCAGACTTTAAAGTTCCTTTCTTGGTGGAGAAAGTATGGCAGGAGTTGTGGAAGGCAGGTGCATTGTGTCAGCATCTAGAAGCAGGATGAGATGGGTGCTGGTGCACACTGGCTTTCTCCATTGTAGACCATCTGAGAATCCAGCCCATGGGATGGTGCCACCCAGAGGTTTGTTCCTATGGTGATTCTATAGGCCATCAAACTGATCATAAAGATTACCATCAAAGTGGGTTTGTCGCAGTGACCAAATAAAAACACGGGTTATCAAGTGAGTACCTAGTGAAGGAGCCTAAGGATATACAGTGAGGCATGAGATGGACATATACTAAACATTCGTTTACTATTCACTTGAGATCGGAATTTCATTGAGTGTCTAGTATTCCTTCCCCCACCCCCATCCTCAGGGAAGAAGGTAATATGTGAAACAGCAAGAGACCAGCCTCTGAGATGCCTTGCTTTATGTTGGGGGAGTCAGATCAGGTCTCCTGATTGGTCCCATCCTCAGAGCCCAGCTTTCTCTGATTTCACCAGCAGGGAAGGAGATAATAAGCCCAGAGCACAGTCCTCAGCCAGACAGTAGATCCCTACTTCCCTTTCAATTATGAGACCTTAGTCAAGCCTAACCTTCCAGCCTCACAGCCCTCCTCTGTAAGGCATGACTACAGACTAACTTTGCAGAAGGAAATGACAGTGGCCTCGGCAAGCTTGGTACATGGCTCAGCCTGACATAATAGACCCTGGGATGGTAATTGTGATTATCAATTAATTGCAGTTACTAATTGCTTATGAATATACTAGCTCTGGGAGCCAGGGGGAAGGACGCTGCTTGGCATGCTTCTCAGTTCAGCTGGCTGTGCTGGAGGGTGAGCTTCCAGGAGTGCTGGAGGAGGGGTGTCTAGGTCCTGGCAGACTGGCAGTCACTCTGAGTTACAGAGAGAGCTCCAAGTCAATCAGCTGGCCTGAGTGTAAATGGAGAAGCTTAAAGCTTAGATGCATAACTCTGCTGTCGACCCCCAGCTCTGGGGAACAACTCATGACCACTGCCACTGTAAGGCCCTCCATTGCATAACGCAACTCTTGTATGTGGAGAGCAGTAAGGTGCTTCTGGTGAAATGAACAGAGGGGGAGTCTCATAAAAGAAGTATCACCTCCTATTTGCTTTATTTATTAACTCAATCATCCCACCTGACCCCACCTGGGGGAGGGCTTCAGTGCTGGACATTAGCCCTGTACCTCTGCCCTCCTTCTCTGCATTTCTCTCTGCCCTGGTGTCCAGGGAGAGGGGAGGGGCCTGGACATTCCCCATCAACCAGTTCTGTTGCCTGGAGACAGCTCAGTTTTCCCAGGCCCGGCCCCTTTTATCAGGGAGACAATGTGCACACACAGTGAAGGCCTTGTATAACACCCAAGCCCCTAGCCCTTTGACTTAAAGAATTTTTTAAATGCTGACCCTTCTTCGTGATGTCTTCGAGGGCTGGTGTCTTTGCAGCTTCCTACCCAGCCTCTGTGAGTAGAGAAGGAGGAAGGTGGAGGGAGGGTACACAGAAAGATTGTTACCACCACCCTGCTCTTGTAGAATCTTGGGGAGAGCTTCACCCTTGGAACCTAGCTAGAAGATACAAGTCAGATAGATGTCTTTGAATAGAAGGGAATATGGATAAATTTTCCCCTGAATCTCTTTCTTTCTGTCTGTCTCTCACTTGCCTGAGCTATGAGATCTCAAATGTAAAGGACACATTTCATCCCAGAGCACCTGCTTGCTTAGCTATACCACCACGTGGATGCATGGAGATTATGCCTATGGATGAGTGAACTTGCATGGCACACATACTCACGCACATGCACACACTCTGTATGGACAGTATCTCTCTCCTGCTTATGTCACACACACACTTACCCTAAGGGTTGAATTTTAAACTCTAGATATTCATTCACTGAGTGAACACTGAATACTGGGCAAGTATGGCACAAAACCCAATTCCCCATAAGGCACCTGTACGTGTGCGGGAACGAATTCTCACTGACTCCTCTACATATATCTACAGCCCATAAGCTACTCTGTCTCCCATCCATTCGCTACTAGAAACAGAGGATATAGCCGTGAAGCAAACAGCCCTCATGCTGATGTTTATGTTGTGGATGTGTATCCTAACAGCAGGTTCTAGGAGACCATCTGGAGTCTGAGGCCGACAGGCACAGAGGCTTCTCCTGAGAGCTGAATGAAGCAAAACAGAGAGACCAGAGTGATCCCCGTGGCTCCAGAAGAAGAGCCTCAGCCTCTCTTATGACTTTGTGTAGATTCCAAATGCCCCCACCCTTTTTTTCAATATGTAGACAGAGTTCAGGGCACCATGCATTCAACACCTGCACTCTATCAACTGAAGTATAATCAACCGTCTAGGGCACAGTTCCTCCGCATGCTAGCATGCTTCTCTAAACACTTCTTAACCTGAGTCCCCTCACACCCTTGTTCTCCTCCCTATCTCCCATTCCCTTCTTGGTGAAAACTGGCCAACTGTTCTCTAGGCTCAATGACACTTTGATTTCTTCAGGGCTGCATCTCTGTGCCTGAGATGACTAATGGATAGACATTCCTGGGTTAAGATAACACAAAATATGCAGACATAAGCCGATTATAAGATGTACTGTAGATACGCATAAGAAATACTGGAGTGGAATTTAGTTTCTTGCACCATTTTCTAGAGCGTGAGATCAGGTAGACAGATCACGTCCTCATTTTTCCCCATCTATCATTTGACTAATGTACCAGCACCCCCCCCCCACAGCCAGGTGTTCTGCCTACTGCTTGTCTTGTCTGTGACAGACTCCTGGGCACAGTTGCCACCTGCTTTCTACATCTCCATGGGGTTGAGCTGTTCCTGACCACCCAGTTAGAGACACTTTCTCTGAACTGTATCCCCAATACCAGGCACAGTTGCCTACCTTAGCTGATGTCAACCTACAACCAGCTGGAAATTCCCATCAATGACAGTCTCAAAATTCTGTAAAGTAAATGGCTCACTACTGAGAAAACATGACTGAAGTTGGCACCAGGTGTATGCGTGTGAGGGGGGCATGATAAGACACCACACTTGACCTCTGTCCTTGGGAGGACTTATGGTTCAGAGGGTGGCAAACCTACTCCTTATAAGGTTCAGTGTAGAAGTCTCAGGGGGAAGAAGGCCCCTTCACTCACATCCTTGACTGTTCTGGGGGAAGTGGTGCAAGGAAAAGACAATGTGAAATTAGAAAGAAATGGCAGGCAGGCCTGCACCCCACATTTCCAGATAGCAGCTACAAAGTCTACCAGCCCTCCTGACAGAGGAAAACAGCAGCCAGCCCCACGAGGCAGTACAGTGTGGCTTCTGATTCCAACATCACAGAACGGAAGGGAAAGAACAGGAGATCTTCTGCCCAGAGCCTGTCACACCCACTCACTTTCCTAGTGATTCTGTCCAGAGCCTGCCACACCCACACTTTCCTAGTGATTCTGCCCAGAGCCTGCCACAGCCACTCCTTTTCCTAGTGATTCTTCCCAGAGCCTGCCACATCCACACACTTTCCTAGTGATTCTGCCTAGAGCATGCCACACCCACACTTTCCTAGTGATACTTCCGAGAGCCTGCCACACCCACACACTTTCCTAGTGATTCTGCCCAGAGCCTGCCACACCCACACACTCTCCTAGTGATTCTGCCCAGAGCCTGACACACCCACACACTCTCCTAGTGATTCTGCCAAGAGCCTGCCACATCCACACACATTCTTAGTGTTGTAGTCTGTTAATTTTTCCGTGACTATTTCAAAATACCTGGCCAGAACAATGGAAAGGAGGGAGATTCAGTCCATCACAGTGAATAAACTGTGGATTTGAGAGCATACGATAACCAGCCACATTGCATCTAAAACCAGAGAGCAAATGGAGCCGGGTTAATTTTATCAATGGTAATGTATTAATAGGGTGATGGTTTGTACATGCTTGGGCCATGGAGTGGCACGATTTGGAGCAGCTGTGTCACTATGGGTGTGGGAACTTGATGTTGTGTCAAATTGACAATAAAAAACTAACCAGTACAATATCAGAGGACAGCCTCAGCTCTGGTTCCATGTGTGCTGGTCAACTTGTTGAGACAAGATCTCTCAGAGACCAGCTAGACTTGCTGACCCCAGAGATCTACCTGTCTACACCTCCTAGCACTGGGGTTACAGGCATGCACATCATCGCTGTTTTGTTGATGTTTAATGTGGGTTGTTGGGATTAAACTCAGATCCTCATGCTTATTAGACAGCTCTTGCTAACTGAAGTATCACACCTAAGTCCTAAGTTTACTCTTAAAAAATCACTAATAGCCTTCTTTATCCCAATATAGAGGTCTATTCATTTCTTTATTTGTTTTTGATATAGGGTCCTATGTAATTCAGAATGATTTCAAGCTTGCTATGTAGCTAAGGCCAACCTTGAACTCCTGATTCTCCTGCCAAAGCCACGTGACTTCTGGAATTACAGCTGTGTGCCACCATGCTGTTTTATAAGTTATTAGGGTATTGATCTCAGGACTCTGCATGCTAAGCTTTGCTCTCTGCCAACTGAGTCTTATTCCAGTCTTAAAGTTGAGTTCTTACTGTTTGCTCTGTAACCCAGTGTGCCAGAGATCTACATTCATCTTCCCACTGAATCTGCAAACCCCTTTTGGGGATTTCAGATGATAAGTGTCTCTCCTGTCACTCTTCTCAGACTACAGAGGTTCCAGAAAGAGCATGTGAGCCAAGACTTGTACCAGGTCTGCCTTGTCCCAGATCTATTTGCTTAATCCAGTCTTCCATGGTTCATTCACACATGCTCAGTTCAGTTCCTCAGTTAACTCATGGTCTCCACTCCACTTCCTGATTCTCATCTGAGCTATGTTCGCACTGACACTGGGCAAACTGGTGAATCATTCCAAGCCTCAGCTTCCCAATATACAAATTCAAAATTACATCAGGATCTAGTCTGAGGAATGGATGAAAGAATGACATGGATTCCACAGATTAAACCCTCAGCATGCTGCCTGGTAACTAATGAGCTCTCTAGAAAGAAGCATTAGCTGCTCTCATGACTAAATTTCCCCCAAAGCATTCAGACACTGAACTTGGGGACTCCCACTCTAGTAAATGCTTTCTCTGTTCTCTCACCAACAAAAGCCTTTTTTTCCTTTATTGCTTTTTTAATTTGCTTTTTAATTTTTAAGAGAAGATTTTAATGTATAGCTTTGGCTGCCCTGTGACTCCCTAAGTAGGCCAGGCTGGGTTTGAACTTGATCCTCCTGCCTCTACCTCCTGATGGCTGTGGCCCTACAGGTAGATGAGCTGTTGACTGCCCTGTCCTTGGGTCAGGAGGTCAATAAGAGCTTGTCAGTATTGTAGCACTGTACGGTGATTTCAGTGCAGTTTGAGAATCATACTGTTTGTTCCCCATAGGCTCTGCTCCAGCTTGCTAAAGCAAGAAAGCCACAAGGCTAGCTTTCATTGCTACTGGCAGAGAGCTAGCAAGATAAAGTCACTGTCTTTCTGAAGCCATTATGGGTTACATAGGACGATGTGTGTGTTTGTGTGTGTGTGATACAAAAACAAAGCCAGCAAACAAACAGTAGGATCACATTTACCTCCTGTCTGCACAGCTCCCTCTGCCTTCCTTACCCAGATCCCAGAATGTACCTGTTTGAAACCAGACTGTCTCTTTTTTTTTCTCCCCGAGTCAAATCTATCCTCTCCTCATACGTCCCAGCAGATATCATAGATGGCAGAAGAAACAGATGGTTGTGAAAGGTTGTTTATTGTGTGTGCAAAGACATTTACCGCCATCCAGATGGGGAGGAATATAAACCATCTGACTTGGCCCTTCGTTCCATTAATTCACAGAGAGGCACCTTATAGGTCAGAAGTAGCAGCTTGGAGAAATCTTTGTCAGATGGATCTCGTGTGTCAGCTAGATAGTTCTTGTGATCTGCATTTGCTAAGATATCTAACCCTCTCTTCTCAGGGGAAAAAAAACCTACAAATTTCCATCAGCATTAATGACTCCTTTTTTGCCAAAAGTAATCGTTTGGATCATACAGCTGACCGCTAGGGTCAAGAGTCATCAGTCACTGGCAATGGCCCCTGCCAGCTGTGAGATGGGACAGAGGAAGGATTTTTATGTGTAGTTGAGATGTCCTGAAAGGATGAGGCTCCCTTCTCGGGTCACTGGAAAGCTGCCCACTGTAAGGCACATTCTTTGCAGCCTAGAGGCCAATCGTAACCAGGAGCAGACTGAGGGCTACATCAGGCAGTCACGCAGACTGCACTGCTGCATGGGCCTGTGGCTTGTTCCTGCAGGTTCCCAGGCTTCTCGAAGCCATCCATAGCCCAAGATGCAGTATCACTCTCAAGGAGAAGGAAGAGCCTCAGAAACATTGCCGGAAGTTGATTGCTAACCTGAGCCCTGGAAACCCAGCTTCTCAGGAAGCTGCAACAAGACCACTCAATGTTCAAGGCCAGCTGGGGAAAATTAGAAAGCCCATATTTCAAAATAAAAGGTAGAAATAACCCTGGCAGCATAGTTTAATGGTGGAATACTGCTGAGTGCACCCAAGACCCTAGATGCACTTCCTAACATCTAAAATGGAAACAAACAAAAAGCCACCCTTGGTTCTTGGTATGCTCAGTTCTCAATATAGATAGGTAGGTGTTTTGGAAGACTGGGATGCGGGTCACCCTTTTCTGGTAGCAGGTTCTATTTACATGCCTACTATCTTAACAACCCTGTGAGAGAAATAAAATGATCACTCCAGTTTTACAGAGATGAAATTGGAGCACAAAACCTTCACTAGCCTAGCCCAATGTGTGACACAGGAATGTTTCTTCATCCGGGGACAGCTTCTACAGCTCACCATAGTTCCCAACACTTCTGAATATTTCCCAAACAACAGACACAGGGACAGAGGGTCCGTCATTGTGTCTCTGAAATGAGAACAATTACAGCATTGGGGGGGGGGGTTCTTGCTTAAACTATGAGGCTGACTGTGATAATTAAAACCAGGATCTGTCCTGTTTCTGCTCTTGGAAGCAAGACCATCACTAGCTGTTCTACACATCAAATTCCATTTTTTAATTTCCTCCTCCACTTCTTTAATCCAGGCCACTACTCTGAGGTCTCTGTCATGATGCCCGCATGCTGTTGACTAACAGAACTGATTACTCTCCCACAGCAGATGCCAACAACTGAAAAATGGGCTCTGAGATGGTTCCAGAAACTATTGGCACTCAGAAAGGGAAAAAATTCATTTTCCCAATACATGATTGTACGGTTGAAGCCATGTAGTGTGCTTGTGGGGGTTTTCATATCACCTTCCTGCACATGCATGCTCCCATAACAGAGTTTTGTCAGTCTTAGCATAGTCCCTTGTAAATTTGGCTTTTGGTCTTGATCCTGCTTCTGCTCATAAAGGACTTCAGACCCCTATAGCCTCACACAGTGTGGAGCCTGGGACACAGAAGGCTTCAGTCAGTGTCAAGTGTCTATTTGCTCTGTCCTTAGAGATCACAAGAGCAAGGATGGGGGGAAGGGTCCTGCTGTGAGCCAGGCATTAGCACCAGATGCTGGCCAAGAGTGATCTGGCCTTCCTGAGGGGAGAAGTCACTCTTTATTTCACAGGAGAGGAACTCAGAGAATGTGGCTGTCTATGTGCTCATACAGAAGGTGAGGATGAAGTCTGAGCAGTGTCCCAGGTTCCCATCCCCTCTCTCCCCCTACATCTTGTTTTTTCCTTTTTGAGTACTGAGAATCAAACTCAAGCAAGCTACATCCCTGGCTCCTGTAGATTCTTTTCTTATACAAAAATGCCTTTGTTCTTCACATACACATACATACACACACACACACACACACACACACACACACACACACATAGAGACACACACATACACATACATACACACATATAAACAAACATACACACATACATACCCCCCACACACATTGCATCATTCTGACTATCAATAGAGTCTACCATATTAGTTACTTTTAACAAAGTAGCTACTGTAGCAAACTACCTGACAAAAGCAAGCTGAAGAAGAAAAGGTTTATTTGGTACAAAGTTTGTGGGGACAGGGGAGGCAGGAACTTGAGCAGGCTGGTGGCATTGTGTACACAGTCAGCGAGCAGACAGGGATGAATGTCAGTGCTCAGCTTTTTTTCTCTTTTCTGTCCAAACCCTGGACCTCAGTTCATAGGATGGCTATAGTTAACCACCTGTAGTTCTAATCTGGAAACTCACACAGCCATGGACAGAGGCTTGTCTTGTGGATAATTCTAGAACCTGTCAAACTGACAACCAATGTTATCAACCACATCTACTTATCCCACTTTGGTTCGGTCTTGACAAAATAAAAAATGCTGTTCTTTTGTTCACTGAATATTTTCTGAGCACCTACTATACTGTATTGCGGATACTTTCTTAAGCCTTGAGCATCTTCCTAAATAGAGACTGGGCTCCTGCCACAGGCATCTGCTGCACTGACAGATACACAGGTAGCAGGGATAAATACCAGTATGAGGGAGTTCAGCTCAAAGGAAGGAAACAGTAAGCCTGGGACTGTGCCATTCTCCCCATTAAATATATGAGAAAACTGAGGCTCAGGCAAAGTTGAAGACTTGCTCAAACCCCAAGGACAAATAATGACTAGGGTTAGAGTTCATTGTGTGCTGATGACATGGTCTGTGTCTTTTGTGCATTGCTTCAGCCTTCTTACCCACTGCCTGACTTGTCTTGCTGTTACCTTTGTTTATTGAAGGAAACCTGAGTCACTGAACTTGAATGTCCCCAGCCTGAGATCAAGATCTGGAAAGTGTCTAAGTCAGGCCTAGGCCTTGGCTGCATGGCTCCGGAGCCTGAGTCTTTCCCCCCTTTGAACTCCAGACTCATTGACCTGCTAGAGTCTATGACTGTCCTTTCTGTAGGAGAGGCTGAGAAAATGCATCATGACAGTCTTTGTCCTTCAGAGAGCCCTCATGCCGAAGTGCTGATAATGGAGACTCTGCTGTAGGGATGTGGGAATCCCCGGCAGAAGCCTCTCTCCACAGGAGATTACTCTGACTCAAGTGCATGTCATTGTGGGCTCCCCAGAGTTGGAGAGGGATGCCCCAGGAATCTAAGGCCTCCAAGTGACAGCAGCATACCAACTGACATTCTTGTGTCTCAAAGGGCACCTGGGTCCAGGAACCCTGGGAACTTAATGAACAGGCCGGTGGGTTGGCCCATGATGAGTCCAGAATGAGCCCCATGCAACCTCCTCAACACAAGAAGCCAAGCCAAGAGAAAGGGACATGTTATCTTGATGGCAGGGCCCAGATTATCAACTCAGAGAATGGGTTAGTCTAAACAATTTCCCTCTGAGAAGGTGGAGGGGCAGTGGGGTACAGGTTCCTCCATGTATTTAGAGAAGTCATGACTTGAAATATCTCAATATATCAATACTTCCTGCATCTTTCAAAACTGTAGGAAAGAAGTTAAAGCCTGTATCCTCTAATTTTGTTGTGAGTGGACTTTGAGACAACCCCAGTGAGTTTAACAGTGACATGGGACCCAGCCCTACCAGTAAGTGTTGGAGGGCCAAGCTGTATGTAACTTGGAAAAAGTCTATGCCTTTGTTCTTCTTTTGCAGAGTTACAGAGAACACTCTAAAACATTATCTTTTACTATTTTGTATTATAATTAATTTCTAATTCTGAGTTCAAAACCCTCAAATGCCTAGTATCTTTAACAAGCATATGATAATGGTCTTTCTACCTATATGTATAACTCTTCCTTAAGGCAAATGAGATATGAGTTTCTTGTCTCTTGTAATGATCTGCTAAGTGGATCTTAATTTAAAAAAATTGAAGAGATGCCCCAATTCCTTCTTTGGTTTCATCATAAATGTAAACCTTTAAAGCAACATGTTATTATGTGTGAGGATTCTTGTTCCCAGGTAGGGATGAACTCCCAAATCTCCAAAGACATTTGCCTGTCTCCCAAACACCTGTGTCACAAAACAGGGCTCCCAGGGCTGGTTGTGCCTCTGGTTTCACCTAGACTTCTAAGCTAGCCCTTTTCTCCCAAAGGGTCTGGTCCATATCCAATTCTGCTGATGTTTTGGCTTGCATCAATCCCTGGGGGTAGTGGCTAAGCACAAAAGGTCACAAGATGACATGAATATGTAATTTTACTTCATTTAGATATATATACACTGGTGTACTGGGGGATTTAGGGTGTGCATACACATATGGGTATACAAGTTAAGAATAGAGGAAAACATAAATGGATGTGGAATATGTTTGGTCTTTGATGTGTGTGTTTGTGATTTTTTTTTGACAGACCAAATACCTTTTTTTCTACATACACACACTTTGATGTACTATTGGGTATAATCTTCTAAGTTGAGATCCAATGCATTTTTATTCACTTAGGGGAACATGACCCTAAGAAACTAATTGGACACAGCCCATGCCTTACTCTCCTGTGGAGGCTGTAGATGTTTTACAGGTGTGTTTAGAAGCCAGACCTGGAGCTGGAGACACAAAGAAGTAATTTGAGTTGGGTCAAGAGGAATGACAAGAAGTTGGGTATACTAATTTTAGCATCTATGATGGGCAGCAGTTACAAGATTCCTATACCCTCCCCTGGCACATGCTTGGCTGTGTCCTCAACCTTCCACGCTGAGACAGCTGGACAGACACAGACACTCACAGATGTTAGATTGCAGTGAAATCCTGGAGGGCTCTGTTGTCTTAAATAGAGGTGTGGGGTGTGTTTTGGGATGTGAAGTCCAGCAGAGCTGAGGACCGCAGCACTTGTCCTTGGAGGATGCTCAGGGCTAGTACCACGTAAGAGATCCAGGTTTCGTTCACCCTCAGTGTTGGTGGGAAGAAGTTGTCATCAGCCTCCAAACTAAGCTGTGCTTCCAGTCCAGATGCCTTCTGACTCCAGTCCTGAGGACTCATTTCTGCTCCAGCACCTTTGTCATTTAGTTTCTCACGTGCTTCATTCTACTCTTCAAGCCTGTGACTTAGAACTGACTCCTTTTTTTAATGACTTACATAGCAGCAGTATGCAGCACTGAGTGCTAGGCACATTACCATTAAAGCTTATCGGATATGAGGCAGGCACTGATCACACCCACTGGAAAGAGGGGAGGCTGAGCCACACTGAAGATTCAGTGATTCTGTGAGGTGCAAACAGCCATGCCTGGATTTACATGGGTGTTAGAGATTTGAACTCAGGTCCCTGTGCTTCCATGGCAGGCACTTTATCAGCCGCTAATGATATAATTTCGAGGTCAGTTAGAAATGAAAAGCCGCATGATTCTGTATGTTTCCTCAAATCAGGGATGGAGACTGGCAGATGCCTAGAGCTCATTGGTCACTCAGTCTAGCACAATCACTCTGTTGTAGGTGGTTCAGAGAAAAAGAGTGGCTCAGAAAAAAAAAAAAAGATGGAAACCAGGCTGTGGTGGTTCACACCTTTAGCCCCAGCACTTGGATGGCAGAGGCAGTTGGATGTCTGTGAGTTTGAGGTCTACAGAGCATATTCAAGCACTGCCACGACTACACAGAGGGACCCTGGCTCAAAAAACAACACCACAGGGATTAATCCTGGAAGACACAGGATAGTGACCCCTAGCTTCCACAAGCATCACGCCAGCACACAAATGAGCATATAAGAATATCTTCATGCATATCACACACACACAGACACAGTATGTACACATATGTATACAAGAAATAAATGGTTTCTTTTATTTAGTGTCTGTCGAATGCCATTCATATCTTTTACAATACTGTCTTAAAACACCACTGTGGGTAGCAAGAAATAAATAAATAAAACCTTAAAATGTTAAGAATTAATAGGCAAATACATGTCAAAGCATAGCCAATCAGCACTTAAAATGATAACACTTGTGCCTGAGAGAGCAACAGTAAAGCTACACTGAGATTTCAGATTTCAGAGATGGATGATTCAAACTATGTATCATGGGGCACAATACTGCACTCGTCTCCACCATGACAGTCTGGGTAATGTTGCACGTTTGCTATGAGAAACAACTTAATTGGTTTTCAAAGGTACTTTCATGTGTGTGTTTGCCTTCATGTATGTATGTGCCACATGTGCACTAGTACCTGTGTATGTGACTGCTTTCTCTGAAGGCCAGGAAAGGGTGTTCGATTCCCTGGTTCTGGAGCTGGGAAAGTCTGGGTCTTCTGCAAAAGTTGCCAGAGCTCATAACTGCAGAGCCATCTCTCCAGCCTCCAGCGTGGATGATTTTATACGCAGTTATTTATGAAAGTAGCACAGGACTCATTCTCTTGCAAGATTTTTCCTCGAGAAACAAAACATCCCCACTAAGTGATATATATAAGAATTTTGAAAAACACCTCTATTCAAAATTAACAAACAAAAAACCCAAGCTGGCAGCAAAGCAGATATCCAGCCGCTGGAAACTTGATGGGCAGAAGGAGGCACATCCACATGACAGAGACCGTTCAGAGGCAGGTCAGAGCAGAAGCACTGGAGGGGGCTCTTTGCCTCCTATGCCCAGTTAAGCTTCCTCAAACGGTTTAAAACCATTCTTTTTGGTCAGTATTGCTGTTATTATGGGGTTGCAATCCCCTTCAGCTACTTCAATTCTTTCTCTAAATCCTCTATGGGGAAAATGTTCTCAGTTCAATGGTTGGCTCTGAGAAGCCTCATCTGTATTTGTCATGATCTGGCAGAGCCTCTCAGGTGACAGCTATATCAGGTTTCTGTCAGCATACAGTTATTGGAATCAGCAATTTTGTCTTTGTTTGGTGACTCTGCTTCAAAATTTGTGTCCGTATATCCTCCTGTCAATATTTTGCTTCCTCCTTCTAAGAAGGACTGAAGCATCTGAACCATGTTCTTCCTTCTTCTTGATCTTCATGTGTTCTGTGAATTGTATCTTAGGTAAACCCAGCTTTTGGGCCTAATATGCACTTATCAGAGAGTGTACAACATGTATGTTTCTTGATTGGTCATTTTGGTTTGGTTAGTTATGTAAGTGGCTTACCTCACTCAGGATATTCTCTAGTTCTATGCAATTGCCTAAGAATTCCTTGAAGTCATTATTTTTAATAGCTAAGTAATACTCCATTGTGGAAATCTACCACATTTTATGTATCCATTTCTGTGTTGAAGGACATCTGGGTTTTTTCAGACTTCTGACTATTACAAATAAGGCTTCTATGAACATGGTAGATGGATAATGATTCATTGTTATGTGTTGGAGAATCTTTTTGGTGTATGCCAGGAGAGGTATACCTGGGTCCTCAGGTAGTATTATGTCCAATTTTCTGAGGAAATGTCAGACTGCTTTCCAGAGTGTTTACACCAGCTAGAAATTCTGCCAACAATGGAGGAGTGTTCCTCTTTCTTCACATCCTCTCTAGAATCTGCTGTCAGCTAAGTTGTTGGTCTTAGCCATTTTGACTGCTGTGAGGTGGACTCTCAGGGTTGTTTTGACTTGCATTTCTATGTTGACTACAGATATTGAACATTTCTTTGCATGCTTCTCAGCAATTTCATACTCCTCAGCTGAGAATTTTTTGTTTTGCTCTCTTCTTCATTTTCAAAAGTTATTTGTTTCTATGGAGGCTAACTTATTCAGTTCTTTGTATATATTAGAAAATATCCCTCCATTAAATATTGAATTGGAAAAGATATTTCCCTATTATGTTGGTTTTTGATTTGTCTTAATGACTGTGTTCTTGGACTTAACAGAGCTTTGCAATTTTAGGAAGTCCACTTTATCAATTTTTGATCTTAGAAGATAAGGGATTGGTGTTCTGATCAGAAAATTCTCTGCAGTGCCCATGTGTTTGAAGCTCTTCCCAAATTTCTCTTCTCTTCCTTTGAGTGTACCTGGTTTAATGTGGAGGTCCTTGTTATACTTGGACTTGAGCTTTTTACAGGGCAATAAGAGTGGATCAATTTGCATTCTTGTACATGCTGACCACCAGTTAGACCAGCACCATTTAATGAAAATGCTATCGTTTACTAGTGAATAATTTTAGTTGTTTGAGTTCATTTCTGGGTCTTCAATTCTATTCCATTGTTCTACCTTCCTGTCTCTGGACCAATATGATACAATTTTTATCATTATTACTATGTTACACAGCTTGAGATCTGGGATGGTGATTCCTTTAGAAGTTTTGTTATTACTGAGAATTTTTTACATGATCCTGGTTTTGTTTAATTTCAATTTAATTGGCAAATTACTCTTTCTAAGTCTATGAAGAATGGAGTTGGAACTCTGATGGGGATTGCATTGAATCTGTAGATTACTTTGGGCAAGATGGCCGTTTTTACTATATTAATCCTGCACATAAGAGGTCTTTCAAACTTCTGAAGCCTTCTTCAATTTCTTTCTTCAGAGTCCTGACACTTTTGTCATACAAATCTATCATGTGTTTGGTTAGAGTCACACCAAGGTACTTCATATAACTGGTGACTGTTTTGAAGGGTGTCATTTCAATAATTACTTCTCAGCTTGTATATCCTTTGAGTAGAAGAAGGCTACTGATTTGTTTGAGTTAATTTTACATCCAGTCACTTTCCTGAAGTATTTTAATCAGCTTTAGAAGGTTCTGTGGTGGAATTTTGGAGTCACTTAACTATACTAACATATCATTTACAAATAGTGACATTGTCACTTCTACCTTTCCAATCTGTATCCATTTGATCTTGATTTGTTGTCTAATTACTCTGGCTAGGACATCCAGTACTATATTGAATAGGTACTGAAAGAGTGGAAATCCATTTCTAGTCCATGATTTATGGCATTGCTTCAGGTTTTCTCCATTTACTTTGATGTTGGCTACTTATTTGTACTATATAGCTTTTATTATATTTAAACATAGTCCTTGAATTTTGGATCTTTTCAAGGCTTAAATGTGAGGGTGTTTTTAATTTTGTCAAATATTTTCTCAGCATCTACTGATATGATCATGTGGGTTATTTATTTACTTTTTTTGAGTTTGCTTATATAGTGGATTACACTGATGTATTTTCATAAATTGAACCATCCTTACATCTGTGTGATGAAGCCAACTTGATCATGATTGTTGGTCATTTTGACGCAAGTACTTGCATTCAGTTTAAAAGAATTTTATTGAGTATTTTTGCATTGATGTTCTTAAGGGAAATTGCCTGAAGTTTTCTTTCTATGTTGGCTCTTGCTGTGATTTATGTATCAGCATAATTTGGGCTTCATAGAAGAAATTTAGTAGTGTTTTTTCTGTTTCTAATTTGTGGAATACTTTGGAGAGTATTATTATTAGTATTTCTATGAAGGTATTATAGAATTCTGCACTAAACCCATCTAGTCCCGGGCTTTTAATTTTTTTGGCTTGGGAAGTTTTTGAGGATTGCTTCTAATTATTTAGGGGTTATGGAAAGTGATTAAGAGATTTTTCTGATTCTGATTTAACTTTGGTACCTGGTAACTGTCTCAAATCTTGTCCAATTCATCCAGATTTCCATTTTTTTGAATATAACCTTTTGTAGTAGGATATCATGTTTATTGAATTTCCATAAGTTTCTCTTATGTTTCCCTTTGCATTTCTGGTTTTGTTAATTTGAATACTCTCTCTGTGCTCTCTGGTTAATCCGGGTAATGGTTTATCTATCTGGTTGGCTTTCTCAAATGGCTATCTCATGGTTATCATGATGATTTGCATAGTTCTTTTATTTTTACTTGGATGATTTGAGCCCTGATTCTGATTCTTTCCTTCTTTATACTCCTCTTGGGTGTATTTGATTCTTTCTGTTGTAGAGCTTTTAGGTGCACTGTCAAGCTGCTGGTTTACGTTTTCCTCAGTTTCTTTTTGGAGTCACTTAGAGCTATGAGTTGTCTTCTTAGTACAGCTTTCATTTTATCTCACAAGTTTGGGTATGCTGTGCCTTCTATTTGTTAAATTAAAAAAAAAATCTTAATTTCCTTATTTCTTCTTTGACCATGTGATTATTGAGTAGAGTATTGTTCAGCTTCCCTGTATATGTTTGATTTTTGTTTATTTTGTTGTTATTAAAGACCAGTCTTAGTCCATGGTGATCTGATAGGATTCATGGGTTTATTTCAATCTTCTTTCTGTTGAGGCCTGTTTTGAGACTGATTAAATGGTCAGTTTTGAACAAGGAATGGTGAGGTGCTTAGAAGAAGGCATATGCTTTCGTTTTGGGATGAAAAATTATTTATATATATATATATAGATAGATATATATAAATAATTCAAGTGGTTCATTACTTCTGTTAGTTTGTCTCTTTTTAGTTTCTGTTTCCCCATCGGTCCATTTATGAGATTAATATATTGAACTCTTCCACTATTATTGTGTGATATGCAATATGTTCTTTGAGCTTTAGAAAGATTTATGAAGGCAGTTTCCCTTTGCATTTGAAGATTGATAGTCAGAATTGAGATTTCATCTTGGTGAATTTTTTCTTTGATGAAAATCAAATTTTCTCATCTTAATTGATAACTTTTGGTTGAAAATCAATTTTATTCCATATTATAATGTTGCCTCCAGCCTGTATCTTGCCACCATTTGCTTGGAAATGTATTTTTCAGCCTTAAAGTCTGAAGTAGTGTCTTTCTTTTTCACTGAGATGTGTTAGCCATAGACAACAAATCACTGGGTCCTCTTTCTATATCCATTTTGTTAGTCTGTATCTTTTTTATTAGGGAACTGTTTCCATTCATTTTGAGAAATACTAGAGCCAAATGATTGTTTTTCTGTTGTTGTTGTTGTTAGAGGTGGAATTTGTTTCTGTGGCTGAGAGAGGAGAATTGTGAGGTTGATGCTATCATGGACTATACACTGAGATCCTAACGAAAATTAATAAAAAGCAGTCAATTTATCCATCTTGCCTCCACAATTAAAATTTCTTTTTGAGATGAAATCCAGTCTCCCTTCCTCAGTACTCAAATATCTAACAAATCTATCTCCAGGGAGTCTTTCATGGCATCTTCTCTAACACCCCCACACAGGATCCTCCACCTGCTCTGAGACTCCTTTACTGGTTCCAGTTTTCCCCAGATATTTTCACCTACTACTGAGCTTTAAATGAACCAGTCTACAGACAGAATGCTGTGGCACACAGTTAAGAACACCTGAAATATTTCTTGAATGGATCAATGAATAAAGCCAAGAGAGGAACATTTGGTCATGAAATTTACAGTGATTTGAACCTTGTGATATGTTTTTTATTTGTCTTCAAAACAGAGCAACCCTCATCTAAAAATAATTAATTCTGACATTGGTACTTTAAAACTCTTTTCAGTACTTTATAACATCTTTCCATAGCTTGATTGAACAGGAACAGGATTTATGAGATACCATGGCTAGACACTCTTTTTTTTTTTTTTTTTTTTTTGGTAGAGGTATGTGAACCTTAACCAAGACAAAGCTACCAAGAAATACTACAACCATGAGAAAATGAGTTGTTCCTGGAGTATCACTCAAAGAAGGATTAGCAGCTGTTCCTGGGCATCCTACAGGTTCAGTGCATCCACTCAAAGTCAGCTCAGTGAGCCCTACAACTGAAAAAAAAAAACCTAAACACACAGAGAGAGTATCAGTAGCAAACTCAATGTCACACACAGGTAGGTCTCACCTGATATATTTTCCACTCAGGTGTTTGTAGACTTCAGTGCAATTCTTTATCCACTTTGGATGATATTTTCTAAAAATAACTTGTACCGGACAGAGTTATGTGTCAGCATTTTAAAAAATTGACATCATGTGCTTTATGTCTGGCTATAAATCTCAGATTTTATACAAGGCATTGCCATTTTTCCTCCTTATACTGTACTGGCAACTAATTCTGTTCTAGATATACTCACAACATAATCAGCTTAGTTGGATAGACAAAGAACAGAAGGCATATGTAACAGGAGGTGGTGTAGTTGCATGGATATATACCAGCCACATGTGCAGGGAGTAGTCTCAATCCACTCATGAGGACAGATTGCTCACTTGGAAGGCAAAACCCATGATAAATAGTTCTAGTGTCATAAAACCCACTACAGGACAATGACACCGCATGGCTTCACATTATAGCTATTCACTCCACACTGTGACTCAGACACCTGTCACTAGGACAATTACAGATAATGTGAGTCTCTTCTAGTCTTCAAACTACAAAGAGGACTGGGAGCATGAAAAAATTAAATTAAGTGCATCTCAAACTTCTCAGCTGAAACACCTCATCTAATAAGAAAAATACAACTCACAGCACCTAACACAGGAAGACATGGTCCCCATTTCTTCCTATCTATGGAAATCTAGCAGACATGGAACAATCCAATTACTCTGTACTGCATTTTTTTCTAAGTTGTGAGGCCTTGTCTGTTGAAATGAGGTTTCTTTCAGATTCAGAATATTCCAATCTCCTGCAGGTATCTCTGGTGGTAAAAGAGACAACCCACAATAATCTGGCTGAGCTGACTTATATAAAAATTGGGGCATGGTTTCTAGAACAAAAATCAAAGAAGGAAACAAAGACAGAGAAGCCTGTTCTCCAGCCCTGTTCTCTACCACCACCCCTGCTTCTGCTGCTACCCCAGTGTGTCTACCAGGATGAGTTAATTGTCAGCCTTAACATTCACTAAACAAATGACCTTTTAAAGACACTCCAGTGTGACAACCTTGACTTTACATAATTGTGCACTGGATATGTAGTCTACCTAACACAGGAAATATGAAAAAATAAAGTGACTAACCACTGCGAAGAACCTGCCACCCAGGAAACACAGGTGGCATGCTGCTTTATTTAAAAATTGTGTACTGATCAACTTGAACCCACCCAATCATTCTGAAACTCATTCCTCTCGAAGGCAGAAGCAGCTGTAGCTAGAAAGGCTGTAAAAATCCACTCCTCTGCCCATGTCAACCTCTAGGATTGGAAAACAAAAGGACTGATCCTCAGGAGAAAAACGGAGAATTAGCTCAGGACATGCCAGTTCTTCATCAACAAAGCCCAGCTTGGAAGACTGGTGTCAGACACAAAGGGATACACAAGACACAGAGAGGACCCTTTGTAGACCCTACTCTACACAAAGAAATTTGGGACTTTTATCCTATGTGACAAATTCTAAGCAGTAGCTGAACTTTTTACTTCGGCTTGTGGTTATGTGTGTTCCAGGGACATCACATCATAGAGTGTGTATGAGATGTGAGTATGAGATATGAGTGTGAAGATCTGATGAGGTGAAATTCAGACTTTTCAGCGAGTAGCAGTTCCTAGATGCCCCTGACATGTGTGGCTAACTCTGGAATTCTTAGTTTATCCACTGAAGCAGACAAAGATGCAATGGAACCCTTAGGGACAGGTAGAGAGGGGTTTTTGCTTTAAGCAACAAACAAATAAACTATACCTCATTAAACACAGACAAGAATAGCATCACAACTGTGCCATCTACCTTATAAAAGGAATTGAGGTATTCTTTATCCCCTGACAGCCCTGTCTGAACAGTTAGAGAATGCTCTAGAGTCCTTCAGGCACATCAATAACTCAGGTGTCAGTGACCTGAGGGCTCATGGCAAACAAGGTAAACTCTCGCAGAGCATTCAATGATTTCTGGAGAAATTTTACTGCTGGGGTGGAGCACTAAATAGGAAGCACAGACAATACAGGGAAGGGCCAGCTTTATTACTGTATTCTTGGACACCAGCATCCCCCCCCCCACCTTGCTTGATTTCCAAAAGAAAGCTTTTACCTTCAGGGAACATTTCACAGAATGATACACCAAGGACAAGTCTCTTCCCAGGTCCTCCTGAATACAGTGCCTGCCAGAACCTGCAAGAACCATGTGCACTTTAAAAATGGACCCAGAATGGGAGACCTGCCTTCCTAAGAACACACTGCAGGACAGTGGCAGCACTGGCTGGAGCTGGTCCCTGATCCCCAGTCTAGAACTGTTGCTTCCCTGTATTAGGAGCATCACCTTCAACTCCCAGACCCACTCCCTCTTCCCGATTCTAGGGCTCACCTCCTAGTTCTGAGGATCCCTCCAGGTTGAATAAACTCAGAAGCAGGTGGCTGTTAATTCATCAGGGGCATGTGGAGCGGTGCCATTCCAGGTAACATGGAGAGGATAAATACAGCACTGCAAAAGGCCTCTTTTTCATTTAAAGAACAACTCTTCCTCTTCCTCCTCTTCCCACCCTTCCCAGCCCCCTCCTAGGTCCTCCTCTGTAGTACTACTGGAACATGTGCTCTACTTGGGAGGGAGGCAGGAGGCGAGTATGGTTCTTATTGGAATGCAAATGCCAAGAGTATGATGAGCTCTAATGTTTCTTCACACTAAGGAGAGGAGAGGAGAGTGAGAGTAATAATAAAGAAGGAAGGAGAGAGAGAGGTAAAGGGAGAGAGAGAAAGAGAGAGAGAGAGAAAGAGAGAGAGAGAGAGAGAGAGAGAGAGAGAGAGAGAGATAGATAGATAGAGAGAGAGAGAGAGAGAGAGAGAGAGAGAGAGAGAGAGAGAAGACAGAATGATAATGATTAACTCTCCTCTGTTTCCACTCTGCTTCTCAGTGAATCTTGGGAAACCACACATTTTACCAATGGAGTGCCATCCCCACGCATTACATCACCAGTGAACTCCCTTATTGGCTAATAATTCCTAAAAGACAAAATTCTATTTCTAGATGCTTAACACTTTCATATGTATCAAATTAAACAGGATTTGGTTTATACCAGTGTTTCTTCAACGTTTTATTTATTTTTATCCAATTCCTCCAAAGAGCATCCAAAACATGTACTTTATAGTGATACACTTAATATTTTCCATCCTACAATCTTTGGAGGGTATGTAGATATCTATTTTAATAGTATAAAAAACAAACACCCAAGTTCATTCAGAATCTTTCCTTACCAACGACAGTGACTTTTCTTTTGTGAGCTTATATAATACACTCAGAACTTGTGTCTCTTCTGATTCATGTCCTACTCTGAACAGTGGACATTATGGCTCCTCTTTCACAAATAAAATTTAGTCAGGTCTTCTGCATAGTTCTGTCTTTCCAGCTACTCAGAAGGAAGAGGCAGAGGATGGAATGTTCTAGGCTGCCTTAAACTGCAGCTTAATTTCAAGACTGACCTTAAGAACAGAGTGAGATCATGGCTCAAAATAAGAAGGAAACAGAGTGCGACAGATGGGCTTCATGGTAGAATACCAGCCTACCCTGAGCGAGGTTCTGGGATTAGTCAATTTCATTGGACAGAAAGGGAACATAAGGAATTTGCTCAAGAACTAGGACTCACTCTGAGGGCCAGGCTCTTGTACCCTATCTTAATACCCTGTGCAGATCCCACTTTTTAAAATACTAAGGGATCACTCTACAGCCTTGGATGTCCTAGAACCTGCCATGAAGATCAGGCTGGCTGGGAATTCACATCCACCTACCTGTGACCTCACAGACTAAAGGCCCTAAATTCTATGTCCAGCATGAAGGTAAAGTTAAGCCAGGCCATTTGAATTGCATTTTGCCTTTGTCTTGCATGATGTGAAATATTCCAGAAAATATCAATGAGGTAGAAATGCCAGAGCCTGAGGAGAACAGAGGACAGGAAAGTGAATCCCCATACAGTTATATTCAGTGGCATTCAGCCAATTTAGAAATCTTTGTCTCTTGCAATCCATTCCATCTACATCTTCTGCAGTAGAGTTTTTAACGTAACTATATTCATAGGTTTAGATAATAACATTAGAGGTGGATATGGTGACACATGCTTTTTAATCAGCCCTCAAGAGACATAAGCATGTGGATCTCTATGAATTTGTGATCATAAATAGAATCCTGTGAAATAAGTCCAACATTTATTTCATTCCTTAAAATATATGTGCTAAGACAGGGGCATAGCTTGCGGCAGGCTCTGTGGTAGCATGGATGGATCTCTGAGATCAGTCTCCATACCAACCATCTACACATATATGCATGAGATGAGGAGGATGTGCTTAACACTGCTAAGCTCCAAGGACAAAGCTGCCTTTGATGGTCTGGCATATGTGGTGTAGTGAGGACTTTAAACAAGGGGCAGAGAATGAAATTTAAAAATGTTGTAAATGGAGTAGCAAAGGGAAGGAAGGTGTCCACTTCCTGCAGGATAGTCTTTCCAAGGAGGCTGCACTGAATTGCAAGACACAAAGAATCACTCAGGAATAACCCTTTTCCTCTCTATGTGCCATAGAAAGCAGCAGTCTATCCTTCTGTATATTCTTTTACAGAACTCAATGCTCACTCATTTTCCACCCTTAGCAGACAGACCTGTATCTTCCTCCCTGGAACAGCCTTCCAAACAACTGACTGTTCTCATAATTGGTTGAACTAATGAGTGACTCATCAATAAAAGCATTTCCTGAAGTGTACCAAGGGTCACGGTGTGACATACGAGGTCAATCTTATTTTAATAGAGTCTCAGTTATCTTTGAGAAACACTGAGTTCAGTACAAATTGAGAATAAAATGGTTTTATTTAATTAAAATTGAGAATAACTTTGTACATTGTAGGGCATCTAGGAGACGTACACATACCCTGCAAGCAGTTAGTAAGAATCTCCTGTCGTCTGGGTTATTAGTTAAGGTGTCTCACATTAATAAATACTCAAGCCCAACCTTTACTTACAGACGCAGTGAAGGAATTGAAATGCCAGAGATACTTTCTAAGAGAGAGGTCCAACCATCCTCATTTTCTTCCCAAAGCCATCCAGTGATACAGAGAATCAAAGCTCTCTGGAAACACATCTATCTATGTCCAACCCACAAGACCCAGAAACATATTATATTCTAATGTCCAGCAGCCAGGATTATTGACTGCCTAGGTTCACATTTTAAAACTCGTTGAAGGGTCACCTTTCATTGCACCTCTTGTTGGGAACATTCTGTACTTATTGGCTTGTCAGCCTGGCCTTCTAAAGCCTCAGTGAATGCTTGAATCCTGTTTACCATCCATCATGGACCAGTGTCAACCTACACCTGGTCCTACCAATCCACTGTGTACTAACTTCAACAGTAAAGCAACATCTCAAGGATACTTCTACACAGAAATGAGAGCAACACTTCTGTGTTCATCCCAGAGCCCTGATAAACGATCACAAAGCAACTTAGGTAAGGAAGTGTTTCTTTCAGTTCACAGGTTCAGGCTACAGCCCTTAGTTTGGGGTGCATCCAGATGTCATGTACTTGTGGGAACTAGTCACAGCCACAAGTAAGACAGAGAAAGAAAAATTCCTACTTTTCAGCTCACTTCTTCATACATATACACCATCCAGGACTCAATGTCACTGTGAGCTAGGTCTTCCCACTCATCTACTTGTAAATAAATGCAGTGTCTGTCAGATATACTTCCAATCGATTCCTCACTGAGATGTTACTCCTAGGTAAATCTAGGTAGATGAAAATTAACAATTTTAAAGTAACTGCATATCTGACCTTTTAACTGAGGAATCTTGCTTGTGACAAGGCAGAATAATCTCATAATACACACACAAACACACACACACACACACACACACACACACAGAGAGAGAGAAGAGAGAGAGAGAGAGAGAGAGAGAGAGAGAGAGAGAGAGAGAGAGAGAGAGAGAGAGAGAGAAATCACAAGGCTGATAAAGTCTATAAGGCAAACAGATGAAATGACTTTCTGGTCTCACTTCCCACGAGTCTTTGTTTTTGCTGCTATACCAGGCTCTATATGGCAAACCCCACCATGCCTACTGGTACAGAATGATAAGACCAGATAAGGAGGAAGGTCTCACATGGGAATCATGCATCAGAAAGCAAGAACAGGTGCTCTATGCCACTACCCTCAGGCTATTCCTGATGACAAGATAGAGGTCACAGCTACCAATACAATGACACAATGTTTAGAAGCAAGCATCACATGGTAGCATCTCCCTGCATGAATCCATGTCCAGAAGCCAGGGTTACAGGGCCCTGACCAGAAAGTTAGCCTTAAGTGGCCAGAGTCATTGCAGCCATGTTGTCTGAAAACCAGCTTTTCACAGCTTACCAACATATAGTTCCCATCTAGTAGGGTGGCCATGGGACCAACTAGAATTCTTTCCCAGCCTCCTTCATCCTAGGATAAACCTGTAAGGCTGCATGGATCTCTAGACGTGTGTATATTTTCGCTAGCCTCTCCACGTTGCAGTTTATGTCCCACTGAAAACCCTGGTCCTACTGCATAATCTGCTATTTATTTATCAGCTGAGATTCTGGCTTCTTTACTTCTTTCATCTGCACTTAAGAAAATGTACCTGAAATTCATCTGTTGCTGATGCCCCTGCCTCCAGTTTTCAGGCTGGCAAACTCTCCAGTTTCTGCTGTCTGCATTGAATAGAGACCTCCCAAGCCTCCAGGCTGCATCATGACCCACCCACTTCTTCAGTTTGCTCTACACCACACTGCAATCCCTCCTATCCTATCATCCCTGTTAGGCCCCAGGTACTCTGGAGCTTCAATTTAAGCCACTAGAGATGATCCCTTAAGTCATGAATAAATAACCAGGACGCTTCATCAGTGTTAGTCTCTGTTTCTACTTTGGCCAGGAATACAAACCCTTCAAGGTTTCTTCCTTCACCACTGGATAGCTGGAAGTAGAAGGCAACACAATAGATCTGAGCCCCAGAGCCAAGGCAACAATAGGTCCCAAGGGTCCTGAATGAAGCAGGTGCTGTGATCCAGTGCAGAGCACCAGCACCTGCTTTGGTCTCAGCTTCCCAGAGGAAGCACTTCCCTGGATAGGTCTGGATGTTGAATTAAACAACTCAGAAGTCAAAGCTTTGAAAGCCTCGACACTCCGGAGCTCTGCAGGGACAAGGAACAGCCTGGGAACAGGCCCACAGAGCACCAGCATCCGACAACCATGCAGCATCAACATTCTGCTAATAAAAGAGAGGGAGCTTATGAAGAATTGGCACCTTGGGAGTACTCACCAACTGATCAGATTCATGGTGATTGCTGCGTATGGACAGAAAACCCACCTAGTCGTCTTTGCTGTTGCTTACTGACCATGCCATCTCTGGTGGCCAGAATGAACCTCAGACTGGCTCCACCAATTACAGGATCTGCTGAAGCTCTGCAGCCTCAGAGCACTGTTGCTGCTCTGCCCAATGAGAGAGCGCCTCCTCTGGACAACCTGGTTCCCTAAGCTGGGACAAAAAGGGCCCACACCTAGACCTGCTCCTCCAGCCCCTCCTTCCTCACTGGGTAGGCTTTCCATTTCTAGCCTGGGAAAGTTGCTATAAGAAGCATGCTCTGCTCTTGCTGGCCTCAAGTTGCCAAAAGGGTGATCTTTTTCCATCCCAGGAGGTGTGAGATGTACCTCTGGGAATGTCAATAATCCAGTTCAGTATCCTAAAAATCAAGCTTAGAGAAAGTCACCTTACTTCCCTGGTCCTTAGTAGGAGCTTAAAACCAGTGAGCCTGCTGTCAGCAAATGTCACAGTACATCAAGCACAAGAAGAAACAAGGAGCTAAGCTCTTTCCCTGGCGTGGGCATGGTGCAGGACTTCATTACATTCAAGTACACATACAAAAGATAATATCAGCTGGCTGTAAGCTGAGAGGGGTTGTAGTAAGACCACAAAAGGGATGCCATGACTATGCCGGGACCCAACAGAGGAGATTTGTGTGATGTGAATTAATACAGCAAGGTTAAAGGACATCCACATTGGAGAACAAGGCAAAGGAGAATCTTAACCAGCACACACAGGGAGGACACTTGACAGGTCCCTGTCTCTTGTTAATTTCTATGCCTTAGACCATAGAATTCTCAGAAGGTCAAGGCAGATCTCCCTCAAAGCTCCTCTTTCTTCTAGTGTTGTTTGTTTGTTTTTTTTTTAAGAAAGAGGGTTTCTCTATGGAGATCTGGCTGGCCTAAATTATTTATGTAGACCAGACTGTAGTAAAATTCATAAGAATCCAATTGCTTGTGTCTGTTGAGTGCTGATGTAAAAAGCATGTGCCACCATATCCACAACTAACTTCATTATCTAGACCTATAAATATAGTTATTTAAAAACACTACTGATATTCAAAATAAATAAAAAAATGTTTGGGATAAAAGGAAGCAGAATTCTTGCCAGTACAGGTAATTCTAAATAAACTAATATTAATATTTTCTTAGATACTCTCTGTATTTACTTCTGATATGTTATCCTTAATTGCCCAGCCTGTTCCTCTTCCCCCTCTACCTGTCTTCACATAGGTGCACTAGCTTCTAATCATCCTCTCCACGCAGTGCCTTGGCTTTCTTCTACATTTGGAAAATGTGCTCTACATGGACCAAAGGCCTCCTCTCACATTGATGCCTGACACTGATATTCTCCACTAAATATGCAACTGGAGCTGTGGGCCTCTCAATGCATGCTCAGTGTTTAGTGCTCTAGTTAATGGGAGCTGTGAAGAATTTGGTTAGCACATGGGGTGAATCCTCAAGTGAGGCAGCCCCTTAAAAAATCATTTTTGCTCTTCCATTTGTTCCTCTACCTCCTCCTGTGAGTGTTTTGTTCTCCCTTCTATGAAGGAATGAGGCTTCCACATGTTGGCCTTTCTTCTTTTTGAGCTTCATAAGGTCTGTGAATAGTTTTTGTGTACTCAGAGCTTTTTGGGTCTAGTATTCAATTATCAGTGACTGCATGTCATGTGTGTTCTTTTGTGACTGGGTTACGTCACTCAAATAATATTCTCTAGTTCCATTAATTTGCCAAAAAATTTTGTGAAGGAATACCAAGTGTCCTAGAAGCATCCAAAGAAATGCTCAACATCCTTAGCCATCAGGGAGATGCAAATCAAAACAACCCTGAGATTCTCCCTCACACCTGTCAGAATGGCTAACATCAAAAACTCAGATGGCTGGTGGCAGAGGATGGCAACAATGTGGAGAATGAGGAACACTCCTCCATTGTTAGTGGTGTTGTAAGATGGGAAAGCCACTCTGGAAATTAGTTTGGTGGTTCCTCAGAAAATTGGACATATTACTATCTGAGTACCCAGTTATACCACTCTTTGGAACATACCAAAAAATAGCTCTGATATTTAAAAAGGACACCTGCACCACCATGTTTATTATGTTTATTTATAATAGCCAGAAGCTGGAAAGAACTCAGACATCCTTCAACAATGGAATTGATACAGAAATTGTGGTACCTTTACACAATGGATTACTACTCAGCTATTAAAGCAATGACTTTATGAACCTTACATTTCTAAGGAAAGAAGGAGTGGGACAGAGATTTAGATGATAAGTCAAGAAAATTACTGCCCAAGTATTCATGTTTAATTGCACGATAAATCAAAAAAGGTAGAGGTTAGATGCAGGAGATGTGGTGGTTTTCACTGAAACATCAATGTATGGTGGTCAGTGTTCAGTATATATCATCAAGGAGTTGGTATTTATGATATTCTTTTGCAATGCACGGAGCTCAGTGCCACCTAGCATTTTAATCTTCATCTACCATATCTGCATAATGAAAGGGTCTGCAACAGTCGTCACCCCAAGAAGAAGCAATCCCTTTTCTCCTCCTGTTCTCATCTGACAGGGTGTTTAAATGTGGAGAAATTGTGGTAGACTTCATAAATCACTGGCTTTGGTCCTGTAAGTTGTACAAGATCTTGTGACTTGAAAGATGCCAATGTATTGATTCTGTACCTTTGATGGCAGCCAAGTTAGGACCAGCTAAAAGATAGCTTTCTTGAAATATCAATTATTTTTACTTCCACATATATTTAAAAGGAGATTTTTCTTTTAGTTATGTGTGTGTAGGCTTATGAACTTGAGTTCCTGCAGAGACCAGAGGAATGGAGTTCCCTAAATCTTGGGTTACAAGCTGTTGTAAGGCCGCATACTTGGGTGTTGGAACTGAGCTCAGGCCTCTGCAAGAGCAGGACACACTCTTAACCACTGGACCATATCTCCAGTCCCTGTACCTTAGCATCTTCATGGTAAAATTTCAATGAGTAAAGTCTTGGCAGTTCCCCAGGACAGAACTCTCCATAGTTTGCCCATCTACCATTTACCTCCAGTCCTCAGGACAAAATGCTAGCAAAAGTAACACAAGAAAGATAATGAGACCAGGAGGTTGCTCTGTGTGACAGTGACAGCTGTTGCATTATAGAGACTGGACTGTGTAGTTCTGACTCATGGGGGTCAGACCCATGGCTCCCATGGTTTTGCCAATATGTCAAGGCTCATCTTTCTGGCTACCCCTGTACCTCACCCTACCATTTTCTGTAGTGAATCTCCATCTCTGATTGTATCCACTGTCTTGTATTAGTCACCCAACCATTTCTGTTGTTTGTACCAAAACCTTGATGAATTCAGGAGGAAAGATTGCCTCATACAACAGCAAGTGAACAGTGCAGAACACGGATCGGTTACACATGGTACATTCCTTCATCACTCCAAAAATATCACACCCAAAGATGATGGTAGTATTAGCATTTGAAAATTATATTTATATTTGAAAGAACCCAGATATACTGTTCTTAGAAAGACTAAAAAAAGTGAACTAGCTCTTTGTAAAACAAATTATTCTAGAAAAAAGCTTTTTACTGTAAGGTTTAGAGCTTACAAGTATTTCACATTTAATATGTATAGCTTGCAACTGACCAAGCTGTGGATGGAGCCAGGTTTCTATCTCCCAACAGCTCAGAATTTTACTGGCTTTGCTTGTCTCCAAGGGTACAACTGTTCTGTTTTCTATATATAGCAAGATTTTTAGATGATTGGAAGATTTTATTTTTCGATATTTCTTTAAAAGAACTAAATGATTAAAGATGAATTATAATATATGGAGATGGATTAATGGTACCAGGATGAGATCTTAGATCAGCATTCTCAGAATTAATGTAAAAAATCAAGTTTGGCATCACACTAGTAACTCTGGCTCTTGAAAGGCATGATGAGAGGTAGACACAGGAAACGATCAAGAAACTGGCCTTTGCACACCAGAAGAAAATAAAGAGACCTGGGTCAAACAAGGTAGAAGGAGAAGATGAACCAGCATTTGAGTTATCCTGTGAACTCCATGTGTCGTCCATAACATGCACATAGTAATGTGTGCTCACACAGTTTCACATAATTAAAAAGAGTCAAATTGCTAAGCATGGAAAACAATGTTGTTGAGAACACACATGGTCCGGATTCTGAGGAATTTGTGCTTCTTTAGCAGTTGTAGAGATAAAGAAACACGGAGCTTTGGAGACTATTAAATATGGACAGTGAGGAAATACTTTTCAATTCCATCTACACCCATGACTGTTTCACTTGGACAGGTGGTTACAATCTGTTTTCCCTCTGAGCCCTCGTAAAATGAATGATAGCAAAGAATCTCAGAGCATATGTTTCATTTGTTAAATAGCAGAGTCAAGGCACGGCAATGCCTTGCTTCAGTCTAGGGCTGAGAGAGATTCTGAGATGGAGCCTTGGGGGACCTTTTTGCTAGCCTATGTGTTTTGTGGAGAATTTCTGCTGACCCTGCAAAAAAAATTTCCATGTAACCAGGAAAATAAGTTTCTTAGTTCTTGCAGTCTCCCTCAGAGGAGGTAGATGACAGTGGTTCATGCTCTGTCACTATGGAGTATGGAATCTTCAGAAGATCATGTCACACTCAAGGTCTAATAAATTTTACTCCAGGTCTCAGCCAGAAGCAGCTCCAAAAGGCAAATGGGGGAGGGCCCCAGCCTGTGGGACAGAAGATGAAAACACTTTAACAGGGACACCATCCTACTGTTGGCTGAACATTCTAATCAGGATTCATGGATTTTTCAATTTCTTCCATCCAATTAAATAAACTGATAGGTGTGTGGCTGGGATATCAGCAGGTAGATATTGCATCTTAGTCCGTTTTCTGATGCTGTGGAGACATAACAACTAAGGAAACATATACAAATAGAGTTATTGGTGATAGAGTGCCAGAGGATTAGAGTCCAGGGCCCTCATGGTGGGGAGCATGAAAACAGGAAATCAGGCAGAGATGGTGCTGGAGCAGTAGCTGAGGGGTTAAATCTTATTCACTATTTGGAGGCAGCCAGAGGTAACTAGGAATGGCATGTTCTTTCAGAATCAAAAAAGAACATGTCCAGGAGTAATACTTCCTCAATCTAGGCCATACTTCCTTATCCTTCCCATATAGTCCCATTGGTAGGTAATTGAGAATTCAAACATGAGAGGTTACAGAAGCAAGTTTCATTCCATCTACCACAACCAGAATTATGGAAACAATGTTGATAATCCCTGATCAGGAGGGTTTAGATTCATAGCATGCAGACTCCCTTGCAGTCTTGGCCTAAAACTCATCACTTCTCTATGCTTTGCAAATTTACCTACAAAATAATGTCATCATGGTGAGTAATTAGCCTTGTCACCTGGACACAACCCAGAATCACCAGAAAAGAGCAGCATATTAGTAAGGGACTGACTACATTGGTTTTGCCTGTAAGACTGACTCAAGGAAATTGTTTTAATTAAATCAATTGTGTAGGAAGATTCATCCCACTGAGGGTAAAATCATTCTCTACACTCAGGGTAATGAACTATGTAAGTGGAGAAGTTGAACTGAGCACAAACAATCAGAGAAGCCACTGAGCCTACACACATTCATTTATCTGTTCATGGTTGTGGATGAGGCCTCACCAAATGTCTCAAGGACTTGCTACTGAGACTTTACCACAATGATACACTTCAAGCTAGAATTGTTAGTTAAAACAAACCCCTCATCTCTTATGTGACTATTCTCAAGGTATCTGAGCACAGCAACAAAGAAGGCACTAGGACAGACATCCAATTCACTGTTCTCTTAAAAATGAAGCGCTGGGCAGATCCAGGTTCTTTGTATTAGGTGTGCTTTAATTAGAACTAATCTGGAGTTTGATCCCTAGATGTACTTTTTTGTGTTGAAACTATTCAAATTTTTCCTTTACACTTTTTATCTTCCCTGATTCTTTGTTAGAGGTACCCAACAAACAGGCTAATTTGCCCATATGTCTTTGCCTTCCATCCTAAAACACACTTATACTTGAGTCTGTGTAGGATGCTCTCCATAGGGTTATCTATTATTTCAACCCAGTTCAGTTGCCAGAGGAACATCTGTCATGAGTGAAAATGGGCATTTCCTCCTCATCTGCACAGAGAACCAGAGGTGCAATGCCATTGCAGCACTGGAACCATCACTTCCTCATGGCATCTCTGTTCTGCTATTTGACATTTAGGCACCTTGAGCATCTTAGGCACACCATGGACCCAAATAAAATCAAGAAAGGACCTTGTGTTTCCCTGATGATCAAGTTTCCCTAGCAGCATCTCACACTAGGGACACAGAATCGTTGTTCAAATCACATGGAGAATTTCTACACACCAGGCACATGTTAACCATCTCTATAGCCATGTGACCTTCACATTTTCTCAGCTGCCCTGAGAGGTGCTTATTCCCCTGCTTCAGATTGTAGAACAAGAGGCCTAAAGAGACTTACACATTGTATAAGGTGACACAACTTGTGAGTAAATGACCAGACCCATCAGCACATTATTTACACCCCTAAGTATCATGCCCTCTGTCAGTTATGCTCTGGATCAACCCCTGTAATATGTAGTCCCTTCCTGTCCAATATCTGACAGAACTCCGAATTGGGGAAGCCCCTCACACAAGTACCGAGAGAACTCAAACCCAAGAACTCACAGAGAGCCAGTCTTCCTTCACTCAGGCAAGAGGTGTATTTAGGAAATCAGAGATCTGAGGATGACTCCTATCTCACACAGAAGATAGAGGAGTCAACCCCAAATTAAATTAGGGGGACATATTTATAGGTAAATTACATAGGATTACATAGTTAGATAACAACAAGCACATAGCAATTTCATTGGTTTATTCAAATTGGCATTCTATGTCTGCTTTTGGATATGATTCAACTCCAGACCACCCTGTTTTCCGGCACACTGACCTTCTTACTAGTTTTTCTCCAGACTACAAAGTCAGACTTTTCAACACCAGATGTTTTGTGGTATCTGTCATCTGGCCCCTTCGTGAAACATGTTATGTTACTCTTAGGCTCCTCTAAGGGTAGGGTCAGTGGGGCTTAGCTTAAAATTTTAACTCTTTCATTCTCCACATCTTCTAATGGCTGGTTCTAATCTTAGAAATTGGTACCCTGCTCCTAGGCTCCCTCAAGATCCTTCAATGCACCATATTTCTATCGAAGTATTCAGACCTGTATCTCACCAATGCTTTTTCTGAAAAAGGCTACTAACTTATTTATGATGCAGGGTCCAAATGTCAAGAGTAGCAATAGAAAAATTATAGGCCCTGGTAGCATAGAAATCAAAGTGGTGAGCCAATATATGTGAGAGAACCAGCTTTCAAACCACCCTTGGTTAGCTTCACCAACTCTCTTCCTGGTAGCCAGTCTCTCACACAGCTTAGACATGGAGTCCTTGATGACACCAGAGTGATCAAAATAAAAACAACACTCTTCTCTTAGAACAGCACACAACCCTCCCTCTTTAAGACATAAATATTCCAGTCCCCTGTGATTTTGTAAGATTACTTTAGATAAAGAAGTGACTCTTCTTGCTTGTTAAAAGATTGCTCTAAGCCTGCTAAGTCCTTAGTCATTGCATTTCTCAAGTCTGATAAGTAGCGCTGAGAGGTGACCATTGCTGCAGTGCCTGTCCCAATTCATGCCAGCCTGACATTCAGCAGTACTGCTCAAGTCAGAGTAACTGGATCTCTTTTAACTGGTGTCGGTCTCAGGTCTTCTGCATTGGTTACAACCCCCTCTGGGTGATAATAAACTGGGGGTACCAGTTGAAAGCAAAAATCTTGGGTGGGATCAAATCCTGAGGTGGAGACACAAGTTAGTACAGTACTACAGGCCCACTGAGCGTCAGTTTGAGGGACCAGATAAGTGCTGACATATGAATTCACAATCAATGTGGAGCTACAAAGGAAGTATAGGTGCTAGGAATGTTCCCTATACATAGGCCAGCCCCAGATAGCTCTGTGAGGTTTAACATGTGGCTTGATCCCAATGAACAAAACTGGTGTGACTCATTATAGGTGACAATTCTATTGGATGCTATCCTTTCATAATAGGGGGGGCTGGACCCCAGACAGATCAACATGATTTAGTAATATTGGGGTTTGTCTGATTCAAAACCTGAAAAACCCCCTGTACAAGATTGAGATGTCTCTGTTGGTTGTCTCTGGGGGAAGTACTATGGTGGCAGTCTTGACACTCAGGGCCGTTATAGTGGTGCACTTGGATTTCTAGATGGGACCTGAGGCTGGGGTGCTGCTGGGATAGGTTTAGGGTTTGTTTCTGGTAAAAGTTTATTGGGCCCCACCTAGAAACTGCCGGTGTTCTCTATTTTGAGTTTCAACTTCAGGATTAGACCTGGGTCTGTTCCAGACACATAAAGTATAAGTCCCTAACTCAACCCCTTAACCTTATTTCTGGCCTGTTTGTGCTTTTCAGTAAAGGTAATGTTTAAAGGATTGCAAAAGGGGGTTTTGCTGCAGGGGCCACTTCTAACCTGCTATACTCTAGAGTTTAGGGAGGCACAGGTAGGTCTATCAGTACGGTTTTTCTTCACTATGATGAGATCCCAGGAGGAGATGGGACACCATAAGCTTCTCCTGTAGTTTCACATCCCGATGATTTACAAAAATAGGATTTTGGCCCTCCACACTTAACTTCTTGAGGGCATGTCCTACCATCTCTCGGGCATACATATATGTCTGCTGACCTGATTGCACAACGGGTGAGGGGCTTAGCACACCCTAGAGACCCCCATTTTTCCAATTACTGGTACATTTTCTGCACTATATTCAGGAATGTCCCAAGTATCTAACCCTGCCACCAGGTGACATACATCTGGCGTGAGGTAAGGCCACCAAGTCCAAGGATGGGCCATTTTTTCTTACCACAGGACATCTCCAGTTTATAATATCACCTGCCACGTCAGCTACTTGTGTGCATGCGGATTAAGAGTAATTGCAACAAAGGTAAAGTTTACGAGGATTAGCAGTCTTTTACAGCTTCCATTCATTTTTAATAATGTCTGCAGCTTTCTATATATGGTAGGCATGGACCCAAGCAGCAATCCTGTCTACCTTGACAGTGGTAGGGGTGGTCAACAGTACCAGATAGCCCATTCCAGCAAGGTTCTAAATTCCCAGTCCGGTGCCAATGAATCAGGACTACATCACCCTCCTGGGACTGGTGAGGTGTTTTTGAGCTTCCCGTCTAATAGGCACCCTTCAATCAGCTCCGGACCTCACATTTGGCTGTTTCTAGTGCCATTAAAAGAGCAAATAGGGTTTTAAAAAGAACCCCAAGATTGGGGGCCCCTCATAATTTGAGGAGGGGCGGGGAACTCCCATACATAATCGCATAAGCTGTTAAGCCAAATGTGCCAGGGGTTTTCCATACATGGAACAGGGCAGAGAGAAGGAGAATAGTCTATTCTCTCCCACAGGTCTCTGAGTCCAATTTTGACAAGGTCTTTTTTAGAGTTCTATTCATCCTCTCTACCTGTCCTGAACTCTGGGGTCTATATGCACAATGTAATTTCCAATCAATCTCCAGCAGTTTGGCCAGTCCCTGACATACCTGGGAAATAAATGAGGGTCCAATGTCAGACTAAATTATCTTGGGTCTCCCAAACCTTGGAAAAATTTCTTTGAGAATCTTCTTAGCTACCAGAGTGGCAATCTCTGCTTTTCTGGGATAGGATTCTACTAATCCTGAAAAGGTTTGTACAAAAACTAAGAGATATTTGTAACCTTATCTTGCAGGCTTGACTTCAGTGAAATCTCCTTCCCAATGGTCACCTGGCCGGCTCCTTCTGAGCCTTTTTCCAGAGGGGAATTTTGAATGTCCAGTATTAATCATAGCACAGGGCACACAGGCTTTTACCACCCTATCAACACTCTCTGAAATTTTGGGGACATAATAATTTGAGGCTTTGATTAGACTCCCAAGATGCTTAGTTCCTAAAAGAGTCAGACAGTGTAGGTGGTCCACACGGTCATACATGTTTTTCTGAAGAAGGGCCAGTTTGCCTTCTGGCTTGTATCTCCTCTTGTCCCTTGACGGGGGAGGGGAGGGATTACTAGTATGTCCATGTGTTGATGATCTTTTTCCATATATTCAGTGTCTCCTTTCTGGGCAGCCGAGTGGTCCAGGGAGATTCCTGCCATAATCATAGCCCCTTGGGCTGCCTCCTTGGCTACAGAACCTGCCATCCTATTGCCTTTTCCAATTCTGTCTTGTCTGTTTGGTGACCTGGGCAGTGGACAATAGCCATGTTCTTGGGCAGGTAGACAGCTTCTAGCAAACTGAGTATCTCCTCTTTATTTTTAATGTCCTTTCCAGGCCTGTATATAACCCATGAACATGTGCTGTGGCAAATGCATACCTGCTGTCCACAGAGATGTTTACAGCTTTTCCCTTGGCCATCTGTAGTACTTGGATGAGTGCTATCAGATCAGCTTTTTGTGCTGAAGTCCTTCCAGCAGATGACTGGCCCATGTGATGTTAGTTCTCTCCACTACTGCTGCCCCTGCCACCCCCTTACCTTCGACCACGAAGCTGCTAGAATCTGTGTACCAATTTGGACCTTCTGGCCATGGCTGGTCTTTCAGGTCCCTTCTTTTACCCATTTCTTCTGATAGGATCTCTTCACATCGATGTGTCTGGTCTGAATCTTCAGTCTCCAGTAGCAGAGTGGCAGGGTTTAGGATGGCTGGAGGGGCAAAAACTTTCCTGTCAATTCATACCAGGTTCTGGTAATGAGTTATGTGTGTGTTTGTCATCCATCAATCAAGGGGCTGCCACACAATACTCTCAAGGGAGTGTAGGACCACTATAGTCACATGTGAGACTATATTATTATTATAGACATGTGAGACAGCATAGACAGAGGCATGGCCGTCTGGGAGAGCCCAGAGTGGACATAACCAAACTGAGCTGTGTCCTGTGAGGAGAGAGAAGAGTGGAGGGGGCAGCAGAAAAGCCAGTGGCAGCAGTCAGGAGCCCAAAGAAACAAAGAGGAGTAACCAAAATGGTTGGATTATATAAGGAATAGTATCACAGTCACCGGGGCTGAGAGTTCAGAATTGGGAGTGAAAGAACAGGAACAGGGCGGAGTGTAAGGAGAACCTGGTGACTAGTGTTTGCTTTGACATGTTAAATAGGCACTGGGGCCAAGAAATAATTGGCTGGAGTTTGTCCTGTGAGCAGTGGGTCCAGGTCAGTTTTCCGAAGCTAACTAGATTTTACTTTTTTAAGCTTTAAGGGAGAGATAAAAGTTTTAGATATATTAGTATTACCACCATTTGTAATCTGTACTGAAATCTATATTGTAGAAGAGGTGTTATGACTTAAAGTCACAGAAAAGAGCTTGGGAAACCAAAACTGATTTAGAGTTAAACGCATCAACTCTTTTTACAGGGGAGTGAATGTTCAATTAAATGAATGTTTCTCAGCACAGGGAGAAAAAATGTTTAAGTTTGTACTTAGAAGACAACCTTAGGAAATTTAAAATCTTGAGCTTGTTACTATGACAATACTACTCAGTCCTGTCAAATGAATGAATAAAAGAAAAAAGAAGAAATAAAACATGACTTTTGTTAAAGCTACAGTCAGTCTATTGTCAGAGATCTGAGAAAGATAAATTATAGCTAGAAGTATTATTTAAATGGTCCATGTACCAATTAAAATGAAAGGGATACTCCTGTTACCTGAAATATGTTACTTTAAGCTGCAGTAATCTTCTTTGGTTCACTGGGGACAGTGTTTAGTCAGAGCAAGAAGACTGAGGGAGATCAAGGGGGTACAAATTGGGAAGTAAAAAGTAAAAGTATCATTATTTGCGAATGATAAGATAGTATATATAAGTGAACCCAAATGATTCACCAGGTTGCTACTACAACTGATAAACACTTTCAGCAAAGTACTTTGATAGAGGATTAACTAAAAAAAATTAGAAAGAGATTGGAGTGTAAGGACCCATGTTTAACTTAGCTGACTATCAACATAATCAACCCTAGTTTGCTAACTGTGGCCAATGAATCTACTGCTTACTGTGCATTTGTTGAAAGTTAATAAATTATAATATTGAGAGATGAACATGTCTATTTATATCTGGCATTGTATAATCACAATAGTGCCCTCCATTACTAGGGTGCACTTTAGAAGAGGCTCTGCACCCATGAACTCAGCACAGTATCTCCTGCTTAACTCATCTACTAGACTAGACCTTTGTGTCTTTCATGCCAAGTGCTCTGGACCATTTCACAGTTCAGATGTTGTTGGATTTCAGTATATTTATGTGTACTGCATATTTACAGATCTCAGAAATGGGACTCAAATTTAAATACAAAATCCATTTGCATTCTATATACTCATGATATAGACTTGGGTTACTGTACTATATTTTTCATAATTTTGTACATTAAACACCTATTCACCGTGTGGAATTTTTCAACTGTAGCATCATCAAAGTACTCTAAAAGTTTTGAACTTTAGGGTTAGGGCTTTCAGATTGGGAAGCTATAGCTGGAATGGTACTTCCCTACTTTGTCCCTTCAGTCCCACACATTCCTCTGCAAACGAAGCTTTTATTACAGCCCTTGTATTTTAAATAAGCCAAGAAGGGGTGAATTCTGTCCCTTGCCTCATACAATTCCTGATGTAATGTCTAGTTTCAGAAACAGTGCCCAGGGCATTGAGTCCTTCACAAATATTGGTGGAATAAAGAAACTTTGCTCATATCCTATTTCATGTGGCACTTACAGAAGCCACACAAGCTGCATTAGTACCTTGTGAGGGAAGAAGCAGAGGCTCAGAGGTAGATGGTTAGCTCTGACTTCTGGGTGACAACAGCTCTCTACTCACATGAGCTCTGTCCTTGTTCAGCCTCTGCAGAAAAGATGCATGAGTTTGGCTCTGAGTTGACCCTAAAGGTCACATACACTGGTAGTTTGCTCAGGGTGCTTCATGCTATTGGGAGGTGATGGAATCATAAAAGTTGTGACCTAGTGGAAAGAGTTTAGGGCACTGGGGCATGCCCTAAAAGGGCATTAAGATTTTGGTTCCTTCTCATCTCTTGCTCTCTTTGGTTTCTCAAGCACCCCGAGGTGACAGTATCTTCTGTGTCACCCGTCCACAAAGATATGCTTAATACCACCATGCCCAACACTTCTGGGTCAAACAATCACAGACTGAAACATCTGGAACCTCCAGCCAAAAATGAGTCTTGCCTCCTTTTAAATGCACTAAACGCAGTCATCTTGTCACAGTGACAGAAACAACTAACCCAGATCTTGGATTCCTTGTTCCTTCAGTAAGGAGTTAAAGATTCCCAGGGCTTCATCTGGCATTGCTTCAGAACCCAGGGCCAGATTCAAGCACTGCCAGACTCTAGAAATCCGATGTTGAGGCAGGCAATCCCATGCCACCAAGTGAGTCTGTGTTTCCACAACTTAGTTTCTCCCTCTGTAAAATGGGTTATGACAATAATCACCAGCATTTAATTTAAAGATTACTTTGGTCTAGACATGGCTGAGGCATTAGCACATGCCATCTCATGTGTTTCTCATTGGACTCTGTGATAATTTGTTAGAATAGAGTGTTCCAGAGAATGTGCTGCCCATGGTCACACTTGCCTTTGTTTTGGCTGAAGAGGGAGATCTATCTACCCAGGCAGGCGGTTTTAGAGTCTGGGTTCTAACTGCAAACCTCCACTGCCCCCTTGATTTCTTTGGACCATCTTATGGGGTTGTAGGAATAGATAAGATCACATTTTATAGAAAGAGCTTGGCCCAGGTATCCAGCAGTCAGTGGCAATGACCTTTTCCCTGTACCCTGTCAGATTCTTGGATTCTTCCTATGTTTTGTTTCAAATTGTTGTTGAACTATCTTCTTACATTCCACTTAAACTGGGGAACTTAACACCTCTTTAATAATGGAGCACTCTCTTTTTTGTTAAAGGGGGGCAATCAGGGCAGAGATGCTCCACACAGTCTCTGGAGTCAGACTGGCCAAGCTTCATCTCTAGCTGATGGACACCTTGATTCCATTACACAACTCAATGGTTTTTTTCAACCTTCTAATCTATAAAACTGGGATTTAATAGCACACACCTTCTGTGGTTGTTGAAGGGAAAAAATGTGGTAATATATGTTAAATGCTTGGAACCTCACCTAGCCCATAGGAAATGCTCTAAAAGTGTTTTTTAAATAAATAAAAATTCATGAATTTTCTATGTGCCTTTCAAGCTGGCTTAAAGTATAAGGGATTTTCTTGGCCCAAGTCTGGGGAAAAGTGTGGACCCAGTATTGAGTAACATCGCCAGGTCATTCACTATTGGCTGTTATTTTCTGTGCTTTGGCTCCATTTTTGGCAGGTCATTCATTCAGGGAGACAGAGAGCCATCGGCATTGACCCTACCAGCTCAGCAGCTCTGGACATTTCTGCAGTTCAGTGAGTCCTGCAGAAATCATGTTACTGTGTCTGTTATCCAAAATCTCTGGAGAAAGTCCTGTTCTCTGACCTTTAATCTCAAGCTTATAGTCCAATAGACTAAGGCTGGTCATGTATTGTCAACTGCACACACTGCCCAGACAGTGAGGTTGAGAGGGGGTCACTGTGGTGGGAAATCATTTAGGTACTGTTCCTCAGAACGGATGAATGATGATGACCATCAGTGGCTTACTCGCTACCATCCTCCACTTTTGGAATATGAGATCTCCATGGAAACAGAAGCAACAGAAATGTCTTTCAAAGACTAATGCATATGACCACAGAGCACTCCCACAATATGCCAAGTTTGAGCTGGAGAACCAGTATTGGGATTCAGTGTGAGTGTAGAGTCCTGAGAAACAGGTGAGCCTATGGTGTTCTTAATGTCAGTCTAAGAATTGAGAAACCATTGGTATAAATCCTAGAATGTGAAACCTTGACAACGAGAGGCTTTAATGAAAGAATACAGGAGAACATGGATGCCTCCGGTCCAGAAGACACCCTTACCTATGCCTCATGTGCTCTTAGATTGAACTCTGTGATGATAGAGTGCCTGCCCATATTTGTGAGATCCCATCTTCTATACTCTGTCTACCGGCAAGATCCCTGCTGACACACCCAGAGATGATGCTTAACCCATCTGGCTATAGGTTCTGCTCACATGTGCAATGAACTATGGCTCCGGTGCAAAATGCCTGTTGGCATTTTCCATTATGACACCTAAGTATGAGATACCACAGGTCAAGAGAACAGCTCAACCTTCCAATTTGGGAGAGCACAGTGAGGGCTTGCCATGGTCTCACATGGATAAAGATACCAGTGCCTTCTACCTGCAGGTCACTTTGTAAATCAAGCTGTGGCTTCCTGGTGACTGCATACTTTCTAGACAGTCTGAATATGAAGACTTTATCAAGCTTACTAGAGTATGCTGCCTCCAGGAGACTCTGAGACCTTTCTTGTTGCACAGGTTTTTGTGTTTGAATGCTCTATTCCCAGATAATAATGCTCTTTTGGAAGGTTGTGAAAACTTTGAGTCTTACAATCCTGTCCAACTGGTGGGCCTTATGTCGCTATGGATAACTATAGTTGTGGTCCAATATAAAATTATAAACCTACTTATAGCACTGGCCTGGCTGGGTGTTATTGTTGGGTTTTTTTATTTTGTGAACTTGATATAAGCTAGAGAGCTATCTGCAAATTTGAAACTATTAGGTTTCAAACTGGAACAAAAGTCTGATGTACCTACCTATCATATCAAACCTGTCTGCCAGGTTTCCCAAAATTCCTTAGTCCCGACCTCTTCCAGGGCCCTCCTGTCTGGTATACTTGTCCCTTACCCTAAACTACAGCCTAGATTTTTGCTATATAATCTAACCATTGTGGTCAGCCATTCTTTTTGTACCTTTTGGCCTTCTTGCTCATGCACCCTGTTCTCTTCTCTCTTCTCTATCTCCTCCCACCCCCTCATATGTCTCAGTGTCATGGCCACTCTGGACTCTCCCAGATGTCCCTGTATCTGACTGTGCCCTCCCACATATTTATAATAAATCTTCCCCAACATACATAGGAGCAAAAATGTCCTTTCTTTTCTTATTCTCTATTTTCATTTAGGAACCATTACTGAGGAGATGCCCACATAAGATTGCCCCATATCAAGCCTTATAGGCATTTTTCTTATAGCTAATTGATGTGGGAGGACCCATATCACTGTGGGTTGTGCCATATGTTATCAACTTCTCTAGGCTCTGCCCACAGTTACTTAGAAGCAGCTTGCATCTCCCACAACCCTTACCACGTATGAGCCAGGAGCCAGATGTATACGGAGGACACTGGAACCTCTCCTTACCTCTACACACATAACACAGCATCTACTCTCTCCCCACATCCTCTCTTCCCATGTGTCCTCAGCCAGCCTTGTCCCCTCTTTCTCTCCTCCATTCCCCTCTCTCATTTTGTCCTTCTCTGCCTCTCTACCTCAATCTTCATGTCCCCTTCCCTTCCTGCCAATAAATCTTCTTTATATTAGGTCTGTCATATGGCTTGTTTGTTCAGGAGAACATGTCTTGGCATGGGCCCACTCAGATGTTCCCACGCGCCCTAGTGTACTATTGTATTTCATAAAACACACAGCCATTCATAAACACGGACACCTAATTAGTATAACGAAACAGAGGAAGGCATAAGGAGCAAGCCAGTAAGCATCATTGTTGCATGGCTGCTGCTAAGATTCTACTTCTAGATTACTGCCTTGAGTTCCCTGGATAAGAGACTGACTACAAGCTATAAGGTGAAAAATATCCTTTCATCCCAAGGTTGCTTCTGTTCATGGTATTTTATTCTATCATTAGAAACCCCAAATAAAACAAACATTATGAAATATTTGTATGCGTGGTTTGTTTACTCATTGTTTATAGCTCAGTGATATGGCTCTTTCCTGTGAATTTTGTAAATGGCAAAGTTGTATCCTGATATCAAAAGGTTTGCCATGCCTACTAGGAGGTGGGACCTCAATGAAGAAAGTGTGTCACTAGGTATCAGCCTTGAGATTTTTTAGCTTTACTTCCTACCTTTTCTATTTACAAATGTGGACATGATGCCACTAACCTCCTACACACTTGCTCCTGTACCTGTTAAACCTTGAAATAAAACAAATCTGTCCTTTCACAAGCTACTTTTATCAGGTATTTTGTCGTAGCAACAAGAAAATCAAGTAATAGAAACAAAGTGAGAGCCTTTTGGGTTCCCTGGACCCAGGTCTTTGGTTTTATTGACAATGTCTTCAAAGCTTTGGTTCTTCAAGTTATGGTTAGTCTTCCTCATCCCCCTTCTCTTTCTGCTCAATCTCCTCTCCCATCCTCCCATTCTTCTTCTTTTTATTTCACCATCACCATCCTCATCATCTCCGAGATTACCCAAATCATTGTTTTCCGGTTTTAGTTTATAGAACCAGCAACACATAGGGGATTAGATAACTTGGCCCTTCCCCAAGACCTAGTTGTTGGGAATTTGTGTTAACAAGATGGTAGGATGATTGGTACATGGACTACAATTTGAGAGGCTCTATGGTTGATAAATCTATAGGAAAGTTAACATAATGTGGTAGCTTTACAAGACAGAAATCCACCCTGTCATGGTTGTAAGGGCCAAATGCACAAAATAAAAATGTCAGCATCTCTGGTTCATTCTGGGGAAGAATATCTATCTCTTAGCTCTCCATCATTTCAGGAGTATCTTGGCATTTTTTGACTTGTTGATGTATCACTCCAGCTTTGGCCTTTATAATTATACATTTTCCTTGTATCTCTATGTCTCCACTTTGGATACAGAGTCTAATGTAATTAAGGTTGACCTAGAAATTGCTATGCACCCCAGGGGCATATTGAACACTGGATCCCCCTGCTTCAGCCTCTAGTTACTGGGATTATAGGCTAGGCATAGCATGTTTTCCCAAAACTTCTTTTATTATTTTTAAAAAGTACCAGTAATATTGGATTGTGAATCCACACATTTAAAGTATAACCCAGTATAAGTAATCATGTCTGGAAGTATTTTGCTTCCAAATAAATACATATTTTCTGGTATGAGTGGTGAGGACTTTAATACGGTGTTTTTGAGGAAACCCAATTCAGTAAAAATGCATTAAAAGCCTGCCATTCATAAACGCCAAGAGACAAGAGAATTAATAAACACCTAGGACATTTCCACACATTCTCTGTTTTAAACAATTTTGTAAATTCTGAAGGAAGACTGCAGACCTAGATGGAGACTTGATGATGTTTATTTTCACAAATTGTTTTCTGCCTTCACGTAGCCCACTTGGTAGACTCCTCCACTTTTCAAATCACTCAGTACAACAGGAAAAAAAAGTGCTTCTGGCTGCTTGTTGTGGTTTTAGGTTTGTCACCTTGACACACCCTAACATTCCCTAGAAAGAGAGTTTCAAGAATGGATTAGGTAGAGTCGGTTAGTCTGCAGTTATGCTTATAATGGACTGTCTTAATTAAGTTAATTCATGTGGGAAAACATAGATCTCATGAGTAGCATCATTTTTGGTAGGGGATCCTTAAATAACTATATGAGTTGGCAAATCTAGCTGAGTGCAAACAAGCAATCAAGCCAGCCGGCAAGCAAGCAAGCAAGAGAGCAACATTTATCCACATACACCTCCTTTTTACTTTACACTCCTCCATGCAGCTTTGCTTTTTCTGGGATTATTATTTTTATCCTGAATATCCGAGACTTTCCCTTAGCAAGGATCTTCTCAGTGTTCTTATTTATCCATCATTCATGTAAGTTATTTCCCCAGACACAGAAGAATTGGGAACTAAGTTCTTCACTTCTCTCAATGTGTACTCACCATGGTTCTATGAAAGCCATTATTGAAATTACCTTTGTAACTGGCTATTCTCCATATTTTCTTTCTCTTTCCATAGTTACATGGTCACCTCTGGGTGTAGAATTATTTTTTTCTAATCTTGTTTAAACCATATTGAGCTTCTGGTTGATATACTGTGCTGGAGGAATCATTCTTTGAACACCTGCCTGTGGGTCATTCTTTTATTCTTCCAGCTTTCTTCAGAACCTGTGATTAAGTGAACACGCTAGTGCGTCCTGATACATACCCACTCCTAATGCATTTCGAACACTATCCATCCTCTCTGCCTCCTTCAAGACAATTTGTTTAATTTCCTGAGTGCTTTTCCAACTGTGTCTAATATACTGTTAAAAACAACACATTCGATCACTGGCCTATTATAGTTTTCCATTTCTAGAAGTTCTAATTTTTAACATTGTTCATTTAAATATTTATTGTATGTTTTGGTCATATTTTTCCTTCTCCAACACCTTCCATCGAGGGGATTTTCTGATGCTTCGTCTGGTGTGTCACTAGGAAGGGATCTGGTCTTTCTGCTCTACTTTACTCTATGGTTAGGCTACTCTCACATGCATGAGTTTATGGAAACTTTGGCAGGCCCTGGCTGCAGTGTTGCTACATCTACCTTGCCTCTAAAAGACAGAGAGCAAAAGGAACCAAATATAGACAGAATAGGGTCACAGCTCCATAATGAGAACCCACGACTTTCATCTCAAGCCTCATTTCTGGACATCACAGTTGCTTCCTGTGTACTCATGTCATTAATTATTTCTATTACAGGAGCACCTAGGGCTCTGTGGAAATCATTTGGCACAGCGATACACACATGCCCCCTGAAAGTGTCCACAGGCACCAAGCTGGCTGATGTGTAGGTATCTCTTTGAGGCTTCTCACATACAATTTTAAGATGGCTTTTGTAACTTATGTCTTCTTACCTCACAGTTTTGGTGCCATTCTTCACAACCTGCATGTCCACCATGTAGCCTCCAGTAACATAAGTGTCAGGTTCAGCTCAGAGAACTCAGCCTGGAGAAGAAAGCAAAACCAAACAGAAGGTATCAGACATCAGCAGTGTAGTACATTTGTGTTTACTGTATGCTTCTGTATTATCCAGTGCATAATCAGTCCTCATATCAAACTTAGAAATGGAATATTTATCTCTGTTTTCAAAATGAAGCTGAGGTACAGAGAGGTGGGTGACATTCTCAGAATCATACGATGAGCACATTTTATTGAAACCTATGAGTCTCATGTGGGTGATACATAATTAGACAGTGGAGAGATAGGCAGTAAATACGCTAGGAAAATAAGCTAGGAAAATAAAAGAGGAGGGAAGAACAGGGATTTGAGGAGGAATCAAGATGGAGATAAAGAAGAATAATCTAGATTCAGAAGGTCTTAATTGGCAATAAGTAGTTATAAATATTATTTAATAATTTTATAGGCCTTTTAATCTTATATAGAAGGGCAGTTTGTATCTTGTCCACTGGATGTAAGCTTATTGTGTAGAGGGTTTGTGGATTGAGAGTTTAATATATAAACCTGCTTGACAAGCTACCAGGCTTTGCAGTCATGTCTGTGCTGGGTGGTGGAGGAATGAAACACACAGGGCTGGTTTGATCCACCTGGGACAGAAGCAACAGGGTGGGTGGAGTGAACTCTCTGGAAAGGGAACTGCCTGAAGGGGGTGGCTTGTGGACTAAGTGGGAGAGTCTGCTCTCTCCGATCCACCCTAGACTGGTGTTTGCGGAGTAAGAACTCGGGGGACCAATAAAAGGTTAAGCCATTCTTTTAATATTTACTGCATGTCTCTGATTCAAGTACACAGTGTCATGATCATAGCTCTCCTAGAAGGTTATAATTGTTAACAGGCTAATTTTCCTAGAGCTGTCAGCCTTGCGCTGTGCAGTTCATCAGCCTCATGCATCTCTTTATATAGCATTGGTAAGAGTCACCAAGTTATCTCCTAATAATGCTTTTTTATTAATGGATCCTTCCTCTCCCCACACATATAGCTAGACTGAAGCAGCACTCTGGGCACAGTTGATTAGCAGGCATCTGCTGCCAGGTGCTGAAATGATAGACATGCTGCTTGTTTGTAGAATTGTACCCTTATGTTCTCTGGTTTGTTTCTTGGTATAGGGTTGTATATAATGAATGTAGTCTTATTTAGTGTTAATACTGGGATCCATGACTTGTGCATGCTAAGCAAGCACTCTAACACTGAGATTCACCCCCAGCCTGTAGCTGGTTTATATCTTTAATGCACAAGTCTGGATTCTACTTTGATAATATTTATTGGTAGATGAATTAGGAAAGAATGGAAAACCAGAATGAAGAGGAGAAAGAAGAAGAGAAGAAGGAGAGAATGAGATAGAGATGGAGAGCACTCTTGATGTCGTTGGACTTAGGTGTGCACATTGGTGTTTTATAACTGGCTTAAGGCACTAAGCCAGTATACTGTGACACTGTATCATTTTCCATCAGAGATTGAGATAGCATGTATCTCTGGTCACACTGCATGCCTCTTCAAGATAGACATGTTCTTACAACTACTTACATCAAATCCCTAGGATGCTGTAATCAGGATGCACTTATGGGCGGCATCAAGAGCAGTAGCTTAATTTATAGTTCTGGCCTGAAAGTAGAAAATCAAAGTGATGGGAGGGTTGGATTCTTTTGAATACTAGAAAGGGTTGAGCCTACTCTAGACCCCTTTCTTGGCTTGAAGAGTACCATTTTTCTGCTTGACTCTCTTCTCATCTTCTCAATGTTTGTCCTATATCCAAAGCTCTTTTTTGTATGAGGAGATCAAACATATAGCTACATTCTCACTCTGATTGCTTTGTTTCTGTTTGATGACCTCCTTGAAGGTTCCCTCTCTAAGTAAGATTATATTCTGAGGTACTGTGGTTGGATTTCAAATCGACTTTTTAAAAGTGTATCTGTGTTAGTCTATTCTTTAAGAATGTCATATATTGGCTCTCTTCTCTTTCCTGTTCCAGAGGTAACCGCATCTTCTTGTGCAGTGCCAGCTTTGTCCCTTAGACAAGATGGTGAATTTTGTTGTGAATGGATTTGGCCGTATTGGGCACCTGGTTACCAGTATTGCCTTCTGCTCAGGATCTGGCAAAGTGGAGATTGTTGCCACCAACAACTGTATTATTGACCTCATCTACATGATCTACACATTCGAGTATAACTATACCATGGCAAATTCAATGGCACAGTCAAGGCTGAGAATGGGAAGCTTGTCATCAATGGGAAGCCCTTCACCATCTTCCAGGAGCTACATCCAGCTTACATCAAATGGGGTGATGCTGATGCTGAGTATGTTGTGGAGTATACTGGCGTCTTCACCAACATAGGGTCGGGCCAAAAGTTTCATCATCTCTGACACTTCAGCCAATGCCCTCTTGTTTGTGATGGGTGTGAACTATGAGAAATATGACAGCTCCATCAAGATATTCAGCTCAGCAATGCATCTTGTACCACCATCTGCTTAGTCCCTACAGGCTAAGATCATTCATAACCATTTTGGCATCGTGGAAGTGTTCATGACAACAGTTTATGATATAACTGCCACACAGAAAACTGTAGATGGCCCCTCTGGAAAGCTGTGGTTTGATGGCCATGGGGCAGCCCACACCATCATGCCTCTGCACTCACTGGGACTGCCAAATCTGTGGGCAAGGTCATTTCAGAGCTGAATGGAGAGCTCACTGTCATGGCCTTCCGTGTTCCTGCCCTAAGGTATCTGTTGCTGCCTGGAGAAGCCTGCCAAGTATGATGACATCAAGAAGATGGTGAAGCAGGCAACTGAGGGTCCACTAAAGTGCATCCTGAGCTACACTGAAGACCAGGCTGTTTCCTGTGACTTCAACAGCAAATCCCACTCTTCTACCTTTGATGCTGGAGTTGGCATTGCTCTCAATGACTTCTTTGTGAAGATCATTTCCTGATATGACTACAGCAATAGGGTTGTGGACCTCATGGCCTACATGGCCTCTAAAGAGTAATAAATTCTGTACCACCCTTCCCCCAGCAAGGACACTGAGAGCAAGAGAGAGGCCCTCAGTTCCTGAGAAGTCCTATTCTGACTGGTCTCAATACTGAGCATCTCCCTCACAACTTCTATCCCAGACCTTCATAATAATAGGACGGGCCTAGAGAACCCTCCCTACTCTCTTGAATAACATCAATAATGTTCTGCTGTACCCCCCACACACAAAAAAATGTCATACATGGAGGTGAATAGATGCCCATTTCAGTCGAGTTACAATCACCTGCAACTACAGCTCCAGGGCAATCTGTGTCATAGGTTACTCAAATGCTAATAATTAAAAATGAGAAAATAAAATTTAAAATAGAAAGCCACACGTACACAACGTGTTTTGATCATATTGACCTCCTTTAACTTCTATTAGACCCTCAATACACATCACATGCCCCATTCAACCTCATATCCTCTTCATTATAAAAACCACTTATAAACCATTGTGTCTAATTAGAGCTCTCCATACACACATGGATATAGGGGCAGTCACTGGAGCATGTACAACCAACCATGGGCCACACTCCCTTAGCAATCATCAAGTGCCAACAGTTCTCTTCCAGGTGTGGTCCTTATGGTTCCCTTCCCCCACCCATTATGTAATGGTATTGTCTTGATGTTGTGTATGTCTCAAGGAGGCAGTCACAGCTCCTGTGTGTTCACATCCAGAAATATCTGCATAGCAGAACTGGTCTTAAAATCTTTACACCCACACTTCCATGATGCTCACCTTAGGGAACTGTAATATAAATGTCCAATTTGGAACCGGAAACTCAACAGTCACTTATTCTCTGGAATTTGTCTGTGAGTCTTTGTGTTAACCTATGTACTCTGTAATACAAATCATGTCTACTGAGGAGTGAAAGCTGCACTAACCTATAGATACAAGGCTAAGTATTTAGAAGGCAGTTTGATGTAATTTGCATTGACCTGAAGAACAGAAGTAAGGTATCCTTTAGGGTATATGAGCTTCCCAGCCATGGGTTCTTGGCAAAATTTCCATAGCAGGTATAAGTTCCTTTCTCTGTAGTGGCATTAAATACAAACAGAAGGTTACCCACATAGCTTTCATGCCATCAATGAGCGTATTTTACTAGGCTAGTTATTAAATCTCATGGAGTTCACAGCTAGGTAGGGCTTTTGATGACATTTCTCTTTCCTTCAACAGCCTGTATAGTACTTCGGGCATGGTGCAAGCTATTCAGTAGGGAGGAAGATTCTAGGTTACTATCAGCTTGATTTCTCCTGTTCTGTGATTAAAGCATATAGTCTTTCCAGCAATGAGTTCTTACCACCAAGTTCCTGTGGGTGACCAAGAGTAATGGTACCTGAATTGTCTGTTTTGTTTATGGGGATCTACTTGATACCCCTGATAAACAGAAGGTATCCTCACTTGAAATTATTCTCTTTGTCAATAGATAGATTCTGCTCCATTTACTTTAAATTGAATCATTAAGTGCCTTATTCACAGGTACATTCAAAAGATTTTATTTGGATAAAATAAATCAACATAAATGTTCACATATAGTAAGTGATCAATATGTGCAAGGTTTTGGTATAAGTATTTCATAGGCATAAATAAACTTGTCCAGGTAAGGAAGAGAAAGAGACACACACACACACACACACAAACACACACACACACACACACACACACACACTCACACACACAGAGAGAGAGAGAGAGAGAGAGAGAGAGAGAGAGAGAGAGAGAGAGAGAGAGAGAGAAAGAGAGGTTAAACCTATGCAGGCTGATACACAGGTAGCAAAGCTCAGGATTAAACCCTCGAAAGTGTGCTCTAAGGGACTATGCATCTGACCATTTACACTCTACTGCTTCTTCTGAGGCTGTGTGAGGCCACATTAATGCTTGAATATTGTGGGAACTGAAGTGCTTTTCATGAGATTGAGGCTCACCGGCTCAATAATTAAACAGTTGTTTCCCAGTTGTTAGCAATGTTTGGGGAGGCTTAGGAGGTGTGGCCTTGCTAACCATAGTCTGTCAACACATGTGGTCTTTGTGAGTTCAAGGCCTCACATGATCTCCAGTTTTCTCTAATTCGTGCTTTCAATGGAACATTGAGCTTTTAGCTTCTTTCTCTGACCATCAGGCCTGCCTAATGCCAAGTCTCCCTTGCATGGACTTCTTGCATAACAGATTTTTATTCCTCTGTAATGATGAGTCAGAATGAACTGTTTCTTCTATGAGCCACTTTTGGTTGTGGTGTTTTTGCACAGCAGCATAAAAGTTATCAATATTGGGTCCTAAAAATATTTAAAAGAGAACAAGTTTTTAGTGAAGGAAAATATCATTTTGTAAAGATCTAAATGTATCACCCTAGAGCAATTTATCAGGAACTGTGACAAAGGGACTGACCCTCTCTCCAGATGGTAATAAGGGAAAGCAAGAACACTTACACCTCTTTTTTAAATTAATAACCTCATTATGTTGAGACAAGTTGAAAAGAAAAAGTTGTTGCTAATGAGGTCACACTGGTAAATTGTGGTAAAAATATAGTTATTATGACTGATGTCTTCCAAATTCAGCTCCATATTGGTCAGAATACTTAACTGACAACATCACAAAGAATTTTAAAAAGCTAGTGCATGTGTAGTGGAGAAAGACGATCAAAGGAAGTTGCAAAATAACAGAGCTGGTCACTAGATATGTAAAGGAAAGTTATAAAGTGAAAGAGGTTCAGACCCCAAGGTTGTCTTGCTGCTTAAAGAAAAAAAGAAATTTCTGGATAGAAGACATAATCAGGGTTTGATCAGGTAGAGATTATTCTTTTTCTTTCTTTTTAAAATCAATTACTTAGATATTCTATGTATTTACATTTCAAATGTTATCCCCTTCCTCTCTCCTATTGCCCTCCCCCCTCTCCTTGCTTCCATGAAGATTCTCCCATTCCCTACCAGCTACCCCACCTCATTGCCTGTTAATGACTCCTTGACATACATTTTCCAGGGCCAAGCAGGGCTCCACTTGTCTCCATGATGCTCTCCTGCTGAGCAATGTTCTGGATGTTTACAGACTAGGACAGGAAAGTATATTCCATTACTCACTATTAATACACAGTAGCTCACAGGTAAGAAACAAACAAACAAAAAACTGCAGTGACAAAAATGGAGAAGAGACTGAGGGAAAGGTGGCCCAACACTGACCCAAATTAAGATCCATCTCAAGGGGAGGTTTCAAGGCCTGACACTGTGCTGACGCTATGGTGTGCTTACAGACAGGAGCTTAGCATGGCTGCCCTCTGAGAGGCACAACTAACAGCTGACTAGTACAGAAGCTGATACTTACACACAACCAGTAGCCTGAAGTTGGTACCCCTGTGGTTGAATTAGGGAAAGGATGGAAGAAGTTGAGGAGGGGGCGACTTCACAGGAATACCAGGATTCTCAACAAAACCTGATCACTGAGATCTCTCAGACACTGAGCCACCAACCAGGCAGCATAATCTAGGCCTGTAACATATACACAGCAGAGGACTGTCTTGTCTGATCTCAGTGAGAGACTTTAGGCCCCAGGGAGTGGAGAGGCTTGGTGAGTTCTATGTGTGGGAAGGGGTGAGACTATCACTTTGGAGATGGGAGAATAAAATTAGGATGACTAACTGACAGAGCACAGAACAAGGGGGATAACGAATGAACTATAAAAATATTAAATATTATATATTAATATATTATTATTATTAACTGAAAAAGGCAAGGATGGACACTAGGGACCCCGGGAAGTTAGAGAGAGAGACAGCAAAAGCCATAGCTGGGGTGTGATTCTGGAGTCAAGTGTCAAGAGATTCTGGGGTGAAGGCACTGTGTAAGGAGCTGGCTGAAGACAAGAAGAGATGTATCAGAAAGGATGATAGAAACATCTCATTCATATATGCTTGAGAAGGAAAATGACCGTTCTTTTTATTTTTTCATTTTCAAGGTCCACCAGCATTGCCAAGGTTTTGAGAAGGAAATAAAGCCACCCTTTGCTTTGTTCCCCTTAAAATCGAAGACAGACTGGACTCTGCTCAGAGCCACTGTCAACCCGTGCCTCATCTACCCTCCAATGCATCTGACCTGCACAGAGGACAGCCCTGCAATCCCAAGTGAAACATGACCACTTCCTACCACTGGGCCCTCTGGAAATGTGGCCAGGGTAGTGTGCCTTTAGTTCCTTCTCCAGCTGTGGTTGAGTATCTGGAAAGCCAGCAGGGTGAGCACGCAGAGCGCTGAGTGGTGTGAAGGAAAGAAAGAATGTTCAGTAGGGTCAAGCATTTATAAGCAGTAACACTGGATCAGTTGCTTGTTCCTGGGCCTCTCATGAAGTCGCAGAATGTGGTGACCGACCCTCTCCAGCCTCCATCTGACCTCACGCACATGGGCGGCCTGGGCCAGTGACTGCAGCTGCTCCTGTAGCTCCTCCACTCAAAGTGTTGATACCTGAGCGTGCAGGGAGGCCCAGGTATCTCCGTTGTCCTCAGCCTGGCACATGGACTGCCCCAGGATGTGTAGCCTCCACACCAGGTGCACAGTAGCACACAACCACAAATGCACTTCTCACAAGCAGGGCCCCGTGGGTGTGTGCAGGGTCTTGGGGCAGCCTGGCCACAGGGTTCCAGAACACTGCCTACAGCCACTGCCTACAGCGCAGGCGCAGCAGGGCCCAATCCCAGCGTTCATAGGGCGGCGCAGGCGCCTGGGCCCTGCACAGGCTCCTGGCAGCACAGGGTCTGCTGGCTGTGGCCATGGATACTGGATGGCATCGGACACTGGGAAGGGCCAGCACTGAGGCGGAGGCTGTGGGTGGCACCAGGTAGAAGGCACTACAACCACCTTTGCGTCAGGAGGATTTTTTGGGGCGCTGGGCTGTAGAAGAAGGGGGCGGTTGCCTTCGGGAAGGGGCAGGGTCACTGGGGAAGAGGAGGCAGGAAAACCTGACAAGGCAGTGGTAAGGGCAGGGATGCTAAATGGAGCAGAAGGAGGTGACTCCTGGGGCAGGGGTGTCCCTGATGCCTCTAGGCTAAGAAAGGTGGCTGGGCCACTTCTGTAGTGAGGCTGCTTCCATCAGTGATAGTAATCTGTGCACTTCTCGATCTCTCCATTTCTTAATGCAAAAATAATTTCATTATACTCTCTTTCCCTTGGAGACATGATTATATTATTTATTTCTAAGATTTTTTTATACGCAGGTTCGTCTATTTTATTGTTTTCAGGTTGGGGCTTATCAGTGCCACCACATCTCAGTGACAGTGTTCAATTTTCCTTTCTGTCTTTGCAGGCTTCCAGGGCCAGCACATGTCTATGGCATTTATCTTCCAACTTTGTGCTTCGTCTAGCAGGCTTTCCTTGCAGTTTTCTGGGCTAGAGCTTCTCTTTGCCCTGCATCTGCTGCTCAGTCTGGGAAGGTAGACCTGGCTCTCAGAATGCCACTGCGTTGTTTTTTCTAGGGGCCATGGCAGGCTCTTGTCACAGGCAAGTGCTGGTTTCTGTCAGGCCCGGGCAGCTCAGCTCCTCTGCTGCACCAGGGAAGTGCATTAAAGCTGTAGCCAGAGAGAGAGCTTTGGTCAGCTCTGCACCCTCCAGCTCTTTTGGCTCATGAGCCTCCAGTTAGAGGAGCAGCTCTTGGGAGGTGCACTGAGGGTCCAGTAGAAGAACCCTTATTTTGTCCTCTTCAGTTTATTAGTATGTTTTTTTGTTTGTTTTTTGTTTGCCTGTCTCTGGTTCCCTGCATCTTTTCTAGGAAACTGACTTCTATCCAAGAGTTCTCAAGCCCTAAGGCTGGATTCTAGCTTCACATTCAGTGCTATTGGTGATTACTGCTTTTACCCAGTCTCATTGTTCCAGAATAACAACTCTTAGACTTAATAACCTAAATGTTCATCCTATAATCACTTGCTTATTCACAGACTAGTTAATAACTCATATAACTTCTTTATTCTAGTCAATATCTGACACAGTTTTGGTTACCTGTCCTCAGTCTGATGAGTTTGACTTGCTTAGATTTCAGAGTCAAAATAGTGTTCTTGCCTTTTTTCCAGGATTTATTCATTCATCTCACTTGCTAGTGTTTCTCCCTTCAATTTCCTGCCTCAGCCAATAGAACATAAGCTGTATATTGTCAGGTGATGTGTGTACAGAGTATGCGGAGGGTCTGTCTACAAATAAGCTTTGTCAAAGCTATATTCACAGGCTTCTGAATCTGTGATCTGGAGTAAGAAAATCCATGGAATGTGGAGACCTTGGCCCTCTCTAACCTGAACCAGTAACTATTTGTTCTGGTCCAGAGTCTTGCTTCTAATGTGCATTAAAGGACCTCATTGGATTTGAAAGCTAGAAAGGAAATGAGTCTTCTAGATTATCTTTGGAATGAACATACTCATCTTTGGAGAAGCACTGAGGTGTCCTTGGACTCCCCTCCAGTCTCCTGTGCTGCATCTTCACCACAGGGCGTTTTGCAAAACCACTGAGTTGACCCCTTTCTGATAGGAGAATGGAGTTTTAGAACTCCCGTGTAAACTTGTGAGATGATTGCCATTAAGTCAGTTTTTCAGGGAATATGAGGATACCACCTAGAGAACTGCTTGAGCCTCTGTCCTGCATTGGGGGTTCTCCAGTTATTTCTGTCTTTTACTTTCTGAGACACTCCTCCATTTGTGGGACAGATCTCATTCTGAACCAGATATCATTCTGTCTTTGAGACAAACATAAACCAGCTCATAAGCCCTGGTGGAGACTGAGGGACCAAAATAGAACAAACACTCTATCTTGTTCCCCAACCCTGGTTCTGGTCATAATCTTCTTCAGAGACAGGACCTATCAAGCAATGGACTAGGGTGTTTAGTTTTTTCTCTCTTGCAAATCTCTTGCTTATTCTCTTAGTGTAAATGTAGTCTCTCAGGCTTACTGCCTCCTTGTGGTAACATAAACATTGTATGAGAAGGTTGTACCCTTCATATGGTCTTATCAAGGCCTAGAATATTTTTCACCTCTGAGACTTACTTTGTCATAAACTCACCCCTTCATGGTTCTCTCTGATCTCTCTAAATCTTTCAGTAAAACTGATTCCTTTTCTTTTCTAGCTATTCACTGCTCTCTATTAAGTAGTCCTCCCTTTATTCTTATGAGAATGTGTCATATCCTATTCTGTCAAATGCTTCTCTGAATCATCACTTTTCCTGCTACTCAGCTATATATAACTTTCAAGCTTAGTGCTACCTTCTACAACATTACCTTTGTCTTTTGGGGTTAAAGATATGTATTAGAGGTTAATCATATCAGTACTAGGAACATGTTTTACCAGGAAATATTACAACCTCTGATTTTAGTGTCTAATCAAATATCCTGCAAGAATTCATGGACAGAGGGACTGCCATTCAGCTGTTTGTTTTCCTTGTTTGTACACTATGCCTGTGATCAATGACATGGCCAAAACCATGTTAGGGGAGAAATGGTTGGTTGAGTTTTAAAAGCATCACGAAACCCTACACTGAGTAAAAAGTCAAGCAGAAAGGAAGGCAAGAAACATGTAAGAAATTTTCTCATCTGCATTTTCTCTCTGGTTTCATTTAGCTTGACTTCTTATATGACCAAGAACCACTGCTTAACGTTGCTGCTACCCACAATGTTCTATAAGGACCTACCTCATCAACGGTCAGGAAAAGAGCCCATAGACATGACCAAAGGACAAAGAGTAGAGGTAATTTATTTGTTGAGTTTTTTTCTGTCCTTTCTTCTTTTGTGACAAGTTGACAAAAACCATCTACTAGTCTTGATTTCTCTCAATGTGAGTCATTTTCTTTTCACTAAGCAGACTGAGAAGAGCCCTTGTTCTTTAAAACAGTGGATGAGCAACGATAGCCTTCTACTTGGTGTTTGCTTGTTTGTTTGTTTGTTTGTTTTGGCCGATTTATGGTTGGTTTTCCTCGTAAATATAGAAGTATGTTGGAAAATGGTACAATGATTTCTTATTTCTTTCCAAAATGAAGACGGTTTATGATTGTGTGTTGGACAGTTCAGAAGCCTCTCTCTGTGAGGAAGCAGGGAAGAGAAACTATCAAAAAGAAGGGAAGTCCTGTGGGAATTGACATCAGGAAGTGCCATGGAGTCCACTGTGGGAAGATTTCCCTTTTTCCTCTACCCACTGACCAAAGGGTTTACTAAAACTCAGCTTCTGGCCATTGTATGTGAATTTGTTCTTTTCGTGCAACCACCTGGTGGCTGTTTCCTAAAGTTCTTACAGCCACCTCACTGTCCCTGACCCTGTTCCTGGAAGTTCCTGCTTCTAGCCTGCTCTCCCATGAAAGCACCATGGGTGCCATCCTGACCACTGCCACCTTGATCTCCTTCAGAGTGTCCTTCCAGCTCTGACTGCTGAGTCACAACAGTGAGCTGACAATATCTAGAATCATGCCAGGTCTCCAGTATTTCTGCACCTGCTTCAGTGCAGACATCCAATGGTACTCAGTTTATTTTCAGGCGCATCACCCTTATCATCAATGCTCTCCCTAGCTTCTCCTTAATTTCTTTCCAAGCATCACTAACAGGGGGCATCTCAATGGAGCACTGCAGGAACAGGGTTACATAGCACCCTTATGAGTTGATTAGGAAGCATGGTTGATAGATGTGGTCCCTCATATGTAGGCCTGAGCAGCTCCCGGGCCTCACAGCTCCCTTCTCCTCAATGAGCTTCTAATCTGACTGCTTGAAATGGCTAGTGGCCGTGATAGGCACAGAATCCAAAAGCTTGATGGCATCTTTGCTAGAGACATTTATGATTTCTGTTGTGGAAGGAACACCTATGTGTCCAAATTTAATTCTAGCTTTCTGCTCCACTTGTGCTAAGTCTTCCTCTACTTTATGAGATAAAAGCAGATGTTACTGCAGCTTTCCTGAACTGCAATAGGGCTGCCAAGTCCCCAGAGATGAGTCTCTAGGCTGCCACATTCCCACATAAACCATAAGCCCACAGCAGGCCTTCACAAGAGGAATTTGCTGTCTGTCCAATTCTTCTCATTAGGGCCCACATTTTTTTATTGGATATTTTATATATTTACATTTCATATGTTATCCTCATTTCTCCTTTCTTTTTCTCCAGTCCTCCTGCCACTATAAGATGTTCCCATTCCCATCCACAAACTCACACCTCATCACCCTAGTATTCCCCTACACTGGGGTATCAGCATACACAGGACCAAAGGCTTCTACTACTATGGCTGCCAGACAGGGCATCGTCTGCTGCATAAGTGGCTGAAGTCTTAAGTCCCTGCATATGTGCTCATTGTTTGGTGTTTGAGTTTCTAAAAGCTTATGAGGGCGTCTTTGGTTGATTTTGTTCTTCTATGTGGTTGCAAAACCCTTTGGCTGCTTCAGTCTTTTTTCTAATTCCTATATGTGTGTCCCCATGCTCACTCCAAAGTGTGTGTTCTCAAGGTGGTCTCAGGTCAATCTTAGTACCTCTCAGGGTATGAAATCAGGATGTAGACTTAGTATGACTTTGAGGTCCTTGCTTAGCTACCTGCTGGTCTCCAACACCAGAGGAAAAGTGACTAATCATGTAATAGCCAGGAGGAATGGTTGAGTAAGAGGCATGGCGCTGTTGACTCCCAGAGTATCATCCTTAATAGGACTGCTGCACTGACAGGTTTGTCTTCCAAGAGCAGAAACTCCAAGGTTAAGATATTCCCCTGACACACTATGTCCAGCTCATAGGTAGGAGAATAGATTCTTGCATGCCCTGGCTGCAAAGGGAAGAACGTGATGCTGGCAGCCAATCACAGTGCTGCCTAATGCTTGTGAATTGCAAGTGAGAGATGCAGCTGGAACCATAGGTACCAATGGAGGCTCAGTCTGCCATGCCACATTTCTCTTTAGTCTGAGCAAAAGCCCATCTATTCAGCTGTGTGGCTACATAGCTCATGCTCCCTGGCACATGATCTCAATGTGTGCCCTACACTTCTCCTGTCCTGTCAGCTCTCCTGTACACTTAACCAGTCCTGCCCCTTCCAGAGATCCCCCTGTGCCAGCCCTGTGCCACTTCCTGTGCCGGCAAGCTATCTATTCTTTGTTCTGTTATAATTTAAGAAGACAGGTAAAGGTCCTTCATGGGGCAGCCATTGACTATACTGTCCTTGGTAACACTGTGGACCTGAACCTCTATACAGGGGCAGAAGTGCTCTTCCAAACTTGGGATATGACACCTAGGCTGCATTTGGCACACAGATCTCACCCTCACACAATCCCTCCCATTTTCCTATTGATTTCATCCTAGATGTGGTGGATGGAGTGATGCAGTATCTCCTGGACCCACTGCAGCACCCTCAATGTACTGCTCTGCTGTCATGCACTGTCATTCTCTAGATGGAGACTTTATTTGGTTGACAGAGAGCATGACAATCACAGCACTATGGGTTAAAGAGGCATTAATGTGCCTATATAAGTCTGACATGGTTCATTTTTAATGGTATCCTCTAATTTATAAATTTGGAATCTCCCAACAATTCTCTGTAAGTTTAGTATTTCTAAATCCAGGGCCTATAATTAATTCTGTAAAATTCCCTTGTCAGACAACTTGTCCTTGGATTCACTCCAGTGTGGTATCTACCCTATTTTAGGTGTGAGATTATGAAATTCATTGTGGTGAATCTTGAAAATATCACACTCTGAGCCTTGTTCCCAGTCAAACAAGTGTGAAAAGTGTCAACAAGCTCAAAGAACAAAATGCATTTTTAATATCAACTGTGTGTACAGCCCATTTCCAGGCCCTTAAAGGGGTAAAAGAATTTCTGTCTCATGTGTCAAGTTTGATACCATCAGCACAAGACACTTCCAATGTCAGAACAGGAAAAGTACTATCAAATGAGGTATAAGAGCAGGAGTGTGGATACCTGCACACAAGAGTCCTGAACATAGTATCCAAAAAACACAAGTTTCACAGTTGGAGGCCTGGTTTCTACAGAATCCTCAAAAGGCTTCTTCTGTGGAGAAGAGAATTCTCCCTCTTATAGGAATTGAATGTGTCCTCAGACCTGAAACTGTCAGCCTTTTTATACTACATGCCTGATGAGATTATTGTCCCTGCAATTTTATCCTGTGCATAAATGCTTTTAAAATATTTCCCAAAGATATGCTTTGTTCTTATGGTCACCAGGTTTCTTGGCTGTAGTTCATCTTCTAAGCTTGGCCACATCAGCTATTACTTTGGGTTCAGTATGAAGAGGCTGAATATGCTGAACAAAATGAAGAAGCTCCTGTAAATTGAGGAAAAAATGATTTTCTTGCAGAAGATATGTTCCAGCTCTTTCCCACAAGTTTGTGCACCACTAGACTTTCTATAACTGTACCAGTGCATAAGAAAATCCTCACTCACATCTATACTTCTCCCTCTAAGCTAATGTCTGAGCTAGTTGTAATTTCAGAATAATTAGAATATCTCTGAAGTGTTAGACAAGGAGATGCACAAGTACTGAAGGAGACTGAGATGGGAGCTTGTGGGTCATGTCTTCCCTATGTCAGTCAGGATTTTTTTGGGAAAAGTTGACTTCTTCCATAAAGCTACTCAGGAGGCAACCCAGATGACCTGCGGAAAGTGACAGAAGTTCTGGTGTTGTCTACATGCTCTTGTTCTTCACAGCCTGTAATGGGAAAGAGCATGAAATCTCCAGGCCTTTGTTTTCCTCCATACCATGGGTCTAAGATTGGAAACATCCAGACAGGGGTGTGTTCTCATGGACACACCAAAAGTCTAATGTGGTCAGACAATGACTGGGAAGCAGGTGTGGGAGAGCTTCAAGAATGGGGTAAGGGACCATAGAGAATGTGAACATCCTGACTATTTCAAGGGAGAGAGACAAACACAAGCATAGCTTCAGGGATAATATGCCCAGTTACATAAAACATCACCTGTGTACTGAACACAAGCAAAGAGACTCACATGTAGATACTTCAGAAAACCCAGAAAAAGACTGTTTTTTTTTTTTTTTTTTTTTTTTTTTGGAGAATCAAAAGGTAACAGGCTGGAACCCAAATATAACACATCCTGGGGTGTAGTTGATGTCCAAAGATTCTTCCTGCATTGCTGCAAAAACATACAAATTTTACTTCTGATGAGTTCCCATTGTACTGAGCACAGACAAAACTTGATACAACAGATACTTACTTTTAATGTGACTGTGTTTTTTTCCATTTCCTAGTGTCAGGGAAGCATCATGTAGAAATGGTGAGACATTGCAGATATGCCATCCTCCAGACATGTCCTCCAGACAGCTATGTTGTTAAAGACACAAGGAGGGTCTAAATGCCCCAAAAGATTTCAAGTAGATTTCTTACCTCCTTTATGCAAATGGGATGTCTAAGAACCATTCAGAACACTTATTTAATAGTGCAAGTGTGGAGAACATTTCACTACAACTTGATGAAAGTTTTCTGGAATCTACTCATCATGGACATGCAGATACTGATTGCTCCAGAGACTTACAGACCTCTACCCTCCACCATAACTGGCTTACGTGGGCCTACCGTTGTCACTGCAATCCAAGAATGGTCAGGGCTTGAAGGAATGTTCATTTATGATGATAAATATTGGCATGAACTCTGGAGAGATCACATGACCTGGTTATACCAAAAGCATGGCTTAAAATGGAGACACAGCAGGGTCGATAAAACAGTATATATTGAGCTTCCTAACTTATGTACCAAGAAGTAGAGAGAAACTTATTCACTAGATTATGCCTTTGACCAGCAAAAAACAATATGGTGCTAGTTGAAAAGATGTGAGTGTTCAATGAGGAGCAAGCAAGCTAAGTGTCAAGTTCTTATTCTTTGCTGTCTTCCATAGTAGAGCAGTGTATGGATAAAGCATGACCACTTTTTACAAATCGTGTATACATGTTCTGCCTTACTCTTCTCAGGTACCTTAAACTAAGGAAAACCCCACAACTTACTCAGCTTCTATTTTGGGGATATGCCAGCAGACCACTCATCGCAACATCATACAATCGAAATGTCCCAGATTGTTGGGGAAGGCTGGTTCTGCAAAGAACAGAGCAAGGTATAGAGTAAGAGGCAGCAAACATGCATGACAGAAAAGGAAGCTAAATGCCTAAAGGATGATAAGTTAGCTAGAAGAAAATTGTTATTCATAACATATTGTAGTAGCATCTGCTTTATCATATTTGTGAGAAATGTAGATGCTATTAGAATTTTCTTTTAGTCATTTGTAAACTGAAATCCTGAAGTGAAATTCTTTGGACTCTGGAAGTCTAGCCACAAGTATAGTCTTTTGCTAAGAAAAGTCTAGGCTTCCCAGTACCAAGTGAGTTCTTCAAACTTCAAGAAAAATCTTCAGCATCACACATTTGAAGCTGTCTCATGATGTTAACTGTATATCAGACAAGACAAGGGAAACGGTCTACACAACAAGCAACTGAGAAAAATTAGACAGCCTGTCACATAAATGCACCAGTTAAATTGTTAGAAACCAAAAGGAAACATCTCCAGGAAAGATGAACAAGATGCAAGTGAGCAAGTACAAAAAAATCAGAGCAAGTTTTAGGGATAAGGTAATTTCTCAGCAGAGCAGGGCTTGGGGTCATAATACCTTGGGGAAACAAAAATGACACTTTCCTAAATTCATGTTTTCGGTAGGGTTTTAAGTTGATCTTCATGGCTGTTCACATGAATCAAACAAATAGTAAAAGCATACAATGACAATAATAAAAGCACATGGCTCTTCAGGTGACATCCTCCACAAGAACTGTTAATAACAAGCCAGATTTACTTCCCCCTAGAGACTGTGAAATCTTAGAAACACTATAGCATTTTGTGAATCTAGAGAGCATTTTTGGTGTCTGGCAAGAATATGCAGTAAGTGGATGCAGTTCTGCATCATAAACAGCATCTGCCTCTAAACCAATGATCTCTCTATCTTAAATTCAGAGTATTCTAGGATTTCAAGAGAGCAGAAAGAATCAGAGAGGTGATCTACGGCTCCATGTTGGGAAAGAAGAAGTAGAATATCTTATGATTGATCATGCTCATCTCCCAGTATGAGCAGGAGTGAACCAGCTCATATCTGTGGGAAAGAGAGACCATCTCTTCCCTAAGATTTAAAAAACACAACACTCTGCTATGAGAGTATGGGTCACTGAAACTTTAGAGGAATCCCAATGCCATTGCTTCATGTTTCTAGAGGATATGGTGCTCACAAGTCTTCCAGTCGTGGTTTCCCTGTATGTGGGTCTGAATAGCTAAAATTCTATGAAGATGACCAAGGCAAGATCTTCACCTCTGAAATTCTTGAAAATGTCAGCTCTTCACATAGACCATAGAGAATTGAGAGATGGTTTAAGTTCTCTGTGTAGTTTGGGGGTGAGACATGAGGTGATAAAGATGCCCACATGGCTCACATTAAAGCCTGCTGTGACAGGCCTCATTGTGATGTTGCCTCATTATAGAGCTGCAGAAACAGTGGACATGGCCAACATCTGCCCAGGTTACACAAGAGCAAAGCCTGCTCTGACAGGTCTAAATGTGCATTAAAACAGGATTACTCAAGAATTGTTATGACACTGGACATGACTAAGGCCTTTCCATGTCACACAAAGGGAGAGATTTCAATTGAATGACATTCAGATGGTGTGCCAAGGTGATGTCTGTGAGAAATACTGAGCCAGGTTTGTTGGAGTGTGAGAGTTGTTTAACAAAGAAAGCAGGGGGGGGGGGATAGATCTTGAGTCTGTCTCATGACAAACAGGTCTTCATATGTGTGTCTTTCCTGTGAGCCTTGATGAGATTCTGTGTTGTCAAGGCAGTTGTCCTCAGGAGAGACCTTACTCTACCTGGCTTTCTTTTTTCTCACAATGACATAGTTTTATGATCTCAGTCATGTACAGAGATGGGTACATATACAAAGACACAATAAATATCCTGTCCTTCCATATATTGCCAATTTTGTATCATTGGGATGTTATTCTAGCAAGAAATCATACCTGGATGGCATTTGATAGAGATGTATGAGAAACATCCCTTACAGCAGCTTCGGTGAGAGTGGTAGGACTTGTCATGTGCATCTATGTTTCCAACCTCACTTGCTTTAGGATATGGTATGAACAAAGCTTCTGCTCTAGGTTCAGAGACCTGAGAGTTTTACAAGAAATAGACATTTTCCAAAGATGCCCTCTGAGAACAGAACCCCGGAACTTCAGCTATGTGTGGTATGAGATGCAGGACTCAGCTCTACTTTGTGCCCTTACCTCTCATAGTTGTTTGCAGTCTCAATGTCTGAGCATGGAAATCTAGGTTATCTATGGTAATCCTCTTACCTGCATCTACCAGATGAAGGCTGTAATAAGTTTCCCTTCTGTATTCATGGGTATCACATATGAAGGGTAATCTAAATTTGTATTTGAGATCTGTGGTGAGCTTCTGAGTACCTCATGTCATAAGCCACGCTAACTGCAACATCTTGACTCATCTTCAGGGAGGTAACATGGTGCTTATTTTTTAGTGATCCATAGAAGATAGATTTGGAACTATTAATTGGTAGACTTCAGTCCTATTTTCTTCTGTAGACTCACTGTCTACATGGTTTTCATCATGGCAGAGGCACATTATTCCATTAAGAGGTTGTTCTTTATTAACAGCCAATGAAGATCCCATGGAGAACAGGGCCATTTTTCAGAGCTTCCACAGTATAATGTAGATTCTGTGATAACAGCCAGACCTTGACCTTCACTCATTTGACGTTCACTTCATCTTCCTCACTTAGTTCAGGATACTTAGGCAGGCGTGGCCTTTGGGGAGATAAGGTATATTTAATGTTGAAGGAGGAGGTGGAAGGCATAACCATGACCCATGATGGGTCAACATCCTGCACAAACGCCCTCCCCTAGGTTTCTGGATCCCCAGCTTCTGCAGAAGTTTTGTTGACACTAACTAGAAAGGAATAGAAAAGTTTCAACTGTGAAGCTAGGAACTCTGACATCAGGAACTACAATATTGTAGGGCTGTTCAAGTTTTAAGTTCATTTTCACCACTGAGTCAAGATTAAGTTTACTGGCTTGGATTTCTAGTAGTTAAATATGAGCACCTTGTGTATGAGCTCTGTGTCCCTGATGTTGGATTTCCCATTTTTAAGTGTTACAGATGAACTGTTTTACCCATAGAAAATTCTGATAAAATAAATATAGGCAGAAAGGACAGGGAAAATAAAGTAGAATGCTAAGATCCAGTAAGACTTAATGTTAGAGAACTAAGCTGAGAGTGTGGGGATTCCGAAATAAACAACCAAGACAATTATGTGGGAAATAATAGACCCCATTGTCCTGACTGGATTCCAAGGAAGAACAGCACAGGTGTGGGTGAAGGCCGAGACTCCCACAATTATTTCCCCAGCATGTAATGGCACAGTCACAGATTCTTCATTTTCTTCCCTTAGAAAAACTTTTCCAAGAATTCACAATAAGGTTCAATCCCTGTGACCTATAAAGGGTTTGAGAAATACCGCAGTAGAGTTATTGTCTGTCTTCACAGGCCACCCTGGAAATAAATAAGCTATCCCCCAATTCACACAGACATAGAGAAACACAGAGTCACACACCAAACACAAACACACAGAGAGAAAAAGATTCAGAAAGAAATAGAAACAGATAGAAATGGAGATTGTTAGTGATACAGAAAGAAAGACACACACAGACAAAAGGAATAAAAAAAGCTAAGAGACAGAAGAGAAAAAGAGAGAGTTAGAAACAAATGTAGAGATAGAAACCAAACTGAAATAACAGATAGATGTAGAAACAGAGAAACAGACAGACAGTTAGACACAGTATAAAGAATAGACAATGAAAACTAAGTGAGAAAAATAAGTAAACAATTAAAATTCTTAGCAAGGTTAGATGTTCTCCGTGCCCATATAATCTGTTCAGATTAGGGTAAGTTCTGTAAGCATCATACATACCTAGCAATACTGAACTGGTTCTACTCAAAGAGGCACAGACTAATAGGAAATGGCATGAAAGGCTGACCACTTTGTTACCTTTTGTGGAAGGAGGGACTCCATAATTGGAAAAGGACCTAGCAGAAAAAAAATAGCAAAAGGATCAACCTTGAGGCAAAGAAGCTTGATATGAAATCTTAATCTATGTATAGAAAGAATTAGTCGAGGTCATTGTAGAGACATCCCAGTGATGAGCTTTTGGCTGAATGAAAACAGAGATATGTGTAATGTGGGGAGAAACTGAGCAGGCCAAGGAGTTCACAGTTTAAGATGTTGTCTTTGTGTCTAGATAAAATCAGAAGCTGATGCCTTTAGTGTTGAGTCTGATAGTTCTCAGTGTTGGGAGCTGTACTTGCCACTGGGATCACATTTTGCTCATATAACTCTCAATAGAGCAGGAGAAGTGACCTGGAGGGGGGATCTTCACAGAGAAATCCTGTAGATGAAATTCTCTTGTGAGCATATCTATAGAGGATCTGTTTGATTATCTTAATTGATATGGGAAGAAAACAACAACTTTGCCATTGCCTTCCATAGGCTTGTGTACAGAACACATAAATGCAGAGAGCTTTAGATGAGCACAAGCCTGCAAGTTTACATGCATGCATTTATCTCTCTCCGCGGTTTACTGTGGATATGACATAGGTAGCCCCTTTGTATGTATGCCTCGGTTTCACTGAGTTAATGCAGTAAAATCTGGACATGTAAAGTCACCTGGAAATTGCACTAAAAGGTTTTGTTTCAGATAGTCTCCATGATTCTAAAGCAATCCACAGACAACAGTGTAAGGCATCTGGTGGTTCACATTTCAGTCAAAGTTATTAAAATGTGGCTCCCTAGTCATGAGGAGTGGGAACAGGTGCATATTGCCTCACTCCAATTTTTGATTACCACTCATAATCTAAGACTCTCCCTTAAAGAGTTCTGTCAAGCATCAGAAAAACGTCTTTCTGTGTGTGGTGTATGTCGAATTACAGCAAAGAGTAGATTTCAGAGACTCTTAAAACCCATCCACTAATGACCTGCCAGGAAATACCAATCATATTGAGAGGCAAACATTGTGCCACCATTTCACTGACATAAAATTAGTGAGCAACATAATTGGTGAAACATGGGTGAAGAACAAGGAAAGAAAGCACTCAGTAACTGGTGGATACGCAGATTTCTCACATTTAAGAAATAACCAATGACATGAACCACCATAACATCTGCACATAACCCTTTTCCAAACCCCAATCTGTAGAGGAGTTCAAGGTTTACACATTGAAATAAATGGCTACTTGATACTTGATGGTGGCAACCAGATAAGGGAGAGGGCCATACTGCATTTACCAGACTTTCATGCTACAGATGTTTGGGATGTTGCAGATGAGGTTTCTTGACTCATTGATGGTGGCTTCCGGTCTGGCAGATAGGGGCTATTGGTTGGCCTGCCAGGTAGCCACATTCGGCAACTTCTTGTGGGAAAGCCCCATGATCTGCAAAAGAGAAGCGAGAGGATGGAATACAATGGGATGAGAAGGACAGAGTTCCCAGTACCTTAGTCATGATTCTGCCCATTGCTTCCTGACATCCTGCCACTGTACTGAGTCTCTGGAGAGAAGAAGTATATGCAGACCAAAGGAAGTTCTCTAGCAATAACCACAGAGGTTCAGTTCTCAGAAGGAGAGGACAGCAGTGAGTTTGTGAATATGGAAGAACATTATAGGATGTTCCCATGTTTCTAGACATGTAGGTCAATTCTAGGTTAATGCCATTCAGAAAAGATTTAGAAAACTGTGGATGGAAGCCCAGAATATTCTTTCTGTGCAGATGAGTGATAATAAAATCTGAGAGAAATAGAAATGACTCTATCCTGTGGCTCCATCATGCACTGCCTCTAGGCATTAGAGAAGTCTTGCTGGTCAATGCACTGCATTAGTCAGTTTCATGTGTGACCACACTAAACACCATCTATGGAAAAGTAAGCTGGAATCTAGAAGACAATCATAGTGAGAAAACTTTTTGTAAGTGATCTGCAAACTGACAAGTGAGCATCAAGTGTTCAAGAGAAGCATTCATCCCACATGCTGTTTGAAGAATGAAGAGAAGTAGGCCTTCACAGAAGATCCTGAAGAGTCTCCTCATGGGGCATGACACCCAGTGATCCCTCAGGACCTATCAGCACTTCAGAGCTCTAGTCATCCTAGAAATACTACTTACTTGGGCCGGGAATGAAGAAATGTTGGGACGTAGGCTAAGATGAAGCCATGGTGAGAAAGCCACATGGCACCTGTCCTTCCTCACCAGGTCTCTCCTTTCACGTGTAAACACTGTCTTCCCTGAGACAGAATGTTCCAGGTTGGAAAATGGGAAACTCATATTTTCAGACATTGAACTAGATTTTGGGGTCAACAGTATTAGCTATAAAGCCAGTTCAAATTCAGATTTCAAGTGGTTGTGACTTCACTGAGAGAGCAGGTACAGACTTTCAGTTCAGACTGTCTTTGGCAGTAACAAACAGGGAAGGACATTGGTGCAGAGTATCAGCAATTTGGCTCCAGCCTGTGTTGCTTTGGTCATGGATCCTCTTGACCTTTGAATGCTGTACTGAATGTCAGGATCTTATCTGGAGATGTCTGAAAAGACAGCATTGATAGAAGGTCTAAGCATACGTGATTTAGGCAGCTCAACCTACCTGTACCACACAGTCGCTTATTTCCATAGTTAATAAAGTCAGGGAGAGTAAGTTGTTGTGCTCAAGGGGACTGAGAGTCTGCATGGGAAATAAATAAACCAAAGGCTGATGAACAGCCAAGGTCTAGGTTTACCTCTGGTGACAGTTTTTATCTACACCCTTACCTGCTTAGAAGCTCAACATGAATATGTGAAAAAGGCGGAACCACATGCAGGAACACAGCATCCTTACATTTTCCCTCTGTCAGGATGGCCTCCTCGTCTTCTGACTTTCCCATCACCAGCACAAGAGGAGTGCACAGTTCATGCTTTTGGCTTGTTGTGACAGTCAACTCTCCCAGGGCCCGTGATCTGTGTAGAGAACACAATTTCACCAAGAGATGAAATACAGTAAATCCCTTTAGGGTGTGCAGAGTATCACAAATACTCCTCAGTTCCACATGTTCATGATGGCTGAGTGCCACATGGTTGCTCTCAATGTCCTCAGTTTCATGCCTTCTTTCTCTGCAGGCTCAGCCAATCAGAGCTGTCTTCTCAGGGACACTGTTTCCCAACCACCAGGACTGGGATGCTAACTCCATTTTCATTACTGTTCTTACCTCTTTTGATATGGACTTACCTCACCACCTTCATCTTCCTGAATGCAATGGGCTCTGTCAGTCTGTCAGCCCCTCGGACAAGGCATGTGTATCACACTGATGATCCTGGGATCTAGCACGTAGTGAAATCCTTGCACCTCACTCTGGTTATTGAATGGCAACTGACAAAAGAAGAGATAACACCACTTCAAATAGTCTAGAAGCTGGGAACACATCTCAGAGCCAGTCTTCACCCTTGCTCCTTGTGGGTAAGAATGAAGTCAGACCTGTGAAATGAAAATGGCTTCCATGGTGCTAGAGGAAGATTGGAGTAGGCACAGTCCAGGAAGTGACTCAACAGGTTGCAAGGCAAAAACTGAGAGCCTAGCTCTGGCAGACATCCCACACTTAGGAAAGAATTGCTAGGAAATGCAGTGACAGATGTCAGGGTTTCACCCACTGACTCATCTGTAGAGGTCCTTCTCTATTGTCCAAATTTTAAAGACTGAGAAGGAGGGCTGGGTGAGTGTCAGGGAGATAACAGTCCTGTCACTAGGAAAACACCAGCTTGCAATGAAAAACTGAAGAAAAGATCAGGGGATGCACCATGTAGCTTCCAGATTGGCCTCACATTAATTTTTGCATACAGCCTTCCACTGTCACAGGTATATCCTCCTTTCTGCCTCCTCAGTGCCAGGAGCTAATTGTAGGGCCAAGTCTCCTCTATGGATACAAAGCAATCATTACCTGAGTTTCAATGGCAGAAAAACCTTGTCAGCGGGTACTCCACTAAGACATGGACTTCTGCGTGAGATGGTGACATCACTGCAGCTTGAAGTGAAGGGGAACATGTCCATCCACACTTTCATCTCTAGGTTCACTCATACAAGCATTAGATTTCTCAGGAGCTTCTGTTGTCTGTGGGAACCATATCCTAATACCATGTCAGCACAGGAAGGAAATGTCTTCCTCTTGATGGAAAGAACAAATGGGGGAAGGAAGAGAAACAAGGGCCAGCTTATGTGTTCTATGAGAATGAGAGTTGCTTGTTCTTGGGGTACAGGAATTGAAGGACTGTGTATCAGATGGTTTGGGCAGCTATCAAAGAGGCCCTGTTCTTGTATGTCATTTCTTACATACCTGTTGTTTTACTGTTTTAGCATGCAGAACAAAAGTGTAGAAATCCAGTCCTTTGTTTATCTATAGATGCTGGTGTCAAGGCTTGGGAGATGTTCCACACTGGTATCACAACCACAGAGTTCGGGCCCTTGGTGTTCCTCTGAACTGCAGGGAGACTTTGAGGTGGCCCATTAGAGACTTGATCATTGTTCTTCTTCCAGGCACCAGATCAACACTATAGATTCCATTTGGACACTTGTCCCTGTGTAAAACATCCTTCGTTATTTTCTGCATAACTTGCTCAGGTAGCAGAATTTCAGTTTGTATTTCCAGTTCAGTGTTGTTATTTTGAGATGTGATCCTTAGCAACAATGAACCACAGCCCTCATAGTCAGGAATCCATGACCATCCTGGACTCACATGAACAAGCTTCTGTAGCACAGCACCATCATCTGCAGAGGAGACACTGAAGGAGAGAGAGGCATTGGATGTGAGGTGACTTAAACACAGGACACATTGGACAGTGGCAGGATCATCCCTGTTGAGAATATACTACTGAATGTGACTTTCCTTGGAAGATTACAACTAGGATAACTGCCAAAGGGCTCAGGAGAACAGGGAACTGGGACAAGTTCAGAGATGAGAGAAGCAATGGACCCTTTACCTTTTCCAGAATGACTAAAAACTGCACATGAGACGGCCAGGGACTACTAAAAATTGTCAAGTCCATTGACTACTGGATGTCAGCATGTTGTGTGTCTGAAACTTAAAGGAACACCCGGGACTTTAGGATGGAGAGAGGAGAGTTCAGTTGTGCCAATGGTCTTTGTCTCATGCTGACTCTGGGATATAGAGAGTCCAGACCCTCTATTCCCTGTCTGAATTTGGTTCAGGATGACTCTAATGACCACCATGTGCAGATAAAGACAGCAGCAACAAGTCCTAGAACTGAAACAAATGGAGAATAGAATTGACTGGGGGAGGGAAAGTGGCTGAGCCTCCTAATAGATGCATGAGTTAAAAGGTGAAAGGAGACAAGTTCAAGTTCTTCATTGTTCCAAGAGTGAGGAGGAGCTTACACCCTGAAGTGTCTTGCATGCATGCCAGTAAGGGACTGCCTCTGTCCCTCTGGGTTGGATACTTTTCTGACAATTTGGTCAAATTTAAGTCATACATTGTTTATTTTAAATTATGCCCTATTCATTTTCTCGACTCCACCTGATGTACATTGTCCTCATTATTTACTGAATGTAAGTGTTTAGGAAAGTATGGATTGGAGCTTAGCTGGGAGTAGGAAACAGGACACAGAAATCATAAAGAAGCCAATAGAGAGCACCCTTCACGGCCTCTATTGTTGTTTCTGTTACTAAATTTCTACCTTCAGTTACTATACTTGACTTCGCTCAGGATGGTTGTATGCATGAGTTTTAAGTTAAAAACCTTTCCCCACAGCCAAACACACCCCACTGTTCTCTCTGTTTCTTTCAGCAATGTAGAGGGAAAGGCTTTGATAAACACCTTTTGAATTGTAGCTCCATATGAGGGCAGTCTTATCACAGAAGTCTCATGGGAGCTTCCTACATTATTAAAAAAAAAATCTCAGCTGGGTACAAAGCCTCAGGTACTGGCTCCCAGGCCCAGATAAAAGCACACCTTCATTGCTCTTGGCCAAGCTTAAGATCCCCTTCTACATGAATGGTGACCATTTGATATGTACCCATGTCTGGTGTTGGTGCTTATGGGATGGTACACTAAGCCTGAGATCCCCACAGTGGCCACTGTGTGGCCTTCAAGTATTTGAGAGTTCCTAATGAAACAGCAGCTGGGAAAGTCCTTTCTCTCAGCACCGTTCATGAGGCAGCCTTGTTAAAGATGATGAAGATCTTTGAACATCCCAGTGTTGCATGGCTGATTGATATCTGTGCTACTTCCTGAACTGATGGGGACATCAAGTTAATCCTCGCATTTGAACATATATATCAGGACATGAGGACATACCTGCACAAAGCAACGCCACTATGCTTGCCATTTGAGACCTTTAGATCTGATGCACCAGTTTCTAAGTAGCCTCCATTATATTCATGCAAACTGCATTGTTCACTGGGAACCGAAGCCAGAGAACATTCTAGTGATAAGTAATGGGACAGTCAAGATGGCTGACTTTGGCCTAGCCAGAATGTTCAGCTTCCAGCTGGCCCTCGTGTCTGTGGATGTTACCCTCTGGTGCTGTGCTCATGAAGTTCTGCCGTCTACTTATGCAACACCTGTAGGCATGTGGATCATTGGCTGTATCATCAGAGAGATGTTTCAACAGAAGCCTCTCTTCTGTGGAAATTGAAGCTGACCAGTTGGGCAAAGTCTTTGAACTTATTTGATATCCTCAAGAAGAAGACTGGCCTCCAGAGGTATCTCTTCCTCAAGGAGCCTTTGCCCCGAGAGAGCCTTGTCCAGAACAGTCAGGGGTGCCAGACATGGAGGAATCTGGAGGACAGCTGCTGCTGGAAAATTTTACCTTTAACCCACAGAAGCAAGTCTGTGCCTTCCGAGGCATCCCTGCAGCACCAAGACCTGCACAAGGAGGAAAGCGACTGGAGTGAGAAGAGGGGCTGCCTGCCTCAGTTTCCAGACACTTGGTGGGAGGACCTGGATGAAGTGGCAGGCTCTGCCTACTCCTGAGGCCGTGCAGAATCCTCCAACTTTTTACAGAGATCATTTTCACCCTTAAATGACAATCCCTCACTTCTCCTTATAGGTTTACCCCCCCGTACCTCCCTTTTTTCTACACTAAATGTCAAGTGTATTTGTTTTCTTCTCTTCCTGAATCATACTGGTATAGTTTTTATACAGAAAAATAAAAGCAGACAATGAAGTATGGTCTTCAAAAAACAAAACAAAACAAAACAAAGTCCCAGATGAATTGTTCTACAGAGATATGGGATAGCAGGTGAAGGAGAAAAAAATAGCCAGATCAGTATAATCATGCCCCTTTGTAGGTATGACTGGCCTCCAGAGGTATCTCAATCTCAAGGAGCCTATGTCCCCAGAAAGCCTCAGCTAGGGCAGTCAGGGGTGCCAGAGATGGAGGAACCTGGAGCACAGCTGCTGCTGGAAGAAGACTTAGTGTTAGAAAGATAGCAGTGGTTAGGATGCAAATCTTCAAGATTCTTAGGAATAAAAGCCTTTTTGGATCATTCAAAAGATTTACAGCTTTTCTGGGCAAAGTGCAAAAGATGTGCTGTGTAACTACTCCCATCAAACCCACAGGAAAGCAGGTCACACAGGCTGAGTGGTCTCCATGATGGAAGCACTCTGTCTTTCTGTGTTCTCTAAACCTCAGTGCACGGTTCTTGAGCCCAGCAACGAGTTTCCTAACACTGTCAGGCAGACAGAAGCCTGGACTTTCTCTCACACCTGAAGCCCACTTTCTATGTCCGCCAATGGCACTGCTGTCAGCTACATACAATGTCCCAATCCTTCTGGGGCTGACTCTCAGGAGGATGGCTAGTTCAAATGTTGCTGCAGGTTTAGAGTGATACCTAAGGCAACTGGTTATTGTGAGAAACCATGAAGGTGCATCCTAGGTGAGCACATGTGTAGGAATCTGAATAGAGACACTTTGAGTGTCCTGTGGCCTGCACAGTAGCTGCCTGAGACAGCACATTTACTGAATGCTTAGGTAAGCCAGCAACAATGCTGCTGTGTCAGGAGGCTTCACATTTCTGTGTTCTGGAGCAGGCATTTGTTGTGCTCATGGGGAGCACATTTCTTCTTGTTGGTATCAGGGCAAATGATGGGAGGAAAGGACAGTGTAGAATGTGAGAGGTGAGTGTGCTGGGAGAGTCAGTTTGAAGTTCTGTTGCCTTGAGTCTGTTGACTGTGAAGATCCTCTGGCAGCTCCTCAGCCCTGGTTTCAAGATGGTTTGAAAGATTAGAATGCTGCTGTCTGCCTAGGCTCTGAATGCCACAGTGGAGAATATGGTGACATTGAAACCATTTCATCTCTGAGCAATGTAAGACACCTAAAAACTGGGAACCCACATCTGATACCCAATGTAAGAAACATAGCAGCAGTGTGAGAATTCACAGGGCTTAGTACACTGTGCCTTCCAATTGAATTATAGAAAGACATTGATATGGCCACCTTGTACCTCAACCATTGTCACTATTTCAAGCACTAGGTCTCCAAGCATAATCTCTACCTGGATATTTTCCCCACAGACGACAGGTATACATGCCCCCTTTCACTCTGGCTGTACCCACAGACACTTGGTTACTGCTAGTTCAGTTGCCTTAGATCCCACCTAGGCATTCTCCAAAAAGGTTTTTTCCTCAGATGTTAAGTATCAGGGTTTAATCCAGCTGGGATAGAAATAATTTCTGAAAATAAGCTTATAGCACCCCCTAAGAGTGTGGTAAACCTCTAGACCCTAAAGCATTAATAATTCAAGAGCTAAGAATGCAGCCTTGTGGCAATCCTTGTTATTTAAAAATCATTATGTTTAATCTTTACATATCAAGAAAACTTCGACATTTCCATATTACATTTATTTTATATGTATTTTATGCTTATCATAACTAGTAAATTTAGAGTACTATCAAACCTATAAAAATCAATTAAGTACTGAAAAAATATTTTCATATAGTTTTATGCACAAATGCTTTGAAAATCTGTATATTTATCTGTTTTTTTTTAAAATAAGTTTGTTTATTTTTTAAAAGACCTGAAAATCAATTGCAAATAAAAAAGAGAAAGAAAGAAATCTTGTCATCCCGACAGACTCCAAAAAATACATCTTTTTGATTTTTTTCTAATAAGAAGACATGAATAAAACAGAGACAATAAAATTCAGAGCTGAGATGCATCCCCACCTGGCAAACTTGCTTACCTTCTCATCGGGTTTTTCTCACTATCTCTTCCAGGGGAGCCATTTTTTTGGAGAATGGATGTTGTCATTTTTTCCTTCGTGCACAGGGAAAGCAGCAGATGTTGGAGAAGCAATTCCGTATCCACCTACGAAATTTCTTCAGTCGCCCAATCTTCTGACAGGGAGATTTTATTTCAATTTCAGAGTCTTGTGAAGTAGTCGGGAGTGTTTCGATTTCTAATACGTTGTTACACACACATGGGCCAGCCACTGCTCTTGAATGTGGGACACTGCTAGAAGCTCTGCTCTGCTTACAGGGGTAATGCAGAGCAATGGGAGGCAGGGACACACTCCTGGCCAACTTGTGTCCCGATGGTTTCAGTGGAACAGGCCCCTGCTCTCCTGAGGGCCTGATGTGGAGGAGGCCAAAGTTTGGCTCACTGGCCCTTCTCTTTAGGGGAAGAGTATGTGTTGGGGATGCGGATGGTGTAGGACAGGGATCCACAGCCTTGGCTGAAGAGGGAGATCCATGCTTATGCCCTAGGTCTACATGTGCTTTTAATGTTAGATATGCACCCATTGGTGCATCGTATTTCTTTTTGTGCAGGGAATTCAAAATCTGGATGGCATTGTATCCCATGTCACACAGCATATCAATGATTTTGAAGTCTGGGTCTATCTTGGTCGAGATGGTTATTTCGCACTTCCTCACCCATGGATGGTTTTCAATTTCTTCGATGGAAGGCCTCATCTCTGGGGGAACCGTGAGGACTTGGTGGATCAGGTTCTCCAGTTGTCTAGAGAGTAAACGTGGAACAGCATAGGTCCCTGTTAAAATATTTTTACTGATCTCTTTGATGGTCTCTCCTCTAAACGGGAAGAACCCTGCTGTAATAAAAAAGAGCAGCACGCCCAAACTCCACACATCCGCCTTCTTTCCCTCGTAGGGCTCCCTTAATATAAGCTCTGGGGCAAAATATATTCTGGCTCCACGTGGCACTTTCATTAATTTCCCAGGTCTGCATCTCCTGGCTAGGCCAAAGTCTATTATTTTGATATTACCTTTGGCATCTCTTACTATGTTATCCGGCTTGATATCTCCGTGTACAATATCTCGTTGGTGGCAGAATTTTATTCCCGAAACTATCTGTCCAAATGTTTTTTTTGCCTCCTCCTCCGACAGTTGGCCTTGGTCTCTTACTATTTCAAATAAGTTTCCTCCTGGGACATATTCCAATATAAAATGTATGTTACTTGCTGTTTCTAAGACTTGGAAAAGGCGAATGATGTAAGGATGTTGTAGTGTCTCCAATATTGCTCTTTCTGTCTGGATCCACCTGATGTTCTTCTCGCTAATCTGTACCGTTTTGATGGCAACCAGAGCCTTGGTTTTCAGGTGCCAGGCCAATTTCACAGTGCCAAATGAACCCTGGCCAAGTAAGAAACCCACATTATACTGACTTCTCAAAGTCTCTGTTTTTAAATTGCTGTCCATGAGGCTGTTCCCTGTGCTCTGGTGCACAGAGGTTGTGAGATAATACAACCTGAAAATTAACAATCTAGTCAACTCTGAACGAGTCCCACAGGTCACCCAAATCAGCTTCCTGCTCTATCTGGACAAAACTCACAGGCTAGTCCACAGTCTTATACTGAGGACATTCATTCTTCTATCACAGTGGTTCTTTGTGAGGTCAGAGCATGAACTTCACCATGGAGATAGGGTTATCCTGCAGTGTGGCTGTTTCCATTCTGAGCCACAGGGTTATTTCCACTTTCATGAAAATGAGACTATCCTCTATCATCTTCTTCAGCAGATCAAAAGACAGATATTTACTTGTTTAGAAGTTACAGGCTGCAGAGGGCATCTGCTGCACCAGGGAAGTGTTTTAAAGCTGCAGCCAGAGAGAGAGCTTTGGTCAGCTCTGCACCCTCCAGCTTTTTAGGCTCATGAGCCTCCAGTTAGAGGAGCAGCACCTGGGAGGTGCACTGAAGGTCCAATAAGAGAGCCCTTGTTTAGTCCTCTTCAGGATATTTATTGATTAATTTATTTATTCCTATCACTTTCCAAAATAAAGACAGTTTATGATGAGTGCTTGGACAGTTCAGAAGCCTCCCTCTGCAAATAAGGAGGCCCAATCAAAGTGCAATGATCAAACAGGAAGGAAGCACTGGGACTCAGAGCAGGAAGGGCCCTGGGCTCCCCAGTGGGAACAGTTTCTTCTTGCCTCTACTACTTTACTAAAACTCTTCTTCTTGCCTTTGTTCTGGGATCTGTTTCTTTTGTTGCAACCTCCCATTCTTCCTCTGAACTTTGTCTGAAGTTCCTCCTCCTCTTCACTGTTCCTGCCTGTGTTTCTGATAGTTCCTGCATCCAAAATGCTGTCCCCTGAAAGCACCATGGCTGCCATCCTGCTTACCTCTGCCATCTAGATATTCTTCCAGAGTTCCTTTCCAATGATGGGTTCCTGGTCCTTGGATCAGGCAGGGCAGGGGCGCACTTTCTGTGTGCTCTCTGCAGAGATTTCTCTGCCCCCTGGCTAGTCGGAACCCCTTCTCCTCAGGCTTGTATCTCTGGGTCTCTGCTGGTCCTCGTCAAGACTCCTCATTCTCTGATGAACAGCTCTGAACCACCATGTCTACCTTAGGCAGTACCAGTGGTTGCCACCAAGACTCGAAAATTGCCATTGAAACACCCTTCAGTGTGATTTCCTTTGGCTTCTTTGTAATGTAGCCATGTACAGACTGGACATCGTGCTTTATGAATGTGTTAGGCAACAGCTCCTTGACCTCCTCCTTTTTATCAGAGAAGATGGGTGTGTGCCATAGATGACCACTGTGCACTCAGATCACATCCCCAATCCCCACTGCCCTCTCTGTCCTGTGACACTTAATCTCCAGGTGTCCACAGTTATGGCTGCTTCCTGAGTCTTCATCCCTATCAGGTCCAGCTGTTTGTGTGCACATTTTGTGTATTTCTTCAAAACATTAAAATCCCATGAGGTCAAGTTTCAGAGAAAAGGCAGTGTTTGGGGGTTGTCTTCAAAAGCTTTCTTATTTGCCACACATAAAATTTCGTCCACTTGATTAGCAAAACCCATATCCAAATAGTATTACCACAACCTGGGGTTCCGAACAGAAATCACCCCCACTATGCACTCCTTCAAAATGACCACCTTAGGTAGTTCCAACCGAAGAACAAATTACTGATAGCTTTTTGCTGATGTCACTGTAGTCTCTGGTCATTTGATTTGCTAGTTCTCTTCTAGGTCCAGGAATAGAAGTTTTTTTTTTTTTTGTAAGTTGCTTTTCTATACTATCATATCATTGGCAAATAGTGATACCCTGACTACTTATCTGACAAGTTGTATCCCCTTGATTCCATTTTGTTGTCTTATTGCTCTAGGTAGAAGATTGAGGCCTTTTTGGATAGATACAGGAGAGTGGGTCTTGTTGACTTCTCATTCATCTTATTGGGATTGCTTCATGTATCTCTCCATGTTATTTGATCTTGCCTGTTGCTTTGCTCTATGTTGCTTTTATTATGTTTCAGTTTGTGCTTTCAATTCTCGGTCTTTCTAGTACTTTTAACATGAATGCCTGCAGTATTTTGTCAAATGCATTTTCAGCATCTAGGGAGAGAACCATGTAATTTTTTTCCTTTGGTTCATGTATGTAGTGGGATAATTTAATATATTTTCATATATTGAATGACTCTTACATCCCTAGGATTAGGGCTAATTGATCGATTATGGTAAATGGTGCTTGAGATGTTTTCTTGGATTGAGTTTGTAAGAATAGTAATGTGTATTATTGGAACAACATTCATAATCAGAATTGGTCTGAAGTTTTCTTCCTTTGTTGGGTCTTTGTGTGGTTTAGGTATCAGAGTAATCATGCTTTCATAGAATGAATTAGGTATTGTTCCTTCTAATTCTACTTTAAGGAATGATTCTATTTTCTGGAATTCTTTTTTATGGAACACATGGAGTGTTGATGTTAGGTCTTTCTTGTAGGACTGGTAGAATTCTGCTCTAAAGCCATCTCTGTTGGGCTTTTTGAGTTGGGATGTTTTTAATACCTTCTTCTATTCCTTAGGGGATATGGGACTGTTTATATAGCTTATCTGCTCTTGATTTAACTTTGGAACTTGCAGTCGTGAAAATAATATATTTCATCTAGATTTTCCAATTTTGTTTAGTACAGACTTTTGTTGTAGGATCTGATGATGTATTTGAATTTTCTGGGTTTCTCATGTTACTCTTTTCATTTCTGATTTTGTTAATTTGGATACCTTCTTTGGGTCCTTAAGTTAGGCTAGGGATTTATCTCTCTTGTTGTTCTCAAAGAAACAGATTTTGGTTTTGTTGATTCTTTGTTTCATTCTCTTTGTTGCTATTTGGTTGGTTCTGGCCCTGTGTTTGACTATTTCCTGGCATCTACTACTCTTGTGTGTGTTAGCTTCCTTTTGTTCAAGAGTTTTCAGATGTGCTGTTAAATTGCTAGCTTAAGATCTCTCTGATTTCTTTACCAAGGTACATATTTCTATTAATTTTCCTCTTAGCCCTGTTTTCATTATGTCCCATAAGTGTAGGTATGCTGGGTCATCAGTTTCATTAAATTTCAGTAAGTCTATAATTTCTTTCATTATTTTTTCTCTGGCCAATTTACCACAGAGTAGAGAGTTGTTCCGTTTCCATAGATATGTGGGTTTTTCTGGTATTTTCATTATTCTTGATATCTAGTATTTGTCAGTGGTGATCTCATAGGATGCACTGGACTGTTTCAATAAACTTGTATTGTTTGAGGCTTGTTTTGTGACCAATCATATGGTCAATTTTTAAACAGAAACCATGGCCAGATAAGAGGGAGATATTTCTTTTGGTTTTAGGTTGAAATGTTCTGTAGACACTTGTTAAATCTATTCGGTTCATGACCTCTCTTAGTTTCATGGTATCTCTGTTTAATTTCTGTATCAAAGTCCTGGACATTAATGAGAGTGAGGTATTTAAGTCTCCCAGTATTATTGTGTGAGATTCAATGTGTGTTTTGACCTTCAGTAAAGTTTCTTTTATGAGTGTGGAATACTTTGGTTTGGGGCATCAATGTTCAGGGAGTGTTTTTTTCTTTCTTTTTTTCTCTTTTTTTGTTAATGTCTCTCTCCAGCCTCCCATGCTAAAGATGTACGAAGTATGTAGTCAGAGCCTAAATAGTTATTTTTGTGAAGAAGTTCCTGACACAACTCTCTCCACAGTATAGTGCTGTTCATCAATAGATTCTCTTGAAGCAGGGTAGGACCATCTAGAGAAAGGGCTCCTGGAAAGATCATTTCTGTTAGTGGAGATGATCTTATTTTGGTTTCCAGATCTCCTGTCCCAGGATTAATCATCACTGGTCATTCCAGCTTTAGGATGACCTACTGCCCTCCACTGGTTGTCATTCTTGCCTGCACTTTCATGAATAGCTTAAAAAAGAGTCATAGACACAGCCAGAGAGAGTCAGAAAGTGAACGAGAGGGAGAACTAAATATAATGTTTTGGAAACAAAGGAATAGACATTTAGTGTAAAGTTCTGTAAATAAGCACTTTATATATTTTTAATTTTATGCCAATCTGTGTGGCATGGTGAGAAATCACACTGTCCCATGAGATTCTATGGAGCAAACTAGGTAAAAGACCCTCATCTAGAGGACCTTTACCTGAGGAGGCCCCAGGACCCAAGAACCAGCTGAGACCACTGGATGCAAGTCACAAGAGGGTTTATTGCTCCCATACAGGTGTCCGTGGGTGACAGCCTATTTGGAGGACAGGCACGCCGGACAAAGGGACAGTTTTCTTTTCATAGTGCTTGTGGGGCAGATGTGAGGGACAGAAGCAGAAGCATAGTTACAGGGTTCTAATTGGTTAGTTTAAATGTGGTCAAGGAGTGAGTCTAAGGACACGGTTCCAAAGACACTGATCCTGGTGTCAGCTGGGGCTGCAGTTTTTCTGAGAATAGCTGCTTTGGGCTTCTCTGAGAGCAGTTGCCTTATAGGGCTTATTTGGGGGCTTTCTGTTCTCTGTCTGTTGCAAGCTGGCTGCCCATCAGTATCTTGTTTGGCCACCTGGGCCATGACCTGGCCCGCCCTGTGTGCACAGCCTTGAAGAAATGGCGTTATTGTTGCTAAGCAGGGGTCTTTCATAGGGGCTACATTTCATCCACTGAACAAGCATTTGTCCATGCAGGAAGAATATATTTAATCAAAATGGACAAAGATAACCGATAAGTTAATCTTGAATTTCAATTTATTCCTATAAGATGATATGGGTGTGCTAGCAAGACAATGCAGTTGAAAGACAGGATGCTCTTTCACAGGACTCACATGGTGGTTCCAGGCCCTACATTGTGGCTAACAACATCTTTAATCTCCAGGTCCAGTGGATGAACACATTCCTCTACTGTCCTCACATACCAAGGGCTGGAATGGCCTGCCGTCATGTAGGCAAGGAAAACACTCATTGATGCCAAGTGAAAATTTAAAAAAAAAAATTAAAAAGTAAAGAAAAAACATAAGTTCCTGCCTTAATGGGCAGGAATAAAAGAAACATTGACTACTAGAAAGCAAACAGGTTAAGAGGAGGACATGTCAGTCCTATGGCTTTTTCCTGGGTACTCCCCTTCTTGTCCATATTACCTCTCACCTACAGAAAAATCTAACAAAGATCAATTAGTGCTTGTAGAACTCTTGATCTCAAGACCTGCTTTAGTGCCAGTCCTGACTTCCTTTGGTGATGAACAGTGATATGGAAGTGTAAGCTGAATAAACCCCCTTCCTCCCCAACTTGCTCCTTGATCATGATGTTTGTGCAGGTGATAAACCCTGACTAAGACAATATGTTCAAAGGAGCCAATCATAGGTCTTCCACAAGAGCAATGAGAGCTCTTAACCACATAGTCATTTCCCCAACCCTGTTTTCTTTCTTTTTTTTCTTTGAAAATATATGCACATGTATATATGGTGAGTTTATTCCTTCTGTATCTTACTCTCTTCTTTATTATGAACATATTTTCTGTTCTTTTACAACTTTATTTTACAAATCAAAGACAAATGTACAGATTTTAAGCATTTATGCATAAAAGTATGAGAATACATTTTTGTCTGTACTTGATTTTTTTTAAAGATTTGATAGGATGCACTACAATCTTAGTAATTACAATGAGCATAAAGTACCTGTAAAACCAGATGTAACCTGGAAATAGTCAAAGTTTTTCCGGTGTGTAAAGAATAAGCATAAAGGTTTTTCCTCTTCTTTTTTTCCTTTAATTTCATATAGTCTGTGGGTTATTTCTGGGGTGTTCAGAGCTTTCTGGGGCTAGTATCTAATTATCAGTGACTGCATATTATGTTACTTCTTTTGTGACTGGGTTACCTCATTCAGGATGATGTTCTCTAGATGCATCCATTTTCATAAGAATTTCACATTTTCAAACCATTGGTCCCGATTTTCTTCATAGACAATTTTATTGGATATTTTATGTCTTTACAGTACAAATGTTATCCCCTTTCCCTGTTCTCTTATCCTGTCCCCTGAAGGCTCATTGTAACCCCCTCACATGCTTCTGTAAAAGTGCTCCCACTCCCAATCACACAATCCCACCTCAACCACACTGGCGAAAAGGTGCCTTCACAGACCGGACCATGGGCTTCTTCTTCTATTGGTGCCAGTCAATGCCATCTTATGCTAAATATGTCACTTGATCCATGGATCCCTCCATGTGTACTCATTGGTTTGTTGTTTGGTACATGGGAGCTCTGGGGGTGGGTCTAGTTAGTTGATACTGTTTTTTTTTTTTTTTTTTTTTTTTTTTTTTTTTTTTTTATGGGGCTGTAAATCGCTTCAGCTACTTCAGTCCTTTCTCTAACCTTTCTCTAATTCCTCCATTGGGTCTCCTTGTACAATTCAATGATTAACTGCAATCATCCTTATCCCTGGAGACATACCTATCAGGCTTCTATCATCAAGCATGTCTTGACTTCAACAATAGTGACTGATTTTGGTGGCTGCATATGGGATAGATCTCGAGATGTAGCAGTCTCAGTGTGACCTTTCCTTCAGGCCCTGCTCCCCTTTTGGTCAATGTCATTCCTCCTGTGAGTATTTCTTCTCTCTTCTGAAAGGGACTGATGGATCCACATTTTGGTCTTTCTTCTTCTTGAGCTTCATATGGTATGGGAATTGTTTCTTGGGTATCCCAAGCTTTTGAACTAATATTTATTAATTGGTGAGTACATACCATGGATGTTCATTTGTGAATGGGGTACCTCACTCAGGATGATGCTTTCTAGCTCCATCCATTTTCCTAAGAATTTCATGTAGTCATAGTTTTTAAGAGCTGAGTAGTATTCCATTGTGCAAATGTACCATATTTTCTGTCTTTATTCCTGTTGAATAACATCTGGGTTCTTTCCACCTTCTGGTTATTATAAATAAGGCTTCTGTGATTGTAGTGGAGATCATAATCTTGTTAAACGTTTCTGCATCTTTTGGGTATATTTCTAGGAGTGGTATAGTTGGATCCTCATGTAGTACTATGGCCAAATTTCTGAGGAACCACCAGAGGGATTTCCAGAGTGCTTGTAGCAGCTTCAAATTTAACCAGCAATTATGGAGTATTCATCTTTCTCCACATCATTGCTAGCATCTGCTGTCACCTGATTTTTTTTTCATCTTAATTATTCTGACTGGAGTGAAGTGGAATCTCAGTGTTGTTTTCATTTGCATTTCCCTGATGACTAGGAATGTTGAATCATCCTTAGGTGCTTCTCAGCCATTTTTTATTCCTCAGTTGAAAATTTTTTGTTTACCTCTGCATCCCATTTCTACTAGGATTATTTTGTTCCCTGAAATCTAATTTCTTGAGTTCTTTGTATATATTAGATATTAGCCTCAATTGGGTGAAGGATTGGTGAAGACCCTTTCCCAATCTGTTGATTGCTGTTTTGTTTTATTGACATTCTTTGCCTTACAGAAGTGATGCAATTTTATGAGGTCCAATTTCTTAATTCTTGATTTTATAGGATAAGCCATTGGTATTCAGTTAATGGAATCCTCCCCCATGTTCATGTGTTTCAGGGTCTTGCCCAATTTCTTTTTATCAGTTTTAGTGTATCTTCTTTATGTGGAAGTCTTCTACCCACTTGAACTTGAAATTTGGATGAGGATAGTTGCATTCTTCTACATGCTGACCTTCAGTTAAACAGCACCATTTATTGAAAATGCTTTCCTTTGGATGATTTTAACTCCTTTGTCTAAAATCCACTGACTATATGTATGTGGATTCATTTCTGGACCTTCAACACTATTCCACGGTCTTCCTGCCTGTTTGTGTATCAAGACCATGCACTTTTTATTATGTGGATCCTTTCAGTCCATGAGCATGGAAGATCTTTTCATCTTCTGAGATCTTCGTCAATTTCTTTCTTCAGACACTTGAAGTTCTTGTCATACAGATCTTTCCTTGCTTGGTTAGAGCCACAACAAAGTACTTTATACTAATAGGGACAAATGTACAGGGCAAGTTTCTGATTTCCTCTTCCCACTCATGTGTTGGAGCTCTTCCTAGCTTATTTCTTTTCTGAGCTATAGTAAACAGTGCAGCAATGAGCCTGTATGACTGAGTATCCCTGCTTCATATTGATGGATCAACCAGCAGTCCCATTTTACTTGTTCTGAGGAAGTTTCCTCTTTTACACGGGAGTCACTGATGATTGTGAGTCACTACTTGTGTGCTGATACTGCAACCCAGGTCGTTGGCATGAGCAGACAGTATTTTTCACTCTTGAGGTGTCTCTCAAATTCTTACAATGTAGGGTTCATGGATGGCCTGATGCATGACTTGGATCTTTAGTCAACATTTGGTTAGGAGCTAAACTCAGGTATTTTATTAGAACAATGATAGCTCTTAAAAACTTAACCATTTTTTTTGCCCACAAATGTTCAGAAAAGGTTTTGCACATGAATATTGTGGAGTATATTTCTTTTTTACCTCACTCACCTCCCTTTGTCACCCACTTCCCATCACATTGGTTCCATTGTCTCCATATTACACAAGATTACGTCACCTTTATGTATGTATGATGACTTAATATGTTCATATAGAATTCAGGACTGTGGCTAGTTTGATATACTTAATGTGATTTTCCATGACTGCTTCCATTGTCCAGATAATGACTTCTGCTAATCCCATCTTGTATGTGTACTATATTTCATTTGTCCACAGCTCTGGAGATGGGTGTCTGGTTTCAATTGTTTGGTGTCATACTTCGTAGTGTAGTGAGCAATGATATGCAATACCTACCTCTGTGCTATGTTGGCATCCATTATATACCATAGAGTAGTACAGCTAGGTCATATTGACAATCTGTGTGTTCTGAGAAACCTGCATCCTGATTCACACAGTCACTTGACCAGCTCACATTAGCATTACCAGTGTCTAAGGCCCTGTTGTCTACCACATTACCAGCATTCATTGTTCTGTTTTCTTAGTAAACAATAATTTGGTTAATATTTAAAAGTTCAAAGGGCATGTCTCAAACATATTCATCTCCCCTTCTTCCAAGTGTTACCAAAAATGCATTGGCATTCCTACCCAACATCCTCTGTTTTGTGACATAACCAGAGGGGGTTATTGAATTCCAGTCCCAGCATGACAAATATGTTTCTGGTGGGCTGTGCCTTTACTAATTTCTCCTCTCTTGTTAAATCCTTACATTCCATTCTTTAGTTTAGCAACCAATTCCATTAGCTTATTTCACTCTGTCTTCTTTCTGAGGCTCCTACCCAGGTCCAGTTATCATAGAATTGAACTTCAGCAATCAGAATCCGCTTTTAACTCACCTATTTGCCATGCCCAGTAACAACAATCCAGTGTATTCTACCCATTGTAACCTTTTCCTGTTGAAAATCTGAGATATTGATTATTTGCTGTTGTGCCTGAGTGAGTCAGAAATTAGCCACTTTAAATCAACAGTGAAAAACATGTGTGTTTAAGTGTGCATTTGTGGTCTCAGTTTAATCCTCTTCCTGTAGTGAGCATTCTCTATTCCTCCTGTGTGTTGTTCCCTTCAAAACATTCCCTGTGAATATGCAAAACATAAATCTACCCACTGCATATAGGAAACAAAGAACATAGTATAGATACCACAAAGTCTAGCTTTGTGATGCAATGACAATTATTCCCAGGGATATGGAGTGGAAGGTGACTCAATGGAAGAGAGAATCAAAGACAGAATCATCATCAAAGCTAGTCCCTGAATGGGTTACAAGCTTACTAAAGCTGGGAACTTGGAGCACACTTCACAGTCTGAGAGTAGCTTAATAGGTAGATGAGTACCTGTTACAAGTAGCAGTTTGTTTAAACTTTTTCCAGGCAGCATGGCAAGAGGTGGTCTGGTTTCAGTTGTCTTTGTTCCTTGTTTTGTGTGAGAGAGACTCTGAGGGCTTTGGGTTGATTACAATCTGAAAAGGAGAGATCTAAAGAATCTGGTCAGTTTCAGGAACTTCCTAAAGCTATTTGGCACTGTTTCCCTTCCAGGTTAATTCACTGCAGAAAAAAATGTTTCAATCTCTCAGGCAAAGTATACAGAAGACACATACCTGATACCACTCAACTCTGACAAGTTGTTTGGTCTTCCTCTTCAGCACATTTTCCTATACTTCTCCTCTTCATATTCATATTCTTCCTCTCCCTCACCTTCCTGTTAGTTCCTCCTCATGCTCCTTTCCTCATTCCTTACCTCCTCATCATGTTTCTTCTTGTCTTTCTCTCAGGTCCATATTTTATTACCCAATGAACCTAAGTCATGAAGTCAGGGTTGGGGATCATTGCCCTCTCAGGGATTGCATCAAAGAAAAGACTTTCCCTTCCCTATCCCCTGTCAAGTGCCAGCCATTTCTCAGCTTGTAATTGGATTTCTTGTCCAAGTCCTCAGTTCCCTATTCATGAGATTCTTCCTGGTGAGCTTGCTTAGCTCTCATGCATGCTGTAACCATCACTGTGTGTTTCTACTTCCAACAAATTGGTGGTGTCCTTAATGTAAACTACAACTGTGGCATTTACAGTCTTTTTAGCTCTCATCCCAAAGATCTCTGAGCTTTATCCTGGTTGACATTATAATATTTTTGTGTATGTCTCTCTCTATGTGTGTGTGTGTGTGTGTGTTTGTGTGTGTGTTTGCATGTGTGTGAGTGTGTGAGTGAGTGAATGTCCCTGCATATGCCACAATCCTCCTATCTTCCATTCCTCCCTATTCCATTCTTCACCCTCGCCCACGTTCCCCAATCTCAGGTTCAGTATTTTTCTGTGGAAGCTGTAGTATGTCACCATTTGCTCCACACATTTTTGCCTGTACATTTTCATTATGATGCCTGTTTGGCATTGCATGCTATTTCAGCTACTCTATCAACACTGGAATTTCAATGGGACTCTTCTCTGGTATCTTGTTATCATGGAGATTATCTATATTATATAAATCCTGGAGTTCTGGACGTGTAGAACTGGCCACTTCATGTACTACAGTAGTTCACCAATGATCTAGATATTGGTGTGGGACAATCCAAATGCCTGGATCTGTGCATGATAATTATCTGAGTTTGTCATGTTGTGAGCTCTAGCCCCCTTCAATGGCAGTGCCTATGCAGTATTCCTTGCAAAGAGGGAGAGCTCTACCCTACTGCCTAGGTGAGGTGCCAGTCCCAGTGTTCCAAGTATTGCAGTTAAGGAGGTCATGGATGTTCCTTGACAGTGACCACAGGGCCATCTCTCCTGCCTGCCATAGATGTCAGTGGATGAATGAGCAGAGAGGGGTCTCTCCCTCATCTTTACTATTGCATAGTATACAAGAAGCAAGACCCTTGGGGGCTGCTCATACACAATCTTTATGTACAGGGCTAGCTCTGATGAACTTCCCGAGCACGATCCGGGGCCTGAACTCCCCAGTGTTGTAGTAAGTGAGTGGCAGGGGCAGCTCTCTTGCTCTAGTCACACCAGAATCAAGTCTTGTCCTTGCCATAGGTGGTGAGGTACAAGGACTGAGCAGGGTGTCTATTTCTTTTCCACAGCGCTAGATTGGCAACAGGTGGCAGCGCCACCTCTCCCACACTTTCTCTGACTGAGGGCACACACTCTCCCCAACTGTGAATATGGTTTATCATTGGAGCTCTTGCAGATGGCTATAAAGAATGCCACGAGGCACTCTTGTGCAGTACCTGACATACCCCATGGGGAGTTTTCCTGGACAGCATGCATATGATGATTTTTTTTAGCAGGAAAATCTCCAGACCTTGTTTGAAACAGATTGTCCTTGTTTTGCAGTCAGATACCCCACTGATGATTTTGAACCTTATGACTAGGCTAAACCAGCTATACTGACCAGTTTTTCTCTTTTGAAGTGTGGCTTTCTTGTGCAAGACCACTCATACTTGCCCAGAACACAGCTAACTAAAACTTGCCCTTTTTCTCAGGGGTCTTACTAACTTTGGATAGTCATATCGCTCAGGAAAAAACAAAACTTGTACCTGGTTTTAGCCCCACTTGGTAACACTGACATTCCTCCCTCCTGCATGGTGAGTTCTGCTTCCCAACTATGACTTTTTAGTATTTGTCTTGTTTTAAACCAGAGAGTGAAGCCGCAAAAAAAGAGTGTATTTTCACCATTCCCCAGGCTTGTCTTTAACCTGGCTTTATGCCCAATACTTACCAGGATTATGAGGCCCCGGAAAATGTTTGTCCAAATCAAAATAGAATTTTTGGGGGGCTCAAAATGTTGCTTTTATTGTGAGGTTGGCCTCAGCTCTTGGGAATGAATCTTCAAAGGTTTAAACTGTTTGAGCATCTAAGTAGGTCCTGAAAACTGGAGATTGTTCAAAAGGTTTAAAACAACCATGAGTGTGAAAGAGAAAAGCAAAGAAATAATAAAATAGACCTCAGATTGAGAAGCCATAGATACCAGGCAAGAAATAGGACAGATGGATGACTGGTCCTATGACACTGACACTACAGAGGGTGTAATTGCTTGTTGAGTGGGCCTTTCTCTGTAGCAACAGCGATGGATTTATAATGCTCAAATAATCAGGCACTTTTTTTGGAATAGCAGCATATCCAGTACTGTTAACTTTGGCCTAGCCAGCCTGCTGCCAGACATTAACTTGACAGAGCCTCTTTGAGAGGACAGAGGAACTGTGGCCATCAAATTCCCTCAACCTAGATGGGGAGACATAAGGCAGTGTCTTTGTGATGCTGCACTGGGTGCAGACAAGTTGTCTAGCCATGAAGCATTCTGGGGGAAAGATACATTCTACCTTCTTCCCCAGGGCATGTCACTTAAGTTCTAGCTGCTCGACCTTGTAGCTCAGCTCATCCAGATGGGAATAGCAGTTTGTTTTCAGCTTGTATTGGAGCCATGGTACCTCTTAGTGAATATCTCTTTAGCTGCTGCAGGTGGAAAAGACAAGCCCCATTATTTGAACATCATGCAACATGAGACCTGGAAGGATGGAGTGCTTCTTCTCCTAGGTATATGTGCACAAGACTGGCAGGCTGACATGTTTGTCAAGGAGAAGGTCTGTGGGCCTCTGACTATTGACGTGGACAGTGCACCTGGTAGCTTTTGCTATGGTTTCTCCCCTTGTTGACTTGGCATGGAAAGAATTCTCACAGGTCCTCTATCTACCAAATGTCGCTCACTGACCAGGGGATTCTCTATAGCTTCCCAAATAATGCTTAATATTAAGGCTTTGCCAAAAACGTCTGAGGTTTAAAACCTAGCTATTAGAATTCTTTTACTGGGATACCAGACTTTTACCACAGATATTCTAACTCCCAAGACAGGAAGTCACGTAGAGTAGGTACTGATAAGATATTTCAAGTATGAAATGGATGTGAGGCTAGAACCTGAGATTACCTGTGTCTGTCAGTTTGTGAACAGTTGTATGACTCACTGTTTTGGCTCAGAACTTTTTATGTGGTTTATCCCAAATAATGCTTCACTTGTTCAGAAAAACATCTGAGAGGGGTCTTGGCTCTAATCTGTGTTTGAACAGAAAATGAGTGAAAGGATCACATTCTCTGATGATGAACTGGACTATAGGTTTTCTATCCTCTTGTCTGCTGGGCCTGGGGAAACTGGGTTTGGCATCTAATGCGTGGTATAAGGTCAGTAACCATATGGAATGTTTGGGTGGATTATTTAAAATCTCTCTTTATATGTCTCTGTATAGAGAGAAATAGGAAATTATTGCTTACTCTCCTGATCTTGAGCATGGTTGGATCTCGGAGCTCAAACAACTCTACCAAGTAGTACATCAATATCAATATCCAGAGTGCCATAAAACCTCTAGATGGATGTAACACGGTTTAGTGGGTAGGAATGTATTTTCAAGAAGTAAGAGGATGACTCATACCCATGATTCTCACAATCATGCCGGCTTGGGTTCCAATTTCTGTGTGGCTTCAAAAGGCTGTACCAAAAGGCAGCTTTGTGCCTTTTCTGAGATTAGACCCACCTGCCTTGTCTGGAGCCATTTTGTCTGCTTTTGTGAAAGTTTCCCTATAAGGCAGAGTCAAGTCAGGCCAGGTTTATACTGGCAGATTTCCTAGTTTACTGAGGCATGGAAAGATAAGAGGGGATACACTTGAAGCTGATGTCCAGGAAATCAATTTTTTAATCTTGGAGGACAGAACAGGGAGAATAAAAAGGCCACCAGATGCTTAGAGATATTGAATATATGTCGGCCATTTTCTCTGCTAGCTTGGGACTTCATTTCCCATGATACTTTTAAGTATAATTAGTCTCTGGGAGCACTGGATCATCTGGTCAGCTGATGTTGTTCTTCCTTCCATTGCAATCCCCTTTCCTGCTCTAGTCCTACTGATAGCTCCCCCACCGGTGTCCCTGATTTCAGTCTGAAGGTTAGCTTCAAGCATCTACATCTAAATTGCTTTCCAGACCTTCAAATGAACAGCCCAACCAGTCACTTTCAGAAAACACCTCTAGTTAAAGGCAACAGCATCACGTTAATGTCTGCAGACAGGATGGATTCACAGGTATGAAAGACCCTGGATGGCCCTTCCTATATAGTTTCTGCTCCATTTTTTTCCTTACTCTTTCTTTGGATAGGAATATTTCTGGGTTAAAATATTTGAGATGGGTGGCCCATCCCTTGATTGGGGGCCATGCCTATCTACTGCAGGAGTTCTCTAAAGGTCCTATCTCCATCATCTCTGCACATTTCGGCTAAAATCCTTCCCACTGAGTCCTAGGAGCCTCTCATTTTCCTGTTGTCTGAGGCCCTCCAGTGGCTATTTCCAATTCCTCAACACTCCCCCTCCCTAGCTACATATTATTTGATGTTCTGATGTTCTACACCTTTCTCCCATCTCCTCCAGGACCTCATTCTAACCCCTCATTTCCTTTGCCTCCTCTCTTTCCAAGGTCCTCCTCTCCCTTCACCTCCTGTGATAATCCTATTACTCTCAATGCAGGACTGAAACATCCAAGGGAACACACAAGGTGAACTGCAGGACAACATCCTTACAGGGATCCACAAAGTTCAATGTGAAGGTCACATGGCTATAGAGATGGTTAACATGTGCCTTGTGTGTAGAAATTTTGATGTGATTTGAACAATGGTTCCGTGTTGCTAGTGTGAGATGCTGCTAGGGAAAGTTATCATCAGGGAAACACAAGGTCCCTTCTTGATTTTATTGTTGTCCATGGTGTGCCTAAGCTGCTCAAGTTGCCTAAATGTCAAATAGCAGAACAGAGATGCCATGAAGATGGGATGGTTTCAGTGCTGCAATAACATTGCACCTCTGGGGCTCAGTGCAGATGAGGAAGAAATGCCCATTTTCACTCATGACAGATGTTCCTCTGACAACTGAGCTAGGTTGAAATAATAGATAACCCTATGGAGAGCATCCTACACAGACTCAATTATATGTTTGTTTTAGGATGGAAGGCAGACATAAGAGCAAGATAACCTGTTTGATGGGTCTTTCTGCCAAAGAACCTGGGAAGCTAAAATGTGTAAGAGAAAAGTTAAAATAGATTCAATAGAAAATATTACATCTAGGGACCTGACTAAAGATTAGTTCTAATTAAAACACACCTAATACAAAGAACCTGAATCTGACAGGCACTTCACAGTAAGTTGGATGTCTGTCCTACTGACTTCTCCATTGCTGTGGTAAGATCTCTTGGCAAAAGACACATGGGAGACAAAGGGTTTGTTTTAACTAACAATTCTAGCTTGAAGTCTATCATTGTGGCAAAATTTCGGTAGCAAAGGCTTGAGACATTTGGTGAGGCCTCATCCACAACCATGAACAGATAAATGAATGTATGTAGGCTCAATGGCTTCTCTGATTGTTTGTGCTCAGTTCAACTTCTCCACTTACAGTTCATTACCCTGTGTATATAGAAAGTTGCTACCATCAGTGAGATGAATCTTCCTACAGAATTAATTTAATTAAAATAATCCCCTTTAGTCATGCTTACAGGCACAACCAATGTAGTCAGTCCCTTACTGATATGATGCTCTTTTTAGGTGATTCTGGGTTGTGTCCAATTGACAAGGCTAATTACTCACCATGATGACATTATTTTGTAGGTGAAAGATACAAAGCCTGGAGAAATAATGGGTTTTAGGCCAAGACTGCACAGGGAGCCCTCATGCTATGACTATAAACCCTCTTGCTCAGGGATTATCAACATTGTTTCCATAATACTGGTTGTGGTAGATGGAATGAGAGTGGCTTCTGTTACCTCACATGTTTGAATTCTTAATTAACTGTCAGTGGTACTATATAGGAAGGATTAGGAGGTGTGGCCTCGATTGAGACAGGATTACTCCCGGGGATTGTCTTTTTAGGTTCAGAAAGACCATGCCATTCCCAGTGACCACTGGCTGCCTCCCAATAGTTTAAGCCCTCAGCTCCTGCTCCAGCACCATCACTGTCTGATTTCCTGATCTCATGCTTCCCACCATGAGGGCCCTGGACTATAATCCTATGGCACTGGATCCCAAATAACTCTTCCTTCTGTAAGTTTCATCGGTTGTGATGTCTCCACAGCAACAGAAATGTGACTAACTATGATGCAGTATCTAGCTGCTGACATCCTGGCTACTCCCCTGTCTGCTTATTTAGTTGGTTGAAAGGAATTGGGGAATCCATGCATCTTGAATTTTAATCGGGAAGGTGCTTAGAATGTACAGCCAAGCATGGGATTGTGTTCCTGTCAAAGTGTTTTCATCTCCTGACCCACAGGATGGGGCCTTCCCCTATTTACCTTGCTGGAGCTGATTCTGGCTGAGACCTGGAGAAAAATTTATTAGGCCTTGAGTGTGACACGATCATCTGAAGCTTCCATGCACCATAATGATGAGCAACGCCCTCTGTCATCTGCCTCCTCTGAGGAAGAATGCAAGAACTCATAAACTTATTTTACTGGTTGCCATGGGAATTTTTTGCAGTGTCAGCAGAAATGCTCCACAATACACAAAGCTAGCAAAAAGCTCCCCCAAGTCTCTAGCTCAGAATCCCCCTCAGCCCTAGACTGAAGCACAGTATTGCAGAGCCTTTACTCTGTTATTCAAGAAACAAAACATACACTATGAGATTCTTTGCTATCACTCACCTTACTAGGGTTCAGAGGGGAAATAGATTGCAACCACCTGTCCAAGTGGAACAGGCATGGGAGTAGATGGACTGAAAATTATTTCCCCGCTGACCATCTTTGAATAGTCTCCAAAGCTCTTTGTTTCTTTATCTCTCCAACTGCTAAAGTAGTACTAATCCCTCAGAATGGGGATGATGTGTGTTCTCAACAGCATTGTATTCCATGCTTAGCAATTTGACTGTTTTTAATTATGTGTAACTGTGTGAGCACACATTATTATGAGCATGTTATAGATGACATGTGGAGTTCACAGGATAACTCGGATGCTGGTTCATCTTCTCCTTCTACATTGTTTGACCCAGGTCTTTGTTTTCTTCTGGTGCACAAAGGCTAGTTTCTGGATATTCTTCAGAATTTACCTTTTATCCTGCCTCTCAAGCCCGAGAGTTACAGGTGTGATACCAAACCTGAACTTTTACATAAATTCTGAGGATGCAGATATAATACCTCGTCCTGGTACCATTAATCCATTTTGCCATGTTATAGTGCATCTTCAATCATGTAGAGCTATTAAAGAAATTTCGAAAAATTAAGCCTTCCAATCATCTAAAAAAATCTTGCTATGTATAGAAAACATAACAGTTCTACCCTTGCTGACAAGCAAAGCTGAGATATATCCCAGGAATTCCTGACCTGTTGGGAGATAGAAACCAGGCTTCATCCACAGCTTGATCAGTAGCAAACTATACATAACGAATGTGAAATACTTGCAATATCTAAACTTTACAGTAAAGAGGTTTTTCTCTAGAATAGTTCGTTATACAAAGAGCTAGCTCACTTTTTTTTGTTTAGTCCTGCTAAGAACAGTATATCTGGGTTCTTTTCAAATATAAATATAATTTTCAAATGCTAATACTACCACCATCTTTGGTTATGATATTTTTGGAGTGATGAAGGAGTGTACACATATCTGTTATCATGTGTAACAGATCCGTGTTCTGCACTGTTCACTTGCTGTTGTATGTGGCAATCTTTCCTCCTGAATCTTTCAAGGTCTTGGTACAAAGTAATAGAAATGGTTGGGTGACAAATACAAGACAGTGGATACAAGCAGAGATGGGGATTCACAATGGAAAATGATAGGGTGGTACAGGGGTAGCCAGAAGGATGAACCTTGAGAAAAGGGCAAAAACCGTGGGAGCCATGGGTCTGACCACCAAGAGTCGGAAGTACACAGTCCAGTCTCTGTATAATGCCACACCTGTCACTGTCACACAGAGCAACCTCCTGTCCAAATTATCCTTCTTGTGCTACTTAGGCTAACATTTTGTCCTGAGACTAGAGGTAAATGGTAGATGGGGAAACTATGGAGAGTTCTGACCTGTGGAGTTGCCAAGACGTTACTCCTTGAAATTTTACCCCCATGAAGATGCTGAGGTACAGGGACTGGAGATATGGTCCAGGGCTTGAGTGTGTTGTCCTTCTATAACAGAGGCCTGAGTTCAGTTCCATGCACCCAATATGCAGGTTCACAACAGCCTGTAAACCAACTCCAGGGAATTCTCTTCCTCTGGTCTCTGCAGGAACTCATGTTCACAAGCCTACACACACATAACTAAAAATAAGGAAATCTCTTTTTAAAAATATGTGGAAGGAAAAGTAATTGACATTTCTAGAAAGCTATCTTTTACGTGGTCCTCATTTGACTGCTGACAAAGTTTCAGAATCAATAAATTGGCATGGTTCACCTCACAAGATCTTGTACAACTTACAGGACCAAAGCCGGTGATTTATGAAGTCTTCCACATTTTCTCCATATTTAAACACCATTTGAGGTGAGAACAGTAGGAGAAAAAGGATTGGTTTTTCTTGGTGTGATGACTGTTGCAGACCCTTTTATTATTCAGATTTAGTAGATGAATTAAAGTGCTAGGTGGCACTGAGCTCCGTGCATGGCAGATGAATATCATGAATGCAAACTTTTTGATGATGTATACTGAACACTGGCCACCATACACTGATGTTTCCATGGAAACCACTACAGCTCCTGCATCTAACCTCTACCTTTTCTTATTTATCGTGCAATAAAACATGAATACTTGGGCCGTAATTTCTTGGCTTATCATCTAAACCTCTGTCCCACTCCTTCTTTCGTCATAAATGTAAGGTTCATAAAGTCATTGTCTTTAATAGCTGAGTAGTAATCCATTGTGTAAATGTACCACACTTTCTGTGTCCATTCCTCTGTTGAAGGACATCTGGGTTCTTTCCACGTTCTGGCTTTTATAAATATCACTGCTATAAACATGGGGCAGCATGTGTCCTTGTTAAATATTAGAGCTACTTTTGGGTATATGCCAAGGGGTGGTATAGCTGAGTCATCAAAAATTACTATGTCCAGGTTTCTGAGGAACCACCGAACTGATTTCCAGAGTGGTTGTACCAGGTTACAACCCCCCAACAGTGGAGGAGTGTTCCTCTTTCTGTACATCCTCGCCAGCATCTGCTCTCATCTGTATTTTTTATCTTAGCCATTCTTACTGGTGTGAGGTAGAGTCTCGGGATTGTTTTAATTTGCGTTTCCCTGATAACTAGGGATGTTGAGCATTTCTTTGGATGCTTCTCAGCCATTTGGTATTACTTCACGAAATTCCTAGGCAAATGTGATTTATCATGTGAGTGAGCTAACCCAGTCACAAAAGTACACACATGAAATGCAGACTGATAATTGGATACTAGCCCCAGAAAGCTCTGAGTACCCAAGAAACAATTTACAGACCTTATGAAGCTCAAAAAGAAGGAAGGCCAAAATGTGGAAGCCCCAGTCCTTCTTAGAAAGGAGAACAAAACACTCACAGGAAGAGATACAGGATCAAATGGAAGAGCAAAAAGGATCTTTCAGGGGCTGCCTCAATTGGGGATGCACCCCATGTGCAGCCTCCAGGCCCAATCACTGTAGCTCATGTTGGGCAATGCTTGCTGACAGAAACCAGATAGGGGTGCATTCTCAGGGTCTCTGCCAGAGTCATGCAGCTGAGTATGCTTACAGCTAACCATCAAACTGAGCACGGGGACCCCAGTGAGGTTGTTGGGGGGGGGATAAATGAGAGGGCTGTGCCCTCAAGGGAAGAACAAGATTGTTGACCAACCAAATTCTTCACAGCTCCAAATAGACTAGAACACCAACCACTGAGCATGCGCTGAGAGGCCCAAGGCTCCAGTTGCATATGAAGGGCACATTTTCCAAATGTAGAAGAAAGCCAAGGCACTGAGGAGGAGAGGGTGCTTGGGAGCTAGTGTGCCTTTGTGAGGACATGTAGAGGGGGGAGGGGAGCAGGGTGGGCAAAGGGGATAACATTTCAAAAGTAAATACAGAGACTATCTAATAATTTTTTTTAATTTAAGGTTCTTTAGAATTGTCTGTCCTGGCAAGAATTCTGCTTCCTTTTATCCCGAGCATTTTTATTTATTTTGAACACCAGTAGTGTTTTTTAAAGTAACTATATTTATAGGTTTAGATGTTGAAGTTAGAGGTGGAATGGTGGCACATGCCTTTTAAATCAGCATTCAAAAGACAGAAGCAGGAGGATCTCTATGAATTTGAGTCCAGCCTGGTCTACATAAAAAATTTAGGCCAGGCAGAGCTACATAGAGAAACCCACTCTCATAAAAAACAAACAAACAACCGTAGAAGACAGAAGAGCTTTGATGGAGATCTGCTTTGACCTTCTGAATGTCCCTGAGGCATAGAATATAACAAGAGACAAGGACCTGCCAAGTGTACCCCCTGTCTGTTCTGGTTAAGCTTCTAGGTTGCCTTGTTCTCCAATCTGGATGTCCTTTAACCTTGCTGTCTTAATTCACATCTCACAAATCTCTTCTGTAGAGAGTCCTGGCATAGTCGTGGCATCCCTTTTGTCGTCTTACTCCACAGCCCTCTCAGCTTACAGCAGGCTGACATTATCTTTGTATGTGTACTTGTATGTAATCAAGTCCTGCACCATCCCCACGCCAGGGTAAGAGCTTAGCTCCTTGTTGCTTCTTGTGCTTGTAGTCCTGTGACATTTGCTGACAGCAGGCTCACTGGTCTCTCAGAATCTCCTACTAAGGACCAGGGAAGTCAGGTGAGTTTCTTCGGATTATTTCTTTCTAGGATACTGAGCTTGATTATTGACACTCCCTGAGGGACATCTCACCCTCCTGGAATGGAGAAAGATCACTCTTTTGGCCACTTGAGGGCAGCAAGAGCAAAGCATGCCTGCTATAGCAACTTTCCCTGGCTGGAGAGGGAAAGCCAACCCAGTGAGGTAGGAGGGGCTGGAGGGGCGGGTCTAGGTGCGGGGCCCTTTTTGCCCCAGCCAATGGGCTTTCCCGCGTGGGGAACCAGGCTGCCCAGAGGAGGTGCTCTGTCACTGTGCATAGCAGCAACAGGGCTCTGAGGTTGCAGCACTTCCTCAGATCCCATAATTGGAGGTGCCAGTCTGAGCTACACATGGGCCACCATACCTGGATGGTCGGTAAGCCACAGCAAAGTGAACTAGGTGGGTTTTCTGGCCATAGGTAGCACTCACCCCGAATCCGAGCTGCTGGTTCGTCCTCCCACGGTGATACATCCTCATAAGCTCCTTCTCTTTTGTTAGCAGAATGTTGATGCTGCATGGCTGTGGGATGCAGGTGCTCTGTGGGCCTGGATTGCCACCCTCTGGTCCCAGGCTGCTGTTAGTTTCTGCAGAGCTCCGGAGCGCCTAGGCTTTCAAAGCTTTGACTTCTGAGTCATTTAATGCAACATCCAGAAGTGTCCAGGGAAGAGCATCCTCTGGGAAGCTGAGACCACAGCAGGTGCTGGTGCTCTGCACTGAATCCTAGCACCTGCTTCATGCAGGACCCTCCGGACCTGTTGTTGCCCTTGGTCTGTGGCTCAGATCTCTTGTGTAGTCTTCTATTTCCAGCTATCCAGTGGTGAAGAAAGAAACCTTGAAGGGTTTGTTTCCCGGACCAGACAAGGAACAGGGACTAACACAGATGGAGCGCCCTGGTTATTTATTCTTTACTTCCTGGGCTGGATGCCAGACACTGCTCAGCTCTAGTGGCTTAAAGAGGAGCTCAGGAGTTCCTGGGGCCCAACAAGGATGACAGGATAGGAGGGGTTGCAGTGTGGTGTAGAGCAAACTGCAGTGGGTGGTTCATGATGCAGCCTGGAAGCCTGGGTGGTCTCTATTCAATGCAGACAGCAGAAACTGGAGAGTTTGCCAGCCTGAAAACTGGGCAGGCAGGGCCATCGGTGACAGAAGAATTTTAGGTAGATTTTTTTAAGTGCAGATGAAAGAAGTAAAGAAGCCAGAATCTCAGTTGATAATTAAACAGCAGACTAGGAAGTATGACCAGGACTTTCAGTAGGACATAAACTGCAAGGTGGAGGGGCTAGCCAAAATGTGCACAGGTCTAGAGATCCATGCAGCCTCACGAGTTTATTCTAGAATGAAGAGGGCTAGGAAAGAATTCCGGTTGGTCCCATGGCCACCCTACTAGTTGGGAACTACAAGTTGGTAAGCTGTGAAAAGCTGGTTTTCAGGCAACATAGCTTCAATGACTCTGGCCACTTAAGGCAAACTATCTGGTCAGGGCCCTGTAAACCTGGCTTCTGGACATGAATTCATGCAGGGAGATGCTACCATGTGATGCTTGCTTCTGAACTTTGTGTCATTGTATTGGTAGCTGTGACCTCTATCTTATCAGGGATAGCCCGAGGGGAGTGGCATAGAGCACCTGTGCTTGCTTTCTGATGCCTGATTCCCTTGTGAGAACTTCTCCCTTACCTGGTCTTATCTTTCTATCTCCCAGGACCCAGTGAGTATGGTGGGGGTTGCTGTATAGAGCCAGGTATAGCAGCAATAACAAAGACTCATGGGAAGTGAGACCAGAAAGTCATTTAATCTGTTTGCCATAAAGACTTTATCAGCCTTGTCATCTCTCTCTCTCTCTCTCTCTCTCTCTCTCTCTCTCTGTGTGTGTGTGTGTGTGTGTGTGTGTGTGTGTGTGTGTGTATATGTATGTATGTATTAGGAAATTATTCTGCCTGTTACAAGCAAGATTCCTCAGTTAAAAATTCAGAGATGTAGTTACTTTAAAATTGTTAATTTTCATCAACCCAGAATTACCAAGGAGTAACATCTCAGTGAGGAATCGATTGGAAATATATCTGACAGACATTGCATTTATTTACAAGTAGATGCATGGGAAAACCTAGCTCACAGTGAGCAGTGCTCTTCTCTGACATTGAGTCCTGGATGGTGTATATGTATGAAGAAGTGAGCTGAGCAGTAGGCATGGGAATATTCTTTCTCTGTCTTACTTGTGGCTGTGACTAGCTCCCACAAACACATGGCACCTGGATACACCCCAAAATAAGGGCTGTAGCCTGAACCTGTGAACTAAAAGAAACCCTTTGTTACCTACATTGCTATGTGATAGTTTATTAGAGTGCTGGGATGAACACAGAACTGTTTCTGAGATTTCTGTTAGGAGTATCCTTGAGAAGTAGCTTTACTGTTCAATTGAGTAACCCTTCAATCAAACAGTTTTAAAATAAGGACACAAACATGAGCTACAAGCAGTCAATACTCCTGGCTGCTGGGCATTAGCATATACCATGCTTGAGGGTCGTGTGCTCTGGACAATGATGAATGCTTTTCCACAGCTTTGATTCTCTGTACCACTGGATGACTATGGGAACAAAATGAGGATGCTTGGACTTCTGTCTTAGAAAGTATCTTTGGCATTTTAATTCTTTCACTCCCTCTGTTAGTAGAGGTTTGGCTTGAGTGTTTATTATTGTGAGACACCTTTACTGATACCCCAGATGACTGGAGACTCTAATTGACTGCTTGCTGGGCATGTGCACCCTCTCCTATTTGTCCTACCACATGCAAAGTTGTTCTCAATTTTCATTCAATAAAAGCCTTTTATTCTCAATTTGTAGTGATGTCAGTGTTTCTCAAACATAACTGAGTTCCTACTAAAATTAGACTGACCTCATACGTTTCACCTTGTCCCTTGGTACACTTCAGGAGATGCTGTTATTGATGAGTCACTCATTAGTTCATCCAGTTATGAGAACAGTCAGTCTGTTTGGAAGGTTGTTCCAGGCAGGAAGATACTGCTAAGGGAGGAAGTTGGGTGAGCATTGAGTACTGTAAAACAAGACACTGAAGAATGGTCTGTGGCTTTGTATGGCACATAGAGAGGAAAAGAGTTTTTCCCCAGTGATTCTTTGTGTCTTGCAGTTCAGTGCAGCCTCCTTGGAAAGACTATGCTGTGGGAAGTGGACACCTCCCTTCCCTTTGCTTCTTCATTTACAGCACTTTTAAATTTTATTCTCTTTCCTTTGTTTATCTTCCTCACTACACCACAAGCTCCAGACCATCAAAGGCTGCTTTGTCCTTGGAGCCTTGCAGTGTTAAGCACATCCTTCTTCATCTGATGTGTGTATGTGTGAAAGGTTGGTATGGAGACTGATCTCAGAGATCCATCCATGCTACCACAGAACCTGCCGCAAGCTATGCCCCTGTCTCAGAGCATATAATCTGAAGAATGGAATGAATGGCACAGTGGTGCCCTGGCTTTAGGCAAAAAAAAAAAAAAAAAAAAAAAAAAAAAAAAAAAAAACAACGGATAAAAGGGTCTTCCTTTGATCTCTTTTTAAATTTACTGTGTCTATTTTATTTTTTAAATTTTTTATTAGATATTCTCTGTATTTACATTTCAAATGTTATCCCCTTTCCCCTCAGTCACATCCCCCCTCCTTTCCCATTGCCTGCATGAAGGTGCTCCCTCTCCCAACTACCCTCTCCACCTCAGCACCTTGGCATTCCCCTACACGGGGAATCGCACCTTTACTGGACCAAAGTCCTCTCCTCCCATTGATGCTAAAGAATGCCATCCTCTGCTACATATGCATCTGGAGCCATGGGTCTCTCCATGTATACTCATTGGTTGGTGTTTTAGTCCCTGGGAGCTGTGGTGGGTTTGGTTAGTTGATAATGTTGTTTTACTCATGGAGTCGCAGTTCAGCTGCTTAAGTCCTTTCTCCAGCTCCTTCATTGGATTCCTCGGGTTCAGTCCAATGGTTAGCTGAAAGCATCTACCTCTGTATTTATTTGGATCTGGAAGAGCCTCCGAGGAGGCATCCATATCAGATTTCTGCTAGTAAAAACTACTTGGCATCAGCAATAGTGCATGGGTTTAGTGGCTGCATATGGGTTGGATCTCCAGGTAAGAAAGTCTCTGGATGATCTTTTCTCAAATTCCTGCTCCTTTATTTGTTCCTTTATTTTCTTCCATGAGTGTTTTGTTCTCTCTTCTAGGAAGAACTGAGGCATCAACCTTCTGGCCTTTCTTCTCTTTGAGCTTTATAAGTTCTGTGAATTGTATCTTGGTTATTCGAGCTTTTTGTGCTAGTATCTGCTTATCAGTGACTATGTACCATAAGTGTTCTTTTGTGACTGGGTTACCTCACTCAGGATGATAGCTTCTAGTTCCATCCATTTGCCAAGGAATTTCATAAAGTCATTGTTTCTAATAGCTGAGTAGTAATCCATTGTGTAAATGTACCACAATTTCTGTATCCATTCCTCTGTTGAAGAACATCTGGGTTCTTTCCAGTTTCGGCTATTATAAATAAGGCTGCTATGAACATGGTGGAGCATGTGCCCTTGTTAGATGTTGGGGCTTCTTTTGGGTATATGCCCAGGAGTTGTACAACTGGGTCCTCAGGGAGTACTATGTTCAATTTGCTGAGGAACTGCCAGACTGATTTCCAGAGTGGTTGTACCAGCTTACAAACCCACCAACAGTGGAGAAGTGTTCCTCTTTCTCCACATCCTCACCAGCATCTGCTGTCACATGAATTTTTGTTTTTGTCCATATTGACTGGTGTGAGGTGGAATCTCAGCGTTATTGTTTCATCTTTCTTAACTTCAGCTCAAAACAGTATTTGAGCCTAAGTTGCATATTCTAGTCCCCTGCAACTGTTAGGACTGATGAGTTTGTTACACAAAAGAGACTTGGAACAGGACATCGCACTCTCTAAGCTGCTCCTGTTTACATTGTCAGTGTCATCGTCCTTCTCATGAGAATGAGGAGCCTGTGGCACTAACCACCCCAGTTCTACTCCTTCACATGCATGCACGCACGCACGCACACATACACACACACACACACACACACACGTGTGTGTGTGTGTGTGTGTGTGTGTGTGTGTGTGTGTGTGTGTGTGCCTCTTTTTCAGTGCAGAAAGGCAGTCAGCCTGCAAGATGAGAGTGTGTCCCCGAAGTTGCATCTGATTGGGTCATTCTTAATCCAGTTCCCAGACTTGGGCTTTCCAAGGTGAAGGACAAAGCAGAGCTGGGAGAATGCTGCATCTTAGACAGTTACCAAAGAGCAATCTGTTAAATCTTTGCAACAGCAGAAGAGATGGGTGGGCAGAGCAGCCCACCAGGGTGTTTCAGTGATTGAAAGTCTCCATGCTGAGATAGAGAAGAGCAGCACAACAACAAATGTCCTGGCACATTATATTTCACAACTTGCTAAGTCCCATGAGCCTCAGTTTATTCATCAGTAAATGAGGTCAGTGATTGCATTTGTTCATAGGGGTTGGGTGAGGATTAGAGAGAGTCTTTGTATCATAATCAGCGTGGTGGGTGCTATTTGGTGATTCAGAGATGATGCTCCCTGTTGGAAGAACTTTAAGTAACCAGCAGGTATTCAGGATATCCTTGTGTATTTGCTGTGGTAGTCTCAGAGGCATATAAACACATTAGCTGAGGATTCAGAAGACCTGTGCCCAAGCTAACCTGTGCTTCTACTAAGCTAAATGATCGCGAACCAACCAGTCTGCCGTGTTTGCTTGCTTCAGTCAGGTTTTCTGCTGTTGTAGCAGAAATCCTCAGATTGGATCTTCTGTAAAGAAGAGAAATTTATTTAGCTCACTGTACAGGAGATGGAAAAATTCAGGATCAGACTGTTACATGGGGTGAGAACCTCATGTTACATCACAACACAGTGGATGCCAACACATATCAGAAGGACTCAGGAGCATGGGGTTTAAGCACCTGAACACAAGGTGAGCACATGGGCTGACCTATATCACCCTGCTCTTTTGATAGATAACTCATTCCTGCATGAGTGAGGACCCACTCATTCCTCCACCATTAATCCATAAGGACTTTGTCCCAGTGACATAAACATGTTCTCTTAGGCTCTACTGACCAACACTGCCCAGTGAGGAATTACAAGTTTTGGTGGAAAGTGACCATACTTGAACCGTGGCACACCCCATCAGGAAAGTAGCAGGAGGAGGAGGGCCAGAATGTGGGGGTTCTGTACTGCACAGACATCTCTTCCTCTGCCCTCCCCCAGTCGGACACAGACAGCTTACAAACACCCACAGACCTGGAGTCCTCCAGCAGACGTCTACCCTGTGTTCAGTATGTGTGGCTTGCTCTGCGTGCCAGATCCTGGGCCAGGCAGTGAGACAGAGATTTGGGGGGGCGAGCGGGATCTGGGAGTACAGAAGAAGAAAAGGTGCAGTTACATTGTTATTGGGGACAGTGGGTGCTGGGACAAAATACAAGAATGTTCTGAGTTGTTAGAGGTCTCTGAGAAAGTGGTAATGAAAGACCTCTGAAGGGAGACTCTCACTCAAATCTCAGGAGAGGTGCGCACCAAGTGAGGCACCGAGACCAGACTTGCTGCAATCACACGAGGAAGTTAATTGAAAGTGAAACAGAGTGAGATCTCAGGCCAGCATGCTGGTGTTGAGACTCATACACCACGCAGGAGTAGAGGAGTTTGACCCCAGCCTGAAGTTGTAACAGGCTTATAAAGGCAAAAATCACAAAGGAGGGGGATGACAGGGGGAATGAGGAAATTCAAAGGGTGCAATGAGGAAATTCAAAGGGGGCAATGAGGAAATTCAAAGGGGAAGCATCATACATTTTTTAATCAGTGCACCCGGGGCACATCTAGGGCGTTGAAACATTCCACCGTGGTCGTCCGGACCTTTTGCGTTTATTTTAGGAACTCAAATCTCAAGAAATTGGGATTTCCTGGGAGCGATTTCCTGCAGAGGAAATCCCTAGGGCAAGGAATCAGTGTCCTTTGACAAACTTTTAATCTTCATTCCCCCATTTTTCTTTTTGTAAAAAAGCTCTAATCTTAGAGCGATCTCTCAGCTTCTTGTAATATCTGGTATTGTTGTCTTAGGACCATTACCTGTCCAGCACTCACTCTTTCTTTTATAAAAGTCACCAGTCTATTGAGGATGCATGGCCCAAAGGTTAGGATTAGCATTAAAATGAGTAAAGGCCTGACCAAATTGGAGACTAGCGTGGAGAACCAGGGTGACCGGTTAAACCAATTTTCATACAATCGTTGGTATGTTTCTCTTTCTTTTTTTCTGTTTTCTAGTCTTTCTCTAAGCTTTGCCATAGAATCTCTTATGACCCCAGAATGATCTATGTAAAAGCAACATTCTTCTTTTACGGCAGCACAGAGCCCTCCTTCCTTTAGAAAAAGCAGATCTAATCCCCTCCTGTTCTGTAGCACTACCTCTGATAATGAAGTCAATGACTCTTCTAGTTTGGTTATGGACTGTTCTAATGCTCCCAGGTCCGCGTCCATAGCTGCTCTGAGTTCATTATAGTAGTAAGGTTGTTGGATGAGGGCAGCTGCTCCTGTTCCAATTCCTGCTGCCACTCTGAGTCCTAACAAGATAGCTAATGTCAAAGTTATAGGTTCTCTCTTGTATCGAGTATGGTGGTCAAATTCATCTATAAACGAGGTATCATCATGATAAATGACCCTGGGCACCAGTTGGACTAAAACGCAAAAGTCTTTAGTACTGTTAAATAGTGAAGTATGCAGGCAGGGGGTCAGGCCGGTGCCACAAGCCCACCAGGTATCGGGAGGGGGTATTAGGTATTTATCTGGGCCTGTTGTCAGGTTGGAGATAGTTACATTACAGAGGGGCTGGTGTCTGGTAGGTACTCTTCCTATGCACAGCCCAGTTCCTGATACTGCAGACAGGGTCAGCTTTCATTGGCTTCCCCAGAGGCAGAGTGAGTGGTCAGAAGTAACATTATAGCTTCGTAGCTGAGCTATTCCTTTGTAGTAAGGGGGATTGGAAGCAGAACACAGCCAGCAGGACTGAGTAGCGGCAGGGTTAGTGCGGTTTAAAACAACAAATGCACTATTGAGCAGATTGAACAGGCGGTCCTCAGTTCTCATAGGGAGATAGGAGGGTGTGGTCAAAAGGGGATACGAGTCATTCTTTGGTGACAGAGTGAGAAGAGAAGGTCTCTCAGGCCTGGGTACAGAGTTATCAAGCACCGAATTGGGGCCTACGGGTCGTGTGGGCAGACTCTCTATCTTTATTTTAATAACAAAAACGAATCCAGGGTCCCCTCTGCCAGTATAGACTCTCCATCCCCAACGGTTTCCTCTTACCCACTGACGATCTTGATTTCCCTGTGGGGTGAAGCTGATATTTAGAGGGTTACAATAACTGTCTTTGCACGGTCCCTGAGGGCTACCCGAGCTTTCAGAGGCACACCCAGTCCTATAAGCCGGGTATTTGGATGGATCTCTTTCCCCATTTTCTGGCTCCCCTGGCCTACGACCCTTTTTAACTATAATTAGATCCCAAGCGAAGGAAGGGTTCCAGTAGGCTTCTCCCATGGTCTCACATCCCCATTTACTACAAAAATAGTCTGAGGCCCCTCTCTTCATTTCCCTGGTGTGTCCCTGTCCGGGGCAGACATAGAAGTCTGCTGCCTGAAGGTTGGCTCAGAAAAACTGTCCTGAACACCCCAATGTGATCCCTATGCCATGAGGGACACACTGTTCTTCTGGGGGTGGCTTTTCTAAATTGGTATAACTGAAAAGATCCCAGGCCATAGAGCCGGCTGCTTACTTACAGACATCGGGTGCAAGATCAGGCCACCAAGTCCAAGGGGGGTGCACTGCGGTTGTTGACCACACGACGTCGCCCACTTCATTAAGCACTTCCCAGGTTAATTTTTGAAGGGAATGGGGGTTATTACCGAAGGTTGGGGCTACGACGAAGGCGCAGCTTAAGAGAATTGTCACCAGCTGCCACTGTACCCAAGCAGCAATCCCGTTGACCTTGACTGCCGAGGGGGTAGTCAACAGCACCAGGTAGGGTCCCTTCAACCAGGGCTCAAGCGTGCCAACGCGATGTCGTCTGACCAGGACTGAGTCTCCGACCTGGAACCCGTGGGGCACCGCGGTGGTTCCTGGAGTGTAGACTTCTTTGATTCGACTCCAGATCTGTGTTTTAATAACTTCTAAGGCCTTTAAGTGGGCAAATAGAGCAGAGGAGGAGGGGGGTTAGTGCCAGGATCCAATATCCCGCACGACTCCGTTAAGGGGGGTGGTCCCCCATGTAGGATTTCATAAGGGGTAAGGCCGAAACGCCCTGGCGAGTTTCAGACTCTAAGAAGCGCAAAGGGGAGGAGGGTCACCCAGTCTTTACCACCGGTCTCAATAGCTAATTTAGTAAGGGTCTCTTTTACAGTTCTATTCATTCTTTCTACCTGTCCTGAGCTCTGGGGTCTGTAAGCACAATGTAATTTCCAATTAGTCCCCAATAAACAAGCTAATATCTGACTTACCTGGGCAACACAGATGGCCCATTGTCTGATCCAATTACCTTAGGGGTGCCAAACCTAGGGAAGATCTCTTCTGGAATCTTCTTAACTCTGACCGCTGCTGCCATTTCTCTCTTTGTGGGGAGGCTTTTACCCGCCCAGAAAATGTATCTATAAAGACTAATAGATACTTATATCTATATCTTCTTGGCTCAGTTCTGTAAAATCCACTTCTCAGTAAACCTCAGGTCTATCTTCTCTCCTCCCGGCCTTCTACATACATTTGCTTTCTAACATGGCACACAGTTATCTAGTCAAATCTGGCACAAAAGAATTTGACCTCAAGACTGTCTTTACAAGTTTGTCTACCTCTAGATGAGTCCATTGATGCACTTTCTCCAAGTCCAGTGCTGTACACCAGGTCCTGGATAGGGCAATGAGCTCAACAGGTTATAGGGGTTAAGTACTGTGAGGTGGAGTTCTGCCACCAATTTGTTTACCTCTCAGAGATCTTGAACTCTCCAGGAGTCGTTGGTTACATGTTTCCGCACCAGTAGGAGAGGCAAACTTCAGGAAGATGGACATATATGAAGTTGTTGGTGTAACCGAATGATGAGTGTCTTGATCCCGTCTCATGCCTCCTTCGATATGGGGTACTAATGCACCATTAGCCTGGACTTTCAGCTCCATATGGGCAGGGGCTGGTTCTTAGCCTCCCTCATTCCTGCAGTCTCTGCCCAGGCCTGTGGATATGCCTGCAGCCACCAGTCCTTTTGATCTGAGGCAGGCTGTTTAGAATTGGTACTTGTCCTCCAACTGGATGGTTAGAACCTGCACAGGCTCCCCTTCTGGACCTCTAACCTGTGGTCCATCAGAGTGGAAGTGAATCTGTGCCCCATCTTAGTCAGGAGGTCTCTCCCCAACAGGGTGCAGGGACAGTCTGGCATTACAATGAATTTGTGGGATACCCGGCCCACTCCGAGATCCACAGATCTTCGGGTAGTCCATAAATATTTAAAACTTTGGAGCCACATGTCCGGGGCTTCTGTTCCTGGTGTCCTCCTTTTTTCTTGTTGGGGCAATTTTTGTCTCAGTGGCCTTCTTCTTTATAGTAAGCACATTGATCTTTGTCAAGAGGCTCCCTCCTAGTGCCAGACTTGATTCCTAACTCCCTGGCCCTTCACTACTGTGACCAAAATCCCACAAATTCCTTTTTTGTCTACTACCCTCCGGTCCTCTCTTTCCTCTGCCTTTTGCTTCTCTCTTTCTCGCTTCTCTTCCTCAGTCTCCTCCTTATGAAACACTTTCTCTGATTCCTTCACCAAATACTGCAAGGTATAGTTTTGGAACCCCTCTAGCCATTGTAACTTTCTCTTAATATCTGATGCTGACTGCTGTATAAAGGCCATAGCCACCTCTGCCTGCTGACCCTCAGAGGTTGGGTCAAGGTACAACCCCTGTCAAGAAACACAGACGGTGGTTTAAGAGGGCCCTGAAGAACCTCTCTTACCTTAGCCAAATTTGTGGGTCGCCTTGCGGCTCCCTTGAGACCTGCCACTAGAGCCCGGCGTTAGACCTTGAGACGCTCCTTACCTTCTGCAGAGTTGTAATCCTACACAGGGCAGATCAAGGGAAAAGCTGCATCTATAAGATTAGGGAGATTGGTGGGGGTCCCATCTGGTCTTGGAACATTTTTTCTAGCTTCCAGGAGGATCCTCTCCCTCTCTTCCGTAGTAAAGAGGACCTGCAAAAGCTGCTGGCAGGTGTCCCAAGTGGGCTGATGAGAAAACATCAGGGACTCAAGGAGTCCTGTCAGGCCCGAGGGGTTCTCTGAAAAAGAGGGGTGGTTATCTTTCCAGTTATACATATCGGCTGATGAAAACGGCCAATACTGTAGCAGGACTAGTTCTCCCGGAGCTGGGGCGGGTCCATAAGCCGTAATGGTAGGGCAATAGCAGAGCCAAGCCTCGTGCCATCTCCCCCTGGGCTTCGACCCAGGCAGCTTCGGGTCCCGGCTGCTGGTCCTGTTTCAGAGGTCCTCTGGGAGTCAGTGGGAGTCGGCGCCTGTGGGGGACTTGCATGAGAAGCTGGTTGAGGTATGGGGGTGGAGGGTTGTCGAGGAGAAGAAAACCATCATCAATTTCAGGATAGATCTGCATGGGGGCCGGTGGAGCAGGTGCCGGCTTGTTTGGAGAGGTACTTTTGGTTTCGTGGCCACGGCCACCGTTGCCGTTTCTGCCCCCGCTATCCAGGGTCTCACCCAGGATGTCAGGTTTTGGACGAGTTCCTCCCACAGGATGATGTATGGAACCTGATCGGGGTGTCCCCCTGAAGCCTGAAAAACAATTCGCTTAACAGCGGAGATGAGAGATAGATTAAAATTCCCTCCGAAGGCCATTCTACGCCAAAACTCGGCCATTTGGAGGAGCAGAAAGTCTGCCACGGTCCTTTCCTAACTTCAACAGAAAGATTATGGGCCCTTGTCTTAACATCTGTCCAATGGTCCAAAGTCAGTGTTAGTGGGGTCGTCACAGTCTGGCCCATTTCTAGTTCTGACACACACACAAAAAACACTCACAGATACTACAAAACAGAGAGACAAAGTCAGTCGCTGACCTAGAGTCGACCTGAAATCCTGAAAAGAACCAGATGGCCCAGAATTGGCCCTCTGACACAGATCGTCAAGGAGAAAAACTGATCTCCTGACTTTTCCCGCGGGGGTCCACCAGGCATCCCTGGTCCTCCCCCTGTCCTCCTGGGATGTCTCCCAGGGCGAGCAAATGGCGGACACCCGGACTCGTCTATCCCCATCCACTCTGCTCCTCCCTTGGAAGAGCAGACTCAGTTAGAGCGTTTTCGAATACAGAATTGCGATCGCACCAGACCTCTAAACAATCCACAAACACAGAATCACAATCTGGACAATCCACAAACACAGAATCACGATCTACAAACACAGAGTCACAACAGGACAACAAGGAAAGAAAGGAAAGAAAATCCTTACCTCCAAGTAGGTCTAGGGCCCCTGGGTGGTAGCGCAAATCCAGGACGAGCCCCCAAATGAAAGACCTCCGAAGGGAGACCCTCACTCAAATCTCTGGAGAGGCATGCACCCAGTGAGGCACCGAGACCAGACTTGCTGCAATCGCATGAAGAAGTTTATTGAATGTAAAACAGAGTGAGATCTCAGGCCAGCATGCTGGTGTTGAGACTCATACACCATTCAGGGGTAGAGTAGTTTGACCCCGGCCTAAACTTGTAATGGGCTTATAAAGGCAAAAATCACAAAGGAGGGGGAGGACTGGGGAATGAGGAAATTCAAAGGGGGCAATGATGAAGTTCAAAGCCGGCAATGAGGAAATTCAAAGAGGAAGAATCATACATTTTTTTATCAGTGCACCCGGGGCACATCTAGGGTGTTCAAACATTCCACAGAGGTCGTCTGGACCTTCTGCGGTTATTTTAGGAACTCAAATCTCAAGAAAGTGGGATTTCCTGGGAGTGATTTCCTGCAGAGGAAATCCCTAGGGCAAAGAATCAGTGTCCTTTGACAACCTTTTACTCTTCAGTAATAGAGGTGGGACATGTGTGGCAAGGAGGAAGCTAGGGAAGAGGTTCAGGTGAAATGTTTGGTAGGTGATAGTAAGGTTAAACACCTACTCTCCTGATAAGTGTTAATGGCACTGGGACATTTGTGTCATTGTGATCAATTGCCTCACAGAAACTAGAGAGGGAAGAATTGACCCATGGTTTCAGAGCTTTGATTCCATTGCCATAGAGAAGTCAGGGTGGAACCCAGTAGCTCACATCATTGTAGTCAGGAAACAGATCAAAAGAGTGAATTCTGGGACATGACACAGACCCCAAGGATTTATCTATCCCCTTATGGTAGAAATCCATCAGATAGGCATGTCCTCCAAAACCCCTCAAAACATGTCATCATCTGGAGATCAAACATGCAACATTTAATCGTATGAAGAACCATCATTTCAAACAGTATGGAACGGGGTTTTACTTACTGGAAATACAAAAACAGGCAGATTGGGAGTGGACTGTGACTAGTCATGGACCTAGTCTTGTCATCTCCAGTGGTTCGAGAGGATCTTGAATTCCAAAGTGCACTCAGTGGGGCGTGGAAAAAGTCAAGTGGGGTGAGTGATATGGGGAGACTTAACAGACTGTCAGTTTGGGAGTCACAGAAGCAAACAAAAAATTGCATCTGCTAGAAATGATGACTGTGGGGTTTAATGAAGCAAATAAATCAGTCTGTTTCAGGGTAGTGGTGATTCGTGTGGGAAAGGAGAGGAAAAATTTCAGATCCCCAACCCATGTGATTCAATATGGTCATTACTGAGGTGGAGGTGGGCAGAGGGGCGTGGCAGGACATGTGGAGCTGCATTTAGAACTGTTTATTGGGATGCTTTTTACCCATGCCATGTCTGCTTTCCCAAGTGTACTTGCCAACTTCCTCATTAGGCTAGCACCTGTCTTTTAGGAGCGTTGCCAATTGGACATTTGCCCTGCCCTAGGCATGGGGCTTTTGGCCAGCAATAGAAGGTATAGGAGGATTGAAGGCCAAGTAGGCACAGTCTGGCTCATCAGGTATGTTCTCTGTGAGTGTGCCTCCATCTGTCTTTCACTTGTCTTTGTTTTTCTCATTCTATGTGTGTCACTTGCTCCCTCTGTCTACATTCTTGTGTCTACCTATCTCTGTCTCTCTCTCCATATCTACCTATTAGATAGATAGATAGACAGATAGATAGACAGACAGACAGATGGACAGGCAGATATAAATACATGAATATATCTTCTCTGTGAGTGTTGAGTGTGTCAGTGTTGACAGACAAACATAGAGACAAAGACATCTACATGGGCCCCACACTATATATGTGTGTTGTCCTTTGGCAGAAGAATCATCTATATTTTCCAGATGACTTGGAATTTCTCACCATTACATTCTTTTCATTCTCAGGATCATTAAAGGAAGCCAGATCCCTTTGTTTTTAAGAAGAATGATGCTTGTTTTCTTATTCAGCAGGCTGGAAGGTTCTACCTGGTTTCCACATAGTGATGGTACAGGCATCTCATTGACTATTCTCTGCCTGCTCTCTCCAACTCCACATGTGCTACCAGTCTTGGTACCTTAGTGCTCAGAGCCAAGCCTAGGACCTTTTTCTCAAATCCAGAACCATGGGTGTATTCATAGGACACCATAACAATCAGCTTAAGACCTCATTGTTAACTGTTGAGTAGCACCAGAATCTTTCCAGAGGAGGGAATAATCCCAGAGAGCATAAACAAAATAAATTTCCAATCAGAGTGGGGGAAGCACAGAGAAGGACAAGGTAGGGAGGGAAAACATAGGTGAAACCACCATACAGAATAAAGGGATGGGGCCTCTGTGCCAATGGCCACACTCAATGTGAGCACCTGAGAAGCCAGATTCCAATGGGACAAGGCACCATGGTGTTCGGGAATGCTCACGGACCATGGCCTCAGGTCGACCAGGTCTCAGATACTAGAGGTATGAGGAAGAGGCACTGCTAAATGGTCAGGACTATCAGAGGCCACCAGAGCTCTACAATTGAGATATAGAACTAGAAGATTGGTGATTTAAGTTATGAGCCAGAGCCCACTTAGCTGAGGGACTGTGTTGTATCTGGTCTTTGACTTTTATATCAATAAAATGGAGGTGACCTCATTTCCTACCCAAGGTTGTTGGGAAATCAAGTCGACTCTTTTGGTCTATCTCAGCAGAACCAGGATTTTAAGCCCAGTAAAATGGCAACCCCATTCCCAGTGTGGCCATAATCACTTTTATGATTATCACCACCAACATCTGGATCACATTATACAGTCATCCCCTGCTCATTCTATTGTTACTGACAAAAAGAAATTTAAGGAACAAAGTGTTTGCATTGGCACAGAGTGTGGGTGTGCAAACATCATAGCAAACATAGCAGCAGGAGTAGAATGTCAGATTCCATCCGCAGTCAGGAAGCAGCAAAAGATGGAGGCTGGTGCTCAGCTCTCTCCTTTTTACTCAGCCCAGAAGCCCAGCCCAGAGGAGAGTACCACCTACTCTTCCCACCTTAATTAACTCAATCTAGATAGTCTCTTGAAGAGGCTTGTTTCCAGAACAGTTTAAAGCCCATGAAGTTTACAAGGTTAACTGTAGTAGTTGTCAGCCTGTGAAAGAGCCATCTGTTTTGTTTTGTTTACAGTGATTCTTTAAATGCTGAGGCCCTGAGTTTTAATTTCTAGATGGCAGTGCTCTTAACAGGCACCTGTCACATAATAGACCAGCACCTCTCTCTCTCTCTCTCTCTCTCTCTCTCTCTCTCTCTCTCTCTCTCTCTCTCTCTCTCTCTCTCTCTCTCTCTGTCTCTCTCTCCCTCCATCCCTCCCTCCCTCCCTCTTTCCCTCTTGCTCTCCCTCTCCCTCTCCCTCCCTCCCTCTTCCCCCCCCTCTCTTTTTCTCTCTTCTGTGGGGCTGACCACTCTGGCATCCCATTCACAGGAGAAAAGCCTCTAAGATTTGAACTCATCAAAAACAGAACACACTTTCATGATGATATGTCTAGGAAGTGGGCTTTACACTCCAAAGGCCCAGGACATCTGTTAGAATCAGTGAAGCCATTCCCTTGACACGTGACCTTTTCACTAGAAAGTTAAGTGTCTGTTAGCTTCAACCCAATACAAACTGTGGGTTACCTACCTCCCCTGAGAAACTTTCTGTACTCACAGTCATCAATATATTGGTGAAGCCCAAGCTATGCTATTTCTACCAATTTTTTAACAAGCTAACCAAAGAAAATCAGGGAGAAAAATAATTCCTTTTAGTGTTCACTCATGGAGCAGAGGATGGAGTGAGGGACACTCTATGAATCTGAATGTGTTGCTCAGAGGAGTGGCCACTAAAAACTCAAGATGGCTATTTTTCCAAGTATAGTGTTTAGTTAACTGAGACGTGATTCTGTCACCTAGAGAGCTTTCTTTAGTATAATGCATTTAGTCAGCTCAGAAAACAGTGGAGGTAGTTAAACTTTGTCTCTGATGATTTTATGTAGATTTACTCAGTCAATGATTATTGATACTCTACTACGTGGAGACACTGTCCTATGTGTTTAGGGGACACCAGGGGACAGGACACACAGTGGTATCTGATCTTGAGGCACTTGGCTTTTGTCGGTACAAGCAGAGACTGCATGGAGTAAATTGTAGGCAGAATATAGGTGAGACATGCTGTTGTGTTAGAGGAATCCCAAATGCCACACAGTGGCCACCAGAAGGGAGTCATTCCCCGAAGAGGGTGGCATTTATAATAACTAAAGGAGAGAAAGACTGAGCTGGGAAGGCGTCTAGAGGAACTCCCTGTTCAGGGAACAGCGAGTGTGCATCAAGCACTAGCAGGAAGATTCAATCTGTGATTCAGTCTTTCCTTATTGGTTAAGAAATGAGGTAGGCTTCACTTATTCCTCATCTAAATGACCCCTGCAGGAGGCCCAGGTCTCAGCTTGCAGAGCACTGTGCCAGTAACCTCAGAAGGGTGTGGTAAAGAGATCTTGTAGGGAATGATGGATCTATTCTGGGTTTTAGTGTTTATGAGAATGTATTAACACTCATAGAACTAGATAGCCAGAAAGTCCATTTTATTCCCTGTAAACTTAAAAGACAAATATTTTCAAAATCGCTTTTATACCATTTACTTTTGATCTACTTTAGCTCCACAGGTCTGGGTGTTTCTAGATATTGCTAAAGATGAGCTGTTCTGATGCAAATACTGCAGCCCCCACCACAGTGCCTTCAGAACCACTGCTGGACCTTCTAGTGGTTGCTGTCAAAAAGGGAGTTATACTTGTGGGACACAGATTGCTCGTTAATGCCAGGCACTGTTTCCAACACAATAATTTGTCACTTGTTACTCATAAGAACGCCATGAGGTAGATGCTAGTCTATCATCTGAATTCTGCAAAGAAACCCAAGCACTGTGAGATGAGATCGTTTTGCCCAGACGTGAGCAGAATGTAGCAGAGCCCATCAGACCAAACCTTCAGGCTAACTGGTTGTGTCAGGTTGTGTCAAAACCAGAGGGTTGGCACTGTGTGGTCTTGAGTCAGTGTGTTGAGAGAGGCCTGTTCTAAACAACAACCACCATTGGAGTCTGTTTGCTGCACCCTGAAGAGTAAGCAAGACGATTGACAAGATAAAGTGAGAAGGAATTTGAATCCTCTTTGGTGGAAAAGAAATCGAACTATGCGGTTTATAGATGGATCCCAGAATGGGAACCCAGTTCTGTGAGTCTACCTGATCTTAAGCAAGGAAATGAGACATCTGAGCAGATATTATCTCTCTTCTTCTCTGGGCTGATGCCACCATGAGATGGTTCTTTTCACTCCACAGAGCTCTTCCGCAGTCGATGCAAAATCTGTGACCCTATGATTGTCCCTCTTCGGGCTCTACTGCCAACTTGACCTGTTTTCATCCTCTCAGCACTCCTCCTTGCCACCTCAGAGTGACAAGGCTGCCAGCCAAAAGGTTTATTTTCCAATCTGCTGTGGCCATTACTGCCCTCTGGTGGCAAGCATGTGGCAGTGTCACTGCTTTTTAACTTCGCAGCCATTAAAGAAAATACTCATCACCTAAACACAAGAACTGTTATATTATGATACTAGAATTCTTTTGACCAAGATGGGGTATAAGTGACTGATGGGCAGGTAGCATATACAATGTGCATACCCTGGACAAATGGGTGGTCATTGCCTTGTATGTGGTGGGTCAGTACAGTGTGAGATTTTACCACACCATGTAAAGCACTGAAAAAGTTAAAGCACATGAATATCTGTCTTAGTTAGGGTTTTACTGCTGTGAACAAACACCATGACCAAGGCAAGTCTTATAGGGATGACATCTGATTGGGGCTCGCTAACAGGTTCAAAGGTTCAGTCCTTCATCATCAAGGCAGAAAGAAGCATGGCAACATCCAGGCAGACATGGTGTAGGAGGATCTAAGAATTCTACATCTTCATCTGAAGGCTGCTCGATGGGAGTATAAATAAAATATATAAATATAAATTAATATAATTGTTACAGAAAACAGTATGGGATTCTTTGGAAAAGGGGAAATGGAATTACCATTTGGTCCAGCAGTCTCACTTCTGTGCACACATCCAAAGAAATTGAAATCATCAGGACAATGAGCTAGAGAGAGTGGCTCTCCCATGATCATTTTGGCATGATTCACAATACCCAAGGTGTTAAATCAATCTGCCTTCATTGTCAGATCCTGTGGGACTGGTGATGATGAAATTATATTAGACAGTTAAAAAGACGAAAATCCTGTTGCTTGTAATAGGAATAAACCTGGAGAATGCTATGTTAGGGCAGATAAGCAGGGTACAGAAGGACACATGACCTCAGTTGGGGCATCTAAGAGTAGAAAGCACAGAAGTGTAACATCCAATTCTGGCTACTAGAAGTACAGAGAAGGTGTGGAGCGAAGGCCGGTGACACGGATCAAAGTTTCAACTGAGAAGAATGAGCTTCAGTCGTCCACTGTAAGGACCTCAGGTGTTAAATATTAAACAATAACATATCTCCTATTATCAAATTGCTGAAGAGGATCTTAAATGTTTGTACCACGTAGAAAATGCTAACTACAGAACACAGTTTTATTTACATAATTGAATCATCCCACAGTGTAAACATATGTTTAAAAAGTCTCAGATCACCTTCCAGGTAAAAATCCAGTTATGAAAAAGGTCTCATCCTCAGGAAGAACTTCCCAGATGTCCTATTTAAAGACACATTACTCTGAGACAAGCCACCTAGACTTTTTTACCAGCACATACCTCAAGTCATAGCTACCAGTTCATCTGTTACCAACTCTGACTTGCCAGACCTATGTCTTACTGGGGCCCATAGTAGTAGGGATTGCATGAACACCCCTGATCATTGTTGGGGATGACCAGAAGTTTATTAGGAGGCATGCCTCTAGAAACACAAGTTCAAGGTCACCCTGAGCTACTTAGTAAAGCTCTGTCTCAAAAAAAAAAGTAAAAAGGGCTTTGCAACAGACAGAAACATTCTTAGGAGACAAGTCTAATGATAACAGTTGAATTCTTACCAGTGTGATGTTGACCAGAGTTCTCAAAAAAGGAGATTCTTGTATAAACTGCATAATCTCTTCAGCTCAAATATCTCACAAACTTTATCATCCAGAAATTGTACAAGAAGAGCACTTCAATTTCAGTAGTGACCAGTAGCTTGTTGGGATTAGGCCCCTTTGCAGATGCTGATCATGAATATTGGACAAACATTTAAATCCAAATACATGATGTTGCTAGAGAGAAACACAAAGCAGAGGAGAGCACACCATTAGGGAGGGGAGTCACTTCACATCTACCCTGGTGAAACAGAAAGCAAGAGACTCCAGCACTAATGCAGAGGGCTTTGGTTGTAATGGTCTAATTTGTAACCAGTCAGCTTATAAACTGGTGTGGGGGGGGAGGGTCATCAAGACATGTTTAAGTTTCTCTCAAGAGGATTAGCCAAGGCTTTGCTCAGACCAGTTCCTCTTTTTCCTTCTTGCTGACAGTTGTTGATCAGGGTGGAGCTTGTCATAAGACACTATGGAGAGAAACAGCACAGTGAGGAACCAGACTCCAAACAACAGAAAGTAATTTTAAGCATCTGTATTCTTGTCAAGTGTAATACACCATCATCAATTTGGATCATATTAAACCATGAAGTTGGCCTCAGGGCTACACAGGTGGCTTTGCCAATGAAGTTCTTGCTGTATGAACATGAAGACCTTAGTTGGTGTCTCTGGCACCAAGGTAAAATCCCAGGCACCGCAGTGTGCACTAGTATATCAGGAAGGTGTGGGTTGACCAGAAAGCGGTATGGGAGAATTTTCAGAGGTGATAAGAACAACAAAAACCTACCTCACCTTGTCATTGAGCAAAATCGAAGAATTGTAAAGATTTTCTTAATTTTACTCTAGGTAAATTTACAAGGATAAAATATAAACATAGAGTGGAACATATACTTCAGTTCCATGACTTAAGTAGACATTGTTCTGGATCTCAAATAGATAATAAGGTTTTAAAAATTATTCTTGGGTTGATAAGATGGCTTAGGCTCAGCCACTAAAGGCATCTGACACCATGCCTGGAAACGTGAGTTCAGTCTCCACCCCACAGAGTGGAATGACGGAACTGGTACGTGTGTGTGTGTGAGTGTAGGTGACTGTGTGTAAGTGTGTGTATATGGGAGTGTGTGTGTGTGTGAGTGTTTGTATACGTGAGTGTGTGTGAGTGTGTGTGTGTATTGTGATAACTGGAACACACTCTATCAATAAATAAATGCAATTTAAAAAGCACAAAATGTTTATTTTGCTTAGAAAATAAATTGTGTGTGTGTGTGTGTTTTAGTTATCATAACAAAATGACACAGCATGTTTGGCTTAAACAGCAGGAATTTATTTTGATGCAGTCTAGAAGCTGGCAGCAGAGTATTGCATGGGGGTCTGGCTAAGCCCACCTCCTAGCTTGCAGATGGTCACCTTTTGCTTGTGTCCTTACGAGGTACAGAGAGTGTCTGTCCTAAGAAGAGCTGTACTCCATCCCAGGGTTCCATCAATACTGACCCATCTCCAGCTACTTCCCATAGGCCTTGTCTCTAAATTTCTTCTCACTGGGGTCACATTACACCTGAACTTAAGAGGGTGTCGGACTTCTCAACCTTCAGCATTATACATTCAAGAAAATTTGGAAATTACAAATAAACAAATAAATAAGTGTTGCCAGAATGCATTCACTACTGTGATTTACTTATAATTCCTTTTGTGTAACTTGTATATGGCTGTACTTATGTCATACATATCATTTTATATTATGATTATTTTTCTTTATTCAGTGCTAGGGATCCAGATCAGAGCTTTCTGCATAATAGGCCCCTCTATGGGGAGCTTTCTGCCCCAGTCATTTAAATTTAAATTTAGGCATTTATCCACCTAATTTGGAGAGCATCTCTAGCCTTCTGCTAAGTTATTCAAGGTGGCCTTGGGTTCACTAGAGTCCTGTTAGACCTTCAACTGTTACAAGTTTCTGCCTTCAGTGGAGCTGGGGTTGTTAGCATGTGCCAGCAAGCCCAGTCTTGATTTACCTAATATTACAGCATGAGGCTTCACTACTCAACATGCTTCATCTGAACTCTGTTTGAATGGACAGAAACAATTCTCCAGGTGACTGCGTCATCCTGTGGCTGAATATTGGATTGTGTTAAATCTATTTAGACATGAAGTATTTACCTGTTGCTTGGATTTTTTTTTTTTTAGTATAGAATTCCTGAAAATGGAAGTTGTATGCTGTTAAAGCATATTGCCAAATTACTCTCTAAAAGTGCTCCAGTTTGCACAGCCACGAGCAATGGGCTGGAAGTGTGCTTTATGTATTTGCTTTTAAATGGGAGGTAGTTGGTTCCACTAATGTGCTTGCTGGCTTCTTTTCGACAGGTAAACAGAGTGCTGTGAAGCCTGCTTCTGACAGTGCAGAAGCCCTGGGATTCTCTGACCCCAACTTTCCAGCTCCCTTTAGCTGGCGACCTGCACTTCAAACCTCATCTGCTTGATTTTGTGTGGAAGGAGGCTTCCCCTCCATCGTAACCATATACTTCCTCAGGAGGTGACTGTCTGACAGCAGCTTTGTGGCCAACCTGCCCAATGGCTACATGCCGGACCTACAAAGCCCAGAGAGCTCCAGTAGCTCCCCAGCATCCCAGGCCACAGAGAGGCGACACCCCCAGCCCCTCACTGCCTCCTTCTCTTCTCCAGGATCCAGCCTGTTCAGCTCCTTCTCCAGTGCCATGATACAGACCCCACAGGCTCCTTCGGGGCTGATAAAATCACCAACTCCTGTCACACCCGTGGTTCAGAGACCCAGGATCTTGTTGGTCATTGATGATGCGCACACAGACTGGTAAGCAGCTTCAGGGATAGAATCTGGGTGGGGTTGTCTTCCCTCAGAGAGGAAAGAATAAGAAGCAAATGTTAAAAGGGGCTTATGTATTTTCTGAGGCTAGCTGAGAGCAGGAGGAGTTCATCAAAGACAAGCTGTGTGTCTTGTATTCTAGGGGCCTTATATTGGCAGAGACATCTGCAAATTCCAAGTCTGGCAGTTCTTGGAATAAACAGAGGTCCCAAGTCTGGAAAGTTCCATGAATATGTTATAAATGTCTTAAAGTTTTTGATACAAAAGCACTTGCTCTCTGTGAGTGTTCTGGAGACAGCAGAGAAATCATACAACCTTTCTGAACAAGCAAAGTTCTTCAGCATGAAATACATTTCACAGTGTTTCCCAAGTTACCCTCTGTGTGTGTGTGTGTGTGTGTGTGTGTGTGTGTGTGTGTGTACCCTTATGTATCCCAAGATACACCAGTCATCGGATACTGCCCATTCTTACCCTAACTCATGAGAACAGATTACCCACAATTACCTCACACTTCTCCATTGAGCTTGACCTCTGATAGCCCATTGGGAGGGGTTGAGCAGTTTTCTGGCCTCCTCCAGACAGTAAGTTCTGAAACCAGAGGCCTGCAACAGTAGTTATTCAGCAAGTGAATAATCACAGGGGACCAGGTCAAGTACAAGCTGCTAGGCCAGAGCAGGTGAGATGCTCAAGTGTGTCTGCCTCTGGGGAATAAGTCTATACCCCAAGGTTGTGATCCTGAGAGGTGACAAATACTATAAGTCTCAAAAGAAATAACTGAGTTAAGGACATTGGATGCAAATATGGAGACACTGAATCGCTATGACCAGAGAGGAGCTGAACCTGTGCAAAACAGAGTTGTTTTATGTTGGGAGGCAGACTCGTGTGTAAGTATCTCCAGAACTCCAATAACTGGCACATGTCAGCACCTACTTTATCCCTGGGAAATTAGACAGGTTGGCCGGGGGTGGGGCGCAAGCCTTTGCTTTGAAGTCAAAGCTGCTCATTTATTCAAACTGCATTCCTAATGGTTGCAATGCTCGTTGGGATTCTGTAAACCCCACCCCTCAGTTACCTAGCAACAGCCAGATATACCCTAATCCTCAATTACCTGCCAGTAGCCAGGTATGCTCTGCCCCAGTGACCTGACACTATAAAAGGGGCTGCTTGACCCCTCCTCTCTCTCTTGCTCTTGGCTCTCTTGCCCCTCTTGCTCTCCCACCCCTACCCCTCCTCTTCCCCTTTCCTTCCCCCTCCTCTCTCCAGGTGCTCATGGCCGCCTCTACTCTTCTACTTCTCTACTCCTCTTCTCCCCCTCTCTCTGCCTCTACTACCCTCTTAACTCTTCTATGACTTGAATAAACTCTATTCTGTACCATACCCTCACGTGGCTGGTCCCTCAGGGAGAAGAGATTCCTAACATGGGCCCCTCAGAGGCATCCCCTTTTCCCCCAGGCCTTGCCGCACCTCCATGGGCCATATGCCTTCCACTCTCTTCATCCTTCCCCTAACAATGTTAACATGTGTTCAGCTGATTTTGGTGGCAGGCCTTATGAGAAGTGATCTCTTTATTGTCCATTGCTTTATGCCATGAGTTTGAATTCAATCTCAGTTACATAGTCACTATGAAAGTTATGGAGAAGCTACAAAGGGGCATTGACGCCTGCACGCATACTGTGGCAGAGAACTGTGGACGTTTCTCTGTGTCACTGATGACACAACACAATCATAATGACAGCAGAACCTTCCAGGCATTCTTGACTTGAGTCTTCATCCCCAGGACTGTGCAGAAAGGGCGGGGTTCATCTCATTGTTTCCGGATTCCTGTTGCCATTCCTTCTGCTTAGCCCCTGCTAAGCTGATCTTACAGCTCTGTGTCTGCCCACAGTGCCTGTGGTACCATGACAAGGCACAGTGAACAGGGCTGAGATCCAGCTAGTGGCCCCAGTGAAGTAGCATCTACATTTTTTACTTTGGCCATCAAGCTTCATAGTCCATACAAGTACTTTAATTAAATCCCTATAAATCTTATATAAGTATTTTAATTAAATCTGTATAAATCTTAGGTGCTGCTCCCTTGTGAGGGTTTGGGAGGGGAGATAATTTTGACTTGAGCAGTCAGTCTCTCAGTGTGTTGAAACATCTATCACTTGCTCACACTTTAATTGGGTTTTAAGAACAAGTGTTTGGTTTCTGGTATTCTTTCTGCCCTTTGGTGTGGAAAAAGAAACTGAGGCTCATGTTCTTACCTGAGAGTTGGCTCCATATTCACTGAATGTTTGTGACTGAGAGACTTCCTTCCACAGGTTCATTGGCTTCTCCTTTGAACTCTGTTCTTAAATCTTTATGACCTCTCTAACCTCTCAGCGCAGTGACATTTCCAGCTGTCTCCAAATTAATGTTCCCTGGGTGCCTTAGAATTGATCTTGCTGGTTGTGGTGGGGTACAGCTATAATCCTTGCATTTAGGAGGCTGAGTTTGAGAGGACTGTAAGTTCAAAGCCAGCCTTTGCTACATAGGAAGACTGTTTCCAGAACAAACAGCTTGCAGACACCAGAAGATTCTCAGTCCTACCTCTCCAAGCCTCCAAATATGCCTGGCCACAACTACTGAACTTAGCCAGCAGGTGGCAGGCGAGCCCCGTGGTCCAGTGCATCCTGGCAGAGCCATCTGTCCCCAGGTCCTGCTTCTTCCCAGCTCCTCCTCCCTTGTGAGAAGTTCTTGAGAGGAAGATGTGAAAAGAGAAGAAGGCTGCTCCCATAGCCTTTTCCTTCCCCCTTTGAGATGATAATGAAGGGGTTTAGAGTGTCTGGGCTAAGAGTGACCCTACCTCCCAGCCCCAGGGGCACAATGCTCTCTGCTTCCTGACCCATCTCAGACTCAGCCCTGAGAACTACTGTCTTTGTTTATTGGTCCAGGACCAATCTATCCCACAAGGTTTTCTTGCAAACAGTGTGTTGGTAACACGCGTCTCTTCTCAGAGTCCAGCTGGTGGGCATTCAAACCTGTGGGTCCAACCAATTCTACCTGAGTACTGGCCAGACCTCTAGGAAAGGGACCTTATTTTTTCCCTTAATTTTCATCCCAACTAGTCCCAAGTGGCTCCACCCTTGGAGAAAATGACACACCCCCTCACAGCAACCAGTCTCCTTAGGAAAGGGTGGGATCTTGTGGGCAACACCTCTTCTCTCTCTGACACAGTGTGGACAGGTCTATGTGCTCATGGTTACAGTTACAATGTCATATCACTTCATGACAACCTTCCCTGCCCTGACACTCTTAAAACCTGTGTGCCTTGACATGAGGAATAATAAGATGTCCCATTTCCTGATTTATGTTTCTCAATCATTTATTCTCAGCTCTTGGACCAGACATTAATCTTTCTGTTAACCAACATCCTCTGAGGAGAGGGGATAAAAACTGTGCCAGGCTGAGAACAGCCCATGAGTGCAAACATAAATATTTAGGAGGCAGTTTGACAGCCAGTCTTTTGGGAGAAACAATACTGGGGTGTTCTCCTCTTGTGCCTTTTTCAGCCACATGCTTTTGATTTTGATCAGGTTTGCGGTGTTTGCATTTTCTGAGAGTGAACTGAGATCCCAGGCCACCTTTGCTGCAGGCGTTCATGGCTGAACACTTTGAGACATGGCTTGTGCGGGTAAACTTAGCCATGCCACCAGTCTCTAGAGAGCCTCTTGCCACCCTACTGGAGGTCTGACGAGGTAGCAGGTCTGTCCTCTGGGATGGGATGAAGCAGTCAGTCTTGGGAACCACCAGAGAAAGGGGTAAACAGGTGAGTAGGTTTCCAAGCTCAGTTTTCTTCAGCTTGCTGCCCCGGCAGGAAATGGTTCCCTTGCCTATAGCAGTTTCCCTGGCTTCCAGCTTCCAGTGGGTTTGTTGCCTTGTGTCTGGCTACCTTCCACCCTAGCATCATCTTATCCTCTCTGGAAACAAATCAGCTTCCACCCTTTGATGATGTATCACCAGCCCAAAAGTCATGAGCCTAGAGTCCCCTGGCTCTGTGTGTGTTTTCAGCACAACATCCTGCTTTGCAAACAAGTGGTTCCTAATTGTAACCTCATCTTAGCAACTTCTGTTCCCTGTTCCCCCAAAGACCCTTCCCTACTCTGTTTATCTGGCCAATCTCTGTGCATTCTTACAAACTTGACTAGTTAAAGATGTTGCCACTTCTGGGGAACCACTTCTGAGGACATCTTGTTTCCGGTGCTGGTTGCTACCTCCCTGGTACAGTCGCACGTTGTTCACCACAGCCTTGTGGCTCATCTCAGAGCAGATGGTAACTCACTTTTCCTCAAGTTGCTCACTCATGTCTTGTATTGTGTAGAGTTCAGGACACACTCAGTGCACAGTCTGTGTATGTCATTGTCCATATCCCTGTGTAATCAGAATGGCATTATGAACTTACACGTTACCTGACCTTAGTAGTCGGTTTGCTATACACACAGTCGAAGGGGTCACAGTCCTGATCCCCATACTGTGAGACTTTAGCTCCTTATCAATATGCTAGAGTTCCTGAAAAGTGAATGGTTAGGATTGTTTTTAAAAGAGAAAGGAAAGGCTGAGAAGGTCCTAAGATCAATCCACAGAAACCACATAAAAATCTGTATGTGGTGGCACACACTTGCAGTCTAGCAGTGTGGAGTTGTAGACCATGAGATCCCGGGACTTAATGGCTATCCCCATTCTAGCTGACTTGGCAAGTTCCAGGCTCGGTGAGAGATCTTGTCTCAACAATAATATGAGCAGGAACTGAGGAATGTCACAGAGGTTTACCTCTGCATCCAGAGATGCACACATCCCATACATACACATGAATAACCCCTTGCACATGTACACATGCAAAAGTAAGCAGGGAGATGTGTGGACACACCAACTGGAGCTCCAGTTTTGAATTTCAAAATAATAATAATAAACATTCTGTTCATTAGCAATTGCAAAGACCATAACCAGGTGGAGTAGGGGACCCACCCTGCTTGCAGGTTCTCTGGCATGAGAGGGTCACTGGGGCATGAGGGTTCACACAAGCCTTTGTCCTGGTGGTCCTCTCTCCTCTCAACTAACTTGTTCTCAAATTGAATGCAGTTCCATCTAACAATGGCCTGTCTTATGTCTGCTTACCCCCACCTTGCTTATTTGACAAGGAGAAAGTGTGTGCTTCATCTGAAGTGTCCCCTAGCCACCATGCATGAAGCCTAGAGGCATTCATACCTCATTTGCCTGGCAAGGCACAGTTAATAGTAACCCTGGCTGAGTGCCTGTTGCACATCTAGACTGACAAAGACTGAGATGGGCACCTGTGTCCCCCCCCCCACACACCTGTGGTCCTCCCACTCCTAAATAGTTCCATTGAGCCTCTGGGAATAGAGCAGCACAGACAACAGAGACAGGGAAATGTGTGATGATCTGGAAAATTATGGGCAATGGCAAAGGCGTGAGTGTGACAATGAGGGGGCATGCTTAAATCCCACTTCCTCTCACCCTCACATTCACCCTAACAGAAAAATCACATCGGCTCTGGTGACAGTCACACAGAAGTCACAGGAGACATCAGTGCTCAGCATTGCTCACTTCCCAGCAGACTGAGCAGGGGCTGTTTTCCAGGTAAGGAAGCAGCAGAAGATCCTCGTACCTGCTCAAGGAAGCCACAGTGGCTGAGCTGGGGCAGGGGAACAAGAGCCACCTTCCTACCCAAGCCTCCCATGCTGGGCATGAAGGAGATGCTGGGCAGTTTTGATGGAGCAGTAAAGCAGAGACATACAAGAGTCAGCAAACTCCAAGGACTGACCATGTCCGCATTATTACATGAATAGATTTATAAATGGGCTTCATGTCTTTTCCTGTTGCTGGGATGAAGAACTCTGACAAGAGCAACCTAAGGAGAGATGATTTTTTATGGCCAACAGCTCCACTTTGTCACCTGTTACTCTGGGGGACTGATGGGGGCTGGAACTTAGGGTATGTGGTTACATACACGGAACCCATAGAAAGAGCATGTGTATTGCCACCCAGCTTATTCTCCATTTAAAACAGACCAGGGTTCCTACCCAGGGACCACTCTCCCACAATGAAGACTGGTCTTCTCATATCAATTCATATAATTAAGGTAACCCCCACAGGCATGACTAGAGGCACACATCCCAGGTGACAATGAACTCTAAAAATCTCAAGCAGTTCCCATTGCCAGGCAGTGTGCTAAGTGGTTCCAACACATTCTATAATTTAGGGCTCTTAATTACTGTGTGGGTACCAATATTATTCTTACTTTATAAAGAAGAAATCTTTGTGACCTAAACCAAAGCGGATGTTCCTGGCATCCTGGGATTCAACAAGGGCATTCGAGGACAAGCCTGGGTGGCAATATGTTCTTGCTACTCCCTCCTCTGCAACTGAAGCTCAGGACCTCCTGTGATGCATGTGAGTAGGCTCTGGCATAGCCACCACACACACACATACACAAATACACACATATCCAGCATCTGACACCTGAGAGAATGGTTGCAAAAGTCCATTTACACCCTATTGGCCAAGCACAGAAGACCAGTGACCTCATCCTGGAGGGAAATGCCCTACCCCACCCAGGCATCCTCACCCCACGAGACTGTAAAGAAAGGGAGTCCTCAAAGGCATCCAGACACTCGTGACCTCAGACTGGCAAAGTGAGCGTTTGGTAAGAGTTGTTCTTGGACACACAGAGAATATTTTTCCTCTTTTTAAAGCACCAAGGAAGCTGAGACAGAGACTTTTCCATTCTTTCTAGCTGATTTGTTATTACAGTCGCCACTTCCAGGAACATATGCCAGATGTGGACTTCTATGAGAATTAAATAGAGAAGATTAAGTTCTAGAGAATTCCAGTGTGGTAGGTGGCAGCCCAGAATAAGGCCCACATTTTACTTTCACCATCTCTGTGTCTTGGTCAGCTTGCTTGTGAGCTTGTAAAGCGGGTGAATGTACTATCTCTGTCCCTCCTCATTAAACTTGGGTTTAATTATGAGAAGTTCCTTTCTCCTCTCTTTCACATGAATTCTTTAGCACATCTGAGTCTTGTGTGCCCAACATTAGCTCCACCTTGTGGCTGTTTCTCCAGTTTAACAACTAGTGTTTTGAGGACGGTGCCTAGCACACCCTAAGACCAATGAAGGAGATGGCTATTTCATTAGTGAAGAGTCAGACACCAAAGAGTCTCTGTTTCTTCTGTAGGAAGGGTCAGACTTGAAGGTGCCTTTGGGAGGCTCTCTCAAAAGACAGTTGGGTGCTCTGGAGTTTAGGAATATTCCCTGAGACTTTCTTGGTATTCCAAAGGCTCCTTGCTGCCTCCTAGGTGGTAACAGAAAGTAGAAGACTTCCCTAAGTCTTCTACTGAGGGGTCAGACTGCTTCTGACTGTTTGAATGGGAAGACACTTCAGAGTGTCTCCCTGAGGACTTGCAGTGGGCCTAATTGGTCCCATGGTAACCAGTATATTCTGTTTCCATCACCAGCAGGTAGGGGTGGGGAAAGGGTGTGATCTCAGAGTAGGCATCACTGGAAGTGACCCATTGGAAGGCATGCTAGTGACTTTTCTCATTTGTATGACCAGATACCTGATCAGAAGCAAGTTACAGACTCAGACTTTAAAGTTCCTTTCTTGGTGGAGAAAGTATGGCAGGAGTTGTGGAAGGCAGGTGCATTGTGTCAGCATCTAGAAGCAGGATGAGATGGGTGCTGGTGCACACTGGCTTTCTCCATTGTAGACCATCTGAGAATCCAGCCCATGGGATGGTGCCACCCAGAGGTTTGTTCCTATGGTGATTCTATAGGCCATCAAACTGACCATAAAGATTACCATCAAAGTGGGATTGTCGCAGTGACCAAATAAAAACACGGGTTATCAAGTGAGTACCTAGTGAAGGAGCCTAAGGATATACAGTGAGGCATGAGATGGACATATCCTAAACATTCGTTTACTATTCACTTGAGATCTGAATTTCATTGAGTGTCTAGTATTCCCTCCCCCACCCCCATCCTCAGGGAAGAAGGTAATATGTGAAACAGCAAGAGACCAGCCTCTGAGATGCCTTGCTTTATGTTGGGGGAGTCAGATCAGGTCTCCTGATTGGTCCCATCCTCAGAGCCCAGCTTTCTCTGATTTCACCAGCAGGGAGGGTGATAATAAGCCCAGAGCACAGTCCTCAGCCAGACAATAGATCCCTACTCCCCTTTCAATTATGAGACCTTAGTCAAGCCTAACCTTCCAGCCTCACAGCCCTCCTCTGTAAGGCATGACTACAGACTAACTTTGCAGAAGGACAATGACAGTGGCCTCGGCAAGCTTGGTACATGGCTCAGCCTGACATAATAGACCCTGGGATGGTAATTGTGATTATCAATTAATTGCAGTTACTAATTGCTTATGAATATACTAGCCCTGGGAGCCAGGGGGAAGGACGCTGCTTGGCATGCTTCTCAGTTCAGCTGGCTGTGCTGGAGGGCAAGCTTCCAGGAGCGCTTCAAGAGGGGTGTCTAAGTCCTGGAAGACTGGCAGTCACTCTGAGTTACAGAGAGAGCTCCAAGTCAATCAGCTGGCCTGAGTGTAAATGGAGAAGCTTAAAGCTTAGATGCATAACTCTGCTGTCGACCCCCAGCTCTGGGGAACAACTCATGACCACTGCCACCGTAAGGCCCTCCATTGCATAACGCAACTCTTGTATGTGGAGAGCTGTAAGGTGCTTCTGGTGAAATGAACAGAGGGGGAGTCTCATAAAAGAAGTATCACCTCCTATTTGCTTTATTTATTAACTCAATCATCCCACCTGACCCCACCTGGGAGAGGGCTTCAGTGCTGGACATTAGCCCTGTACCTCTGCCCTCCTTCCCTGCATTTCTCTCTGCCCTGGTGTCCAGGAGAGGGGAGGGGCCTGGACATTCCCCATCAACCAGTTCTGTTGTCTGGAGACAGCTCAGTTTTCCCAGGCCCGGCCCCTTTTATCAGGGAGACAATGTGCACACACAGTGAAGGCCTTGTGTAACACCCAAGCCCCTAGCCCTTTGACTTGAAGAATTTTTCAAATGCTGACCCTTCTTCGTGATGTCTTCAAGGGCTGGTGTCTTTGCAGCTTCCTACCCAGCCTCTGTGAGTAGAGAAGGAGGAAGGTGGAGGGAGAGGAAACAGAAAGATTGTTACCACCACCCTGCTCTTGTAGAATCTTGGGGAGAGCTTCACCCTTGGAACCTAGCTAGAAGATACAAGGCAGATAGATGTCTTTGAACAGAAGGGAATATGGATAAATTTTCCCCTGAATCTCTTTCTTTCTGTCTGTCTCTCACTTGCCTGAGCTATGAGATCTCAAATGTAAAGGACACATTTCATCCCAGAGCACCTGCTTGCTTAGCTATACCACCATGTGGATGCATGGAGATTATGCCTATGGATGAGTGAACTTGCATGGCACACACACTCAGGCACATGCACACACTCTGTATGGACAGTATCTCTCTCCTGCTTATGTCACACACACACTTACCCTAAGGGTTGAATTTTAAACTCCAGATATTCATTCACTGAGTGAACACTGAATACTGGGCAAGTATGGCACAAAACCCAATTCCCCATAAGGCACCTGTATGTGTGCGGGAAAGAATTCTCACTGACTCCTCTACATATATCTACAGCCCATAAGCTCCTCTGTCTCCCATCCATTCGCTACTAGAAACAGAGGATATAGCCGTGAAGCAAACAGCCCTCATGCTGATGTTTAACTTGTGGATGTGTATCCTAACAGCAGGTTCTAGGAGACCATCTGGCGTCTGAGGCCGAAAGGCACAGAGGCTTCTCCTGAGAGCTGAATGAAGCAAAACAGAGAGACCAGAGTGATCCCCGTGGCTCCAGAAGAAGAGCCTCAGCCTCTCTTATGACTTTGTGTAGAATACAAATGCCCCCACCCTTTGTTTTTCATTATGTAGACAGTCCAGGGCACCATGCATTCAACACCTGCACTCTATCAACCGAAGTATAACCAACCGTCTAGGGCACAGTCCATGTGCATGCTAGCATGCTTCTCTAAACACTTCTTAACATGAGTCCCCTCACCCCCTCGTTCTCCTCCCAACCTCCCATTCCCTTCTTGGTGAAAACTGGCCAACTGTTCTCTAGGCTCATTGACACTTTGATTTCTTCAGGGCTGTATCTCTGTGCCTGAGATGACTAATGGATAGACATTCCTGGGTTAAGATAACACAAAATATGAAGACATACGTTGATTATAAGATGTGCTGTAGATACGCATAAGAAATACTGGAGTGGAATTTAGTTTCTTGCACCATTTTCTAGAGCATGAGATCAGGTAGACAGATCACGTCCTCATTTTTCCCCATCTATCACCTGACTAATGGACCAGCACACCACACCCCTCACAGCCAGGTGTTCTGCCTACTGCTTGTCTTGTCTGTGACAGACTCCTGGGCACAGTGGCCACCTGCTTTCTACATCTCCATGGGGTTGAGCTGTTCCTGAGCACCCAGTTAGAGACACTTTCTCTGAACTGTAGACCCAATTCCAGGCACAGTTGCCTACCTTAGCTGATGTCAACCTACAACCAGCTGGAAATTCCCATCAATGACAGTCTCAAAATTCTGTAAAGCAAATGGGTCACTACTGAGAAAACATGACTGAAGTTGGCACTAGGTGTATGTGTGTGAGGGGAGCATGATAAGACACCACACTTGACCTCTGACCTTGGGAGGACTTATGGTTCAGAGGGTGGCAAAACTACTCCTTATAAGGTTCAGTGTAGAAGTCTCAGGGGGAAGAAGGCCCCTTCACTCACAGCCTTGACTGTTCTGGGGGAAGTAGTGCAAGAAAAAGACAATGTGAAATTAGAAAGAAATGGCAGGCAGGCCTGCACCCCACGTTTCCAGATAGCAGCTACAAAGTCTACCAGCCCTCCGGACAGAGGAAAACAGCAGCTAGCCCCATGAGGGAGTACAGTGTGGCTTCTGATTCCAACATCACAGAACGGAAGGGAAAGAACAGGAGATATTCTGCCCAGAGCCTGCCACACCCACTCACTTTCCTAGTGATTCTTCCCAGAGCCTGCCACACCCACACACTTTCTTAGTGATGTAGTCTGTTAATTTTTCTGTGACTATTTCAAAATACCTGGCCAGAACAATGGAAAGGAGGGAGATTCAGTCCATCACAGTGAATAAACTGTGGATTTGAGAGCATACGTTAACCAGCCACATTGCATCTAAAACCAGAGAGCAAATGTAGCCGGGTTAATTTTAGCAATGGTAATGTATTAATAGGGTGATGGTTTGTACATGCTTGGGCCATGGAGTGGCACGATTTGGAGCAGGTGTGTCACTATGGGTGTGGGAACTTAATGTTGTGTCAAATTGACAATAAAAAACTAACCAGTACAATATCAGAGGACAGCCTCAGCTCTGGTTCCATGTGTGCTGGTCAACTTGTTGAGACAAGATCTCTCAGAGACCAGCTAGACTTGCTGACCCCAGAGATCTACCTGTCTACACCTCCTAGCACTGGGGTTACAGGCATGCACATCATCACTGTTTTGTTGATGTTTAATGTGGGTTATTGGGATTAAACTCAGATCCTCATGCTTATTAGACAGCTCTTGCTAACTGAAGTATCACACCTAAGTCCTAAGTTTACTCTTAAAAAATCCCTAATAGCCTTCTTTATCTCAATATAGAGGTCTGTTCATTTCTTTATTTGTTTTTGATATAGGGTCCTATGTAATTCAGAATGATTTCAAGCTTGCTATGTAGCTAAGGCCAACCTTGAACTCTTGATTCTCCTGCCAAAGCCACGTGACAACAAAAGCCTTTTTTTCCTTTATTGCCTTTTTAATTTGCTTTTTAATTTTTAAGAGAAGATTTTAATGTATAGATGTGGCTGCCCTGTAACTCACTAAGTAAACCAGGCTGGCTTTGAAGTTGATCCCCCCCTTACCTCTACCTCCTGATGGCTGTGGCACTACAGGTAGATGAGCTGTTGACTGCCCTGTCCTTGGGTCAGGAGGTCAATAAGAGCTTGTCAGTATTGTAGCACTGTATGGTGATTTCAGTGCAGTTTGAGAATCATACTGTTTTTTCCCCATAGGCTCTGCTCCAGCTTGCTAAAGCAAGAAAGCCACAAGGCTAGCTTTCATTGCTACTGGCAGAGAGCTAGCAAGATAAAGTCACTGGCTTTCTGAAGCCATTATGGGTTACATAGGACCGTGTGTGTGTGTGTGTGTGTGTGTGTGTGTGTGTGTGTGTGTGTGTGTGTGATGCAAAAACAAACCCAGGAAACAAACAGGAGGATCACATTTTTCTCCTGTCTGCACAGCTCCCTCTGCCTTCCTTACCCAAATCCCAGAATGTACCTGTTTGAAACCAGACTGTATTTTTTTTTCTCCCCGAGTCAAAGTTATCTTCTCCTCATAGGTCCCAGCAGATATCATAGATGGCAGAAGAAACAGATGGTTGTGAAAGGTTGTTTATTGTGTGTGCAAAGACATTTACCGCCATCCAGATGGGGAGGAATATAAACCATCTGACTTGGCCCTTCGTTCCCTTAATTCACAGAGAGGCACCTTATAGGTCAGAAGTAGCAGCTTGGAGAAATCTTTGTCAGATGGATCAGGTGTGTCAGCTAGATAGTTCTTGTGATCTGCATTTGCTATGATATCTAACCCTCTCTTCTCAGGGGAAAAAAAAACCTACAAATTTCCATCAGCATTAATGACTCCTTTTTTGCCAAAAGTAATCGTTTGGATCAGACAGTGGACATGTAGGGTCAAGAGTCATCAGTCACCGGCAATAGCCCCTGCCAGCTGTGAGCTGGGACACAGGAAGGATTTTTATGTGTAGTTGAGGTGTCCTGAAAGGATGAGGCTCCATTCTCGGGTCCCTGGAAGGCTGCCCATTGTAAGGCACATTCTTTGCAGCATAGAGGCCGATGGTAACCAGGAGCAGACTGAGGGCTACATCAGGCAGTCACGTAGACTGCACTGCTGCATGGGTCTGTGGCTTGTTCCTGCAGGTTTCCAGTCTTCTCGAAGCCATCTATAGCCCAAGATTCAGTATCACTCTCAAGGAGATGGGAAGAGCCTCAGAAACATTGCCGGAAGTTGATTGTTAACCTGAGCCCTGGAAACCCAGCTTCTCAGGAAGCTGCAACAAGACCACTCAATGTTCAAGGCCAGCTGGGGAAAATTAGAAAGCCCATATTTCAAAATAAAAGGTAGAAATAACCCTGGCAGCATAGTTTAATGGTGGAATACTTGCCGAGTGTACACAAGACCCTAGATGCACTTCCTAACATCTAAAATCGAAACAAACAAAAAGCCACCCTTGGTTCTCGGTATGCTCAGTTCTTAATATAGATAGGTAGGTGTTTTGGAAGATTGGGATGCGGGTCACCCTTTACTGGTAGCAGGTTCTATTTACATGCCTACTATCTTAACAACCCTGTGAGAGATATAAAATGATCACTCCAGTTTTACAGAGATGAAATTGGAGCACAAAACCTTCACTAGCCTAGCCCAATGTGTGACACAGGAATTTTTCTTCATCCGGGGACAGCTTCTACAGCTCACCATAGTTCCCAACACTTCTAAATATTTCCCAGAAAACAGACACAGGGACAGAGGGTCCATCATTGTGTCTCTGAAATGAGAACAATTACAGCATTGGGGGGGAGGGTTCTTGTTTAAACTATGAGGCTGACTGTGATAATTAAAACCAGGACCTGTCCTGTTTCTGCTTTTGGAAGCAGGACCATCACTAGCTGTTCTACACATCAAATTCCCTTTCTTTCTTTCCTCCTCCACTTCTTTAATCCAGACCACTACTCTGAGGTCCCTGTCATGATGCCCACATGCTGTTTACTAACAGAACTGATCACACTACCACAGCAGATGCCAACAACGGGAAAATGGGCACTGAGATGGTTACAGAAACTATTGGCACTCAGAAAGGGAAAAAATTCATTTTCCCAATACATGATTGTATGGTTGAAGCCATGTAGTGTGCTTGTGGGGTTTTTCATATCAGTCAAGCCCCTTCCTGCCCATGCGTGCTCCCATAACAGAGTTTTCTCAGTCTTAGCATAGTGCCTTGTAAATTTGGCATTAGGTCTTGATCCTGCTTCTGCTCATAAAGGACTTCAGACCCCTGTAGCCTCACTCAGTATGGAGCCTGGCACACAGAAGGCTTCGGTCAGTGTCAAGTGTCTATTTGCTCTGTCCTTAGAGATCACAAGAGCAAGGATGGGGAAGGGTCCTGCTGTGAGGCAGGCATTAGCACCAGATGCTGGCCAAGGGTGACCTGGCCTTCCTGAGGGGACAAGTGACTCTTTATTTCACAGGAGAGGAACTCAGGGAATGTGGCTGTCTATGTGCTCACACAGAAGGTGAGGATGAAGTCTGAGCAGTGTCCCAGGTTCCCATCCCCTCTCTCCCCCTACCTCTTGTTTTTTTCTTTTTGAGTACTGAGAATCAAACTCAAGCAAGCTACATTCCTGGCTCCTGTAGATTCTTTTCTTATACAAAAATGCCTTTGTTCTACACATAAACACACATACACACACATACACACACATACACACACATACACATATATACACACATACATACATACACACATACATACACATGAACACACACACATATACACAAACATACACACACACATACCCCCCCACACACACATTGCATCATTCTGACTATCAATAGAGTCTACCATATTAGTTACTTTTAACAAAGTAGCTAGTGTAGGAAACTACCTGACAAAAGCAAGCTGAAGAAGAAAAGGTTTATTTGGTACAAAGTTTGTGGGGACATGGGAAGCAGGAACTTGAACAGGCTGGTGGCATTGTGTCCACAGTTGGCAAGCAGACAGGGATGAATGTCAGTGCTCAGCTTTTTTTCTCTTTTCTGTCCAAACCCTGGACCTCAGTTCATAGGATGGCTATAGTTAACCACCTGTAGTTCTAATCTGGAAACTCACACAGCCATGGACAGAGGCTTGTCTCGTGGATAATTCTAGAACCTGTCAAACTGACAACCAATGTTATCCACTACATCTACTTATCCCACTTTGGTTCGGTCTTGACAAAAAAAAAAAATGCTGTTCTTTTGTTCACTGAATATTTTCTGAGCACCTACTATACTGTATTGTGGATACTTTCTTAAGCCTTGAACATCTTCATAAATAGAGACTGGGCTCCTGCCACAGGAATCTGCTGCACTGACAGATACACAGGTAGCAGGGAATAAATACCAGTATGAGGGAGTTCAGCTCAAACGAAGTTAACAGTAAGCCTGGGACTGTGCCATTCTCCCCCATTAAATATATGAGAAAACTGAGGCTCAGGCAAAGTTGAAGACTTGCTCAAACCCCAAGGACAAATAATGACTAGGGTTAGAGTTCATTGTGTGCTGATGACATGGTCTGTGTCTTTTGTGCATTGCTTCAGCCTTCTTACCCACTGCCTGACTTGTCTTGCTGTTACCTTTGTTTATTGAAGGAAACCTGAGTCACTGAACTTGAATGTCCCCAGCCTGAGATCAAGAGCTGGAAAGTGTCTAAGTCAGGCCTGGGCCTTTGCTGCATGGCTCCAGAGCCTGAGTCTTTCCCCCCTTTGAACTCCAGACTCATTGATCTGCTAGGGTCTATGACTGTCGTTTCTGTAGGAGAGGCTGAGAAAATGCATCAAGACAGTCTTTGCCCTTCAGAGAGGCCTCATGCCGAAGTGCTGATAATGGAGACTCTGCTGTAGGGATGTGGGAATTTCAGGCAGAAGCCTCTCCCCACAGGAGAGTACTCTGACTCAAGTGCATGCCATCATAGGCTCCCCAGAGTTGGAGACAGATGCCCGATGCCTAAGGCCTCCAAGGGACAGCAGCATACTAGCTGACATTCTTGTGTCTCAAAGAAATAACTAAATAAATAAATAAAACCTTAAAATGTTAAGAATTAATAGGCAAAAGACATGTCAAAGCATAGCCAATCAGCACTTGAAATGATAACACACGTGGCTGAGAGAGCAACAGTAAAGCTACACTGAGATTTCAGATTTCAGAGATGGATGATTCAAACTATGTATCATGGGGCACAATACTGCATTCGTCACCACCATGACAGTCTGGGAAATGTTGCACATTTGCTATGAGAAACAACTTAATGGGTTTTCAAAGGTATTTTCATGTGTGTGTTTGCCTTCATATATGTATGTGCCACATGTGCACTAGTACCTGTGTATGTGACTGCTTTCTCTGAATTTCAGGAAAAGGTGTTAGATTCCCTGGTTCTGGAGCTGGGAAAGTCTGGGTCTTCTGCAAAAGTTGCCAGAGCTCATAACTGCAGAGCCATCTCTCCAGCCTCCAGCGTGGATGATTTTATACGCAGTTATTTATGAAAGTAGCACAGGACACATTTTCTTGCAAGATTTTTCCTCGAGAAACAAAACATCCCCACTGAGTGATATATATAAGAATTTTGAAAAACACCTCTATTCAAAATTAACAAACAAAAAACCCAAGCTGGCAGCAAAGCAGATATCCAGCAGCTGGAAACTTGATGGGCAGAAGGAGGCACATCCACATGACAGAGACCGTTCAGAGGCAGGCCAGAGCAGAAGCACTGGAGGGGGCTCTTTGCCTCCTATGCCCAGTTAAGCTTCCTCAAACGGTTTAAAACCATTCTTTTTGGTCAGTATTGCTGTTATTATGGGGTTGCAATCCCCTTCAGCTACTTCAATTCTTTCTCTAAATCCTCTATGGGGAACAATGTTCTCAGTTCAATGGTTGGCTCTGAGAAGCCTCATCTGTATTTGTCATGATCTGGCAGAGCCTCTCAGGTGACAGCTATATCAGGTTTCTGTCAGCATGCAGTTATTGGAATCAGCAATTTTGTCTTTGGTGACTCTGCTTCAAAATTTGTGTCTGTATATCCTCCTGTCAATATTTTGCTTCCTCCTTCTAAGAAGGACTGAAGCATCTGAACCATGTTCTTCCTTCTTCTTGACCTTCATTTGTTCTGTGAATTGTATCTTAGGTAAACCCAGATTTTGGGCCTAATATGCACTTATCAGAGAGTGTACAACATGTATGTTTTTTGATTGGTCATTTTGGTTTGGTTAGTTATGTAAGTGGCTTACCTCACTCAGGATATTCTCTAGTTCTATGCAATTGGCTAAGAATTCCTTGAAGTCATTATTTTTAATAGCTAAGTAATACTCCATTGTGGAAATCTACCACATTTTATGTATCCATTTCTGTGTTGAAGGACATCTGGGTTTTTTTCAGACTTCTGACTATTACAAATAAGGCTTCTATGAACATGGTAGATGGATAATGATTCATTGTTATGTGTTGGAGAATCTTTTTGGTATATGCCAGGAGAGGTATACCTGGGTCCTCAGGTAGTATTATGTCCAGTTTTCTGAGGAAATGTCAGACTGATTTCCAGAGTGTTTACACCAGCTAGAAATTCTGCCACAAAGGAGGAGTGTTCCTCTTTCTTCACATCCTCTCTAGAATCTGCTGTCAGCTAAGTTGTTGGTCTTAGCCATTTTGACTGCTGTGAGGTGGACTCTCAGGGTTGTTTTGACTTGCATTTCTATGTTGACTACAGATATTGAACATTTCTTTGCATGCTTCTCAGCCATTTCATACTCCTCAGCTGAGAATTTTTTGTTTTGCTCTCTTCTTCATTTTCAAAAGTTATTAATTTCTTTGGAGGCTAACTTATTCAGTTCTTTGTATATATTAGAAAATATCCCTCCATTAAATATTGAATTGGAAAAGATATTTCCCCATTATGTTGATTTTTGATTTGTTTTAATGACTGTGTTTTTGGACTTAACATAGCTTTGCAATTTTAGGAAGTCCACTTTATCAATTTTTGATCTTAGAAGATAAGGCATTGGTGTTCTGATCAGAAAATTCTCTGCAGTGCCCATGTGTTTGAAGCTCTTCCCAAATTTCTCTTCTCTTCCTTTGAGTGTACCTGGTTTAATGTGGAGGTCCTTGTTATACTTGGACTTGAGCTTTTTACAGGGCAATAAGAGTGGATCAATTTGCATTCTTATACATGCTGACCGCCAGTTGGACCAGCACCATTTAATGAAAATGCTATCGTTTACTAGTGAATAATTTTAGTTGTTTGAGTTCATTTCTGGATCTTCAATTATATTCTATTGTTCTGCCTTCCTGTCTCTGGACCAATATGATACAATTTTTATCATTATTACTATGTGACACAGCTTGAGATCTGAGATGGTGATTCCTTTAGAAGTTTTGTTATTACTGAGGATTTTTTACATGATCCTGGTTTTGTTTTATTTCAATTTAATTGGCAAATTACTCTTTCTAAGTCTACGAAGAATGGAGTTGGAACTCTGATGGGGATTGCATTGAATCTGTAGATTACTTTGGGCAAGATGGCCGTTTTTACTATATTAATCCTGCACATGGGAGGTCTTTCCAACTTCTGAAGCCTTCTTCAATTTCTTTCTTCAGAGTCCTGACACTTTTTTCATACAAATCTATCATGTGTTTGGTTTGAGTCACACCAAGGCACTTCATATAACTGGTGACTGTTTTGAAGGGTGTCATATCCATAATTACTTCTCAGCTTGTATATCCTTTGAGTAGAGGAAGACTACTGATTTGTTTGAGTTAATTTTACATCCAGTCACTTTCCTGAAGTATTTTAATCAGCTTTAGAAGGTTCTGTGGTGGAAGTTTGGAGTCACTTAACTATACTAACATATCATCTGCATATAGTGACATTTTCACTTCTTCCTTTCCAATCTGTATCCATTTGACCTTGATTTGTTGTCTAATTACTCTGGCTAAGATTTCCAGTACTATATTGAATAGGTACTGAAAGAGTGGAAATCCTTTTCTAGTCCCTGATTTATGGCATTGCTTCAGGTTTTCTCCATTTACTTTGATGTTGGCTACTTATTTGTACTGTATAGCTTTTATTATATTTAAACATAGTCCTTGAATTTTGGATCTTTTCAAAGCTTAAATGTGAGGGTGTTTTTAATTTTGTCAAATATTTTCTCAGCATCTACTGATATGATCATGTGGGTTATTTATTTACTTTTTTTGAGTTTGCTTATATAGTGGATTACATTGATGTATTTTCATAAATTGAACTATCCTTACATCTGTGTGATGAAGCCAACTTGATCATGATGGTTGGTCATTTTGACGCATGTACTTGCATTCAGTTTAAAAGAATTTTATTGAGTATTTTTGCATTGATGTTCTTAAGGGAAATTGCCTAAAGTTTTCTTTCTATGTTGGCTCTTGCTGTGATTTATGTATCAGCATAATTTTGGCTTCATAGAAGAAATTTAGTAGTGTTTTTTCTGTTTCTATTTTGTGGAATACTTTGGAGAGTATTATTATTAGTATTTCTATGAAGGTATTATAGAATTCTGCACTAAACCCATCTAGTCCCGGGCTTTTAATATTTTTGGCTTGGGAAGTGTTTGAGGATTGCTTCTAATTATTTAGTGGTTATGGAAAGTGATTAAGAGATTTTTCTGATTCTGATTTAACTTTGGTACCTGGTAACTGTCTCAAATATTGTCCAATTCATCCAGATTTTCATTTTTTTGAATATAACCTTTTGTAGTAGGATATCATGTTTATTGAATTTCCATAAATTTCTCTTATGTTTCCCTTTGCATTTCTGATTTTGTTAATTTGAATACTCTGTCTGTGCTCTCTGGTTAATCTGGGTAATGGTTTATCTATCTGGTTGACTTTCTCAAATGGCTATCTCATGGTTATCATGATGATTTGCATAGTTCTTTTATTTTTACTTGGATGATTTGAGCCCTGATTCTGATTCTTTCCTTCTTTATACTCCTCTTGGGTGTATTTGATTCTTTCTGTTGTAGAGCTTTTAGGTGCACTGTCAAGCTGCTGGTTTACGTTTTCCTTAGTTTCTTTTTGGAGTCACTTAGAGCTATGAGTTGTCTTCTTAGTACAGCTTTCATTTTATCTCACAAGTTTGGGTATGTTGTGCCTTCCTATTTGTTAAATTAAAAAAAAAATCTTAATTTCCTTATTTCTTCTTTGACCATGTGATTATTGAGTAGAGTATTGTTCAGCTTCTCTGTATATGTTTGATTTTTGTTTATTTTGTTGTTATTAAAGACCAGTCTTAGTCCATGGTGATCTGATAGGATTCATGGGTTTATTTCTATCTTCTTTCTGTTGAGGCCTGTTTTGAGACTGATTAAATGGTCAGTTTTGAACAAGGAATGGTGAGGTGCTTAGAAGAAGGCATATGCTTTCGTTTTGGGATGAAAAATTATTTATATATATATATAAATAATTCAAGTGGTTCATTACTTCTGTTAGTTTGTCTCTCTTTAGTTTCTGTTTCCCCATCGGTCCATTTATGAGATTACTATATTGAACTCTTCCACTATTATTGTGTGATATGCAATATGTTCTTTGAGCTTTAGAAAGATTTATGAAGGCAGTTTCCCTTTGCATTTGAAACATTGATAGTCAGAATTGAGATTTCATCTTGGTGAATTTTTTCTTTGATGAAAATCAAATTTTCTCATCTTAATTGATAACTTTTGGTTGAAAATCAATTTTATTACATATTATAATGTTGCCTCCAGCCTGTATCTTGCCACCATTTGCTTGGAAATGTATTTTTCAGCCTTAAAGTCTGAAGTAGTGTCTTTCTTTTTCACTGAGATGTGTTAGCCATAGACAACAAATCACTGGGTCCTCTTTCTATATCCATTTTGTTAGTCTGTATCTTTTTTATTAGGGAACTGTTTCCATTCATGTTGAGAAATACTAGAGCCAAATGATTGTTTTTCTGTTGTTGTTGTTGTTAGAGGTGGAATTTGTTTCTGTGGCTGAGAGAGGAGAATTGTGAGGTTGATGCTATCATGGACTATACACTGAGATCCTAACGAAAATTAATAAAAAGCAGTCAATTTATCCATCTTGCCTCCACAATTAAAATTTCTTTTTGAGATGAAATCCAGTCTCCCTTCCTCAGTACTCAAATATCTCACAAATCTATCTCCAGGGAGTCTTTAATGGCATCTTCTCTAACAGCCCCACACGGGGTCCTCCACCTGCTCTGAGACTCCTTTACTGGTTCCAGTTTTCTCCAGATATTTTCACCTACTACTGAGCTTTAAATGAACCAGTCTACAGACAGAATGCTGTGGCACACAGTTAAGAACACCTGAAATATTTCTTGAATGGATCAATGAATAAAGCCAAGAGAGGAACATTCGGTCATGAAATTTACAGTGATTTGAACCTTGTGATATGTTTTTTATTTGTCTTCAAAACAGAGCAACCCTCATCTAAAAATAATTAATTCTGACATTGGTACTTTAAAACTCTTTTCAGTACTTTATAACATCTTTCCATAGCTTGATTGAACAGGAACAGGATTTATGAGATACCATGGCTAGACACTCTTTTTTTTTTTTTTTTTTTTTTTTTGGTAGAGGTATGTGAACCTTAACCAAGACAAAGCTACCAAGAAATACTACAACCATGAGAAAATGAGTTGTTCTTGGAGCATCACTCAAAGAAGGATTAGCAGCTGTTCCTGTGCATCCGACAGGTTCAGTGCATCCACTCAAAGTCAGCTCAGTGAGCCCTACAACTGAAAAAAAAAAAAAAAACCTAAACACACAGAGAGAGTATCAGTAGCAAACTCAATGTCACACACAGGTAGGTCTCACCTGATATATTTTCCACTCAGGTGTTTGTAGACTTCAGTGCAATTCTTTATCCACTTTGGATGATATTTTCTAAAAATAACTTGTACCGGACAGAGTTATGTGTCAGCATTTTAAAAAATTGACATCATGTGCTTTATGTCTGGCTATAAATCTCAGATTTTATACAAGGCATTGCCATTTTTCCTCCTTATACTGTACTGGCAACTAATTCTGTTCTAGATATACTCACAACATAATCAGCTTAGTTGGATAGACAAAGAACAGAAGGCATATGTAACAGGAGGTGGTGTAGTTGCATGGATATATACCAGCCACATGTGCAGGGAGTAGTCTCAATCCACTCCTGAGGACAGATTGCTCACTTGGAAGGCAAAACCCATGATAAATAGTTCTAGTGTCATAAAACCCACTACAGGACAATGATACCGCATGGTTTCACATTATAGCTATTCACTCCACACTGTGACTCAGACACCTGTCACTAGGACAATTACAGATAATGTGAGTCTCTTCTAGTCTTCAAACTACAAAGAGGACTGGGAGCATGAAAAAATTAAATTAAGTGCATCTCAAACTTCTCAGCTGAAACACCTCATCTAATAAGAAAAATACAACTCACAGCACCTAACACAGGAAGACATGGTCCCCATTTCTTCCTATCTATGGAAATCTAGCAGACATGGAACAATCCAATTACTCTGTACTGCATTTTTTCTAAGTTGTGAGGCCTTGTCTGTTGAAATGAGGTTTCTTTCAGATTCAGAATATTCCAATCTCCTGCAGGTATCTCTGGTGGTAAAAGAGACAACCCACAATAATCTGGCTGAGCTGACTTATATAAAAATTGGGGCATGGTTTCTAGAACAAAAATCAAAGAAGGAAACAAAGACAGAGAAGCCTGTTCTCCAGCCCTGTTCTCTACCACCACCCCTGCTTCTGCTGCTACCCCAGTGTGTCTACCAGGATGAGTTTAGTTGTCAGCCTTAACATTCACTAAACAAATGACCTTTTAAAGACACTCCAGTGTGACAACCTTGACTTTACATAATTGTGCACTGGATATGTAGTCTACCTAACACAGGAAATATGAAAAAATAAAGTGACTAACCACTGCGAAGAACCTGCCACCCAGGAAACACAGGTGGCATGCTGCTTTATTTAAAAATTGTGTACTGATCAACTTGAACCCACCCAATCATTCTGAAACTCATTCCTCTCGAAGGCAGAAGCAGCTGTAGCTAGAAAGGCTGTAAAAATCCACTCCTCTGCCCATGTCAACCTCTAGGATTGGAAAACAAAAGGACTGATCCTCAGGAGAAAAACGGAGAATTAGCTCAGGACATGCCAGTTCTTCATCAACAAAGCCCAGCTTGGAAGACTGGTGTCAGACACAAAGGGATACACAAGACACAGAGAGGACCCTTTGTAGACCCTACTCTACACAAAGAAATTTGGGACTTTTATCCTATGTGACAAATTCTAAGCAGTAGCTGAACTTTTTACTTCGGCTTGTGGTTATGTGTGTTCCAGGGACATCACATCATAGAGTGTGTATGAGATGTGAGTATGAGATATGAGTGTGAAGATCTGATGAGGTGAAATTCAGACTTTTCAGCGAGTAGCAGTTCCTAGATGCCCCTGACATGTGTGGCTAACTCTGGAATTCTTAGTTTATCCACTGAAGCAGACAAAGATGCAATGGAACCCTTAGGGACAGGTAGAGAGGGGTTTTTGCTTTAAGCAACAAACAAATAAACTATACCTCATTAAACACAGACAAGAATAGCATCACAACTGTGCCATCTACCTTATAAAAGGAATTGAGGTATTCTTTATCCCCTGACAGCCCTGTCTGAACAGTTAGAGAATGCTCTAGAGTCCTTCAGGCACATCAATAACTCAGGTGTCAGTGACCTGAGGGCTCATGGCAAACAAGGTAAACTCTCGCAGAGCATTCAATGATTTCTGGAGAAATTTTACTGCTGGGGTGGAGCACTAAATAGGGAGCACAGACAATACAGGGAAGGGCCAGCTTTATTACTGTATTCTTGGACACCAGCATCCCCCCCCCACCTTGCTTGATTTCCAAAGGAAAGCTTTTACCTAAAGAGAACATTTCACAGAATGATACACCAAGGACAAGTCTCTTCCCAGGTCCTCCTGAATACAGTGCCTGCCAGAACCTGCAAGAACCATGTGCACTTTAAAAATGGACCCAGAATGGGAGACCTGCCTTCCTAAGAACACACTGCAGGACAGTGGCAGCACTGGCTGGAGCTGGTCCCTGATCCCCAGTCTAGAACTGTTGCTTCCCTGTATTAGGAGCATCACCTTCAACTCCCAGACCCACTCCCTCTTCCAGATTCTAGGGCTCACCTCCTAGTTCTGAGGATCCCTCCAGGTTGAATAAACTCAGAAGCAGGTGGCTGTTAATTCATCAGGGGCATGTGGAGCGGTGCCATTCCAGGTAACATGGAGAGGATAAATACAGCACTGCAAAAGGCCTCTTTTTCATTTAAAGAACAACTCTTCCTCTTCCTCCTCCTCCCACCCTTCCCAGCCCCCTCCTAGGTCCTCCTCTGTAGTACTACTGGAACATGTGCTCTACTTGGGAGGGAGGCAGGAGGCGAGTATGGTTCTTATTGGAAAGCAAATGCCAAGAGTATGATGAGCTCTAATGTTTCTTCACACTAAGGAGAGGAGAGGAGAGTGAGAGTAATAATAAAGAAGGAAGGAGAGAGAGAGGTAAAGGGAGAGAGAGAAAGAGAGAGAGAGAGAGAGAGAGAGAGAGAGAGAGAGAGAGAGAGAGAGAGAGAGAGAGAAGACAGAATGATAATGATTAACTCTCCTTTGTTTCCACTCTGCTTCTCAGTGAATCTTGGGAAACCACACATTTTACCAATGGAGTGCCATCCCCACGCATTACATCACCAGTGAACTCCCTCATTGGCTAATAATTCCTAAAAGACAAAATTCTATTTCTAGATGCTTAACACTTTCATATGTATCAAATTAAACAGGATTTGGTTTATACCAGTGTTTCTTCAACGTTTTATTTATTTTTATCCAATGCCTCCAAAGAGCATCCAAAACATGTACTTTATAGTGATACACTTAATATTTTCCATCCTACAATCTTTGGAGGGTATGTAGATATCTATTTTCATAGTATAAAAAACAAACACCCAAGTTCATTCAGAATCTTTCCTTACCAACGACAGTGACTTTTCTTTTGTGAGCTTATATAATACACTCAGAACTTGTGTCTCTTCTGATTCATGTCCTACTCTGAACAGTGGACATTATGGCTCCTCTTTCACAAATAAAATTTAGTCAGGTCTTCTGCATAGTTCTGTCTTTCCAGCTACTCAGAAGGAAGAGGCAGAGGATGGAATGTTCAAGGCTGCCTTAAACTGCAGCTTAATTTCAAGACTGACCTTAAGAACAGAGTGAGATCATGGCTCAAAAAAAGAAGTAAACAGAGTGCTACAGATGGGCTTCATGGTAGAGTACCAGCCTACCCTGAGCGAGGTTCTGGGATTAGTCAATTTCACTGGAAAGAAAGGGAACATAAGGAATTTGCTCAAGAACTAGGACTCACTCTGAGGACCAGGCTCTTGTACCCTATCTTAATACCCTGTGCAGATCCCACTTTTTAAAATACCCAGGGATCACTCTACAGCCTTGGATGTCCTAGAACCTCCCATGAAGATCAGGCTGGCTGGGAATTCACATCCACCTGCCTGTGACCTCACATACTAAAGGCCTTAAATTCTATGTCCAGCATGAAGGTAAAGTTAAGGCAGGCCATTTGATTTGCATTTTGCATTTGTCTTGCATGATCTGAAATATTCTAGAAAATATCAATGAGGTAGAACTGCCAGAGCCTTATGAGAACCGAGGACGGGAAAGTGAATCTCCATACAGTTATATTCAGTGGCGTTCAGCCAATCTAGAAATCTTTGTCTCTTGCAATCCATTCCATCTACATCTTCTGCAGTAGAGTTTTTAACGTAACTATATTCATAGGTTTAGATAATAACATTAGAGGTGGATATGGTGACACATGCTTTTTAATCAGCCCTCAAGAGACATAAGCATGTGGATCTCTATGAATTTGTGATCATAAATAGAATCCTGTGAAATAAGTCCAACATTTATTTCATTCCTTAAAATATATGTGTTAAGACAGGGGCATAGCTTGCAGCAGGCTCTGTGGTAGCATGGATGGATCTCTGAGATCAGTCTCCATACCAACCATCTACACATATATGCATGAGATGAGGAGGATGTGCTTAACACTGCTAAGCTCCAAGGACAAAGCTGCCTTTGATGGTCTGGCATATGTGGTACAGTGAGGAGGTTAAACAAAGAGCAGAGAATGAAATTAAAAGTGCTATAAATGGAGTAGCAAAGGGAAGGAAGGTGTCCACTTCCCACAGGATAGTCTTTCCACGGAGGCTGCACTGAATTGCAAGACACAAAGAATCACTCAGGAAAAACCCTTTTCCTCTCTATGTGCCATAGAAAGCAGCAGTCTATCCTTCTGTATATTCTTTTACAGAACTCAATGCTCACTCATTTCCCACCCTTAGCAGACAGACCTGTATCTTCCTGCCTGGAACAGCCTTCCAAACAGACTGTTCTCATAATTGGTTGAACTAATGAGTGACTCATCAATAAAAGCATTTCCTGAAGTGTACCAAGGGTCACGGTGTGACGTACGAGGTCAATCTTATTTTAATAGAGTCTCAGTTATGTTTGAGAAACACTGAGTTCAGTACAAATTGAGAATAAAATGGTTTTATTTAATTAAAATTGAGAATAACTTTGTACATTGTAGGGCATCTAGGAGAGGGTACACATACCCAGCAAGCAGTTAGTAAGAATGTACTGTCATCTGGGCTATTAGTAAAGGTGTCTCAAATTAATAAATACTCAAGCCCAACCTTTACTTACAGATGCAGTGAAGGAATTGAAATGCCAGAGATACTTTCTAAGAGAGAAGTTCAACTATCGTCATTTTCTTCCCAAAGCCATCCAGTGATACAGAGAATCAAAGCTCTCTGGAAACACATCTATCTATGTCCAACCCACAAGACCCAGAAACATGTTATATTCTAATGTCCAGCAGCCAGGATTATTGACTGCCTATAGTTCACATTTTAAAACTCGTTGAAGGGTCACCTTCAATTGCACCTCTTGTTGGGAATATTCTGTACTTATTGGCTTGTCAGCCTGGCCTTCAAAAGCCTCAGTGAATGCTTGAATCCTGTTTTCCGTCCATCATGGACCAGTGTCAACCTACACCTGGTCCTACCAACCCACTGTGTACTAACTTTAACAGTAAAGCAACATCTCAAGGATACTTCTACACAGAAATGAGAGCAAGACTTCTGTGTTCATCCCAGCGCCCTGATAAACTATCACAAAGCAACTTAGGTAAGGAAGTGTTTCTTTCAGTTCACAGGTTCAGGCTACAGCCCTTAGTTTGGGGTGCATCCAGATGTCATATACTTGTGGGAACTAGTCACAGCCACAAGTAAGACAGAGAAAGAAAAATTCCTACTTTTCAGCTCACTTCTTCATACATATACACCCTCCAGGACTCAATGTCAGAGAAAAGCACTGCTCACTGTGAGCTAGGTCTTCCCATGCATCTACTTGTAAATATATGCACTGTCTGTCAGATATACTTCCAATCGATTCCTCACTGAGATGTTACTCCTAGGTAATTCTAGGTAGATGAAAATTAACAACTTTAAAGTAACTGCATATCTGACTCTTTAACTGAGGAATCTTGCTTGTGACAAGGCAGAATAATCTCATAATACACACACACACACACACACACACACACACACACACAGAGAGAGAGAGAGAGAGAGAGAGAGAGAGAGAGAGAGAGAGAGAGAGAGAGAGAGAGAGAGAGAGAGAGAAATCACAAGGCTGATAAAGTCTATAAGGCAAACAGATGAAATGACTTTCTGGTCTCACTTCCCACGAGTCTTTGTTTTTGCTGCTATACCAGGCTCTATATGGCAAACCCCACCATACCCACTGGTACAGAATGATAAGACCAGATAAGGAGGAAGTTCTCACATGAGAATCAGGCATCAGAAAGCAAGCACAGGTGCTCTATGCCACTCCCTTCGGGTTATCCCTGATAAGATAGAGGTCACAGCTACCAATACAATGACACAATGTTTAGAAGCAAGCATCACATGGTAGCATCTCCCTGCATGAATCCATGACCAGAAGCCAGGGTTACAGGGCCCTGATTAGAAAGTTAGCCTTAAGTGGCCAGAGTCATTGCAGCCATGTTGTCTGAAAACCAGTTTTTCACAGCTTACCAACTTGTAGTTCCCATCTAGTAGGGTGGCTGTGGGACCAACTAGAATTCTTTCCCAGCCTCCTTCATCCTAGGATAAACCTGTAAGGCTGCATGGATCTCTAGACCTGTGTACATTTTGGCTAGCATCTCCACCTTGCAGTTTATGTCCCACTGAAAACCCTGGTCCTACTGCATAATCTGCTGTTTATTTATCAGCTGAGATTCTGGCTTCTTTACTTCTTTCATCTGCACTTAAGAAAATGTACCTGAAATTCATCTGTTGCTGATGCCCCTGCCTCCAGTTTTCAGGCTGGCAAACTCTCCAGTTTCTGTTGTCTGCATTGAATAGAGACCTTCCAAGCCTCCAGGCTGCATCATGACCCACCCACTTCTTCAGTTTGCTCTACACCACACTGCAATCCCTCCTATCCTATCATCCCTGTTATGCCCCAGGTACTCTGAAGCTTCAATTTAAGCCACTAAGATCATCCCTTAAGTCATGAATAAATAACCAGGACGCTTCATCAGTGTTAGGCTCTGTTTCTAGTTTGGCAAGGAATACAAACCCTTAGAGGTTTCTTTCTTCACCACTGGATAGCTGGAAGTAGAAGGCAACACAATAGATCTGAGCCCCAGAGCCAAGGCAACAATAGGTCCCAAGGGTCCTGCATGAAGCAGGTGCTGGGATCCAGTGCAGAGAACCAGCACCTGCTGTGGTCTCAGCTTCCAAAAAATAGCTCTGATATTTAAAAAGGACACCTGCACCACCATGTTTATTATGTTTATTTATAATAGCCAGAAGCTGGAAAGAACTCAGACATCCTTCAACAATGGAATTGATACAGAAATTGTGGTACCTTTACACAATGGATTACTACTCAGCTATTAAAGCAATGACTTTATGAACCTTACATTTCTAAGGAAAGAAGGAGTGGGACAGAGATTTAGATGATAAGCCAAGAAAATTACTGCCCAAGTATTCATGTTTAATTGCACGATAAATAAAAAAAGGTAGAGGTTAGATGCAGGAGATGTGGTGGTTTTCACTGAAACATCAATGTATGGTGGTCAGTGTTCAGTATATATCATCAAGAAGTTGGTATTTATGATATTCTTTTGCAATGCACGGAGCTCAGTGCCACCTAGCATTTTAATCTTCATCTACCATATCTGCATAATGAAAGGGTCTGCAACAGTCGTCACCCCAAGAAGAAGCAATCCCTTTTCTCCTCCTGTTCTCATCTGACAGGGTGTTTAAATGTGGAGAAATTGTGGTAGACTTCATAAATCACTGGCTTTGGTCCTGTAAGTTGTACAAGATCTTGTGACTTGAAAGATGCCAATGTATTGATTCTGTACCTTTGATGGCAGCCAAGTTAAGACCAGCTAAAAGATAGCTTTCTTGAAATATCAATTATTTTTACTTCCACATATATTTAAAAGGAGATTTTTCTTTTAGTTATGTGTGTGTAGGCTTATGAACTTGAGTTCCTGCAGAGACCAGAGGAATGGAGTTCCCTAAATCTTGGGTTACAAGCTGTTGTGAGGCCGCATACTTGGGTGTTGGAACTGAGCTCAGGCCTCTGCAAGAGCAGGACACACTCTTAACCACTGGACCATATCTCCAGTCCCTGTACCTTAGCATCTTCATGGTAAAATTTCAATGAGTAAAGTCTTGGCAGTTCCCCAGGACAGAACTCTCCATAGTTTCCCCATCTACCATTAACCTCTAGTCCTCAGGACAAAATGCTAGCAAAAGTAACACAAGAAAGATAATGAGACCAGGAGGTTGCTCTGTGTGACAGTGACAGCTGTTGCATTATAGAGACTGGACTCTGTAGTTCTGACTCATGGGGGTCAGACCCATGGCTCCAATGGTTTTTGCCCTTTTCTCAAGGTCCATCCTTCTGGCTACCCCTGTACCTCACCCTACCATTTTCTGTAGTGAATCCTTATGTCTGCTTGCATCCACTGTCTTGTATTAGTCACCCAACAATTTCTGTTGTTTGTACCAAAACCTTGATGGATTCAGGAAGAAAGATTGGCTCATACAACAGCAAGTGAACAGTGCAGAACAAGGATCTGTTACACATGGTACATTCCTTCATCACTCCAAAATATCACACCCAAAGATGGTGGTAGTATTAGCATTTGAAAATTATATTTATATTTGAAAAGAACCCAGATATACTGTTCTTAGAAGGACTAAAAAAAGTGAACTAGCTCTTTGTAAAACAAATTATTCTAGAAAAAAGCTTTTTACTGTAAGGTTTAGAGCTTACAAGTATTTCACATTTAACATGTATAGCCTGCAACTGACCAAGCTGTGGATGGAGCCAGGTTTTTATCTCCCAACAGCTCAGAATTTTACTGGCTTTGCTTGTCTCCAAGGGTAGAGCTATTCTGTTTTCTATATATAGCAAGATTTTTAGATGATTAGAAGATTTTATTTTTCGATATTTCTTTAAAAGAACTAAATGATTAAAGATGAATTATAATATAAGGAGATGGATTAATGGTACCAGGATGAGATCTTAGATCAGCATGTCAGAATTAATGTAAAAAATCAAGTTTGGCATCACCTAGTAACTCTCGCTCTTGAAAGGCAGGATGAGCTGTAGAGACAGGAAAAGATCATGAAACTAGCCTTTGCACACCAGAAGAAAACAAAGAGACCTGGGTCAAACAAGGTAGAAGGAGAAGATGAACCAGCATCTGAGTTATCCTGTGAACTCCATGTGTCGTCCATAACATGCACATAGTAATATGTGCTCACACAGTTTCACATAATTAAAGAGTCAAATTGCTAACCATGGAAAACAATGTTGTTGAGAACACACATGGTCCGGATTCTGAGGAATTTGTTCTTCTTTAGCAGTTGTAGAGATAAAGAAACACAGAGCTTTGGAGACTATTAAATATGGACAGTGAGGAAATACTTTTCAATTCCATCTACCCCCATGCCTGTTTCACTTGGACAGGTGGTTACAATCTGTTTTCCCTCTGAGCCCTCGTAAAATGAATGGTAGCAAAGAATCTCAGAGTGTATGTTTCATTTGTTAAATAACAGAGTCAAGGCACGGCAATGCCTTGCTTCAGTCTAGGGCTGAGGGAGATTCTGAGATGGAGCCTTGGGGGACCATTTTGCTAGCCTATGTGTTTTGTGGAGAATTTCTGCTGACCCTGCAAAAAAATTTCCATGTAACCAGGAAAATAAGTTTCTTAGTTCTTGCAGTCTCCCTCAGAGGAGGTAGATGACAGTGGTTCATGCTCTGTCACTATGGAGTATGGAAGCTTCAGAAGATCATGCCACACTCAAGGTCTAATAAATTTTCCTCCAGGTCTCAGCCAGAAGCAGCTCCAGCAAGGCAAATGGGGGAGGGCCCCAGCCTGTGGGACAGAAGATGAAAACACTTTAACAGGGACACAATCCTACTGTTGGCTGAACATTCTAATCAGGATTCATGGATTCCTCAATTTCTTCCATCCAATTAAATAAACTGATAGGTGTTTGGCCGGGATATCAGAAGGTAGATATTGCATCTTAGTCCGTTTTCTGATGCTGTGGAGACATAACAACTAAGGAAACATATAGAAGGAGAGTTATTGGTGATAGAGTGCCAGAGGATTAGAGTCCAGGGCCCTCATGGTGGAGAGCATGAAAACAGGAAATCAGGCAGAGATGGTGCTGGAGCAGTAGCTGAGGGGTTAAATCTTATTCACTATTTGGAGGCAGCCAGAGGTAACTAGGAATGGCATGTTCTTTCAGAATCAAAAAAGAACATGTCCAGGAGTAATCCTTCCTCAATCTAGGCCATACTTCCTTATCCTTCCCATATAGTCCCACTTTTAGGTAATTGGGAATTCAAACATGAGAGGTTACAGAAGCTAGTTTCATTCCATCTACCACAACCAGAATTATGGAAACAATGTTGATAATCCCTGATCAGGAGGGTTTAGATTCATAGCATGCAGACTCCCTTGCAGTCTTGGCCTAAAACTCATCACTTCTCTATGCTTTGCAAATTTACCTACAAAATAATGTCATCATGGTGAGTAATTAGTCTTGTCACCTGGGCACAACCCAGAATCACCAGAAAAGAGCAGCATATTAGTAAGGGACTGACTACATTGGTTTTGCCTGTAAGACAGACTTATGGGAATTGTTTTAATTAAATCAATTGTGTAGGAAGATTCATCCCACTGAGGGTCAAAACATTCTCTACACTCAGGGTAATGAACTGTAAGTGGAGAAGTTGAACTGAGCACAAACAATCAGAGAAGCCACTGAGCCTACACACATTCATTTATCTGTTCATGGTTGTGGATGAGGCCTCACCAAATGTGTCAAGGCCTTGCTACTGAGACTTTACCACAATGATACACTTCAAGCTAAAATTGTTAGTTAAAACAAACCCCTCATCTCTTATGTGACTATTCTCCAGGTATCTTAGCACAGCAACAAAGAAGGCACTAGGACAGACATCCAATTCACTGTTCTCTTAAAAATGAAGTGCTGGACAGATCCAGGTTCTTTGTATTAGGTGTGCTTTAATTAGAACTAATCTGGAGTCTGATCCCTAGATGTACTTTTTTGTGTTGAAACTATTCAACTTTTTCCTTTACACTTTTTATCTTCCCTGATTCTTTGTTAGAGGTACCCAACAAACAGGCTATGTTGCTCATATGTCTTTGCCTTCCATTCTAAAACACACTTATACTTGAGTCTCTGTAGGATGCTCTCCATAGGGTTATCTATTATTTCAACCCAGTTCAGTTGCCAGAGGAACATCTGTCATGAGTGAAAATGGGCATTTTCTCCTCATCTGCACAGAGAACCAGAGGTGCAATGCCATTGCAGCACTGGAACCATCACTTCCTCATGGCATCTCTGTTCTGATATTTGACATTTAGGCAACTTGAGCATCTTAGGCACACCATGGACCCCAATATAATCAAGAAGGGACCTTGTGTTTCCCTGATGATCAAGTTTCCCTAGCAGCATCTCACACTAGGGACACAGAATCGTTGTTCAAATCACATGGAGAATTTCTACACACCAGGCACATGTTAACCATCTCTATAGCCATGTGACCTTCACATTTTCTCAGCTGCCCTGAGTGGTGCTTATTCCCCTGCCTCAGATTGTAGAACAAGAAGCCTGAAGAGACTTACACATTGTATAAGGTGACACAACTTGTGAGTAAATGACCAGACCCATCAGCACATTATTTACACCCCTAAGTATCATGCCCTCTGTCAGTTATGCTCTGGATCAACCCCTGTAATATGTAGTCCCTTCCTGTCCAATATCTGAAAGAACTCCGAATTGGGGAAGCCCCTCACACAAGTACCGAGAGAACTCAAACCCAAGAACTCACAGAGAGCCAGTCTTCCTTCACTCAGGCAAGAGGTGTATTTAGGAAATCAGAGATCTGAGGATGACTCCTATCTCACACAGTAGATAGAGGAGTCAACCCCAAATTAAATTAGGGGGACATATTTATAGGTAAATTACATAGGTTTACATAGTTAGATAACAACAAGCACATAGCAATTTCATTGGTTTATTCAAATTGGCATTCTATGTCTGCTTTTGGATATGATTCAACTCCAGACCACCCTGTTTTTGGGCACACTGACCTTCTTACTAGTTTTTCTCCAGACTACAAAGTCAGACTTTTCAACACCAGATGTTTTGTGGTATCTGTCATCTGGCCCCTTCTTGAAACATCTTATGTTACTCTCAGGCTCCTCTAAGGGTAGGGTCAGTGGGGCTTAGCTTAAAATTTTAACTCTTTCATTCTCCACTTCTTCTAGTGTCTGGTTCTAATCTTAGAACTTGGTACCCTGCTCCTAGGCTCCCTCGAGATCCTTCAATGCACCATATTTCTATCGAAGTATTCAGACCTGTATCTCACCAATGCTTTTTCTGACAAAGGCTACTAACTTATTTATGATGCAGGGTCCAAATGTCAAGAGTAGCAATAGAAAGATTATAGGCCCTGGTAGCATAGAAATCAAAGTGGTGAGCCAATATATGTGAGAGAACCAGCTTTCAAACCACCCTTGGTTAGCTTCATCAACTCTCTTCCTGGTAGCCAGTCTCTCACGCAGCTTAGACATGGAGTCCTTGATGACATCAGAGTGATCAAAATAAAAACAACACTCTTCTCTTAGAACAGCACACAACCCTCCCTCTTTAAGACATAAATTTTCCAGTCCCCTGTGATTTTGTAAGATTACTTCAGATAAAGAAGTGACTCTTCTTGCTTGTTAAAAGATTGCTCTAAGCCTGCTAAGTCCTTACTCATTGCATTTCTCAAGCCTGAAAAGTAGCGCTGAGAGGTGACCATTGCTGCAGTGCCTGTCCCAATTCATGCCAGCCTGACATGCAGCAGTATCGCTCAAGTCAGGGTAACTGGATCTCTTTTAACTGTAGTCGGTCTTAGGTCTTCTGCATTGGTTACATCCCCCTCTGGGTGATAATAAACTGGGGGTACCAGTTGAAAGCAAAAATCTTGGGTGGGGTCAAATACTGAGGTGGAGACACAAGTAGTTAGTACAGTACTACAGGCCCACTGAGCTTCAGTTTGAGGGACCAGATAAGTGCTGACATATGAATTGACAATCAATGTGGAGCTACAAAGGAAGTATAGGTGCTAGGAATGTTCCCTATACATACTCCAGCCCCAGATAGCTCTGTGAGGTTTTTCTTGTGGCTTGATCCCAATGAACAAAATTGGTTTGACTCATTATAGGTGACAGTTCTATTGGATGCTATCCTTTCATAATAGGGGGGCCTGGACCCCAGACAGATCAACATGATTTAGTAATATTGGGGTTTGTCTGATTCAACACCTGAAAAATCCCCTGTACAAGATTGAGATGTCTCTGTTGGTTGTCTCTGGGGGAAGTACTATGGTGGCAGTCTTGACACTCAGGGCCGTTATAGTGGTGCACTTGGATTTCTAGATGCGACCTGAGGTTGGGGTGGTGCTGGGATAGGTTTAGGGTTTGTTTCTGGTAAAAGTTTATTGGGCCCCACCTAGAAACTGCCGGTATTCTCTATTTTGAGTTTCAACTTCAGGATTAGGCCTGGGTCTGTTCCTGACACATAAAGTATAAGTCCCTAACTCAACCCCTTAACCTTATTTCTGGCCTGTTTGTGCTTTTCAGTAAAGGTAATGTTTAAAGGATTGCAAAAGGGGGTTTTGTTGCAGGGGCCACTTCTAACCTGCTATACTCTAGAGTTTAGGGAGGCACAGGTAGGTCTATCAGTACGGTTTTTCTTCACTATGATGAGATCCCAGGAGGAGATGGGACACCATAAGCTTCTCCTGTAGTTTCACATCCCCATGATTTACAAAAATAGGATTTTGGCCCTCCACACTTAACTTCTTTAGGGCATGTCCTACAATCTCTCGGGCATACATATATGTCTGCTGACCTGATTGCACAACGGGTGAGGGGCTTAGCACACTTAGAGCCCCCCCCCCATTTTTCCAATTACCAGTACATTTTCTGCACTATATTCAGGAATGTCCCAAGTATCTAACCCTGCCACCAGGTGGCATACATCTGGCGTGAGGTAAGGCCACCAAGTCCAAGGAGGGGCCATTTTTTCTTACCACAGGACATCTCCAGTTTATAATATCACCTGCCACGTCAGCTCCTTGTGTGCATGGGGATTAAGAGTAACTGCAACAAAGGTGAAGTTTACGAGGATTAGCAGTCTTTTCCAGCTTCCATTCATTTTTAATAATGTCTGCAGCTTTCTTTATATGGTAGGCATGGACCCAAGCAGCAATCCTGTCTACCTTGACAGTAGTAGGGGTGGTCAACAGTACCAGATAGGCCCATTCCAGCAAGGTTCTAAATTCCCAGTCCGGTGCCAATGAATTAGGACTACATCACCCTCCTGGGACTGGTGAGGTGTTTTTGAGCTTCCCGTCTAATAGGCACCCTTCAATCAGCTCCGGACCTCACATTGGGCTGTTTCTAGTGCCATTAAAAGAGCAAATAGGGTTTTGAAAAGAACCCCAAGATTGGGGTCCCCTCATAATTTGAGGAGGGGCGGGGAACTCCCATTCATAATCGCATAAGCTGTTAAGCCAAATGTGCCAGGGGTTTTCCATACATGGAACAGGGCAGAGAGAAGGAGAATAGTCTATTCTTTCCCACAGGTCTCTGAGTCCAATTTTGACAAGGTCCCTTTTAGAGTTCTATTCATCCTCTCTACCTGTCCTGAACTCTGGGGTCTATATGCACAATGTAATTTCCAATCAATCTCCAGCAGTGTGGCCAGTTCCTGACATACCTGGGAAATAAATGAGGGTCCAATGTCAGACTAAATTATCTTGGGTCTCCCAAACCTTGGAAAAATTTCTTTGAGAATCTTCTTAGCTACCAGAGTGGCAGTCTCTGCTTTGCTGGGATAGGCTTCTACTAATCCTGAAAAGGTTTGTACAAAAACTAAGAGATATTTGTAACCTTATCTTGCAGGCTTGACTTCAGTGAAATCTCCTTCCCAATGGTCACCTGGCCGGCTCTCTCTGAGCCTTTATCCAGAGGGGAATTTTGAATGTCCAGTATTAATCATAGCACAGGGCACACAGGCTTTTACCACCCTATCAACAGTCTCTGAAATTTTGGGGACATAATAATTTGAGGCTTTGATTAGACTCCCAAGATGCTTAGTTCCTAAAAGAGTCAGACAGTGTAGGTGGTCCACACGGTCACACATGTTTTTCTGAAGAAGGGCCAGTTTGCCTTCTGGCTTGTATCTCTGCTTGTCCTTTGACGGGGGAGGGGAGGGATTACTAGTATGTCCATGTGTTGATGATCTTCTTCCATATATTCAGTGTCTCCTTTCTGGGCAGCCGAGTGGTCCAGGGAGATTCCTGATATAATCATAGCCCCTTGGGCTGCCTCCTTGGCTACAGAATCTGCCGTCCTATTGCCTTTTCCAATTCTGTCTTGTCTCTTTGGTGACCTGGGCAGTGGACAATAGCCATGTTCTTGGGCAGGTAGACAGCTTCTAGCAAACTGAGTATCTCCTCATTATTTTTAATGTCCTTTCCAGGCCTGTATATAACCCCATGAACATGTGCTGTGGCAAATGCATACCTGCTGTCCACATAGATGTTTACAGCTTTTCCCTTGGCCATCTGTAGTGCTTGGATGAGGGCTATCAGTTCAGCTTTTTGTGCTGAAGTCCTTCCGGCAGATGACTGGCCCATATGATGTTAGTTCTCACCACTACTGCTGCCCCTGCCCCCCCCTTACCTTTGACCACGAAGCTGCTAGAATCTGTGTACCAATTTGGACCTTCTGGCCGTGGCTGGTCTTTCAGGTCCCTTCTTTTACCCATTTCTTCTGATAGGATCTCTTCACATCGATGTGTCTGGTCTGAATCTTCAGTCTCCAGTAGCAGAGTGGCAGGGTTTAGGATGGCTGAAGGGGCAAAAACTTTCCTGTCAATTCATACCAGGTTCTGGTAATGAATTATGTGTTTGTTTGTCATCCATCAATCAAGGGGCTGCCACACAATACTCTCAAGGGAGTGCAGAACCACTGTAGTCACATGTGAGACTATATTATTATTATAGACATGTGAGACAGCATAGACAGAGGCATGGCCGTCTGGGAGAGCCCAGAGTGGACATAACCAAACTGAGCTGTGTCCTGTGAGGAGAGAGAAGAGTGGAGGGGACAGCAAAAAAGCCATTGGCAGCAGTCAGGAGCCCAAAGATACAAAGAGGAGTAACCAAATGGTTGGATTTTATAAGGAATAGTATCACAGTCAATGGGGCTGAGAGTTCAGAATTGGGAGTGAAAGAACAGGAACAGGGAGGAGTGTAAGGAGAACCTGGTGACTAGTGTTTGCTTTGACATGTTAAGTAGGCACTGGGGCCAAGGAATAATTGTCTGGAGTTTGACTTGTGAGCAGTGGGTCCAGGTCAGTTCCTCGAAGCTTACCAGATTTTACTTTTTTAAGCTTTAAGGGAGAGATAAAAGTTTTAGATATATTATTATTACCACCATTTGTAATCTGTACTGAAATCTATATTGTAGAAGAGGTGTTATGACTTAAAGTCACAGAAAAGAGCTTGGGAAACCAAAACTGATTTAGAGTTAAAAGCATTAACTCTCTTTACAGGGGAGTGAATGTTCAATTAAATGAATGTTTCTCAGCACAGGGAGAAAAAATGTTTAAGTTTGTACTTAGAAGACAACCTTAGGAAATTTAAAATCTTGAGCTTGTTACTATGACAATACTACTCAGTCCTGTCAAATGAATGAATAAAAGAAAAAAGAAGAAATAAAACATGACTTTTGTTAAAGCTACAGTCAGTCTATTGTCAGAGATCTGAGAAAGATAAATTATAGCTAGAAGTATTATTTAAATGGTCCATGTACCAATTAACAGGATATTCCTGTTACCTGAAATAGGTTACTTTAAGCTCCAGTAATCTTCCTTGGTTCACTGGGGACAGTGTTTAGTCAGAGCAAGAAGACTGAGGGAGATCAAGGGGGTACAAATTGGGAAGTAAAGAGTCAAAGTATCATTATTTGTGAATGATAAGATAGTACATATTAGTGAACCCAAATGATTCACCAGGTTGCTACTACAACTGATAAACACTTTCAGCAAAGAAGTTTGATAGAGGATTAACTAAAAAAAATTAGACAGAGATTGGAGTGTAAGGACCCATGTTTAACTTAGCTGACTATCAACATAATCAACCCTAGTTTGCTAACTGTGGCCAATGAATCTACTGCTTACTGTGCATTTGTTGAAAGTTAATAAATTATAATATTGAGAGATGAACATGTCTATTTATATCTGGAATTGTATAATCACGATAGTGCCCTCCATTACTAGGGTGCACTTTAGAAGAGGCTCTGCACCCATGAACTCAGCACAGCATCTCCTGCTTAACTCATCTACTAGACTAGACCTTTGTGTCTTTCATGCCAAGTGCTCTGGACCATTTCACAGTTCAGATGTTGTTGGATTTCAGTATATTTATGTGTACTGCATATTTACAGATCTCAGAAATGGGACTCAAATTTAAATACAAAATCCATTTGCATTCTATATACTCATGATATAGACTTGGGTTACTGTACTATATTTTTCATAATTTTGTACATTAAAAACCTATTGACCGTGTGGAATTTTTCAACTGTAGCATCATCAAAGTACTCTAAAAGTTTTGAACTTTAGGGTTAGGGCTTTCATATTGGGAAGCTATAGCTGGAATGGTACTTCCCTACTTTGTCCCTTCAGTCCCACACATTCCTCTGCAAACGAAGCTTTTATTACAGACCTTGTATTTTAAATAAGCCAAGAAGGGGTGAATTCTGTCCCTTGCCTCATACAATTCCTGATGTAATGTCTAGTTTCAGAAACGGTGCCCAGGGCATTGAGTCCTTCACAAATATTGGTGGAATAAAGAAACTTTGCTCATATCCTATTTCATGTGGCACTTACAGAAGCCACACAAGCTTCATTAGTACCTTGTGAGGGAAGAAGCAGAGGCTCAGAGGTAGATGGTTAGCTCTGACTTCTGGGTGACAACAGCTCTCTACTCACATGAGCTCTGTCCTTGTTCAGCCTCTGCAGAAAAGATGCATGAGTTTGGCTCTGAGTTGACCCTAAAGGTCACATACACTGGTAGTTTGCTCAGGGTGCTTCATGCTATTGGGAGGTGATGGAATCATAAAAGTTGTGACCTAGTGGAAAGAGTTTAGGGCACTGGGGCATGCCCTAAAAGGGCATTAAGATTTTGGTTCCTTCTCATCTCTTGCTCTCTTTGGTTTCTCAAGCACCCCGAGGTGACAGTATCTTCTGTGTCACCCGTCCACAAAGATATGCTTAATACCACCATGCCCAACACTTCTGGGTCAAACAATCACAGACTGAAACATCTGGAACCTCCAGCCAAAAATGAGTCTTGCCTCCTTTTAAATGCACTAAACGCAGTCATCTTGTCACAGTGACAGAAACAACTAACCCAGATCTTGGATTCCTAGTTCCTTCAGTAAAGAGTTAAAGATTCCCAGGGCTTCATCTGGCATTGCTTCAGAACCCAGGGCCAGATTCAAGCACTGCCAGACTCTAGAAATCCGATGTTGAGGCAGGCAATCCCATGCGACCAAGTGAGTCTGTGTTTCCACAACTTAGTTTCTCCCTCTGTAAAATGGGTTATGACAATAATCACCAGCATTTAATTTAAAGATTACTTTGGTCTAGACATGGCTGAGGCATTAGCACATGCCATCTCATGTGTTTCTCATTGGACTCTGTGATAATTTGTTAGAATTGAGTGTTCCAGAGAATGTGCTGCCCATGGTCACACATGCCTTTGTTTTGGCTGAAGAGGGAGATCTATCTACCCAGGCAGGCGGTTTTAGAGGCTGGGTTCTAACTGCAAACCTCCACTGCCCCCTTGATTTCTTTGGACCATCTTATGGGGTTGTAGGAATAGATAAGATCACATTTTATAGAAAGAGCTTGGCCCAGGTATCCAGCAGTCAGTGGCAATGACCTTTTCCCTGTACCCTGTCAGATTCTTGGATTCTTCCTATGTTTTGTTTCAAATTGTTGTTGAACTGTCATCTTACATTCCACTTAAACTGGGGAACTTAACACCTCTTTAATAATGGAGCACTCTCTTTTTTGTTAAAGGGGGGCAATCAGGGCAGAGATGCTCCACACAGTCTCTGGATTCAGACTGGCCAAGCTTCATCTCTGGCTGATGGACACCTTGATTCCATTACACAACTCAATGGTTTTTTTTCAACCTTCTAATGTATAAAACTGGGATTTAATAGCACACACCTTCTGTGGTTGTTGAAGGGAAAAAAAATGTGGTAATATATGTTAAATGCTTGGAACCTCACCTAGCCCATAGGAAATGCTCTAAAAGTGTTTTTTAAATAAATAAAAATTCATGAATTTTCTATGTGCCTTTCAAGCTGGCTTAAAGTATAAGGGATTTTCTTGGCCCAAGTCTGGGGAAAAGTGTGGACCCAGTATTGAGTAACATCGCCAGGTCATTCACTATTGTTTGTTATTTCCTTTGCTTTGGCTCCATTTTTGGCAGGTCATTCATTCAGGGAGACAGAGAGCCATCGGCATTGACCTTCCCAGCTCAACAGCTCTGGACATTTCTGCAATTTAGTGAGTCCTGCAGAAATCATGTTACTGTGTCAGTTATCCAAAATCTCTGGAGAAAGTCCTGTTCTCTGACCTTGAATCTCAAGCTTATAGTCCAATAGACTAAGGCTGGTCATGTATTGTCAACTGCACACACTGCCCAGACAATGAGGTTGAGAGGGGGTCACTGTGGTGGCAAAGCATTTAGGTACTGTTCCTCAGAACAGATGAATGATGATGACCATCAGTGGCTTACTCGCTATCATCCTGCAGTTTTGGAATATGAGATCTCCATGGAAACAGAAGCAACAGAAATGTCTTACAAAGACTAGTGCATATGACCACGGAGCACTCCCACAATATGCCAAGGTTGAGCTGGAGAACCAGTATTGGGATTCAGTGTGAGTGTAGAGTCCTGAGAAACAGGTGAGCCTATGGTGTTCTTAATGTCAGTCTAAGAATTGAGAGACCATTGGTATAAATCCTAGAATGTGAAACCTTGACAACGAGAGGCTTTAATGAAAGAATACAGGAGAACATGGATGCTTCCGGTCCAGAAGACACCCTTACCTATGCCTCATGTGCTCTTAGATTGAACTCTGTGATGATAGAGTGCCTGCCCATATTTGTGAGATCCCATCTTCTATACTCTGTCTACCAGCAAGATCCCTGCTGACACACCCAGAGATGATGCTTAACCCATCTGGCTATAGGTTCTGCTCTCATGTGCAATGAACTATAACCCCGGTGCAAAATGCCTGTTGGCATTTTCCATTATGACACCTAAGTATGAGATACCACAGGTCAAGAGAATAGCTCAACCTTCCAATTTGGGAGAGCACAGTGAGGGCTTGCCATGGTCTCACATGGATAGAGATACCAGTGCCTTCTACCTGCAGGTCACTTTGTAAATCAAGCTGTGGCTTCCTGGTGACTGCATACTTTCTAGACAGTCTGAATATGAAGACTTTATCAAGCTTACTAGAGTATGCTGCCTCCAGGAGACTCTGAGACCTTTCTTGTTGCACAGGTTTGTGTGTTTGAATGCTCTATTCCCAGATAATAATGCTCTTTTGGAAGGTTGTGAAAACTTTAAGTCTTACAATCCTGTCCAACTGGTGGGCCATATGTGGCTATGGATAACTCTAGTTGTGGTCCAATATAAAATTATAAACCTACTTATAGCACTGGCCTGGCTGGGTGTTATTGTTGGGTTTTTTTATTTTGTGAACTTGATATAAGCTAGAGAGCTATCTGCAAATTTGAAACTATTAGGTTTCAAACTGGAACAAAATTCTGATGTACCTACCTATCATATCAAACCTGTCTGCCAGGTTTCCCAAAATTCCTTAGTCCCGACCTCTTCCAGGGCCCTCTTGTCTGGTATACTTGTCCCTTACCCTAAACTACAGCCTAGATTTTTGCTATATAATCTAACCATTGTGGTCAGCCATTCTTTTTGTACCTTTTGGCCTTCTTGCTCATGCACCCTGTTCTCTTCTCTCTTCTCTATCTCCTCCCACCCCCTCATATGTCTCAGTGTCACGGCCACTCTGGACTCTCCCAGATGTCCCTGTATCTGACTGTGCCCTCCCACATATTTATAATAAATCTTCCCCAACATACATAGGAGCAAAAATGTCCTTTCTTTTCTTATTCTCTATTTTCATTTAGGAACAATTACTGAAGAGATGCCCACATAAGATTGCCCCATATCAAGCCTTATAGGCATTTTTCTAATAGCTAATTGATGTGGGAGGACCCATATCACTGTGGGTTGTGCCATATGTTATCAATTTCTCTAGGCTCTGCCCACAGTTACTTAGAAGCAGCTTGCATCTCCCACAAGCCTTACCACGTATGAGCCAGGAGCCAGATATATATGGAGGACACTGGAACCTCTCCTTACCTCTACACACATAACACAGCATCTACTCTCTCCCCACATCCTCTCTTCCCATGTGTCCTCAGACAGCCTTGTCCCCTCTTTCTCTCCTCCATTCCCCTCTCTCATTTTGTCCTTCTCTGCCTCTCTACCTCAATCTTCATGTCCCCTTCCCTTCCTGCCAATAAATCTTCTTTATATTAGTTCTGTCACATGGCTTGTTTGTTCAGGAGAACATGTCTTGGCATGGGCCCACTCAGATGTTCCCACGCGCCCTAGTGTACTATTGTATTTCATAAAACACACAGCCATTCATAAACACGGACACCTAATAAGTATAACGAAACAGAGGAAGGCATAAGGAGCAAGCCAGTAAGCATCATTGTTGCATGGCTGCTGCTAAGATTCTACTTCTAGATTCTTGCCTTGAGTTCCCTGGATAAGAGACTGACTACAAGCTATAAGGTGAAAAAAATCCTTTCATCCCATGGTTGCTTCTGTTCATGGTATTTTATTCTATCATTAGAAACCCCAAATAAAACAAACATTATGAAATATTTGTATGCGTGGTTTGTTTACTCATTGTTTATAGCTCAGTGATATGGCTCTTTCTTGTGAATTTTGTAAATGGCAAAGTTGTATCCTGATATCAAAAGGTTTGCCATGCCTACTAGGAGGTTGGACCTCAATAATGGAAGTGGGTCACTAGGTATCAGCCTTGAGATTTTTTAGCTTTACTTCCTACCTTTTCTATTTACAAATGTGGACATGATGCCACTAACCTCCTACACACTTGCTCCTGTACCTGTTAAACCTTGAAATAAAACAAATGTGTATTTTCACAAGCTACTTTTATCAGGTATTTTGTCATAGCAACAAGAAAATCAAGTAATAGAAACAAATTGAGAGCCTTTTGGGTTCCCTGGACCCAGGTCTTTGGTTTTATTGACAATGTCTTCAAAGCTTTGGTTCTTCAAGTTATGGTTAGTCTTCCTCATCCCCCTTCTCTTTCTGCTCAGTCTCCTCTCCCATCCTCCCATTCTTCTTCTTTGTATTTCACCATCACCATCCTCATCATCTCTGAGATTTCCCAAATCATTGGTGTCCGGTTTTAGCTTATAGAACCAGCAACACATAGGGGATTAGATAACTTGGCCCTTCCTCAAGACCTAGTTGTTGGGAATTTGTGTTAACAAGATGGTAGGATGATTGGTACATGGACTACAATTTGAGAGACTCTATGATTGATAAATCTATAGGAAAGTTAACATAATGTGGTAGCTTTACAAGACAGAAATCCATCCTGTCATGGTTGTAAGGGCCAAATGCACAAAATAAAAATGTCAGCATCTCTGGTTCATTCTGGGGAAGAATATCTATCTCTTAGCTCCCCATCATTTCAGGAGAATCTTGGCATTTTTTGACTTGTTGATGTATCACTCCAGCTTTGGCCTTTATAATTATACATTTTCCTTGTATCTCTATGTCCCCACTTTGGATACAGAGTCTAATGTAATTAAGGTTGACCTAGAAATTGCTATGCACCCCAGGGGCATATTGAACACTGGATCCCCCTGCTTCAGCCTCTAGTTACTGGGATTATAGGCTAGGCATAGCATGTTTTCCCAAAACTTCTTTTATTATTTTTAGAAAGTACCAGTAATATTGGATTGTGAATCCACACATTTAAAGTATAACCCAGTATAAGTAATCATGTCTGGAAGTATTTTGCTTCCAAATAAATACATATTTTCTGGTATGACTGGTGAGGACTTTAATACAGAGTTTTTGAGGAAACCCAATTCAGTAAAAATGCATTAAAAGCCTGCCATTCATAAACGCCAAGAGACAAGAGAATTAATAAACACCTAGGACATTTCCACACATTCTCTGTTTTAAACAATTTTGTAAATTCTGAAGGAAGACTGCAGACTTAGATGGAGACTTGATGATGTTTATTTTCACAAATTGTTTTCTGCCTTCACGTAGCCCACTTGGTAGACTCCTCCACTTTTCAAATCACTCAGTACAACAGGAAAAAAAGTGCTTCTGGCTGCTTGTTGTGGTTTTAGGTTTGTCACCTTGACACACCCTAACATTTTCTAGAAAGAGAGTTTCAAGAATGGATTAGGTAGAGTCGGTTAGTCTGCAGTTATGCTTATAATGGGCTGTCTTAATTAAGTTAATTCATGTGGGAAAACATAGATCTCATGAGTAGCATCATTTTTGGTAGGGGATCCTTAAATAACTATATGAGTTGGCAAATCTAGCTGAGTGCAAACAAGCAATCAAGCCAGCCGACAAGCAAGCAAGCAAGAGAGCAACATTTATCCACATACACCTCCTTTTTACTTTACACTCCTCCATGCAACTTTGCTTTTTCTGGGATTATTATTTTTGTCCTGAATATCCGAGACTTTCCCTTAGCAAGGATCTTCTCAGTGTTCTTATTTATCCATCATTCATGTAAGTTATTTCCCCAGACACAGAAGAATTGGGAACTAAGTTCTAAACTTCTCTTAATGTGTACTCACCATGGTTCTATGAAAGCCATTATTGAAATTACCTTTGTAACTGTTTATTCTCCATATTTTCTTTCTCTTTCTATAGTTACATGGTCACCTCTGGGTGTAGAATTATTTTTTTTTCTAATCTTGTTTAAACCATATTGAGCTTCTGGTTGATATACTGTGCTGGAGGAATCATTCTTTGAACACCTGCCTGTGGGTCATTCTTTTATTCTTCCAGCTTTCTTCAGAACCTGTGATTAAGTGAACACGCTAGTGCGTCCTGATACATACCCACTCCTAATGCATTTCGAACACTATCCATCCTCTCTGCCTCCTTCAAGACAATTTGTTTAATTTCCTGAGTGCTTTTCCAACTGTGTCTAATATACTGTTAAAAACAACACATTCGATCACTGGCCTATTATAGTTTTCCATTTCTAGAAGTTCTAATTTTTAACATTGTTCATTTAAATATTTATTGTATGTTTTGGTCATATTTTTCCTTCTCCAACACCTTCCATCGAGGGGATTTTCTGATGCTTCGTCTGGTGTGTCACTAGGAAGGGATCTGGTCTTTCTGCTCTACTTTACTCTATGGTTAGGCTACTCTCACATGCATGAGTTTATGGAAACTTTGGCAGGCCCTGGCTGCAGTGTTGCTACATCTACCTTGCCTCTAAAAGACAGAGAGCAAAAGGAACCAAATATAGACAGAATAGGGTCACAGCTCCATAATGAGAACCCACGACTTTCATCCCAAGCCTTATTTCTGGACATCACAGTTGCTTCCTGTGTACTCATGTCATTAATTATTTCTATTACAGGAGCACCTAGGGCTCTGTGGAAATCATTTGGCACAGCGATACACACATGCCCCCTGAAAGTGTCCACAGGCACCAAGCTGGCTTGTGTGTAGGTATCTCTTTGAGGCTTCTCACATACAATTTTAAGATGGCTTTTGTAACTTATATCTTCTTACCTCACAGTTTTGGTGCCATTCTTCACAACCTGCATGTCCACCATGTAGCCTCCAGTAATATATGCAGGCAGGTTCAGCTCAGAGAACTCAGCCTGGAGAAGAAAGCAAAACCAAACAGAAGGTATCAGACACCAGCAGTGTAGTACATTTGTGTTTACTGTATGCTTCTGTATTATCCAGTGCATAATCAGTCCTCATATCAAACTTAGAAATGGAATATTTATCTCTGTTTTCAAAATGAAGCTGAGGTACAGAGAGGTGGGTGACATTCCCAGAATCATACGATGAGCACATTTTATTGAAACCTATGAGTCTCATGTGGGTGATACATAATTAGACAGTGGAGAGATAGGCAGTAAATACGCTAGGAAAATAAGCTAGGAAAATAAAAGAGGAGGAAAGAACAGGGATTTGAAGAGGAATTAAGATGGAAATAAAGAAGAATAATCTAGATTCAGAAGGTCTTAATTGGCAATAAGTAGTTATAAATATTATTTAATAATTTTATAGGCACTAGTGACACTGTATCATTTTCCATCAGAGATTGAGATAGCATGTATCTCTGGTCACACTGCATGCCTCTTCGAGATAGACATGTTCTTACAACTACTTACATCAAATCCCTAGGGTGCTGTAATCAGGATGCACTGATGGGCGGCATCAAGAGCAGTAGCTTAATTTATAGTTCTGGCCTGAAAGTACAAAATCAAAGTGATGGGAGGGTTGGATTCTTTTGAATACTAGAAAGGGTTGAGCCTACTCTAGACCCCTTTCTTGGCTTGAAGAGTACCATTTTTCTGCTTGACTCTCTTCTCATCTTCTCAATGTTTGTCCTATATCCAAAGCTCTTTTTTGTATGAGGAGATCAAACATATAGCTACATTCTCACTCTGATTGCTTTGTTTCTGTTTGATGACCTCCTTGAAGGTTCCCTCTCTAAGTAAGATTATATTCTGAGGTACTGTGGTTGGATTTCAAATCGACTTTTTAAAAGTGTATCTGTGTTAGTCTATTCTTTAAGAATGTCATATATTGGCTCTCTTCTCTTTCATGTTCCAGAGGTAACTGCATCTTCTTGTGCAGTGCCAGCTTTGTCCCTTAGACAAGATGGTGAATTTTGTTGTGAATGGATTTGGCCGTATTGGGCACCTGGTTACCAGTGTTGCCTTCTGCTCAGGATCTGGCAAAGTGGAGATTGTTGCCACCAACAACTGTATTATTGACCTCATCTACACGATCTACACATTCGAGTATAACTATACCATGGCAAATTCAATGGCACAGTCAAGGCTGAGAATGGGAAGCTTGTCATCAATGGGAAGCCCTTCACCATCTTCCAGGAGTGAGATCCTGCTTACATCAAATTGGGTGATGCTGATGCTGAGTATGTTGTGGAGTATACTGGCGTCTTCAGCAACATAGGGTCGGGCCAAAAGGTTCATCATCTCTGACGCTTCAGCCAATGCCCTCTTGTTTGTGATGGGTGTGAACTATGAGAAATATGACAGCTCCATCAAGATATTCAGCTCAGCAATGCATCTTGTACCACCATCTGCTTAGTTTCTACAGGCTAAGATCATTCATAACCATTTTGGCATCGTGGAAGTGTTCATGACAACAGTTTATGATATAACTGCCACACAGAAAACTGTAGATGGCCCCTCTGGAAAGCTGTGGTGTGATGGCCATGGGGCAGCCCACACCATCATGCCCCTGCACTCACTGGGACTGCCAAATCTGTGGGCAAGGTCATTTCAGAGCTGAATGGAGAGCTCACTGTCATGGCCTTCCGTGTTCCTGCCCTAAGGTATCTGTTGCTGCCTGGAGAAGCCTGCCAAGTATGATGACATCACGAAGATGGTGAAGCAGGCAACTGAGGGTCCACTAAAGTGCATCCTGAGCTACACTGAAGACCAGGCTGTTTCCTGTGACTTCAACAGCAAATCCCACTCTTCTACCTTTGATGCTGGAGTTGGCATTGCTCTCAATGACTTCTTTGTGAAGATCATTTCCTGGTATGACTACAGCAATAGGGTTGTGGACCTCATGGCCTACATGGCCTCTAAAGAGTAATAAATTCTGAAACACCCTTCCCCCAGCAAGGACACTGAGAGCAAGAGAGAGGCCCTCAGTTCCTGAGAAGTCCTATTCTGACTCGGTGTCAATACTGAGCATCTCCCTCACAACTTCTATCCCAGACCTTCATAATAATAGGACGGGCCTAGAGAACCCTCCCTACTCTCTTGAATAACATCAATAATGTTCTGCTGTACCCCCCCCACACACAAAAAATGTCATACATGGAGGTGAATAGATGCCCATTTCAGTCGAGTTACAATCACCTGCAACTACAGCTCCAGGGCAATCTGTGTCATAGGTTACTCAAATGCTAATAATTAAAAACGAGAAAATAAAATTTAAAATAGAAAGCCACATGTACACAACGTGTTTTGATCATATTGACCTCCTTTAACTTCTATTAGACCCTCAATACACATCACATGCCCCATTCAACCTCATATTCTCTTCATACAAAAAAACCCACTTATAAAACATTGTGTCTAATTAAAGCTCTCCATACACACATGGATATAGGGGCAGTCACTGCAGCATGGACAACCAACCATGGGCCACACTCCCTTAGCAATCATCAAGTGCCAACAGTTCTCTTCCAGGTGTGGTCCTTATGGTTCCCTTCCCCAAAGCATTATGTAATGGTATTGGCTTGATGTTGTGTATGTCTCGAGCAGGCAGTCACAGCTCCTGTGTGTTCATATCCAGAAATATCTTCATAGCATAACTAGTCTTAAAATCTTTACACCCACACTTCCATGATGCTCACCTTACGGAACTGTAATATAAATGTCCAATTTGGAACCGGAAAGTTCAACAGTCACTTATTCTCTGGAATTGTCTGTGAGTCTTTGTGTTAACCTATGTACTCTGTAATACGGATCATGTCTACTGAGGAGTGAAAGCTGCACTAACCTATAGAAACAAGGCTAAGTATTTAGAAGGCAGTTTGATGTAATTTGCATTGACCTGAAGAACAGAAGTAAGGTTTCCTTTAGGGTATATGAGCTTCCCAGCCATGGGTTCTTGGCAAAATTTCCATAGCAGGTATAAGTTCCTTTCTCTATAGTGGCCTTAAATACAAACTGAAGGTTACCCACATAGCTTTCATGCCATCAATGAGCGTATCTTATTAGGCTAGTTATTAAATCTCATGGAGTTCACAGCTAGGTAGGGCTTTTGATGACATTTCTCTTTCCTTCAACAGCCTGTATAGTACTTCGGGCATGGTGCAAGCTATTCAGTAGGGAGGAAGCTTCTAGGTTACTATCAGCTTGATTTCTCCTGTTCTGTGATTAAAGCATATAGTCTTTCCAGCAATGAGTTCTTACCACCAAGTTCCTGTGGGTGACCAAGAGTAATGGTACCTGAATTGTCTGTTTTGTTTATGGGGATCTACTTGATACCCCTGATAAACAGAAGGTATCCTCACTTGAAATTATTCTCTTTGTCAATAGATAGATTCTGCTCCATTTACTTTAAATTGAATCATTAAGTGCCTTATTCACAGGTACATTCAAAAGATTTTATTTGGATAAAGTAAATCAACATAAATGTTCACATATAGTAAGTGATCAATATGTGCAAGGTTTTGGTATAAGTATTTCATATGCATAAATAAACTTGTCCAGGTAAGGAAGAGAAAGACACACACACACACACACACACACACACACACACACACACACACACACACACACAGGAGAGAGAGAGAGAGAGAGAGAGAGAGAGAGAGAGAGAGAGAGAGAGAGAGAGAGAGAGGTTAAACCTATGCAGGCTGATACACAGGTAGCAAAGCTCAGGATTAAACCCTCGAAAGTGTGCTCTAAGGGACTATGCATCTGACCATTTACCCTCTACTGCTTCTTCTGAGGCTGTGTGAGGCCACATTAATGCTTGAATATTGTGGGAACTGAAGTGCTTTTCATGAGATTGAGGCTCACCGGCTCAATACTTAAACAGTTGTTTCCCAGTTGTTAGCAATGTTTGGGGAGGCTTAGGAGGTGTGGCCTTGCTAACCATAGTCTGTCAACACATGTGGTCTTTGTGAGTTCAAGGCCTCACATGATCTCCAGTTTTCTCTCTCTAATTCGTGCTTTCAATGGAACATTGAGCTTTTAGCTTCTTTCTCTGACCATCAGGCCTGCCTACTGCCAAGTCTCCCTTGCATGGACTTCTTGCATAACAGACTTTTATTCCTCTGTAACGATGAGTCAGAATGAACTGTTTCTTCTATGAGCCACTTTTGGTTGTGGTGTTTTTGCACAGCAGCTTAAAAGTTATCAATATTGGGTCCTAAAAATATTTAAAAGAGAACAAGTTTTTAGTGAAGGAAAATATCATTTTTAAAGATCTAAATGTATCACCCTAGAGCAATTCATCAGGAACTGTGACAAAGGACCGACCCTCTCTCCAGATGGTAATAAGGGAAAGCAAGAACACTTATACCTCTTTTTTTAATTAATAACCTCATTATGTTGAGACAAGTTGAAAAGAAAAATTTGTTGCTAATGAGCTCACACTGGTGAATTGTGGTAATAATATAGCTATTATGACTGATGTCTTCCAAATTCAGCTCCATATTGGTCAGAATACTTAACTGACAACATCACAAAGAATTTTAAAAAGCTAGTGCATGTGTAGTGGAGAAAGACGATCAAAGGAAGTTGCAAAATAACAGAGCTGGTCACTAGATATGTAAAGGAAAGTTATAAAGTGAAAGAGGTTCAGACCCCAAGGTTGTCTTGTTGCTTAAAGAAAAAAAGAAATTTCTGGATAGAAGACATAATCAGGGTTTGATCAGGTAGAGATTATTCTTTTTCTTTCTTTTTAAAATCAATTACTTAGATATTCTATGTATTTACATTTCAAATGTTATCCCCTTCCTCTCTCCTATTCCCCTCCCCCCTCTCCTTGCTTCCATGAAGATTCTCCCATTCCCTACCAGCTACCCCACCTCATTGCCTGTTAATGACTCCTTGACATACATTTTCCAGGGCCAAGCAGGGCTCCACTTGTCTCCATGATGCTCTCCTGCTGAGCAATGTTCTGGATGTTTACAGACTAGGACAGGAAAGTATATTCCATTACTCACTATTAATACACAGTAGCTCACAGGTAAGAAACAAACAAACAAAAAACTGCAGTGACAAAAATGGAGAAGAGACTGAGGGAAAGGTGGCCCAACACTGACCCAAATTAAGATCCATCTCAAGGGGAAGTTTCAAGGCCTGACACTGTGCTGACGCTATGGTGTGCTTACAGACAGGAGCTTAGCATGGCTGCCCTCTGAGAGGCACAACTAACAGCTGACTAGTACAGAAGCTGATACTTACACACAACCAGTAGCCTGAAGTTGGGACCTCTGTGGTTGAATTAGGGAAAGGATGGAAGAAGTTGAGGACAGGGCGACTTCACAGGAATACCAGGATTCTCAACAAATCCTGATCACTGAGATCTCTCAGACACTGAGCCACCAACCAGGCAGCATAATCTAGGCCTGTAACATATACACAGCAGAGGACTGTCTTGTGTGATCTCAGTGAGAGACTTTAGGCCCCAGGGAGTGGAGAGGCTTGGTGAGTTGTATGTGTGGGAAGGGGTGAGAATATCACTTTGGAGATGGGAGAGGAAAATTAGGATGAGGAACTGACAGAGCGCAGAACAAGGGGGATAACGAATGAACTATAAAAATATTAAATATTATATTAAATATATTATTATTATTAACTGAAAAAGGCAAGGATGGACACTAGGGACCCCGGGAAGTTAGAGAGAGAGACAGCAAAAGCCATAGCTGGGGTGTGATTCTGGAGTCAAGTGTCAAGAGATTCTGAAGTGAAGGCACTGTGTAAGGAGCTGGCTGAAGACAAGAAGAGATGTATCAGAAAGGATGATAGAAACATCTCATTCATATATGCTTGAGAAGGAAAATGACCGTTCTTTTTATTTTTTCATTTTTCAAGGTCCACCAGCATTGCCAAGATTTTGAGAAGGAAATAAAGCCACCCTTTGCGTTGTTCCCTTTAAAATCGAAGACAGACTGGACTCTGCTCAGAGCCACTGTCAACCCGTGCCTCATCTACCCTCCAATGCATCTGACCTGCACAGAGGACAGCCCTGCAATCCCAAGTGAAACATGACCACTTCCTACCACTGGGCCCTCTGGAAATGTGGCCAGGGTAGTGTGCCTTTAGTTCCTTCTCCAGCTGTGGTTGAGTATCTGGAAAGCCAGCAGGGTGAGCACGCAGAGCGCTGAGTGGTGTGAAGGAAAGAAAGAATGTTCAGTAGGGTCAAGCATTTATAAGCAGTAACACTGGATCAGTTGCTTGTTCCTGGGCCTCTCATGAAGTCCCAGAATGTGGTGACCGACCCTCTCCAGCCTCCATCTGACCTCACTCACATGGTCAGCCTGGGCCAGTGACTGCTGCTGCTCCTGTAGCTCCTCCACTCAAAGTGGTGATACCTGAGCGTGCAGGGAGGCCCAGGTATCTCCGTTGTCCTCAGCCTGGCACATGGACTGCCCCAGGATGTGTAGCCTCCACACCAGGTGCACAGTAGCACACAACCACAAATGCACTTCTCACAGGCTGGGCCCCGTGGGTGTGTGCAGGGTCTTGGGGCGGCCTGGCCACAGGGTTCCAGAACACTGCCTACAGCCACTGCCTACAGCGCAGGCGCAGCAGGGCCCAATCCCAGCATTCATAGGGCGGAGCAGGCGCCTGGGCCCTGCACAGGCTCCTGTCAGCACAGGGTCTGGAGGCTGTGGCCATGGATACTGGATGGCATAGGACACTGGGAAGGGCCAGCACTGAGGCGGAGGCTGTGGGTGGCATCAGGTAGAAGGCACTACAACCTCCTTTCCATCAGGAGGATTTTTTGGGGCGCTGGGCTGTAGAAGAAGGGGGCGGTTGCCTTCGGGAAGGGGCAGGGTCACTGGGGAAGAGGAGGCAGGAAAACCTGACAAGGCAGTGGTAAGGGCAGGGAGGCTAAATGGAGCAGAAGGAGGTGACTCCTGGGGCAGGGGTGTCCCTGATGCCTCTAGGCTAAGAAAGTTGGCTGGGCCACTTCTGTAGTGAGGCTGCTTCCATCAGGGTTAGTAATCTGTGCACTTCTCGATCTCTCCATTTCTTAATGCAAAAATAATTTCATTATACTCTTTCCCTTGGAGACATGATTATATTATTTATTTCTAAGATTTTTTTTATACGCAGGTTTGTCTTTTTTATTGTTTTCAGGTTGGGGCTTATCAGTGCCACCACATCTCAGTGACAGTGTTCAATTTTCCTTTCTGTCTTTGCAGGCTTCCAGGGCCAGCACATGTCTATGGCATTTATCTTCCAACTTTGTGCTTCGTCTAGCAGGCTGTCCTTGCGGGTTTCTGGGCTAGAGCTTCTCTTTGCCCTGCATCTGCTGCTCAGTCTGGGAAGGTAGACCAGGCTCTCAGAATGCCACTGCGTTGTTTTTTCTAGGGGCCATGGCAGGCTCTTGTCACAGGCAAGTGCTGGTTTCTGTCAGGCCCGGGCATCTCAGCTCCTCTGCTGCACCAGGGAAGTGCATTAAAGCTGTAGCCAGAGAGAGAGCTTTGGTCAGCTCTGCACCCTCCAGCTCTTTTGGCTCATGAGCCTCCAGTTAGAGGAGCAGCTCTTGGGAGGTGCACTGAGGGTCCAGTAGAAGAACCCTTATTTTGTCCTCTTCAGTTTATTGGTATGTTTTTTTGTTTGTTTTAGAGCAGCCTTTTCCAATGCCTGTCTCTGGTTCCCTGCATCTTTTCTAGGAAACTGACTTCTATCCAAGAGTTCTCAAGCCCTAAGGCTGGATTCTAGCTTCACATTCAGTGCTATTGGTGATTACTGATTTTACCCAGTCTCATTGTTCCAGAATAACAACTCTTAGACTTAATGACTTAAATGTTCATCCTATAAGCACTTGCATATTCACAGACTAGTTAATAACTCATATAACTTCTTTATTCTAGTCAATATCTGACACAGTTTTGGTTACCTGTCCTCAGTCTGATGAGTCTGACTTGCTTAGATTTCAGAGTCAAAATAGTGTTCTTGCCTCTTTTCCAGGATTCATTCATTCATCTCACTTGCTAGTGTTTCTCCCTTCAATTTCCTGCCTCAGCCAATAGAACATAAGCTGTATATTGTCAGGTGATGTGTGTACAGAGTATGCGGAGGGTCTGTCTACAAATAAGCTTTGTCAAAGCTATATTCACAGGCTTCTGAATCTGTGATCTGGAGTAAGAAAATCCATGGAATGTGGAGACCTTGGCCCTCTCTAACCTGAACCAGTAACTATTTGTTCTGGTCCAGAGTCTTGCTTCTAATGTGCATTAAAGGACCTCATTGCATTTGAAAGCTAGAAAGGAAATGAGTCTTCTAGATTATCTTTGGAATGAACATACTCATCTTCAGAGAAGCACTGAGGTGTCCTTGGACACCCCTCCAGTCTCCTGTGCTGCATCTTCACCACAGGGCGTTTTGCAAAACCACTGAGTTGACCCCTTTCAGATAGGAGAATGGAGTTTTAGAACTCCCGTGTAAACTTGTGAGATGATTGCCATTAAGTCAGTTTTTCAGGGAATATGAGGATACCACCTAGAGAACTGCTTGAGCCTCTGTCCTGCATTGGGGGTTCTCCAGTTATTTCTGTCTCTTACTTTCTGAGACACTCCTCCATTTGTGGGACAGATCTCATTCTGAACCAGATATCATTCTGTCTTTGAGACAAACATAAACCAGCTGATAAGCCCTGGTGGAGACTGAGGGACCAAAATAGAACAAACACTCTATCTTGTTCCCCAACCCTGGTTCTGGTCATATTCTTCTTCAGAGACAGGACCTATCAAGCAATGGACTAGGGTGTTTAGTTGTTTCTCTCTTGCAAATCTCTTGCTTATTCTCTTAGTGTAAATTTAGTCTCTCAGGCTTACTGCCTCCTTGTGGTAACATAAACCTTGTATGAGAAGGTTGTACCCTTCATATGGTCTTATCAAGGCCTAGAATATTTTTCACCTCTGAGACTTACTTTGTCATAAACTCACCCCTTCATCGTTCTCTCTGATCTCTCTAAATCTCTCAGTAAAACTGATTCCTTTTCTTTTCTAGCTATTCACTGCTCTCTATTAAGTAGTCCTCCCTTTATTCTTATGAGAATGTGTCATATCCTATTCTGTCTAATGCTTCTCTGAATCATCACTTTTCCTGCTACTCAGCTATATATAACTTTCAAGCTTAGTGCTACCTTCTACAACATTACCTTTGTCTTTTGGGGTTAAAGATATGTATTAGAGGTTAATAATATCACTACTAGGAAAATGTTTTACCAGGAAATATTACAACCTCTGATTTCAGTGTCTAATCAAATATCCTGCAAGAATTCATGGTCAGAGGGAGTGCCATTCAGCTGTTTGTTTTCCTTGTTTGTACACTATGCCTGTGATCAATGACATGGCCAAAACCATGTTAGGGGAGAAATGGTTGGTTGAGTTTTAAAAGCATCACAAAACCCTACACTGAGTAAAAAGTCAAGCAGAAAGGAAGGCAAGAAACATGTAAGAAATTTTCTCATCTGCATTTTCTCTCTGGTTTCATTTAGCTTGACTTCTTATATGACCAAGAACCACTGCTTAACGTTGCTGCTACCCACAATGTTCTATAAGGACCTACCTCATCAACGGTCAGGAAAAGAGCCCATAGACATGACCAAAGGACAAAGAGTAGAGGTAATTTATTTATTGAGTTTTTTTCTGTCCTTTCTTCTTTTGTGACAAGTTGACAAAAACCATTTTCTAATCTTGATTTCTCTCAATGTGAGTCATTTTCTTTTTCACTAAGCAGACTGAGAAGAGCCCTTGTTCTTTAAAACAGTGGATGGGCAATGATAGCCTTCTACTTGGTGTTTGCTTGTTTGTTTGTTTGTTTGTTTTGGCCGATTTATGGTTGGTTTTCCTCGTAAATATAGAAGTATGTTGGAAAATGGTACAGTGATTTCTTATTCCTTTCCAAAATGAAGACGGTTTATGATTGTGTGTTGGACAGTTCAGAAGCCTCTCTCTATGAGGAAGCAGGGAAGAGAAACTATCAAAATAAGGGAAGTCCTGTGGGAATTGACATCAGAAAGTGCCATGGAGTCCACTGTGGGAAGATTTCCCTTTTTCCTCTACCCACTGACCAAAGGGTTTATTAAACTCAGCTTCTGGCCATTGTTTTGGGATTTGTTCTTTTCGTGCAACCTCCTGGTGGCTGTTTCCTAAAGTTCTTACAGCCACCTCACTGTCCCTGACCCTGTTCCTGGAAGTTCCTGCTTCTAGCCTGCTCTCCCATGAAAGCACCATGGGTGCCATCCTGACCACCGCCACCTTGATCTCCTTCAGAGTGTCCTTCCAGCTCTGACTGCTGAGTCACAACAGTGAGCTGACAATATCTAGAATCATGCCAGGTCTCCAGTATTTCTGCACCTGCTTCAGTGCAGACATCCAATGGTACTCAGTTTATTTTCAGGCGCATCACCCTTATCATCAATGCTCTCCCTAGCTTCTCCTTAATTTCTTTCCAAGCATCACTAACAGGGGGCATCTCAATGGAGCACTGCAGGAACAGGGTTACATAGCACCCTTATGAGTTGATTAGGAAGCATGGTTGATAGATGTGGTCCCTCATATGTAGGCCTGAGCAGCTCCCGGGCCTCACAGCTCCCTTCTCCTCAATGAGCTTCTCATCTGACTGCTTGAAATGGCTAGTGGCCGTGATAGGCACAGAATCCAAAAGCTTGATGGCATCTTTGCTAGAGACATTTATGATTTCTGTTGTGGAAGAAACACCTATGTGTCCAAATTTAATTCTAGCTTTCTGCTCCACTTGTGCTAAGTCTTCCTCTACTTTATGAGATAAAAGCAGATGTTACTGCAGCTTTCCTGAACTGCAATAGGGCTGCCAAGTCCCCAGAGATGAGTCTCTAGGCTGCCACATTCCCACATCAACCATAAGCCCACAGCAGGCCTTCACAGGAGAAATTTGCTGTCTGTCCAATTCTTCTCATTAGGGCCCACATTTTTTTTATTGGATATTTTATATATTTACATTTCATATGTTATCCTCATTCCTCCTTTCTTTTTCTCCAGTCCTCCTGCCACTATAAGATGTTCCCATTCCCATCCACAAACTCACACCTCATCACCCTAGTATTCCCCTACACTGGGGTATCAGCATACACAGGACCAAAGGCTTCTACTACTATGGCTGCCAGACAGGGCATCGTCTGCTGCATAAGTGGCTGAAGTCTTAAGTCCCTGCATATGTGCTCATTGTTTGGTGTTTGAATTTCTAAAAGCTTATGAGGGCGTCTGTGGTTGATTTTGTTCTTCTATGTGGTTGCAAATCCCTTTGGCTGCTTCAGTCTTTTCTCTAATTCCTATATGTGTGGCCCCATGCTCACTCCAAAGTGTGTGTTCTCAAGGTGGTCTCAGGTCAATCTTAGTACCTCTCAGGGTATGAAATCAGGATGTAGACTTAGTATGACTTTGAGGTCCTTGCTTAGCTACCTGCTGCTCTCCAACACCAGAGGAAAAGTGACTAATCATGTAATAGCCAGGAAGAATGGTTGAGTAAGAGGCATGGCACTGTTGACTCCCAGAGTATCATCCTTAATAGGACTGCTGCACTGACAGGTTTGTCTTCCAAGAGTAGAAACTCCAAGGTTAAGATATTCCCCTGACACACTATGTCCAGCTCATAGGTAGGAGAATAGATTCTTGCATGCCCTGGCTGCAAAGGGAAGAACGTGATGCTGGCAGCCAATCACAGTGCTGCCTAATGCTTGTGAATTGCAAGTGAGAGATGCAGCTGGAACCATAGGTACCAATGGAGGCTCAGTCTGCCATGCCACATTTCTGTTTAGTCTGAGCAAAAGCCCATCTATTCAGCTGTGTGGCTACATAGCTCATGCTCCCTGGCACATGATCTCAATGTGTGCCCTACACTTCTCCTGTCCTGTAAGCTCTCCTGTACACTTAACCAGTCCTGCCCCTTCCAGAGATCCCCCTGTGCCAGCCCTGTGCCACTTCCTGTGCTGGCAAGCTATCTATTCTTTGTTCTGTTATAATTTAAGAAGACAGGTAAAGGTCCTTCATGGGGCAGCCATTGACTGTACTGTCCTTGGTAACACTGTGGACCTGAACCTCTATACAGGGGCAGAAGTGCTCTTCCAAACTTGGGATATGACACCTAGGCTGCATTTGGCACACAGATCTCACCCTCACACAATCTCTCCCATTTTCCTATTGATTTCATCCTAGATGTGGTGGATGGAGTGATGCAGTATCTCCTGGACCTACTGCAGCACCCTCAATGTACTGCTCTGCTGTCATGCACTGTCATTCTCTAGATGGAGACTTTATTTGGTTGACAGAGAGCATGACAGTCACAGCACTATGGGTTAAAGAGGCATTAATGTGCCTATATAAGTCTGACATGGTTCATTTTTAATGGTATCCTCTAATTTATAAATTTGGAATCTCCCAACAATTCTCTGTAAGTTTAGTATTTCTAAATCCAGGGCCTATAATTAATTCTGTAAAATTCCCTTGTCAGACAACTTGTCCTTGGATTCACTCCAGTGTGGTATCTACCCTATTTTAGGTGTGAGATTATGAAATTCATTGTGGTGAATCTTGAAAATATCATACTCTGAGCCTTGTTCCCAGTCAAACAAGTGTGAAAAGTGTCAACAAGCTCAAAGAACAAAATGCATTTTTAATATCAACTGTGTGTACAGCCCATTTCCAGCCCCTTAAAGGGGTAAAAGAATTTCTGTCTCATGTGTCAAGTTTGATACCATCAGCACAAGACACTTCCAATGTCAGAACAGGAAAAGTACTATCAAATGAGGTATAAGAGCAGGAGTGTGGATACCTGCACACAAGAGTCCTGAACATAGTATCCAAAAACACAAATTTCACAGTTGGAGGCCTGGTTTCTACAGAATCCTCAAGGGGCTTCTTCTGTGGAGAAGAGAATTCTCCCTCTTATAGGAATTGAAGGTGTCCTCAGACCTGAAACTGTCAGCCTTTTTATACTACATGCCTGATGAGATTTTTGTCCCTGCAATTTTATCCTGTGCATAAATGCTTTTAAAATATTTCCCAAAGATATGCTTTGTTCTTATGGTCACCAGGTTTCTTGGCTGTAGTTCATCTTCTAAGCTTGGCCACATCAGCTATTACTTTGGGTTCAGTATGAAGAGGCTGGATATGCTGAACAAAATGAAGAAGCTCCTGTAAATTGAGGAAAAAATGATTTTCTTGCAGAAGATATGTTCCAGCTCTTTCCCACAAGTTTGTGCACCACTAGACTTTCTATAACTGTACCAGTGCATAAGAAAATCCTCACTCACATCTATACTTCTCCCTCTAAGCTAATGTCTGAGCTAGTTGTAATTTCAGAATAATTAGAATATCTCTGAAGTGTTAGACAAGGAGATGCACAAGTACTGAAGGAGACTGAGATGGGAGCTTGTGGCTCATGTCTTCCCTATGTCAGTCAGGATTTTTTTGGGAAAAGTTGACTTCTTCCATAAAGCTACTCAGGAGGCAACCCAGATGACCTGCGGAAAGTGACAGAAGTTCTGGTGTTGTCTACATGCTCTTGTTCTTCACAGCCTGTAATGGGAAAGAGCATGAAATCTCCAGGCCTTTGTTTTCCTCCATACCATGGGTCTAAGATTGGAAACATCCAGACAGGGGTGTGTTCTCATGGACACACCAAAAGTCTAATGTGTTCAGACAATGACTGGGAAGCAGGTGTGGGAGAGCTTCAAGAATGGGGTAAGGGAACATAGAGAATGTGAACATCCTGACTATTTCAAGGGAGAGAGACAAACACAAGCATAGCTTCAGGGATAATATGTCCAGTTACATAAAACATCACCTGTGTACTGAACACAAGCAAAGAGACTCACATGTAGATACTTCAGAAAACCCAGAAAAAGACTGTTTTTTTTTTTTTTTTTTTTTTTTTTTTTTTTTTTTTTTGGAGAATCAAAAGGTAACAGGCTGGAACCCAAATATAACACATCCTGGGGTGTAGTTGATGTCCAAAGATTCTTCCTGCATTGCTGCAAAAACATACAAATTTTACTTCTGATGAGTTCCCATTGTACTGAGCACAGACAAAACTTAATACAACAGATACTTACTTTTAATGTGACTGTGTTTTTTTCCATTTCCTAGTGTCAGGGAAGCATCATGTAGAAATGGTGAGACATTGCAGATATGCCATCCTCCAGACATGTCCTCCAGACAGCTATGTTGTTAAAGACACAAGGAGGGTCTAAATGCCCCAAAAGATTTCAAGTAGATTTCTTACCTCCTTTATGCAAATGGGATGTCTAAGAACCATTCAGAACACTTACTTAATAGTGCAAGTGTGGAGAACATTTCACTACAACTTGATGAAAGTTTTCTGGAATCTACTCATCATGGACATGCAGATACTCATTGCTCCAGAGACTTACAGACCTCTACCCTCCACCATAACTGGCTTACATGGGCCTACAGTTGTCACTGCAATCCCAGAATGGTCAGGGCTTGATGGAATGTTCATTTATGATGATAAATATTGGCATGAACTCTGGAGAGATCACATGACCTGGTTATACCAAAAGCAGGGCTTAAAATGGAGACACAGCAGGGTCGATAAAACAGTATATATTGAGCTTCCTAACTTATCTACCAAGAAGTAGAGAGAAACTTATTCACTAGATTGTGCCTTTGACCAGCAAAAAACAATATGGTGCTAGTTGAAAAGATGTGAGTGTTCAATGAGGAGCAAGCAAGCTAAGTGTCAAGTTCTTATTCTTTGCTGTCTTCCATAGTAGAGCAGTGTATGGATAAAGCATGACCACTTTTTACAGATCGTGTATACATGTTCTGCCTTACTCTTCTTAGGTACCTTAAACTAAGGAAAACCCCACAACTTACTCAGCTTCTATTTTGGGGATATGCCAGCAGACCACTCATCGCAACATCATACAATCGAAATGTCCCAGATTGTTGGGGAAGGCTGGTTCTGCAAAGAACAGAGCAAGGTATAGAGTAAGAGGCAGCAAACATGCATGACAGAAAAGGAAGCTAAATGCCTAAAGGATGATAAGTTAGCTAGAAGAAAATTGTTATTCATAACATATTGTAGTAGCATCTGCTTTATCATATTTGTGGGAATTGTAGATGCTATTAGAATTTTCTTTTAGTCATTTGTAAACTGAAATCCTGAAGTGAAATTCTTTGGACTCTGGAAGTCTAGCCACAAGTATAGTCTTTTGCTAAGAAAAGTCTAGGCTTCCCAGTACCAAGTGAGTTCTTCAAACTTCAAGAAAAATCTTCAGCATCACACATTTGAAGCTGTCTCATGATGTTAACTGTATATCAGACAAGACAAGGGAAACGGTCTACACAACAAGCAACTGAGAAAAATTAGACAGCCTGTCACATAAATGCACCAGTTAAATTGTTAGAAACCAAAAGGAAACATCTCCAGGAAAGATGAACAAGATGCAAGTGAGCAAGTACAAAAAAATCAGAGCAAGTAGTAGGGATAAGGTAATTTCTCAGCAGAGCAGGGCTTGGGGTCATAATACCTTGGGGAAACAGCAATGACACTTTCCTAAATTCATGTTTTCGGTAGGGTTTTAAGTTGATCTTCATGGCTGTTCACATGTATCAAACAAATAGTAAAAGCATACAATGACAATAATAAAAGCACATGGCTCTTCAGGTGACATCCTCCACAAGAACTGTTAATAACAAGCCAGATTTACTTCCCCCTAGAGACTGTGAAATCTTAGAAACACTATAGCATTTTGTGAATCTAGAGAGCATTTTTGGTGTCTGGCAAGAATATGCAGTAAGTGGATGCAGTTCTGCATCATAAACAGCATCTGCCTCTAAACCAATGATCTCTCTATCTTAAATTCAGAGTATTCTAGGATTTCAAGAGAGCAGAAAGAATCAGAGAGGTGATCTACGGCTCCATGTTGGGAAAGAAGAAGTAGAATATCTTATGATTGATCATGCTCATCTCCCAGTATGAGCAGTAGTGAACCAGCTCATATCTGTGGGAAAAAGAGACCATCTCTTCCCTAAGATTTAAAAAACACAACACTCTGCTATGAGAGTATGGGTCACTGAAACTTTAGAGGAATCCCAATGCCATTGCTTCATGTTTCTAGAGGATATGGTGCTCACAAGTCTTCCAGTCGTGGTTTCCCTGTATGTGGGTCTGAATAGCTAAAATTCTATGAAGATGACCAAGGCAAGATCTTCACCTCTGAAATTCTTAAAAATGTCAGCTCTTCACATAGACCATAGAGAATTGAGAGATGGATTAAGTTCTCTGTGTAGTTTGGGGGTGAGACATGAGGTGATAAAGATGCCCACATGGCTCACTTTAAAGCCTGCTGTGACAGGCCTCATTGTGATGTTGCCTCATTATAGAGCTGCAGAAACAGTGGACATGGCCAACATCTGCCCAGGTTACACAAGAGCAAAGCCTGCTCTGACAGGTCTAAATGTGCATTAAAACAGGATTACTCAAGAATTGTTATGACACTGGACATGACTAAGACCTTTCCATGTCACACAAAGGGAGAGATTTCAATTGAATGACATCCAGATGGTGTGCCAAGGTGATGTCTGTGAGAAATACTGAGCCAGGTTTGTTGGAGTGTGAGAGTTGTTTAACAAATAAAGCAAGGGGGGGGGGATAGATCTTGAGTCTGTCTCATGACAAACAGGTCTTCATATGTGTGTCTTTCCTGTGAGCCTTGATGAGATTCTGTGTTGTCAAGGCAGTTGTCCTCAGGAGAGACCTTACTCTACCTGGCTTTCTTTTTTCTCAAATGACGTAGTTTTATGATCTCAGTCATGTACAGAGATGGGTACATATACAAAGACACAATAAATATCCTGTCCTTCCATATATTGCCAATTTTGTATCATTGGGATGTTATTCTAGCAAGAAATCATACCTGGATGGCATTTGATAGAGATGTATGAGAAACATCCCTTACAGCAGCTTCGGTGAGAGTGGTAGGACTTGTCATGTGCATCTATGTTTCCAACCTCACTTGCTTTAGGATATGGTATGAACAAAGCTTCTGCTCTAGGTTCAGAGACCTGAGAGTTTTACAAGAAATAGACATTTTCCAAAGATGCCCTCTGAGAACAGAACCCCGGAACTTCAGCTATGTGTGGTATGAGATGCAGGACTCAGCTCTACTTTGTGCCCTTACCTCTCATAGTTGTTTGCAGTCTCAATGTCTGAGCATGGAAATCTAGGTTATCTATGGTAATCCTCTTACCTGCATCTACCAGATGAAGGCTGTAATAAGTTTCCCTTCTGTATTTATGGGTATCACATATGAAGGGTAATCTAAATTTGTATTTGAGATCTGTGGTGAGCTTCTGAGTACCTCATGTCATAAGCCACGCTAACTGCAACATCTTGACTCATCTTCAGGGAGGTAGCATGGTGCTTATTTTTTAGTGATCCATAGAAGATAGATTTGGAAGTATTAATTGGTAGACTTCAGTCCTATTTTCTTCTGTAGACTCACTGTCTACATGGTTTTCATCATGGCAGAGGCACATTATTCCATTAAGAGGTTGTTCTTTATTAACAGCCAATGAAGATCCCATGGAGAACAGGGCCGTTTTTCAGAGCTTCCACAGTATAATGTAGATTCTGTGATAACAGCCAGACCTTGACCTTCACTCATTTGACGTTCACTTCATCTTCCTCACTTAGTTCAGGATACTTAGGCAGGCGTGGCCTTTGGGGAGATAAGGTATATTTAATGTTGAAGGTGGAGGTGGAAGGCATAACCATGACCCAAGATGGGTCAACATCCTGCACAAATGCCCTCCCCTAGGTTTCTGGATCCCCAGCTTCTGCAGAAGTTTTGTTGACACTAACTAGAAAGGAATAGAAAAGTTTCAACTGTGAAGCTAGGAACTCTGACATCAGGAACTACAATATTGTAGGGCTGTTCAAGTTTTAAGTTCATTTTCACCACTGAGTCAAGATTAAGTTTACTGGCTTGGATTTCTAGTAGTTAAATATGAGCACCTTGTGTATGAGCTCTGTGTCCCTGATGTTGGATTTCCCATTTTTAAGTGTTACAGATGAACTGTTTTACCCATAGAAAATTCTGATAAAATAAATATAGGCAGAAAGGACAGGGAAAATAAAGTAGAATGCTAAGATCCAGTAAGACTTAATGTTAGAGAATTAAGCTGAGAGTGTGGGGATTCCGAAATAAACAACCAAGACAATTATGTGGGAAATAATAGACCCCATTGTCCTGACTGGATTCCAAGGAAGAACAGCACAGGTGTGGGTGAAGGCCGAGACTCCCACAATTATTTCCCCAGCATGTAATGGCACAGTCACAGATTCTTCATTTTCTTCCCTTAGAAAAACTTTTCCAAGAATTCACAATAAGGTTCAATCCCTGTGACCTATAAAGGGTTTGAGAAATACCGCAGTAGAGTTATTGTCTGTCTTCACAGGCCACCCTGGAAGTAAATAAGCTATCCCCCAATTCACACAGACGTAGAGAAACACAGAGTCAAACACCAAACACAAACACACAGAGAGGAAAAGATTCAGAAAGAAATAGAAACAGATAGAAATGGAGATTGTTAGTGATACAGAAAGAAAGACACACACAGACAAAAGGAATAAAAAAAGCTAAGAGACAGAAGAGAAAAAGAGAGAGTTAGAAACAAATGTAGAGATAGAAACCAAACTGAAATAACAGATAGATGTAGAAACAGAGAAACAGACAGACAGATAGACACAGTATAAAGAATAGACAATGAAAACTAAGTGAGAAAAATAAGTAAACAATTAAAATTCTTAGCAAGGTTAGATGTTCTCAGTGCCCATATAATCTGTTCAGATTAGGGTAAGTTCTGTAAGCATCATACATACCTAGCAATACTGAACTGGTTCTACTCAAAGAGGCACAGACTAATAGGAAATGGCATGAAAGGCTGACCACTTTGTTACCTTTTGTGGAAGGAGGGACTCCATAATTGGAAAAGGACCTAGCAGAAAAAAAATAGCAAAAGGATCAACCTTGAGGCAAAGAAGCTTGATATGAAATCTTAATCTATGTATAGAAAGAATTAGTCAAGGTCATTGTAGAGACAACCCAGTGATGAGCTTTTGGCTGAATGAAAACAGAGATATGTGTAATGTGGGGAGAAACTGAGCAGGCCAAGGAGTTCACAGTTTAAGATGTTGTCTTTGTGTCTAGATAAAATCAGAATCTGATGCCTTTAGTGTTGAGTCTGATAGTTCTCAGTGTTGGGAGCTGTACTTGCCACTGGGATCACATTTTGCTCATATAACTCTAATAGAGCAGGAGAAGTGACCTGGAGGGAGGATCTTCACAGAGAAATCCTGTAGATGAAATTCTCTTGTGAGCATATCTATAGAGGATCTGTTTGATTATCTTAATTGATATGGGAAGAAAACAACAACTTTGCCATTGCCTTCCATAGGCTTGGGTACAGAACACATAAATGCAGAGAGCTTTAGATGAGCACAAGCCTGCAAGTTTACATGCATGCATTTATCTCTCTCCGCGGTTTACTGTGGATATGACATAGATAGCCCCTTTGTATGTATGCCTCGGTTTCACTGAGTTAATGCAGTAAAATCTGGACATGTAAAGTCACCTGGAAATTGCACTAAAAGGTTTTGTTTCAGATAGTCTCCATGATTCTAAAGCAATCCACAGACAACAGTGTAAGGCATCTGGTGGTTCACATTTCAGTCAAAGTTATTAAAATGTGGCTCCCTAGTCATGAGGAGTGGGACCAGGTGTATATTGCCTCACTCCAATTTTTGATTCCCACTCATAATCTAAGACTCTCCCTCAAAGAGTTCTGTCAAGCATCAGAAAAACGTCTTTCTGTGTGTGCTGTATGTCGAATTACAGCAAAGAGTAGATTTCAGAGACTCTTAAAACCCATCCACTAATGACCTGCCAGGAAATACCAATCATATTGAGAGGCAATCATTGTGCCACCATTTCACTGACATAAAATTAGTGAGCAACATATTTTGTGAAACACGGGTGAAGAACAAGGAAAGAAAGCACTCAGTAACTGGTGGATACCCAGATTTGTCACATTTAAGAAATAACCAATGACATGAACCACCATAACATCTGCACATAACCCTTTTCCAAACCCCAATCTGTAGAGGAGTTCAAGGTTTACACATTGAAATAAATGGCTACTTGATACTTGATGGTGGCAACCAGATAAGGGAGAGGGCCATACTGCATTTACCAGACTTTCATGCTACAGATGTTTGGGATGTTGCAGATGAGGTTTCTTGACTCATTGATGGTGGCTTCCGGTCTGGCAGATAGGGGTATTTGTTGGCCTGCCAGGTAGCCACATTCGGCAACTTCTTGTGGGAAAGCCCCATGATCTGCAAAAGAGAAGCGAGAGGATGGAATACAATGGGATGAGAAGGACAGAGTTCCCAGTACCTTAGTCATGATTCTGCCCATTGCTTCCTGACATCCTGACACTGTACTGAGTCTCTGGAGAGAAAAAGTATATGCAGACCAAAGGAAGTTCTCTAGCAATAACCACAGAGGTTCAGTGCTCAGAAGGAGAGGACAGCAGTGAGTTTGTGAATATGGAAGAACATTATAGGATGTTCCCATGTTTCTAGACATGTAGGTCAATTCTAGGTTAATGCCATTCAGAAAAGATTTAGAAAACTGTGGATGGAAGCCCAGAATATTCTTTCTGTGCAGATGAGTGATAATAAAATCTGAGAGAAATAGAAATGACTCTATCCTGTGGCTCCATCATGCACTGCCTCTAGGCATTAGAGAAGTCTAGCTGGTAAATTCACTGCATTAGTCAGTTTCATGTGTGACCACACTAAACACCATCTATGGAAAAGTAAGCTGGAATCTAGAAGACAATCATAGTGAGAAAACTTTTTGTAAGTGATCTGCAAACTGACAAGTGAGCATCAAGTGTTCAAGAGAAGCATTCATCCCACATGCTGTTTGAAGAATGAAGAGAAGTAGGCCTTCACAGAAGATCCTGAAGAGTCTCCTCATGGGGCATGACACCCAGTGATCCCTCAGGCCCTATCAGCACTTCAGAGCTCTAGTCATCCTAGAAATACTACTTACTTGGGCCGGGAATGAAGAAATGTTGGGACGTAGGTTAAGATGAAGCCATGGTGAGAAAGCCACATGGCACCTGTCCTTCCTCACCAGGTCTCTCCTTTCACGTGTAAACACTGTCTTCCCTGAGGAAGACAGGTTGGAAAATGGGAAACTCATATTTTCAGACATTGAACTAGATTTTGGGGTCAACAGTATTAGCTATAAAGCCAGTTCAAATTCAGATTTCAAGTGGTTGTGACTTCACTGAGAGAGTAGGTACAGACTTTCAGTTCAGACTGTCCTTGGCAGTAACAAACAGGGAAGGACATTGGTGCAGAGTATCAGCAATTTGGCTCCAGCCTGTGTTGCTTTGGTCAGGGATCCCCTTGACCCTTGAATGCTGTACTGAATGTCAGGATCTTATCTGGAGATGTCTGAAAAGACAGCATTGATAGAAGGTCTAAGCATACGTGATTTTGGCAGCTCAACCTACCTGTACCACACAGTCGCTTATTTCCATAGTTAATAAAGTCAGGGAGAGTAAGTTGTTGTGCTCAAGGGGACTGAGAGTCTGCATGGGAAATAAATAAACCAAAGGCTGATGAACAGCCAAGGTCTAGGTTTACCTCTGGTGACAGTTTTTATCTACACCCTTACCTGCTTAGAAGCTCAACATGAATATGTGAAAAAGGCGGAACCACATGCAGGAACACAGCATCCTTACATTTTCCCTCTGTCAGGATGGCCTCCTCGTCTTCTGACTTTCCCATCACCAGCACAAGAGGAGTGCACAGTTCATGCTTTTGGCTTGTTGTGACAGTAAACTCTCCCAGGGCCTGTGATCTGTGTAGAGAACACAATTTCACCAAGAGATGAAATACAGTAAATCCCTTTAGGGTGTGCACAGTATCACAAACACTCCTCAGTTCCACGTGTTCATGATGGCTGAGTGCCACATGGTTGCTCTCAATGTCCTCAGTTTCATGCCTTCTTTCTCTGCAGGCTCAGCCAATCAGAGCTGTCTTCTCAGGGACACTGTTTCCCAACCACCAGGACTAGGATGCTAACTCCATTTTCATTACTGTTCTTACCTCTTTTGATATGGACGTACCTCACCACCTTCATCTTCCTGAATGCAATGGGCTCTGTTAATCTGTCAGCCCCTCGGACAAGGCATGTGTATCACACTGATGATCCTGGGATCTAGCACGTAGTGAAATCCTTGCACCTCACTCTGGTTATTGAATGGCAACTGACAAAAGAAGAGATCACACCACTTCAAAAAGTCTAGAAGCTGGGAACACATCTCAGAGCCAGTCTTCACCCTTGCTCCTTGTGGGTAAGAATGAAGTCAGACCTGTGAAATGAAAATGGCTTCCATGGTGCTAGACGAAGATTGGAGTAGGCACAGTCCAGGAAGTAACTCAACAGGTTGCAAGGCAAGAACTGAGAGCCTAGCTCTGGCAGACATCCCACACTTAGGAAAGAATTGCTAGGAAATGCAGTGACAGATGTCAGGGTTTCACCCACTGACTCATCTGTAGAGGTCCTTCTCTATTGTCCAAATTTTAAAGACTGAGAAGGAGGGCTGGGTGAGTGTCAGGGAGATAACAGTCCTGTCACTAGGAAAACACCAGCTTGCAATGAAAAACTGAAGAAAAGATCAGGGGATGCACCATGTAGCTTCCAGATTGGCCTCACATTAATTTTTGCATACAGCCTTCCACTGTCACAGGTATATCATCCTTTATGCCTCCCCAGTGCCAGGAGCTAATTGTACGGCCAAGTCTCCTCTATGGATACAAAGCAATCATTACCCGAGTTTCAATGGCAGAAAAACCTTGTCAGCGGGTACTCCACTAAGACATGGACTTCTGCGTGAGATGGTGACATCACTGCAGCTTGAAGTGAAGGGGAACATGTCCATCCACACTTTCATCTCTAGGTTCACTCATACAAGCATTAGATTTCTCAGGAGCTTCTGTTGTCTGTGGGAACCATATCCTAATACCATGTCAGCACAGGAAGGAAATGTCTTCCTCTTGATGGAAAGAACAAATGGGGGAAGGAAGAGAAACAAGGGCCAGCTTATGTGTTCTATGAGAATGAGAGTTGCTTGTTCTTGGGGTACAGGAATTGAAGGACTGTGTATCAGATGGTTTGGGCAGCTATCAAAGAGGCCCTGTTCTTGTATGTCATTTCTTATATACCTGTTGTTTTACTGTTTTAGCATGCAGAACAAAAGTGTAGAAATCCAGTCCTTTGTTTATCTATAGATGCTGGTGTCAAGGCTTGGGAGATGTTCCACACTGGTATCACAACCACATAGTTCGGGCCCTTGGTGTTCCTCTGAACTGCAGGGAGACTTTGAGGTGGCCCATTAGAGACTTGATCATTGTTCCTCTTCCAGGCACCAGATCAACACTATAGATTCCATTTGGACACTTGTCCCTGTGTAAAACATCCTTCCTTATTTTCTGCATAACTTGCTCAGGTAGCAGAATTTCAGTTTGTATTTCCAGTTCAGTGTTGTTATTTTGAGATGTGATCCTTAGCAACAATGAACCACAGCCCTCATAGTCAGGAATCCATGACCATCCTGGACTCACATGAACAAGCTTCTGTAGCACAGCACCATCATCTGCAGAGGAGACACTGAAGGAGAGAGAGGCATTGGATGTGAGGTGACTTAAACACAGGACACATTGGACAGTGGCAGGATCATCCCTGTTGAGAATATACTACTGAATGTGACTTTCCTTGGAAGATTACAACTAGGATAACTGCCAAAGGGCTCAGGAGAACAGGGAACTGGGACAAGTTCAGAGATGAGAGAAGCAATGGACCCTTTACCTTTTTCAGAATGACTAAAAACTGCACATGAGACAGCCAGTGACTACTAAAAATTGTCAAGTCCATTGACTACTGGATGTCAGCATGTTGTGTGTCTGAAACCTAAAGGAACACCCGGGACTTTAGGATGGAGAGAGGAGAGTTCAGTTGTGCCAATGGTCTTTGTCTCATGCTGACTCTGGGATATAGAGAGTCCAGACCCTCTATTCCCTGTCTGAATTTGGTTCAGGATGACTCTAATGACCACCATGTGCAGATAAAGACAGCAGCAACAAGTCCTAGAACTGAAACAAATGGAGAATAGAATTGTTTGGGGGAGGGAAAGTGGCTGAGCCTCCTAATAGATGCATGAGTTAAAAGGTGAAAGGAGACAAGTTCAAGTTCTTCATTGTTCCAAGAGTGAGGAGGAGCTCACACCCTGAAGTGCCTGGCATGCATGCCAGTAAGGGACTGCCTCTGTCCCTCTGGGTTGGATACTTTTCTGACAATTTGGTCAAATTTAAGTCATACATTGTTTATTTTAAATTATGCCCTATTCATTTTCTTGACTCCACCTGATGTACATTTTCCTCATTATTTACTGAATGTAAGTGTTTAGGAAAGTATGGATTGGAGCTTAGCTGGGAGTAGGAAACAGGACACAGAAATCATAAAGAAGCCAATAGAGAGCACCCTTCACGGCCTCTATTGTTGTTTCTGTTACTAAATTTCTACCTTCAGTTACTATACTTGACTTCCCTCAGGATGGTTGTATGCATGAGTTTTAAGTTAAAAACCTTTCCCCACAGCCAAACACACCCCACTGTTCTCTCTGTTTCTTTCAGCAATGTAGAGGGAAAGGCTTTGATAAACACCTTTTGAATTTTAGCCCTAGATGAGGGCAGTCTTATCACAGAAGTCTCATGGGAGCTTCCTACATTATTAAAAAAAAAAAATCTCAGCTGGGTACAAAGCCTCAGGTACCGGCTCCCAGGCCCAGATAAAAGCACACCTTCATTGCCCTTGGCCAAGCTTAAGATCCCCTTCTACATGAATGGCGACCATTTGATATGTACCCATGTCTGGTGTTGGTGCTTATGGGATGGTACACTAAGCCTGAGATCCCCACAGTGGCCACTGTGTGGCCTTCAAGTATTTGAGAGTTCCTAATGGAACAGCAGCTGGGAAAGTCCTTTCTCTCAGCACCGTTCATGAGGCAGCCTTGTTAAAGATGATGAAGATCTTTGAACATCCCAGTGTTGCATGGCTGATTGATATCTGTGCTACTTCCTGAACTGATGGGGACATCAAGTTCATCCTAGCATTTGAACATATATACCAGGACATGAGGACATACCTGCACAAAGCAACGCCACTATGCTTGCCATTTGAGACCTTTAGATCTGATGCACCAGTTTCTAAGTAGCCTCGTTTATATTCATGCAAACTGCATTGTTCACTGGGAACCGAAGCCAGAGAACATTCTAGTGATAAGTAATGGGACAGTCAAGATGGCTGACTTTGGCCTAGCCAGAATGTTCAGCTTCCAGATGGCCCTCGTGTCTGTGGATGTTACCCTCTGGTGCTGGGCTCATGAAGTTCTGCCGTCTACTTATGCAACACCTGTAGGCATGTATCATCAGAGAGATGTTTCAACAGAAGCCTCTCTTCTGTGGAAATTGAAGCTGACCAGTTGGGCAAAGTCTTTGAACTTATTTGATATCCTCAAGAAGAAGACTGGCCTCCAGAGGTATCTTTTCCTCAAGGAGCCTTTGCCCCGAGAGAGGCTTGTCCAGAACAGTCAGGGGTGCCAGACCTGGAGGAATCTGGAGGACAGCTGCTGCTGGAAAATTTGACCTTTAACCCACAGAAGCAAGTCTGTGCCTTCCGAGGCATCCCTGCAGCACCAAGACCTGCACATGGAGGAAAGCGACTGTTGTGAGAAGAGGGGCTGCCTGCCTCAGTTTCCAGACACTCGGTGGGAGGACCTGGATGAAGTGGCAGGCTCTGCCTACTCCTGAGGCCGTGCAGAGTCCTCCAGCTTTTTACAGAGATCATTTTCAGCCTTAAATGACAATCCCTCACTTCTCCTTATAGGTTTACCCCCCGGTACCTCCCTTTTTTCTACACTAAATGTCAAGTGTATTTGTTTTCTTCTCTTCCTGAATCATACTGGTATAGTTTTTATACAGAAAAATAAAAGCAGACAATGAAGTATGGTCTTCAAAAAACAAAACAAAACAAAACAAAGTCCCAGATGAATTGTTCTACAGAGATATGGGATAGCAGGTGAAGGAGAAAAAAATAGCCAGATCAGTATAATCATGCCCCTTTGTAGGTATGACTGGCCTCCAGAGGTATCTCAATCTCAAGGAGCCTATGTCCCCAGAAAGCCTCAGCTAGGGCAGTCAGGGGTGCCAGAGATGGAGGAACCTGGAGCACAGCTGCTGCTGGAAGAAGACTTAGTGTTAGAAAGATGGCAATGGTTAGGATGCAAATCTTCAAGATTCTTAGGAATAAAAGCCTTTTTGGATCATTCAAAAGATTTACAGCTTTTCTGTGCAAAGTGCAAAAGATGTGCTGTGTAACTACTCCCATCAAACCCACAGGAAAGCAGGTTACACAGGCTGAGTGGTCTCCATGATGGAAGCACTCTGTCTTTCTGTGTTCTCTAAACCTCAGTGCACGGTTCTTGAGCCCAGCAACGAGTTTCCTAACACTGTCAGGCAGACAGAAGCCTGGACTTTCTCTCACACCTGAAGCCCACTTTCTATGTCCGCCAATGGCACTGCTGTCAGCTACATACAATGTCCCAATCCTTCTGGGGCTGACTCTCAGGAGGATGGCTAGTTCAAATGTTGCTGCAGGTTTAGAGTGATACCTAAGGCAACTGGTTATTGTGAGAAACCATGAAGGTGCATCCTAGGTGTGCACATGTGTAGGAATCTGAATAGAGACACTTTGAGTGTCCTGTGTCCTGCACAGTAGCTGCCTGAGACAGCACATTTACTGAATGCTTAGGTAAGCCAGCAACAATGCTGCTGTGTCAGGAGGCTTCACATTTCTGTGTTCTGGAGCAGGCATTTGTTGTGCTCATGGGGAGCACATTTCTTCTTGTTAGTATCAGGGCAAATGATGGGAGGAAAGGACAGTGTAGAATGTGAGAGGTGAGTGTGCTGGGAGAGTCAGTTTGAAGTTCTGTTGCCTTGAGTCTGTTGACTGTGAAGATCCTCTGGCAGCTCCTCAGCCCTGGTTTCAAGATGGTTTGAAAGATTAGAATGCTGCTGTCTGCCTAGGCTCTGAATGCCACAGTGGAGAATAAGGTGACATTGAAACCATTTCATCTCTGAGCAATGTAAGACACCTAAAAACTGGGAATCCACATCTGATACCCAATGTAAGAAACATAGCAGCAATGTGAGTATTCACAGGGCTTAGTACACTGTGCCTTCCAATTGAATTATAGAAAGACATTGATATGGCCACCTTGTACCTCAACCATTGTCACTATTTCAAGCACTAGGACTCCCAGCATAATCTCTTCCTGGATATTTTCCGCACAGACAACAGGTATACATGCCCCCTTTCACCCTGGCTGTACCCACAGACACTTGATGGTTACTGCTAGTTCAGTTGCCTTAGATCCCACCTAGGCATTCTCCAAAAAGGTTTTTTCTCAGATGTTAAGGATCAGGGTTTAATCCAGCTGGGATAGAAATAATTTCTGAAAATAAGCTTATAACACCCTCTAAGAGTGTGGTAAACCTCTAGACACTAAAGCATTAATAATTCAAGAGCTAAGAATGCAGCCTTGTGGCAATCCTTGGTATTTAAAAATCATTATGTTTAATCTTTACATATCAAGAAAACTTTGACATTTCCATATTACATTTATTTTATATGTATTTTATGCTCATCATAACTAGTAAATTTAGAGTACTATCAAACCTATAAAAATCAATTAAGTACTGAAAAAATATTTTCATATAGTTTTATGCACAAATGCTTTGAAAATCTGTATATTTATCTTTTTTTTTAAAAAATAAGTTTGTTTATTTTTTAAAAGACCTGAAAATCAATTGCAAATAAAAAAGAGAAAGAAAGAAATCTTGTCATCCCGACAGACTCCAAAAAATACATCTTTTTGATTTTTTTCCAATAAGAAGACATGAATAAAACAGAGACAATAAAATTCAGAGCTGAGATGCATCCCCACCTGGCAAACATGCTTACCTTCTCATCGGGTTTTTCTCACTACCTCTTCCAGGGGAGCCATTTTTTTTGGAGAATGGATGTTGTCATTTTTTCCTTCGTGCACAGGGAAAGCAGCAGATGTTGGAGAAGCGATTCCGTATCCACCTACGAAATTTCTTCAGTCGCCCAATCTTCTGACAGGGAGATGTTATTTCAATTTCAGAGTCTTGTGAAGTAGTCGGGAGTGTTTCGATTTCTAATACGTTGTTACACACACATGGGCCAGCCACTGCTCTTGAATGTGGGACACTGCTAGAAGCTCTGCTCTGCTTACAGGGGTAATGCAGAGCAATGGGAGGCAGGGACACACTCCTGGCCAACTTGTGTCCCGATGGTTTCAGTGGAACAGGCCCCTGCTCTCCTGAGGGCCTGATGTGGAGGAGGCCAAAGTTTGGCTCACTGGCCCTTCTCTTTAGGGGAAGAGTATGTGTTGGGGATGCGGATGGTGTAGGACAGGAATCCACAGCCTTGGCTGAAGAGGGAGATCCATGCTTATGCCCTAGGTCTACATGTGCTTTTAATGTTAGATATGCACCCATTGGTGCATCGTATTTCTTTTTGTGCAGGGAATTCAAAATCTGGATGGCATTGTATCCCATGTCACACAGCATATCAATGATTTTGAAGTCTGGGTCTATCTTGGTCGAGATGGTTATTTCGCACTTCCTCACCCATGGATGGTTTTCAATTTCTTCGATGGAAGGCCTCATCTCTGGGGGAACCGTGAGGACTTGGTGGATCAGGTTCTCCAGTTGTCCAGAGAGTAAACGTGGAACAGCATAGGTCCCTGTTAAAATATTTTTACTGATCTCTTTGATGGTCTCTCCTCTAAACGGGAAGAACCCTGCTGTAATAAAAAAGAGCAGCACGCCCAAACTCCACACATCCGCCTTCTTTCCCTCGTAGGGCTCCCTTAATATAAGCTCTGGGGCAAAATATATTCTGGCTCCACGTGGCACTTTCATTAATCTCCCAGGTCTGCATCTCCTGGCTAGGCCAAAGTCTATTATTTTGATATTACCTTTGGCATCTCTTACTATGTTATCCGGCTTGATATCTCCGTGTACAATATCTCGTTGGTGGCAGAATTTTATTCCCGAAACTATCTGTCCAAATGTTTTTTTTTGCCTCCTCCTCCGACAGTTGGCCTTGGTCTCTTACTATTTCAAATAAGTTTCCTCCTGGGACATATTCCAATATAAAATGTATGTTACTTGCTGTTTCTAAGACTTGGAAAAGGCGAATGATGTAAGGATGTTGTAGTGTCTCCAATATTGCTCTTTCTGTCTGGATCCACCTGATGTTCTTCTCGCTAATCTGTACCGTTTTGATGGCAACCAGAGCCTTGGTTTTCAGGTGCCAGGCCAATTTCACAGTGCCAAATGAACCCTGGCCAAGTAAGAAACCCACATTATACTGACTTCTCAAAGTCTCTGTTTTTAAATTGCTGTCCATTAGGCTGTTCCCTGTGCTCTGGTGCACAGAGGTTGTGAGATAATACAACCTGAAAATGAAATATCTAGTCAACTCTGAACGAGTCCCACAGGTCACCCAAATCAGCTTCCTGCTCTATCTGGACAAAACTCACAGGCTAGTCCACAGTCTTATACTGAGGACATTCATTCTTCTATCACAGTGGTTCTTTGTGAGGTCAGAGCATGAACTTCACCATGGAGATAGGGTTATCCTGCAGTGTGGCTGTTTCCACTCTGAGCCACAGGGTTATTTCCACTTTCATGAAAATGAGACTATCCTCTATCATCTTCTTCAGCAGATCAAAAGACAGATATTTACTTGTTTAGAAGTTACAGGCTGCAGAGGGCATCTGCTGCACCAGGGAAGTGTTTTAAAGCTGCAGCCAGAGAGAGAGCTTTGGTCAGCTCTGCACCCTCCAGCTTTTTAGGCTCTTGAGCCTCCAGTTAGAGGAGCAGCACCTGGGAGGTGCACTGAAGGTCCAATAAGAGAGCCCTTGTTTAGTCCTCTTCAGGATATTTATTGATTAATTTATTTATTCCTATCACTTTCCAAAATAAAGACAGTTTATGATGAGTGCTTGGACAGTTCAGAAGCCTCCCTCTGCAAATAAGGAGGCCCAATCAAAGTGCAATGATCAAACAGGAAGGAAGCACTGGGACTCAGAGCAGGAAGGGCCCTGGGCTCCCCAGTGGGAACAGTTTCTTCTTGCCTCTACTACTTTACTAAAACTCTTCTTCTTGCCTTTGTTCTGGGATCTGTTTCTTTTGTTGCAACCTCCCATTCTTCCTCTGAACTTTGTCTGAAGTTCCTCCTCCTCTTCACTGTTCCTGCCTGTGTTTCTGATAGTTCCTGCATCCACAATGCTGTCCCCTGAAAGCACCATGGCTGCCATCCTGCTTACCTCTGCCATCTAGATATTCTTCCAGAGTTCCTTCCCAATGGTGGGTTCCTGGTCCCTGGATCAGGCAGGGCAGGGGCGCACTTTCTGTGTGCTCTCTGCAGAGATTTCTCTGCCCCCTGGCTAGTCGGAACCCCTTCTCCTCAGGCTTGTATCTCTGGGTCTCCGCTGGTCCTCGTCAAGACTCCACATTCTTTGATGAACAGCTCTGAACCACCATGTCTACCTTAGGCAGTACCAGTGGTTGCCACCAAGACTCGAAAATTGCCATTGAAACACCCTTCAGTGTGATTTCCTTTGGCTTCTTTGTAATGTAGCCATGTACAGACTGGACATCGTGCTTTATGAATGTGTTAGGCAACAGCTCCTTGACCTCCTCCTTTTTATCAGAGAAGATGGGTGTGTGCCATAGATGACCACTGTGCACTCAGATCACATCCCCAATCCCCACTGCCCTCTCTGTCCTGTGACACTTAATCTCCAGGTGTCCACAGTTATGGCTGCTTCCTGAGTCTTCATCCCTATCAGGTCCAGCTGTTTGTGTGCACATTTTGTGCATTTCTTCAAAACATTAAAATCCCATGAGGTCAAGTTTCAGAGAAAAGGCAGTGTTTGGGGGTTGTCTTCAAAAGCTTTCTTATTTGCCACACATAAAATTTCGTCCACTTGATTAGCAAAACCCATATCCAAATAGTATTACCACAACCTGGGGTTCCGAACAGAAATCACCCCCACTATGCACTCCTTCAAAATGACCACCTTAGGTAGTTCCAACCGAAGAACAAATTACTGATAGCTTTTTGCTGATGTCACTGTAGTCTCTGGTCATTTGATTTGCTAGTTCTCTTCTAGGTCCAGGAATAGAAGTTTTTTTTTTTTTTGTAAGTTGCTTTTCTATACTATCATATCATTGGCAAATAGTGATACCCTGACTACTTATTTGACAAGTTGTATCCCCTTGATTCCATTTTGTTGTCTTATTGCTCTAGGTAGAAGATTGAGGCCTTTTTGGATAGATACAGGAGAGTAGGTCTTGTTGACTTCTCATTCATCTTATTGGGATTGCTTCATGTATCTCTCCATGTTATTTGATCTTGCCTGTTGCTTTGCTCTATGTTGCTTTTATTATGTTTCAGTTTGTGCTTTCAATTCTCGGTCTTTCTAGTACTTTTAACATGAATGCCTGCAGTATTTTGTCAAATGCATTTTCAGCATCTAGGGAGAGAACCATGTAATTTTTTTCCTTTGGTTCATGTATGTAGTGGGATAATTTAATATAATTTCATATATTGAATGACTCTTACATCCCTAGGATTAGGGCTAATTGATCGATTATGGTAAATGGTGCTTGAGATGTTTTCTTGGATTGAGTTTGTAAGAATAGTAATGTGTATTATTGGAACAACATTCATAATCAGAATTGGTCTGAAGTTTTCTTCCTTTGTTGGGTCTTTGTGTGGTTTAGGTATCAGAGTAATCATGCTTTCATAGAATGAATTAGGTATTGTTCCTTCTAATTCTACTTTAAGGAATGATTCTATTTTCTGGAATTCTTTTTTATGGAACACATGGAGTGTTGATGTTAGGTCTTTCTTGTAGGACTGGTAGAATTCTGCTCTAAAGCCATCTCTGTTGGGCTTTTTGAGTTGGGATGTTTTTAATACCTTCTTCTATTCCTTAGGGGATATGGGACTGTTTATATAGCTTATCTGCTCTTGATTTAACTTTGGAACTTGCAGTCGTGAAAATAATATATTTCATCTAGATTTTCTAATTTTGTTTAGTACAGACTTTTGTTGTAGGATCTGATGATGTATTTGAATTTTCTGGGTTTCTTGTGTTACTCTTTTCATTTCTGATTTTGTTAATTTGGATACCTTCTTTGGGTCCTTAAGTTAGGCTAGGGATTTATCTCTCTTGTTGTTCTCAAAGAAACAGATTTTGGTTTTGTTGATTCTTTGTTTCATTCTCTTTGTTGCTATTTGGTTGGTTCTGGCCCTGTGTTTGACTATTTCCTGGCATCTACTACTCTTGTGTGTGTTAGCTTCCTTTTGTTCAAGAGTTTTCAGATGTGCTGTTAAATTGCTAGCTTAAGATCTCTCTGATTTCTTTACCAAGGTACATAGTTCTATTAATTTTCCTCTTAGCCCTGTTTTCATTATGTCCCATAAGTGTAGGTATGCCGGGTCATCAGTTTCATTAAATTTCAGTAAGTCTATAATTTCTTTCATTATTTTTTCTCTGGCCAATTTACCACAGAGTAGAGAGTTGTTCCGTTTCCATAGATATGTGGGTTTTTCTGGTATTTTCATTATTGTTGATATCTAGTATTTGTCAGTGGTGATCTCATAGGATGCACTGGACTGTTTCAATAAACTTGTATTGTTTGAGGCTTGTTTTGTGACCAATCATATGGTCAATTTTTAAACAGAAACCATGGCCAGATAAGAGGGAGATATTTCTTTTGGTTTTAGGTTGAAATGTTCTGTAGACACTTGTTAAATCTATTCGGTTCATGACCTCTCTTAGTTTCATGGTATCTCTGTTTAATTTCTGTATCAAAGTCCTGGACATTAATGAGAGTGAGGTATTTAAGTCTCCCAGTATTATTGTGTGAGATTCAATGTGTGTTTTGACCTTCAGTAAAGTTTCTTTTATGAGTGTGGAATACTTTGTTTTGGGGCATCAATGTTCAGGGAGTGTTTTTTTCTTTCTTTTTTTCTCTTTTTTTTTTTAATGTCTCTCTCCAGCCTCCCATGCTAAAGATGTACGAAGTATGTAGTCAGAGCCTAAATAGTTATTTTTGTGAAGAAGTTCCTGACACAACTCTCTCCACAGTATAGTGCTGTTCATCAATAGATTCTCTTGAAGCAGAGTAGGACCATCTAGAGAAAGGGCTCCTGGAAAGATCATTTCTGTTAGTAGAGATGATCTTATTTTGGTTTCCAGATCTCCTGTCCCAGGATTAATCATCACTGGTCATTCCAGCTTTAGGATGACCTACTGCCCTCCACTGGTTGTCATTCTTGCCTGCACTTTCATGAATAGCTTAAAAAAGAGTCATAGACACAGCCAGAGAGAGTCAGAAAGAGAACGAGAGGGAGAACTAAATATAATGTTTTGGAAACAAAGGAATAGACATTTAGTGTAAAGTTCTGTAAATAAGCACTTTATATATTTTTAATTTTATGCGAATCTGTGTGGCATGGTGAGAAATCACACTGTCCCATGAGATTCTATGGAGCAAACTAGGTGAAAGACCCTCATCTAGAGTACCTTTACCTGAGGAGACCCCAGGACCCAAGAACCAGCTGAGACCACTGGATGCAAGTCACAAGAGGGTTTATTGCTCCCACACAGGTGTCCGTGGGTGACAGCCTATTTGGAGGACTGGCACGCCGGACAAAGGGACAGTTTTCTTTTCATAGGGCTTGTGGGGCAGATGTGAGGGACAGAAGCAGAAGCATAGTTACAGGGTTCTAATTGGTTAGTTTAAGTGTGGTCAAGGAGTGAGTCTAAGGACACGGTTCCAAAGACACTGCTCCTGGTGTCAGCTGGGGCTGCAGTTTTTCTGAGAATAGCTGCTTTGGCTTCTCTGAGAGCAGTTGCCTTATAGGGCTTATTTGGGGGCTTTCTGTTCTCTGTCTGTTGCAAGCTGGCTGCCCATCAGTATTTTGTTTGGCCACCTGGGTCCATGACCTGGCCCGCCCTGTGTGCACAGCCTTGAAGAAATGGCGTTATTGTTGCTAAGCGGGGGTCTTTCATAGGGGCTACATTTCATCCACTGAACAAGCATTTGTCCATGCAGGAGGAATATATTTAATCAAAATGGACAAAGATAACCGATAAGTTAATCTTGAATTTCAATTTATTCCTATAAGATGATATGGGTGTGCTAGCAAGACAATGCAGTTGAAAGACAGGATGCTCTTTCACAGGACTCACATGGTGGTACCAGGCCCTACATTGTGGCTAACAACATCTTTAATCTCCAGGTCCAGTGGATGAACACATTCCTCTATTGTCCTCACATACCAAGGGCTGGAATGGCCTGCCGTCATGTAGGCAAGGAAAACACTCATTGATGCCAAGTGAAAATTTAAAAAAAAAATTAAAAAGTAAAGAAAAAACATAAGTTCCTGCCTTAATGGGCAGGAATAAAAGAAACATTGACTACTAGAAAGCAAACAGGTTAAGAGGAGGACATGTCAGTCCTATGGCTTTTTCCTGGGTACTCCCCTTCTTGTCCACATTACCTCTCACCTACAGAAAAATCTAACAAAGATCAATTAGTGCTTGTAGAACTCTTGACCTCAAGACCTGCTTTAGTGCCAGTCCTGACTTCCTTTGGTGATGAACAGTGATATGGAAGTGTAAGCTGAATAAACCCCCTTCCTCCCCAACTTGCTTCTTGGTCATGATGTTTGTGCAGGTGATAAACCCTGACTAAGACAATATGTTCAAAGGAGCCAATCATAGGTCTTCCACAAGAGCAATGAAAGCTCTTAACCACATAGTCATTTCCCCAACCCTGTTTTCTTTCTTTTTTTTTCTTTGAAAATATATGCACATGTATATATGGTGAGTTTATTCCTTCTGTATCTGACTCTCTTCTTTATTATGAACATATTTTCTGTTCTTTTACAACTTTATTTTACAAATCAAAGACAAATGTACAGATTTTAAGCATTTATGCATGTATGAGAATACATTTTTGTCAGTACTTGATTTTTTTTAAAGATTTGATAGGATGCATTACAATCTTAGTAGTTACAATGAGCATAAAGTACCTGTAAAACCAGATGTCACCCGGAAATAGTCAAAGTTTTCTCGGTGTGTAAAGATTAAGCATAAAGGTTTTTCCTCTTCTTTTTTTTCCTTGAATTTCATATAGTCTGTGAGTTATTTTTGGGGTGTTCAGAGCTTTCTGGGGTTAGTATCAAATTATCAGTGACTGCCTATTATGTTACTTCTTTTGTGACTGGGTTACCTCATTCAGGATGATGTTCTCTAGATGCATCCATTTTCTTAAGAATTTCACATTTTCAAACCATTGGTCCCAATTTTCTTCATAGACAATTTTATTGAATATTTTATGTCTTTACAGTACAACTGTTATCCCCTTTCCCTGTTCTCTTATTCTGTCCCCTGGAGGCTCATTTTAACGCCCTTGCATGCTTCTGTAAAAGTTCTCCCACTCCCAATCACACAATCCCACCTCAACCACCTGGAATTTTCCCACACTGGCGAAAAGGTGCCTTCACAGACAGGACCATGTGCTTCTTCTATTGGTGCCAGTCAATGCCATCTTATGCTAAATATGTCACTTGATCCATGGATCCCTCCATGTGTACTCATTGGTTAGTTGTTTGGTACATGGGAGCTCTGGGGGTGGGTGTAGTTAGTTGATACTGTTGTTTTTTTTTATGGGGCTGTAAATCTCTTCAGCTACTTCAGTCCTTACTCTAACCTTTATCTAATTCCTCCATTGGGTCTCCTTGTACAATTCAATGATTAACTGCAATCATCCTTATCCCTGGAGACATACCTATCAGGCTTCTATCATCAAGCATGTCTTGACTTCAACAATAGTGACTGATTTTGGTGGCTGCATATGGGATAGATCTCGAGATGTAGCAGTCTCAGTGTGACGTTTCTTTCAGGCCCTGCTCCCATTTTGGTCAATGTCATTCATCCTGTGAGTATTTCTTCTCTCTTCTGAAAGGGACTGATGGATCCACATTTTGGTCTTTCTTCTTCTCGAGCTTCATATGGTATGGGAATTGTTTCTTGGATATCCCAAGCTTTTGAACTAATATTTATTTATTGGTGAGTATATACCATGGATGTTCATTTGTGAATGGGGTACCTCACTCAGGATGATGTTTTCTAGTTCCATCCATTTTCCTAATAATTTCAAGTAGTCATAGTTTTTAAGAGCTGAGTAGTATTCCATTGTGCAAATGCACCATATTTTCTGTCTTTATTCCTGTTGAATAACATCTGGGTTCTTTCCACCTTCTGGTTATTATAAATAAGGCTTCTGTGAATGTAGTGGAGCTCATAATCTTGTTAAACGTTTCTGCATCTTTTGGGTATATTTCTAGGAGTGGTATAGTTGGATCCTCATGTAGTACTATGGCCAATTTTCTGAGGAACCACCAGAGGGATTTCCAGGGTGCTTGTAGCAGCTTCAAATTTCACCAACAATTATGGAGTATTCATCTTTCTCCACATCATTGCTAGCATCTACTGTCACCTGATTTTTTTTTCATCTTAATTATTCTGACTGTAGTGAAGTCGAATCTCAGTGTTGTTTTCATTTGCATTTCCCTGATGACTAGGAATGTTGAATCATCCTTAGGTGCTTCTCAGCCATTTTATATTCCTCAGTTGAGAATTTTTTGTTTACCTCTGCATCCCATTTCTACTAGGATTATTTTGTTCCCTGAAGTCTAATTTCTTGAGTTCTTTGTATATATTAGATATTAGCCTTGATTGGGTGAAGGATTGGTAAAGACCCTTTCCCAATCTGTTGATTGCTGTTTTGTTTTATTGACATTCTTTGCCTTACAGAAGTGATGCAATTTTATGAGGTCCAATTTCTTAATTCTTGATTTTATAGGATAAGCCATTGGTATTCAGTTAATGGAATCCTCCCCCATTTTCATGTGTTTCAGGGTCTTGCCCACTTTCTTTTTATCAGTTTTAGTGTATCTTCTTTATGTGGAAGTCTTCTACCCACTTGAAATTGAAATTTGGATGAGGACAGTTGCATTCTTCTACACGCTGACCTTCAGTTCAAACAGCACCATTTATTGAAAATGCTTTCCTTTGGATGATTTTAACTCCTTTGTCTAAAATCCACTGACTATATGTATGTGGATTCATTTCTGGAACTTCAACACTATTCCACGGATCTTCTTGCCTGTTTGTGTATCAAGACCATGCACTTTTTATTATGTGGATCCTTTCAGTCCATGAGCATGGAAGATCTTTTAATCTTCCGAGATCTTTGTCAATTTTTTTCTTCAGACACTTGAAGTTCTTGTCATACAGATCTTTCCTTGCTTGGTTAGAGCCACAACAAGGTACTTTATACTAATAGGGACAAATGTACAGGGCAAGTTTCTGATTTCCTCTTCCCACTCATGTGTTGGAGCTCTTCCTAGCTTATTTCTTTTCTGAGCTATAGTAAACAGTGCAGCAATGAGCCTATATGACTGAGTATCCCTGCTTCATATTGATGTATCAACCAGCAGTCCCATTTTACTTGTTCTGAGGAAGTTTCCTCTTTTACACGGGAGTCACTGATGATTGTGAGTTACTACTTGTGTGCTGATACTGCAACCCAGGTCGTTGGCATGAGCAGACAGTATTTTTCACTCTTTAGGTGTCTCTTAAATTCTTACAATGTAGGGTTCATGGATGGCCTGATGCATGACTTGGATCTTTAGTCAACATTTGGTTAGGAGATAAACTCAGGTATTTTGCAAGAACAATGATAGCTCTTAAAAACTTAACCATTTCTTTTGCCCACAAATGTTCAGAAAAGGTTTTGCACATGAATATTGTGGAGTATATTTCTTTTTTACCTCACTCACCTCCCTTTGTCACCCACTTCCCATCACATTGGTTCCATTGTCTCCATATTACACAAGATTACATCAACTTTATGTATGTATGATGACTTAATATGTTCATATAGAATTCAGGACTGTGGCTAGTTTGATATACTTATGTGATTTTCCATGACTGCTTCCATTGTCCAGATAATGACTTCTGCTAATCCCATCTTGTATGTGTACTATATTTCATTTGTCCACAGCTCTGGAGATGGGTGTCTGGTTTCAATTGTTTGGTGTCATACTTCCTAGTGTAGTGCGCAATGATGTGCAATACCTACCTCTGTGCTATGTTGGCATCCATTATATACCATAGAGTAGTACAGCTAGGTCATATTGACAATCTGTGTGTTCTGAGAAACCTGCATCCTGATTCACACAGTCACTAGAGCAGCTCACATTACCATTACCAGTGTCTAAGGCCCTGTTGTCTACCACATTACCAGCATTCATTCTTCTGTTTTCTTAGTAAACAATAATTTGGTTAATATTTAAAAGTTCAAAGGGCTTGTCTCAAACATATTCATCTCCCCTTCTTCCAAGTGTTACCAAAAATGCATTGGCATTCCTACCCAACATCCTCTGTTTTGTGACATAACCGGAGGGGGTTCTTGAATTCCAGTCCCAGCATGACAAATATGTTTCTGGTGGGCTGTGCCTTTACTAATTTCTCCTCTCTTGTTAAATCCTTACATTCCATTCTTTAGTTTAGCAACCAATTCCATTAGCTTATTTCACTCTGTCTTCTTTCTGAGGCTCCTACCCAGGTCCAGTTATCATAGAATTGAACTTCAGCAATCAGAATCCGCTTTTAACTCACCTATTTGCCATGCCCAGTAACAACAATCCAGTGTATTCTATCCACTGTAACCTTTTCCTGTTTAAAATCTGAGATATTGATTATTTGCTGCTGTGCCTGAGTGAGTCAGAAATTAGCCACTTTAAATCAACAGTGAAAAACATGTGTGTGTAAGTGTGCATTTGTGGTCTCAGTTTAATCCTGTACCTGTAGTGAGCATTCTCTATTCCTCCTGTGTATTGTTCCCTTCAAAACATTCCCTGTGAATATGCAAAACATAAATCTACCCACTGCATATAGGAAACAAAGAACATAGTATAGATACCACAAAGCCTAGCTTTGTGATGCAATGACAATTATTCCCAGGGATATGGAGTGGAAGGTGACTCAATGGAAGAGAGAATCAAAGACAGAATCATCATCAAAGCTAGTCCCTGAATGGGTTACAAGCTTACTAAAGCTGGGAACTTGGAGCACACTTCACAGTCTGAGAGTAGCTTAATAGGTAGATGAGTACCTGTTACAAGTAGCAGTTTGTTTAAACTTTTTCCAGACAGCATGGCAAGAGGTGGTCTGGTTTCAGTTGTCTTTGTTCCTTGGTTTGTGTGAGAGAGACTCTGAGGGCTTTGGGTTGATTACATCCTGAAAAGAAGAGATCTAAAGAATCTGGTCAGTTTCAGGAACTTCCTGGAGCTATTTGGCACTGTTTCCCTTCCAGGTTAATTCACTGCAGAAAAGAATGTTTCAATCTCTCAGGCAAAGTATACAGAAGACACATACCTGATACCACTCAACTCTGACAAGTTGTTTGGTCTTCCTCTTCAGCACCCTTTCCTATACTTCTCCTCTTCATATTCATATTCTGCCTCTCCCTCACCTTCCTGTTAGTTCCTCCTCATGCTCCTTTCCTCATTCCTTACCTCCTCATCATGTTTCTTCTTGTCTTTCTCTCAGGTCCATATTTTATTACCCAATAAACCTAAGTCATGAAGTCTGGGTTGGGGATCATTGCCCTCTCAGGGATTGCATCAAAGAAAAGACTTTCCCTTCCCTATCCCCTGTCAAGTGCCAGCCATTTCTCACCTTGTAATTGGATTTCTTGTCCAAGTCCTCAGTTCCCTATTCATGAGATTCTTCCTGGTGAGCTTGCTTAGCTCTCATGCATGCTGTAACCATCACTGTGTGTTTCTACTTCTAACAACTTGGTGGTGTCCTTGATGTTAACTACAACTGTGGCATTTACAGTCTTTCTAGCTCTCATCCCAAAGATCTCTGAGCTTTATCCTGGTTGACATTATAATATTTTGGTGTATGTCTCTCTGTCTTTGTGTGTGTGTGTGTGTGTGTGTGTGTGTGTGTGTGTGTGTGTGTGTGTTTGCATGTGTGTGAGTGTGTGAGTGAGTGAGTGAGTGAGTGAATGTCCCTCCACATGCCACAATCCTCCTATCTTCCATTCCTCCCTGGTCCATTCTTCACCCTCGCCCACGTTCCCCAATCTCAGGTTCAGTATTTTTCTGTGGAAGCTGTAGTATGTCACCATTTGCTCCACACATTTTTGCCTGCACATTTTCATTATGATGCCTGTTTGGCATTGTATGCTATTTCAGCTACACTGTCAACACTGGAATTTCAATGGGACTCTTCTCTGGTATCTTATTGTCATGGAGATTATCTATATTTTATAAATCCTGGAGTTCTGGACGTGTAGAACTGGCCACTTCATGTACTACAGTAGTTCACCAATGATCTAGATATTGGTGTGGGACAATTCAAATGCCTGGATCTGTGCATGAGAATTATCTGAGTTTGTCGTGTTGTGAGCTCTAGCCCCCTTCAATGGCAGTGCCTATGCAGTATTCCTTGCAAAGAGGGAGAGCTCTACCCTACTGCCTAGGTGAGGTGCCAGTCCCAGTGTTCCAAGTGTTGCAGTTAAGGAGGACATGGATGTTCCTTGACAGTGACCACAGGGCCATCTCTCCTGCCTGCCATAGATGTCAGTGGATGAATGAGCAGAGAGGGGTCTCTCCCTCATCTTTACTATTGCATAGTATACAAGAAGCAAGACCCTTGGGGGCTGCTCATACACAATCTTTATGTACAGGGCTAGCTCTGATGAACTTCCCGAGCACGATCCCGGGCCTGAACTCCCCAGTGCTGTAGTAAGTGAGTGGCAGGGGCGGCTCTCTTCCTCTAGTCACACTAGAATCAAGTCTTGTCCTTGCCATAGGTGGTGAGGTACAAGGACTGAGCAGGGTGTCTATTTCTTTTCCACAGCACTAGATTGGCAACAGGTGGCAGCGCCACCTCTCCCACACTTTCTCTGACTGAGGGCACACACTCTCTCCAACTGTGAATATGGTTTATCATTGGAGCTCTTGCAGATGGCTATAAAGAATGCCACAAGGCACTCTTGTGCAGTACCTGACATACCCCATGGGGAGTTTTCCTGGGCAGCATGCATATGATGATTCTTTTTAGCAGGAAAATCTCCAGAACTTGTCTGAAACAGATTGTCCTTGTTTTGCAGTCAGATACCCCACTGATGATTTTGAACCTTATGACTAGGCTAAACCAGCTATACTGACCAGTTTTTCTCTTTTGAAGAGTAGCTTTCTTGTGCAAGACCACTCATACTTGCCCAGAACACACCTAACTTAAACTTGCCCTTTTTCTCAGGGGTCTTACTAACTTTGGATAGTCATATCGCTCAGGAAAAAACAAAACTTGTACCTGGTTTTAGCCCCACTTGGTAACACTGACATTCCTCCCTCCTGCATGGTGAGTTCTGCTTCCCAACTATGACTTTTTGGTATTTGTCTTGTTTTAAACCAGAGAGTGAAGCCGCAAAAAAAGAGTGTATTTTTACCATTCCCCAGGCTTGTCTTTAACCTGGCTTTATGCCCAATACTTACCATGATTATGAGGCCCCGGAAAATGTTTGTCCAGATCAAAATAGAATTTTTGTGGGGCTCAAAATGTTGCTTTTATTGTGAGGTTAGCCTCAGATCTTGGGAATGAATCTTCAAAGGTTTAAACATTTTGAGCATCTAAGTAGGTCCTGAAAACTGGAGATTGTTCAAAAGGTTTAAAACAACCATGAGTGTGAAAGAGAAAAGCAAAGAAATAATAAAATAGACCTCAGATTGAGAAGCCATAGATACCAGGCAAGAAATAGGACAGATGGATGACTGGTCCTATGACACTGACACTACAGAGGGTGTAATTGCTTGTTGAGTGGGCCTTTCTCTGTAGCAACAGCGATGGATTTACAATGCTCAAATAATCAGGCACTTTTTTTGGAATAGCAGCATATCTAGTATTGTTAACTTTGGCCTAGCCAGCCTGCTGCCAGACATTAACTTGACAGAGCCTCTTTGAGAGGACAGAGGAACTGTGGCCATCAAATTCCCTCAACCTAGATCGGGAGACATAAGGCAGTGTCTTTGTGATGCTGCACTGGGTGCAGACAAGTTGTCTAGCCATGAAGCATTCTGGGGGAAAGATACATTCTACCTTCTTCCCCAGGGCATGTCACTTAAGTTCTAGCTGCTCGACCTTGTAGCTCAGCTCATCCAGATGGGAATAGCAGTTTGTTTTCAGCTTGTATTGGAGCCATGGTACCTCTTAGTGAATATCTCTTTAGCTGCTGCAGGTGGAAAAGACAAGCCCCATTATTTGAACATCATGCAACATGAGACCTGGAAGGATGGAGTGCTTCTTCTCCTAGGTATATGTGCACAAGACTTGCCTGCTGACATGTTTGTCAAGGAGAAGGTCTGTGGGCCTCTGACTATTGACGGGGACAGTGCACCTGGTAGCTTTTGCTATGGTTCCTCCCCTTGTTGACTTGGCATGGAAAGAATTCTCACAGGTCCTCTATCTACCAAATGTCGCTCACTGACCAGGGGATTCTCTATAGCTTCCCAAATAATGCTTAATATTAAGGCTTTGCCAAAAACATCTGAGGTTTAAAACCTAGTTATTAGAATTCTTTTACTGGGATACCAGACTTTTACCACAGATATTCTAACTCCCAAGACAGGAAGTCATGTAGAGTAGGTACTGATAAGATATTTCAAGTATGAAATGGATGTGAGGCTGGAACCTGAGATTACCTGTGTCTGTCAGTTTGTGAACAGTTGTATGACTCACAGTTTTGGCTCAGGACTCTTTATGTGGTTTATCCCAAATAATGCTTCACTTGTTCAGAAAAACATCTGAGAGGGGTCTTGGCTCTAATCTGTGTTTGAACAGAAAATGAGTGAAAGGATCACATTCTCTGATGATGAACTGGACTATAGGTTTTCTATCCTCTTGTCTGCTGGGCCTGGGGAAACTGGGTTTGGCATCTAATGCGTGGTATAAGGTCAATAACCATATGGAATATTTTGGGCCTGTAAGATTTGGGTGGATTATTTGAAATCCCTCTTTATATGTCTCTGTATAGAGAGAAATAGGAAATTATTGCTTACTCTCCTGATCTTGAGCATGGTTGGATCTCGGAGCTCAAACAACTCTACCAAGTAGTACATCAATATCAATATCCAGAGTGCCAAAAAACCTCTAGATGGATGGAACACGGATTAGTGGGTAGGGATGTATTTTCAAGAAGTAAGAGGATGACTCATACCCATGATTCTCACAATCATGCCGGGCTTGGGTTCCAATTTCTGTGTGGCTTCAAAAGGCTGTACCAAAAGGCAGCTTTGTGCCTTTTCTGAGATTAGACCCACCTGCCTTTTCTGGAGCCATTTTGTCTGCTTTTGTGAAAGTTTCCCTATAAGGCAGAGTCAAGTCAGGCCAGATTTATCCTGGCAGATTTCCTAGTTTACTGAGGCATGTAAAGATAAGAGGGGATACACTTGAAGCTTATGTCCAGGAAATCAATTTTTTAATCTTGGAGGACAGAACAGGGAGAATAAAAAGGCCACCAGATGCTTAGAGATGTTGAATATATGTCGGCCATTTTCTCTGCTAGCTTGGGACTTCATTTCCCATGATACTTTTAAGTATAATTAGTCTCTGGGAGCACTGGGTCATCTGGTCAGCTGATGTTGTTCTTCCTTCCATTGCAATCCCCTTTCCTGCTCTAGTCCTACTGATAGCTCCCCCACCGGTGTCCCTGATTTCAGTCTGAAGGTTAGCTTCAAGCATCTACATCTAAATTGCTTTCCAGACCTTCCAAGGAACAGCCCAACCAGTCACTTTCAGAAAACACCTCTAGTTAAAGGCAACAGCATCACGTTAATGTCTGCAGACAGGATGGATTCACAGGTATGAAAGACCCTGGATGGCCCTTCCTATAGTTTCTGCTCCATTTTTTGTCCTTACTCTTCCTTTGGATAGGAATATTTCTGGGTTAAAATATTTGAGATGGGTGGCCCATCCCTTGATTGGGGGCCATGCCTATCTCCTGCAGGAGTTCTTTAAAGGTCCTATCTCCATCATCTCTGCACATTTCGGCTAATATCCTTCCCACTGAGTCCTAGGAGCCTCTCATTTTCCTGTTGTCTGAGGCCCTTCAGTGGCTATTTCCAATTCCTCAACACTCCCCCTCCCTAGCTACATATTATTTGATGTTCTGATGTTCTACACCTTTCTCCCATCTCCTCCAGGACCTCATTCTAACCCCTCATTTCCTTTGCCTCCTCTCTTTCCAAGGTCCTCCTCTCCCTTCACCTCCTATGATAATCCTATTACTCTCAATGCAGGACTGAAACATCCAAGGGAACACACAAGGTGAACTGCAGGACAACATCCTCACAGGGATCCACAAAGTTCAATGTCCCATCTCTTATGAACTAAAATCCCTCATGTACTGACTTTTACAGCTGCCCCAGAGATGGCACCTTCTAAAAGATATTCAGAAACACCATCATTCACCAAATATGAATGAGAAAAATTCACAGACTATTTCAAGTGAGACTTCTACAGGCCATACCATATTGGCCTTCTATGTCCTATGAATTTGGTATGACAACTATATATTCTGTGCCTCTATTCAGAAGTGAGAGGATATAGGCCTGGCGATATTGCACTGTGAGTGACCTTGGTGCTGAGAGGGCTGGGCAGAGCTCACAAAGGACTTGCCCCTGCAGCCCACAGTAGGGCCATACCCCTGACAGCAGATACTGGAAAGGATGATGGTGAAAGAGTAACACTCTTCCACTGTTGGTGGGGTTGTAAGCTGAAACAACCTGTCTGGAAATCAGTCTGTTGGTTCCTCAGAAAATTGAACATAGTCCTACCTGAAGACCCAGTTATTCCACTACTGGTCATATATCCCAGAGACGCTCCAACATAGAGTCAGGACACATGCTCCACCATGTTCATAGCAGCCTGTTTATAATAGCCAGAAGGTAGAAAGTACCCAGATGTCCTGCACTAGATGAATGGATAAAAAGTTATGGTATATTTACACAATGGAGTACCACTCAGCTATTAGAAACAATGACTTCACGAAACTCCTAGGAAAATGGATTCATCTAGAGAATATTATCCTGAGGTAACCCAGTTCAAAAAAGAACAGACATAACATGCAGTCACTAATAATTAGATACTAGCCCAGAAAGTTCTGAATACCCCAGAAACAAGTCACAGACCATATGAATCTAACAAACAAACAAAAAAGAAAAAAAAAACAACAACCATAGGCCATAATTGAAATCCTCATTCCTTCTTAGGAAAAAAAAAATTGGTGTAAAGCACCCTTTAAGATGCGGTATACCAGGACCTTAAAACATTAATAATTCAAGAGCTAAAAGTTTAGCCTTGTAACAATTTTTGTATTAAGAATCATTATGTTTAATCTATATACAGCTAGAAAACTCTGCTGCTCCCATGTTCTGTTCTGTTCTACATGTGTTTAATGCTTATGGTAACTAATAAGATTTCAATGCATACTATCAAACTTCTAAAAGAATTAAATACTGACAAAAAAGTATTCATATTAGTTATGTCAAAATGCTTTTAAAATCTGTACATTTATCTCTGATTTAAAATAAATTTTTTAATTAAAATAATAAAAATACAAAAAAGAATAATAAGGAAGTGCATCTTGAGGAAGAGCTATGTACCTTGTGTTGGTTTCATAGGTTCAAAAACCCAAACCATTCCTGTCCTGCCCAGGTTCTTCTTCCCACCAATACACACACACAAACACACACACATACACATGCACACACACATGCACACTCACACATACACAGACACACACACACACATACACATACACACACACACACACACACACACACACACACACACACACACACTACAGTGCCTGGTGATCAACCTCAAGGAACTCCTAGGAGTTGTATATATGACAGAAAACCCCTCATTTTGTTGAGAAGCCATGGAGAATCCAGGAAGTTAAACAAGGTAACAGAGGCTTCTTAACCCAGTGTTTCTTCTGCATTGCACCTATTTAAAACTTTTTCAGGTTCCTGAGAGTAAATATTTCATTGTCATGTTTAATTAAGAAAATCCATGAGAATGGCGCCTTGATTATTTGAATAATACTTTAATTATATCAATAAAATTGACATAATTTCATAACAACACAAGTCTAAAGAATAAAGCTAATCACTTTTGAACCCACCTATGCAAATACACAAATAGAAAGTTCCTCCTTGCTTTACTTGAAGATAGGAATTTGTAGCACTTTCTTGTACATTTTTTAATTTAGCATATACAGTTCAAGATGAACCAATTCTTATTAGTACATGTGAATCATCCACATATTTTTCAGTTTTTATAATATTTCCCATGCATGGAGATGCCATTGCTTACTCATCCATTCTACCAGTCATGAACAGACATGGTTTAAAACAGTGCTACAAGAGAAGCCTTCACCTCAGTCACCCATTCTTCATGACATCATGGAACATGACAGATAATGAGATTCCTCAAGACAAATAGATGGATCATGAGATACAAGCATTTCCCAGGAGGCCATGGGCCCAAATTTTACTTGGTGCTTAAAAATTTCTTGGTAGGTTCTCATGCCAAATGTGTCTTTACCAAATTGGATACCAGAGAAAATATTTTCTTTATTAAATGATGCCACATGCCCCAAAACAGATGGATATTGAAAATCATGACAGAACTGCCATAGCTTGTGTTCAAAAAAAAAATATTTGCATGCTGCCCATAGTCCTAACCCAAAACATAACCCCTAAGTCTACAACCGGATGTGTGAGCTCCCATGAGCATAACACTGCTTTGATAAAAAGTTCCAGAACTATACAGAAAATTTCTATGAGGTGGACATGTTCAGCTTCACAAGAGAAACACAGAAAGAAAAGGATCACAGAGAGAAAATGTTAGTCTACACTGAGAAGGAAAGAATCACAGGATATGAAAAACAGACTCACCACCAAACGGCAAGAAATAGGCAGTGGATCTTTGCCAGGGAGAGACTACACATTACAGGGGTTGATCCAGAGCATAACTGACAGAGGGCATGATACTTAAGGGTGTGGAATGATGTGCTGATGGGTCTGGTCATTTACTCAAAAGTTGTGTCACCTTAAACAATGTGTAAGTCTCTTCAGGCCTCTTGTTCTACAATCTGAGGCAGGAGAATAAGCACCACTCAGGGCAGCTGAAAAAATGTGAAGGTCACATGGCTATAGAGATGGTTAACATGTGCCTTGTGTGTAGAAATTTTGATGTGATTTGAACAACGGTTCCGTGTTGCTAGTGTGAGATGCTGCTAGGGAAACTTATCATCAGGGAAACACAAGGTCCCTTCTTGATTTTATTGTTGTCCATGGTGTGCCTAAGCTGCTCAAGTTGCCTAAATGTCAAATAGCAGAACAGAGATGTCATGAAGATGGGATGGTTTCAGTGCTGCAATGACATTGCACCTCTGGGGCTCAGTGCAGATGAGGAAGAAATGCCCATTTTCACTCATGACAGATGTTCCTCTGGCAACTGAGCTAGGTTGAAATGATAGATAACCCTATGGAGAGCATCCTACACAGACTCAATTATATGTGTGTTTTAGGATGGAAGGCAGACATATGAGCAAGATAACCTGTTTGCTGGGTCTTTCTGCCAAAGAACCTGAGAAGCTAAAATGTGGAAGAGAAAAGTTAAAATAGATTCAACAGAAAATATTACATCTAGGGACCTGACTCGAGGTTAGTTCTAATTAAAACACACCTAATACAAAGAACCTGAACCTGACAGGCACTTCACAGTAAGTTGGATGTCTGTCCTACTGACTTCTCCATTGCTGTGGTAAGATCTCTTGGCAAAAGACACATGGGAGACAAAGGGTTTGTTTTAACTAACAATTCTAGCTTGAAGTCTATCATTGTGGCAAAGTTTCGGTAGCAAAGGCTTGAGACATTTGGTGAGGCCACATCCACAACCATGAACAGATAAATGAATGTGTGTAGGCTCAGTGGCTTCTCTGATTGTTTGTGCTCAGTTCAACTTCTCCACTTACGTAGTTCATTACCCTGTGTATATAGAAAGTTGCTACCGTCAGTGAGATGAATCTTCCTACAGAATTAATTTAATTAAAATAATCCCCTTTAGTCATGCTTACAGGCACAACCAATGTAGTCAGTCCCTTACCGATATGATGCTCTTTTTAGGTGATTCTGGGTTGTGTCCAATTGACAAGGCTAATTACTCACCATGATGACATTATTTTGTAGGTGAAGGATACAAAGCCTGGAGAAATAATGGGTTTTAGGCCAAGACTGCACAGGGAGCCCTCATGCTATGAATATAAACCCTCTTGCTCAGGGATTATCAACATTGTTTTTATAATACTGGTTGTGGTAGATGGAATGAGAGTGGCTTCTGTTACCTCACATGTTTGAATTCTTAATTAACTGTCAGTGGAACTATATAGGAAGGATTAGGAGGTGTGGCCTCGATTGAGACAGGATTACTCCCGGGGATTGTCTTTTTAGGTTCAGAAAGACCATGCCATTCCCAGTGACCACTGGCTGCCTCCCAATAGTTTAAGCCCTCAGCTCCTGCTCCAGCACCATCACTGTCTGATTTCCTGATCTCATGCTTCCCACCATGAGGGCCCTGGACTATAATCCTATGGCACTGGATCCCAAATAACTCTTCCTTCTGTAAGTTTCATCGGTTGTGATGTCTCCACAGCAACAGAAAAGTGACTAACTATGATGCAGTATCTAGCTGCTGACATCCTGGCTACTCCCCTGTCTGCTTATTTAGTTGGTTGAACGGAATTGAGGAATCCATGCATCTTGAATTTTAATCGGGAAGGTGCTTAGAATGTACAGCCAACCATGGGATTGTGTTCCTGTCAAAGTGTTTTCATCTCCTGACCCACAGGATGGGGCCCTCCCCTATTTACCTTGCTGGAGCTGATTCTGGCTGAGACCTGGAGAAAAATTTATTAGGCCTTGAGTGTGACACGATCATCTGAAGCTTCCATGCACCATAATGATGAGCAACGCCCTCTGTCATCTGCCTCCTCTGAGGAAGAATGCAAGAACTCATAAACTTATTTTACTGGTTGCCATGGGAAATTTTTGCAGTGTCAGCAGAAATGCTCCACAATACACAAAGCTAGCAAAAAGCTCCCCCAAGTCTCTAGCTCAGAATACCCCTCAGCCCTAGACTGAAGCACAGTATTGCAGAGCCTTTACTCTGTTATTCAAGAAACAAAACATACACTATGAGATTTTTTGCTATCACTCACCTTACTAGGGTTCAGAGGGGAAATAGATTGCAACCACCTGTCCAAGTGGAACAGGCATGGGAGTAGATGGAACTGAAAATTATTTCCCCGCTGACCATCTTTGATAGTCTCCAAAGCTCTTTGTTTCTTTATCTCTCCAACTGCTAAAGTAGCACTAATCCCTCAGAATGGGGATGATGCCTGTTCTCAACAGCATTGTATTCCATGCTTAGCAATTTGACTGTTTTTAATTATGTGTAACTGTGTGAGCACATATTACTATGAGCATGTTATAGATGACATGTGGAGTTCACAGGATAACTCGGATGCTGGTTCATCTTCTCCTTCTACATTGTTTGACCCAGGTCTTTGTTTTCTTCTGGTGCACAAAGGCTAGTTTCTGGATATTCTTCAGAATTACCTTTTATCCTGCCTCTCAAGCCCGAGAGTTACAGGTGTGATACCAAACCTGACCTTTTACATTAATTCTGAGGATGCAGATATAATACCTCGTCCTGGTACCATTAATCCATTTTGCCATGTTATAGTGCATCTTCAATCATGTAGAGCTATTAAAGAAATTTCGAAAAATTAAGCCTTCCAATCATCTAAAAAAATCTTGCTATGTATAGAAAACATAACAGTTCTACCATTGCTGACAAGCAAAGCTGAGATTTATCCCAGGAATTCCTGACCTGTTGGGAGATAGAAACCAGGCTTCATCCACAGCTTGATCAGTAGCAAACTATACATATCGAATGTGAAATACTTGCAATATCTAAACTTTACAGTAAAGAGGTTTTTCTCTAGAATAGTTCGTTATACAAAGAGCTAGCTCACTTCTTTTTAGTCCTGCTAAGAACAGTATATCTGGGTTCTTTTCAAATACAAGTATAATTTTCAAATACTAATACTACTACCATCTCTGGGTGTCATATTTTTAGAATGATGAAGGAGTGTACACATATCTGTTATCATGTGTAACAGATCCATGTTCTGCACTGTTCACTTGCTGTTGTATGAGGCAATCTTTCCTCCTGAATCCATCAAGGTCTTGGTACAAAGAAAAAGAAATGGTTGGGTGACTAATACAAGACAGTGGATGCAAGCAGAGATAGAGATTCACTACAGAAAATGATAGGGTGTGGTACAGGAATAACCAGAAGGATGAGCCTTGACATATTGGAAAAAACCATGGGAGCCATGGATCTGACCCCCATGAGTCAGAAGTACACCGTCCAGTCTTTTATAATGCCACAGCTGTCACTGTCACACATAGCAACCTCCTGTCGAAATTATCTTTCTTGTGCTACTTAGACTAGCATTTTGTCCTGAGACTAAAGGTAAATGGTAGATGGGGAAACTATGGAGAGTTCTGACCTGGGGAGTTGCCAAGACGTTACTCCTTGAAATATTACCCCCAAGAAGATGCTGAGGTACAGGGACTGGAGATATGGTCCAGGGCTTGAGTGTGTTGTCCTTCTATAACAGAGGCCTGAGCTCAGTTCCATGCACCCAATATGCAGGTTCACAACAGCCTGTAAACCAACTCCAGGGAATTCTCTTCCTCTGGTCTCTGCAGGAACTCATGTTCACAAGCCTACACACACATAACTAAAAATAAGGAAATCTCTTTTTAAAAATATGTGGAAGGAAAAGTAATTGACATTTCTAGAAAGCTATCTTTTACGTGGTCCTCATTTGACTGCTGACAAGTTTCAGAATCAATAAATTGGCATGGTTCACCTCACAAGATCTTGTACAACTTACAGGACCAAAGCCGGTGATTTATGAAGTCTTCCACATTTTCTCCATATTTAAACACCCTTTGAGGTGAGAACAGTAGGAGAAAAAGGATTGGTTTTTCTTGGTGTGATGACTGTTGCAGACCCTTTTATTATTCAGATTTAGTAGATGAATTAAAGTGCTAGGTGGCACTGAGCTCCGTGCATGGCAGATGAATATCATGAATGCAAACTTTTTGATGATGTATACTGAACACTGGCCACCATACACTGATGTTTCCATGGAAACCACTACAGCTCCTGCATCTAACCTCTACCTTTTCTTATTTATCGTGCAATAAAACATGAATACTTGAGCCGTAATTTGCTTGCCTTATCATCTAAACCTCTGTCCCACTCCTTCTTTCGTCATAAATGTAAGGTTTATAAAGTCATTGTCTTTAATAGCTGAGTAGTAATCCATTGTGTAAATGTACCACACTTTCTGTGTCCATTCCTCTGTTGAAGGACATCTGGGTTCTTTCCAGGTTCTGGCTTTTATAAATATCACTGCTATAAACATGGGGGAGCATGTGTCCTTGTTAAATATTAGAGCTACTTTGGGTATATGCCAAGGGGTGGTATAGCTGAGTCGTCAAAAATTACTATGTCCAGGTTTCTGAGGAACCACCAAACTGATTTCGAGAGTGGTTGTACCAGGTTACAACCCCCCAACAGTGGAGGAGTGTTCCTCTTTCTCTACATCCTCGCCAGCATCTGCTCTCATCTGAATTTTTTATCTTAGCCATTCTTACTGGTGTGAGGTAGAATCTCGGGATTGTTTTAATTTGCGTTTCCCTGATAACTAGGGATGTTGAGCATTTCTTTGGATGCTTCTCAGCCATTTGGTATTACTTCATGAAATTCCTAGGCAAATGTGATTTATCATGTGAGTGAGCTAACCCAGTCACAAAAGTACACACATGAAATGCAGACTGATAATTGGATACTAGCCCCAGAAAGCTCTGAGTACCCAAGAAACAATTTACAGACCTTATGAAGCTCAAAAAGAAGGAAGGCCAAAATGTGGAAGCCTCAGTCCTTCTTAGAAAGGAGAACAAAACACTCACAGGAAGAGATACAGGATCAAATGGAAGAGCAAAAAGGATCTTTCAGGGGCTGCCTTACTTGGGGATGCACCCCATGTGCAGCCTCCAGGCCCAATCACTGTAGCTCATGTTGGGCAATGCTTGCTGACAGAAACCAGATAGGGGTGCATTCTCAGGGTCTCTGCCAGAGTCATGCAGCTGAGTATGCTTACAGCTAACCATCAAACTGAGCACGGGGACCCCAGTGAGGTTGTTGGGGGGGATAAATGAGAGGGCTGTGCCCTCAAGGGAAGAACAAGATTGTTGACCAACCAAATTCTTCACAGCTCCAAATGGACTAGAACACCAACCACTGAGCATGGGCTGAGAGGCCCAAGGCTCCAGTTGCATATGAAGGGCACATTTTCCAAATGTAGAAGAAAGCCAAGGCACTGAGGAGGAGAGGGTGCTTGGGAGCTAGTGTGCCTTTGTGAGGACATGTAGAGGGGGGAGGGGAGCAGGGTGGGCAAAGGGGATAACATTTCAAAAGTAAATACAGAGACTATCTAATAATTTTTTTTAATTTAAGGTTCTTTAGAATTGTCTGTCCTGGCAAGAATTCTGCTTCCTTTTATCCCGAGCATTTTTATTTATTTTGAACACCAGTAGTGTTTTTTAAAGTAACTATATTTATAGGTTTAGATGTTGAAGTTAGAGGTGGAATGGTGGCACATGCCTTTTAAATCAGCATTCAAAAGACAGAAGCAGGAGGATCTCTATGAATTTGAGTTCAGCCTGGTCTACATAAAATATTTAGGCCAGGCAGAGCTACATAGAGAAACCCACTCTCATAAAAAACAAACAAACAACCGTAGAAGACAGAAGAGCTTTGATGGAGATCTTCTTTGACCTTCTGAATGTCCCTGAGGCATAGAATATAACAAGAGACAAGGACCTGCCAAGTGTCCCCCCTGTCTGTTCTGGTTAAGCTTCTAGGTTGCCTTGTTCTCCAATCTGGATGTCCTTTAACCTTGCTGTCTTAATTCACAACTCACAAATCTCCTCTGTAGAGAGTCCTGGCATAGTCGTGGCATCCCTTTTGTCGTCTTACTCCACAGCCCTCTCAGCTTACAGCAGGCTGACATTATCTTTGTATGTGTACTTGTATGTAATCAAGTCCTGCACCATCCCCACGCCAGGGTAAGAGCTTAGCTCCTTGTTGCTTCTTGTGCTTGTAGTCCTGTGACATTTGCTGACAGCAGGCTCACTGGTCTCTCAGAATCTCCTACTAAGGACCAGGGAAGTCAGGTGAGTTTCTTCGGATTATTTCTTTCTAGGATACTGAGCTTGATTATTGACACTCCCTGAGGGACATCTCACCCTCCTGGAATGGAGAAAGATCACTCTTTTGGCCACTTGAGGGCAGCAAGAGCAAAGCATGCCTGCTATAGCAACTTTCCCTTGGCTGGAGAGGGAAAGCCAACCCAGTGAGGTAGGAGGGGCTGGAGGGGCGGGTCTAGGTGCGGGGCCCTTTTTGCCCCAGCCAATGGGCTTTCCCGCGTGGGGAACCAGGCTGCCCAGAGGAGGTGCTCTGTCACTGTGCATAGCAGCAACAGGGCTCTGAGGTTGCAGCACTTCCTCAGATCCCATAATTGGAGGTGCCAGTCCGAGCTACACATGGGCCACCTTAGCTGGCATGGCCGGTAAGCCACAGCAAAGTGAACTAGGTGGGTTTTCTGGCCATAGGTAGCACTCACCCCGAATCCGAGCTGCTGGTTCGTCCTCCCAAGGTGATACCTCCTCATAAGCTCCTTCTCTTTTGTTAGCAGAATGTTGATGCTGCATGGCTGTGGGATGCAGGTGCTCTGTGGGCCTGGAGTGCCACCCTCTGGTCCCAGGCTGCTGTTAGTCCCTGCAGAGCTACGGAGCGCCTAGGCTTTCAAAGCTTTGACTTCTGAGTCATTTAATGCAACATCCAGACATGTCCAGGGAAGAGCATCCTCTGGGAAGCTGAGACCACAGCAGGTGCTGGTGCTCTGCACTGGATCCCAGCACCTGCTTCATGCAGGACCCTCCGGACCTGTTGTTGCCCTGGGTCTGTGGCTCAGATCTCTTGTGTAGTCTTCTATTTCCAGCTATCCAGTGGTGAAGAAAGAATCCTTGAAGGGTTTGTTTCTCGGACCAGACAAGGAACAGGGACTAACACAGATGGAGCGCCCTGGTTATTTATTCTTTACTTCCTGGGCTGGATGCCAGACACTGCTCAGCTCTAGTGGCTTAAAGAGGAGCTCAGGAGTTCCTGGGGCCCAACAAGGATGACAGGATAGGAGGGGTTGCAGTGTGGTGTAGAGCAAACTGCAGTGGGTGGTTCATGATGCAGCCTGGAAGCCTGGGAGGTCTCTATTCAATGCAGACAGCAGAAACTGGAGAGTTTGCCAGCCTGAAAACTGGGGAGGCAGGGCCATCGGTGACAGAAGAATTTCAGGTAGATTTTTTTAAGTGCAGATGAAAGAAGTAAAGAAGCCAGAATCTCAGTTGATAATTAAACAGCAGACTACGAAGTATGACCAGGACTTTCAGTAGGACATAAACTGCAAGGTGGAGGGGCTAGCCAAAATGTGCACAGGTCTAGAGATCCATGCAGCCTCACGAGTTTATTCTAGAATGAAGAGGGCTAGGAAAGAATTCCGGTTGGTCCCATGGCCACCCTACTAGTTGGGAACTACAAGTTGGTAAGCTGTGAAAAGCTGGTTTTCAGGCAACATAGCTTCAATGACTCTGGCCACTTAAGGCAAACTATCTGGTCAGGGCCCTGTAAACCTGGCTTCTGAACATGAATTCATGCAGGGAGATGCTACCATGTGATGCTTGCTTCTGAACTTTGTGTCATTGTATTGGTAGCTGTGACCTCTATCTTATCAGGGATAGCCCAAGGAGAGTGGCATAGAGCACCTGTGCTTGCTTTCTGATGCCTGATTCCCTTGTGAGAACTTCTCCCTTACCTGGTCTTATCTTTCTATCTCCCAGGACCCAGTGAGTATGGTGGGGGTTGCCGTATAGAGCCAGGTATAGCAGCAATAACAAAGACTCATGGGAAGTGAGACCAGAAAGTCATTTAATCTGTTTGCCATAAAGACTTTATCAGCCTTGTCATCTCTCTCTCTCTCTCTCTCTCTCTCTCTCTCTCTCTCTCTCTCTCTCTCTCTCTGTGTGTGTGTGTGTGTGTATGTATGTATGTATTAGGAAATTATTCTGCCTGTTACAAGCAAGATTCCTCAGTTAAAAATTCAGAGATGTAGTTACTTTAAAATTGTTAATTTTCATCAGCCCAGAATTACCAAGGAGTAACATCTCAGTGAGGAATCGATTGGAAGTATATCTGACAGACATTGCATTTATTTACAAGTAGATGCATGGGAAAACCTAGCTCACAGTGAGCAGTGCTCTTCTCTGACATTGAGTCCTGGATGGTGTATATGTATGAAGAAGTGAGCTGAGCAGTAGGCATGGGAATATTCTTTCTCTGTCTTACTTGTGGCTGTGACTAGCTCCCACAAACACATGGCACCTGGATACACCCCAAAATAAGGGCTGTAGCCTGAACCTGTGAACTAAAAGAAACCCTTTCTTACCTACATTGCTATGTGATAGTTTATTAGAGTGCTGGGATGAACACAGAACTGTTTCTGAGATTTCTGTTAGGAGTATCCTTGAGAAGTAGCTTTACTGTTCAAGTGAGTAACCCTTCAATCAAACAGTTTTAAAATAAGGACATAAACATGAGCTACAAGCAGTCAATACTCCTGGCTGCTGGGCATTAGCATATACCATGCTTGAGGGTCGTGTGCTCTGGACAATGATGAATGCTTTTCCACAGCTTTGATTCTCTGTACCACTGGATGACTATGGGAACAAAATGAGGATGCTTGGACTTCTCTCTTAGAAAGTATCTTTGGCATTTTAATTCTTTCACTCCCTCTGTTAGTAGAGGTTTGGCTTGAGTGTTTATTATTGTGAGACACCTTTACTGATACCCCAGATGACTGGAGACTCTAATTGACTGCTTGCTGGGCATGTGCACCCTCTCCTATTTGTCCTACCACATGCAAAGTTGTTCTCAATTTTCATTCAATAAAAGCCTTTTATTCTCAATTTGTAGTGATGTCAGTGTTTCTCAAACATAACTGAGTTCCTACTAAAATTAGACTGACCTCATACGTTTCACCTTGTCCCTTGGTACACTTCAGGAGATGCTGTTATTGATGAGTCACTCATTAGTTCATTCAGTTATGAGAACAGTCAGTCTGTTTGGAAGGTTGTTCCAGGCAGGAAGATACAGGTCTGTCTGCCAAGGGAGGAAGTTGGGTGAGCTTTGAGTACTGTAAAACAAGACACTGAAGAATGGTCCGTGGCTTTGTATGGCACATAGAGAGGAAAAGAGTTTTTCCCCAGTGATTCTTTGTGTCTTGCAGTTCAGTGCAGCCTCCTTGGAAAGACTATGCTGTGGGAAGTGGACACCTCCCTTCCCTTTGCTTCTTCATTTACAGCACTTTTAAATTTTATTCTCTTTCCTTTGTTTATCTTCCTCACTACACCACAAGCTCCAGACCATCAAAGGCTGCTTTGTCCTTGGAGCCTAGCAGTGTTAAGCACATCCTTCTTCATCTGATGCGTGTATGTGTGAAAGGTTGGTATGGAGACTGATCTCAGAGATCCATCCATGCTACCACAGAACCTGCCGCAAGCTATGCCCCTGTCTCAGAGCATATAATCTGAAGAATGGAATGAATGGCACAGTGGTGCCCTGGCTTTAGGCAAAAAAAAAAAAAAAAAAAAAAAAAAAAACGGATAAAAGGGTCTTCCTTTGATCTCTTTTTAAATTTACTGTGTCTATTTTATTTTTTAAATTTTTTATTAGATATTCTCTGTATTTATATTTCAAATGTTATCCCCTTTCCCCTCAGTCACATCCCCCCTCCTTTCCCATTGCCTGCATGAAGGTGCTCCCTCTCCCAACTACCCTCTCCACCCCAGCACCTTGGCATTCCCCTACACGGGGAAATCGCACCTTTACTGGACCAAAGTCCTCTCCTCCCATTGATGCTAAAGAATGCCATCCTCTGCTACATATGCATCTGGAGCCATGGGTCTCTCCATGTATACTCATTGGTTGGTGTTTTAGTCCCTGGGAGCTGTGGTGGGTTTGGTTAGTTGATAATGTTGTTTTACTCATGGAGTCGCAGTTCAGCTGCTTAAGTATTTTCTCCAGCTCCTTCATTGGATTCCTCGGGTTCAGTCCAATGGTTAGCTGAAAGCATCTACCTCTGTATTTATTTGGATCTGGAAGAGCCTCCGAGGAGGCATCCATATCAGATTTCTGCTAGTAAAAACTACTTGGCATCAGCAATAGTGCATGGGTTTAGTGACTGCATATGGGTTGGATCTCCAGGTAAGAAAGTCTCTGGATGATCTTTTCTCAAATTCCTGCTCCTTTATTTGTTCCTTTATTTTCTTCCATGAGTGTTTTGTTCTCTCTTCTAGGAAGAACTGAGGCATCAACCTTCTGGCCTTTCTTCTCTTTGAGCTTTATAAGTTCTGTGAATTGTATCTTGGTTATTCGAGCTTTTTGTGCTAGTATCTGCTTATCAGTGACTATGTACCATAAGTGTTCTTTTGTGACTGGGTTACCTCACTCAGGATGATAGCTTCTAGTTCCATCCATTTGCCTAGGAATTTCATAAAGTCATTGTTTCTAATAGCTGAGTAGTAATCCATTGTGTAAATGTACCACAATTTCTGTATCCATTCCTCTGTTGAAGAACTTCTGGGTTCTTTCCAGTTTCGGCTATTATAAATAAGGCTGCTATGAACATGGTGGAGCATGTGCCATTGTTAGATGTTGGGGCTTCTTTTGGGTATATGCCCAGGAGTTGTACAACTGGGTCCTCAGGGAGTACTATGTTCAATTTGCTGAGGAACTGCCAGACTGATTTCCAGAGTGGTTGTACCAGCTTACAAACCCAACAACAGTGGAGAAGTGTTCCTCTTTCTCCACATCCTCACCAGCATCTGCTGTCACATGAATTTTTGTTTTTGTCCATTTTGACTGGTGTGAGGTGGAATCTCAGCGTTATTGTTTCATCTTTCTTAACTTCAGCTCAAAACAGTATTTGAGCCTAAGTTGCATATTCTAGTCCCCTGCAACTGTTAGGACTGATGAGTTTGTTACACAAAAGAGACTTGGAACAGGACATCGCACTCTCTAAGCTGCTCCTGTTTACATTGTCAGTGTCATCGTCCTTCTCATGAGAATGAGGAGCCTGTGGCACTAACCACCCAAGTTCTACTCCTTCACATGCATGCACGCACGCACGCACACATACACACACACACACACACGTGTGTGTGTGTGTGTGTGTGTGTGTGTGTGTGTGTGTGCCTCTTTTTCAGTGCAGAAAGGCAGTCAGCCTGCAAGATGAGAGTGTGTCCCCGAAGTTGCATCTGATTGGGTCATTCTTAATCCAGTTCCCAGACTTGGGCTTTCCAAGGTGAAGGACAAAGCAGAGCTGGGAGAATGCTGCATCTTAGACAGTTACCAAAGAGCAATCTGTTAAATCTTTGCAACAGCAGAAGAGATGGGTGGGCAGAGCAGCCCACCAGGGTGTTTCAGTGATTGAAAGTCTCCATGCTGAGATAGAGAAGAGCAGCACAACAACAAATGTCCTGGCACATTATATTTCACAACTTGCTAAGTCCCATGAGCCTCAGTTTATTCATCAGTAAATGAGGTCAGTGATTGCATTTGTTCATAGGGGTTGGGTGAGGATTAGAGAGAGTCTTTGTATCATAATCAGCGTGGTGGGTGCTATTTGGTGATTAAGAGATGATGCTCCCTGTTGGAAGAACTTTAAGTAACCAGCAGGTATTCAGGATATCCTTGTGTATTTGCTGTGGTAGTCTCAGAGGCATATAAACACATTAGCTGAGGATTCAGAAGACCTGTGCCCAAGCTAACCTGTGCTTCTACTAAGCTAAATGATCGCGAACCAACCAGTCTGCCGTGTTTGCTTGCTTCAGTCAGGTTTTCTGCTGTTGTAGCAGAAATCCTCAGATTGGATCTTCTGTAAAGAAGAGAAATTTATTTAGCTCACTGTACAGGAGATGGAAAAATTCAGGATCAGACTGTTACATGGGGTGAGAACCTCATGTTACATCACAACACAGTGGATGCCAACACATATCAGAACGACTCAGGAGCATGGGGTTTAAGCACCTGAACACAAGGTGAGCACATGGGCTGACCTATATCACCCTGCTCTTTTGATAGATAACTCATTCCTGCATGAGTGAGGACCCACTCATTCCTCCACCATTAATCCATAAGGACTTTGTCCCAGTGACACAAACATGTTCTCTTAGGCTCTACTGACCAACACTGCCCAGTGAGGAATTACAAGTTTTGGTGGAAAGTGACCATACTTGAACCGTGGCACACCCCATCAGGAAAGTAGCAGGAGGAGGAGGGCCAGAATGTGGGGGTTCTGTACTGCACAGACATCTCTTCCTCTGCCCTCCCCCAGTCGGACACAGACAGCTTACAAACACCCACAGACCTGGAGTCCTCCAGCAGACGTCTACCCTGTGTTCAGTATGTGTGGCTTGCTCTGCGTGCCAGATCCTGGGCCAGGCAGTGAGACAGAGATTTGGGGGGGGGGCGGGATCTGGGAGGGCAAAAGAAGAAAAGGCACAGTTACATTGTTATTGGGGACAGTGGGTGCTGGGACAAAATACAAGAATGTTCTGAGTGGTTAGAGGTCTCTGAGAAAGTGGTAATGAAAGACCTCCTATGGGAGACTCTCACTCAAATCTCAGGAGAGGTGCGCACCCAGTGAGGCACCGAGACCAGACTTGCTGCAATCACACGAGGAAGTTAATTGAAAGTGAAACAGAGTGAGATCTCAGGCCAGCATGCTGGGGTTGAGACTCATACACCACGCAGGGGTAGAGGAGTTTGACCCCAGCCTGAAGTTGTAACAGGCTTATAAAAGCAAAAATCACAAAGGAGGGGGATGACAGGGGGAATGAGGAAATTCAAAGGGTGCAATGAGGAAATTCAAAGGGGGCAATGAGGAAATTCAAAGGGGAAGCATCATACATTTTTTAATCAGTGCACCCGGGGCACATCTAGGGCGTTGAAACATTCCACCGCGGTCGTCCGGACCTTTTGCGTTTATTTTAGGAACTCAAATCTCAAGAAATTGGGATTTCCTGGGAGCGATTTCCTGCAGAGGAAATCCCTAGGGCAAGGAATCAGTGTCCTTTGACAAACTTTTAATCTTCATTCCCCCATTTTTCTTTTTGTAAAAAAGCTCTAATCTTAGAGCGATCCCTCAGCTTCTTGTAATATCTGGTATTGTTGTCTTAGGACCATTACCTGTCCAGCACTCACTCTTTCTTTTATAAAAGTCACCAGTCTATTGAGGATGCATGGCCCAAAGGTTAGGATTAGCATTAAAATGAGTAAAGGCCTGACCAAAGAGGAGACTAGCATGGAGAACCAGGGTGACCGGTTAAACCAATTTTCATACAATCGTTGGTATGTTTCTCTTTCTTTTTTTCTGTTTTCTAGTCTTTCTCTAAGCTTTGCCATAGAATCTCTTATGACCCCAGAATGATCTATGTAAAAGCAACATTCTTCTTTTACGGCAGCACAGAGCCCTCCTTCCTTTAGAAAAAGCAGATCTAATCCCCTCCTGTTCTGTAGCACTACCTCTGATAATGAAGTCAATGACTCTTCTAGTTTGGTTATGGACTGTTCTAATGCTCCCAGGTCCGCGTCCATAGCTGCTCTGAGTTCATTATAGTAGTAAGGTTGTTGGATGAGGGCAGCTGCTCCTGTTCCAATTCCTGCTGCCACTCTGAGTCCTAACAAGATAGCTAATGTCAAAGTTATAGGTTCTCTCTTGTATCGAGTATGGTGGTCAAATTCATCTATAAACGAGGTATCATCATGATAAATGACCCTGGGCACCAGTTGGACTAAAACGCAAAAGTCTTTAGTACTGTTAAATAGTGAAGTATGCAGGCAGGGGGTCAGGCCGGTGCCACAAGCCCACCAGGTATCGGGAGGGGGTATTAGGTATTTATCTGGGCCTGTTGTCAGGTTGGAGATAGTTACATTACAGAGGGGCTGGTGTCTGGTAGGTACTCTTCCTATGCACAGCCCAGTTCCTGATACTGCAGACAGGGTCAGCTTTCATTGGCTTCCCCAGGGGCAGAGTGAGTGGTCAGAAGTAACATTATAGCTTCGTAGCTGAGCTATTCCTTTGTAGTAAGGGGGATTGGAAGCAGAACACAGCCAGCAGGACTGAGTAGCGGCAGGGTTAGTGCGGTTTAAAACAACAAATGCACTATTGAGCAGATTGAACAGGCGGTCCTCAGTTCTCATAGGGAGATAGGAGGGTGTGGTCAAAAGGGGATACGAGTCATTCTTTGGTGACAGAGTGAGAAGAGAAGGTCTCTCAGGCCTGGGTACAGAGTTATCAAGCACCGAATTGGGGCCTACGGGTCGTGTGGGCAGACTCTCTATTATTATTTTAATAACAAAAACGAATCCAGGGTCCCCTCTGCCAGTATAGACTCTCCATCCCCAACGGTTTCCTCTTACCCACTGACGATCTTGATTTCCCTGTGGGGTGAAGCTGATATTTAGAGGGTTACAATAACTGTCTTTGCACGGTCCCTGAGGGCTACCCGAGCTTTCAGAGGCACACCCAGTCCTATAAGCCGGGTATTTGGATGGATCTCTTTCCCCATTTTCTGGCTCCCCTGGCCTACGACCCTTTTTAACTATAATTAGATCCCAAGCGAAGGAAGGGTTCCAGTAGGCTTCTCCCATGGTCTCACATCCCCATTTACTACAAAAATAGTCTGAGACCCCTCTCTTCATTTCCCTGGTGTGTCCCTGTCCGGGGCAGACATAGAAGTCTGCTGCCTGAAGGTTGGCTCGGAAAAACTGTCCTGAACACCCCAATGTGATCCCTATGCCATGAGGGACACACTGTTCTTCTGGGGGTGGCTTTTCTAAATTGGTATAACTGAAAAGATCCCAGGCCATAGAGCCGGCTGCTTACTTACAGACATCGGGTGCAAGATCAGGCCACCAAGTCCAAGGGGGGTGCACTGCGGTTGTTGACCACACGACGTCGCCCACTTCATTAAGCACTTCCCAGGTTAATTTTTGAAGGGAATGGGGGTTATTACCGAAGGTTGGGGCTACGACGAAGGCGCAGCTTAAGAGAATTGTCACCAGCTGCCACTGTACCCAAGCAGCAATCCCGTTGACCTTGACTGCCGATGGGGTAGTCAACAGCACCAGGTAGGGTCCCTTCAACCAGGGCTCAAGCGTGCCAACGCGATGTCCTCTGACCAGGACTGAGTCTCCGACCTGGAACCCGTGGGGCACCGCGGTGGTTCCTGGAGTGTAGACTTCTTTGATTCGACTCCAGATCTGTGTTTTAATAACTTCTAAGGCCTTTAAGTGGGTAAATAGAACAGAGGAGGAATAACTTCTAAGGCCTTTAAGTGGGCAAATAGAGCAGAGGAGGAGGGGGGTTAGTGCCAGGATCCAATATCCCGCACGACTCCGTTAAGGGGGGTGGTCCCCCATGTAGGATTTCATAAGGGGTAAGGCTGAAACGCCCTGGCGAGTTTCAGACTCTAAGAAGCGCAAAGGGGAGGAGGGTCACCCAGTCTTTACCACCGGTCTCAATAGCTAATTTAGTAAGGGTCTCTTTTACAGTTCTATTCATTCTTTCTACCTGTCCTGAGCTCTGGGGTCTGTAAGCACAATGTAATTTCCAATTAGTCCCCAATAAACAAGCTAATATCTGACTTACCTGGGCAACACAGATGGCCCATTGTCTGATCCAATTACCTTAGGGGTGCCAAACCTAGGGAAGATCTCTTCTGGAATCTTCTTAACTCTGACCGCTGCTGCCATTTCTCTCTTTGTGGGGAGGCTTTTACCCGCCCAGAAAATGTATCTATAAAGACTAATAGATAGTTATATCTATATCTTCTTGGCTCAGTTCTGTAAAATCCACTTCTCAGTAAACCTCAGGTCTATCTTCTCTCCTCCCGGCCTTCTACATACATTTGCTTTCTAACATGGCACACAGTTATCTAGTCAAATCTGGCACAAAAGAATTTGACCTCAAGACTGTCTTTACAAGTTTGTCTACCTCTAGATGAGTCCATTGATGCACTTTCTCCAAGTCCAGTGCTGTACACCAGGTCCTGGATATTGCAATGAGCTCAACAGGTTATAGGGGTTAAGTACTGTGAGGTGGAGTTCTGCCACCAATTTGTTTACCTCTCAGAGATCTTGAACTCTCCAGCAGTCGTTGGTTCCATGTTTCCGCACCAGTAGGAGAGGCAAACTTCAGGAAGATGGACACATATGAAGTTGTTGGTGTAACCGAATGATGAGTGTCTTGATCCCGTCTCATGCCTCCTTCGATATGGGGTACTAATGCACCATTAGCCTGGACTTTCAGCTCCATATGGGCAGGGGCTGGTTCTTAGCCTCCCTCATTCCTGCAGTCTCTGCCCAGGCCTGTGGATATGCCTGCAGCCACCAGTCCTTTTGATCTGAGGCAGGCTGTTTAGAATTGGTACTTGTCCTCCAACTGGATGGTTAGAACCTGCACAGGCTCCCCTTCTGGACCTCTAACCTGTGGTCCATCAGAGTGGAAGTGAATCTGTGCCCCATCTTAGTCAGGAGGTCTCTCCCCAACAGGGTGCAGGGACAGTCTGGCATTACAATGAATATGTGGGATACCCGGCCCACTCCGAGATCCACAGATCTTTGGGTAGTCCATAAATATTTAAAACTTTGGAGCCACATGTCCGGGGCTTCTGTTCCTGGTGTCCCCCTTTTTTCTTGTTGGGGCAATTTTTGTCTCAGTGGCATTCTTCTTTATAGTAAGCACATTGATCTTTGTCAAGAGGCTCCCTCCTAGTGCCAGACTTGATTCCTAACTCCCTGGCCCTTCACTACTGTGGCCAAAATCCCACAAATTCCTTTTTTGTCTACTACCCTCCAGTCCTCTCTTTTCTCTGCCTTTTGCTTCTCTCTTTCTCGCTTCTCTTCCTCAGTCTCCTCCTTATGAAACACTTTCTCTGATTCCTTCACCAAATACTGCAAGGTATAGTTTTGGAACCCCTCTAGCCATTGTAACTTTCTCTTAATATCTGATGCTGACTGCTGTATAAAGGCCATAGCCACCTCTGCCTGCTGACCCTCAGAGGTTGGGTCAAGGTACAACCCCTGTCAAGAAACACAGACGGTGGTTTAAGAGGGCCCTGAAGAACCTCTCTTACATTAGCCAAATTTGTGGGTCGCCTTGCGGCTCCCTTGAGACCTGCCACTAGAGCCCGGCGTTAGACCTTGAGACGCTCCTTACCTTCTGCAGAGTTGTAATCCTACACAGGGCGGATCAAGGGAAAAGCTGCATCTATAAGATTAGGGAGATTGGTGGGGGCCCCATCTGGTCTTGGAACATTTTTTCTAGCTTCCAGGAGGATCCTCTCCCTCTCTTCCGTAGTAAAGAGGACCTGCAAAAGCTGTTGGCAGGTGTCCCAAGTGGGCTGATGAGAAAACATCAGGGACTCAAGGAGTCCTGTCAGGCCCGAGGGGTTCTCTGAAAAAGAGGGGTGGTTATCTTTCCAGTTATACATATCGGCTGATGAAAACGGCCAATACTGTAGCGGGACTAGTTCTCCCGGAGCTGGGGCGGGTCCATAAGCCGTAATGGTAGGGCAATAGCAGAGCCAAGCCTCGTTCCATCTCCCCCTGGGCTTCGACCCAGGCAGCTTCGGGTCCTGGCTGCTGGTCCTGTTTCAGAGGTCCTCTGGGAGTCAGTGGGAGTCGGCGCCTGTGGGGGACTTGCATGAGAAGCTGGTTGAGGTATGGGGGTGGAGGGTTGTCGAGGAGAAGAAAACCATCATCAATTTCAGGATAGATCTGCATGGGGGCCGGTGGAGCAGGTGCCGGCTTGTTTGGACAGGTACTTTTGGTTTCGTGGCCATGGCCACCGTTGCTGTTTCTGCCCCCGCTATCCAGGGTCTCACCCAGGATGTCAGGTTTTGGACGAGTTCCTCCCACAGGATGATGTATGGAACCTGATCGGGGTGTCCCCCTGAAGCCTGAAAAACAATTCGCTTAACAGCGGAGATGAGAGATAGATTAAAATTCCCTCCGAAGGCCATTCTACGCCAAAACTCGGCAATTTGGAGGAGCAGAAAGTCTGCCACGGTCCTTTCCTAACTTCAACAGAAAGATTATGGGCCCTTGTCTTAACATCCGTCCAATGGTCCAAAGTCAGTGTTAGTGGGGTCGTCACAGTCTGGCCCATTTCTAGTTCTGACACACACACAAAAAACACTCACAGATACTACAAAACAGAAAGACAAAGTCAGTCGCTGACCTCGAGTCTACCCGAAATCCTGAAAAGAACCAGATGGCCCAGAATTGGCCCTCTGACACAGATCGTCAAGGAGAAAAACTGGTCTCCTGACTTTTCCCGCGAGGGTCCACCAGGCATCCCTGGTCCTCCCCCTGTCCTGCTGGGACGTCTCCCAGGGCGAGCAAACGGCAGACACCTGGACAAGTCTATCCCCATCCACTCTGCTCCTCCCTTGGAAGAGCAGACTCAGTTAGAGCGTTTGCGAATACAGAACTGCGATCGCACCAGACCTCTGAACAATCCACAAACAGAATCACAATCTGGACAATCCACAAACACAGAATCACGATCTACAAACACAGAGTCACAACAGGATAACAAGGAAAGGAAAGAAAATCCTTACCTCCAAGTAGGTCTAGGGCCCCTGGGTGGTCGCGCAAATCCAGGACGAGCCCCCAAATGAAAGACCTCCGAAGGGAGACCCTCACTCAAATCTCTGGAGAGGCATGCACCCAGTGAGGCACCGAGACCAGACTTGCTGCAATCGCATGAGGAAGTTTATTGAATGTAAAACAGAGTGAGATCTCAGGCCAGCTTTCTGGTGTTGAGACTCATACACCATTCAGGGGTAGAGTAGTTTGACCCCGGCCTAAACTTGTAACGGGATTATAAAGACAAAAATCACAAAGGAGGGGGAGGACTGGGGAATGAGGAAATTCAAAGGGGGCAATGATGAAGTTCAAAGCCGGCAATGAGGAAATTCAAAGAGGAAGAATCATACATTTTTTTATCAGTGCACCCGGGGCACATCTAGGGTGTTGAAACATTCCACAGAGGTCGTCTGGACCTTTTGCGGTTATTTTAGGAACTCAAATCTCAAGAAAGTGGGATTTTCTGGGAGTGATTTCCTGCAGAGGAAATCCCTAGGGCAAAGAATCAGTGTCCTTTGACAACCTTTTACTCTTCAGTAATAGAGGTGGGACATGTGTGGCAAGGAGGAAGCTAGGGAAGAGGTTCAGGTGAAATGTCTGGTAGGTGATAGTAAGGTTAAACACCTACTCTCCTGATAAGTGTTAATGGCACTGGGACATTTGTGTCATTGTGATCAATTGCCTCACAGAAACTAGAGAGGGAAGAATTGACCCATGGTTTCAGAGCTTTGATTCCATTGCCATAGAGAAGTCAGGGTGGAACCCAGTAGCTCACATCATTGTAGTCAGGAAACAGATCAAAAGAGTGAATTCTGGGACATGACACAGTCCCCAAGGATTTATCTATCCCCTTATGGTAGAAATCCATCAGATAGGCATGTCCTCCAAAACCCCTCAAAACATGTCATCATCTGGAGATCAAACATGCAACATTTAATCTTATGAAGAACCATCATTTCAAACAGTATGGAAAGGGGTTTTACTTACTGGAAATACAAAAACAGGCGGATTGGGAGTGGACTGTGACTAGTCATGGACCTAGTCTTGTCATCTCCAGTGGTTCGAGAGGATCTTGAATTCCAAAGTGCACTCAGTGGGGCGTGGAAAAAGTCAAGTGGGGTGAGTGATATGGGGAGACTTAACAGACTGTCAGTTTGGGAGTCACAGAAGCAAACGAAAAATTGCATCTGCTAGAAATGATGACTGTGGGGTTTAATGAAGCAAATAAATCAGTCTGTTTCAGGGTAGTGGTGATTCGTGTGGGAAAGGAGAGGAAAAATTTCAGATCCCCAACCCATGTGATTCAATATGGTCATTACTGAGGTGGAGGTGGGCAGAGGGGCGTGGCAGGACATTTGGAGCTGCATTTAGAACTGTTTATTGGGATGCTTTTTACCCATGCCATGTCTGCTTTCCCAAGTGTACTTGCCAACTTCCTCATTAGGCTAGCACCTGGCTTTTAGGAGCTTTGCCAATTGGACATTTGCCCTGCCCTAGGCATGGGGCTTTTGGCCAGCAATAGAAGGTATAGGAGGATTGAAGGCCAAGTAGGCACAGTCTGGCTCATCAGGTATGTTCTCTGTGAGTGTGCCTCCATCTGTCTTTCACTTGTCTTTGTTTTTCTCATTCTATGTGTGTCACTTGCTCCCTCTGTCTACATTCTTGTGTCTACCTATCTCTGTCTCTCTCTCCATATCTACCTATTAGATAGATAGATAGACAGATAGATAGACAGACAGACAGATGGACAGGCAGATATAAATACATGAATATATCTTCTCTGTGAGTGCTGAGTGTGTCAGTGTTGACAGACAAACATAGAGACAAAGACATCTACATGGGCCCCATACTATAAATGTGTGTTGTCCTTTGGCAGAAGAATCATGCATATTTTCAAGATGACTTGGAATTTCTCACCATTACATTCTTTTCGATCTCAGGATCATTAAAGGAAGCCAGATCCCTTTGTTTTTAAGAAGAATGATGCTTGTTTTCTTATTCAGCAGGCTGGAAGGTTCTACCTGGTTTCCACATAGTGATGGTACAGGCATCTCATTGACTATTCTCTGCCTGCTCTGTCCAACTCCACATGTGCTACCAGTCTTGGTACCTTAGTGCTCAGAGCCAAGCCTAGGACCTTTTTCTCAAATCCAGAACCATGGGTGTATTCATAGGACACCATAACAATCAGCTTAAGACCTCATTGTTAACTGTTGAGTAGCACCAGAATCTTTCCAGAGGAGGGAATAATCCCAGAGAGCATAAACAAAATAAATTTCCAATCAGAGTGGGGGAAGCACAGAGAAGGACAAGGTAGGGAGGGAAAACAGAGGTGAAACCACCATACAGAATAAAGGGATGGGGCCTCTGTGCCAATGGCCACACTCAATGTGAGCACCTGAGAAGCCAGATTCCAATGGGACAAGGCACCATGGTGTTCGGGAATGCTCACGGACCATGGCCTCAGGTCGACCAGGTCTCAGATACTAGAGGTATGAGGAAGAGGCACTGCTAAATGGTCAGGACTATCAGAGGCCACCAGAGCTCTACAATTGAGATATAGAACTAGAAGATTGGTGATTTAAGTTATGAGCCAGAGCCCACTTAGCTGAGGGACTGTGTTGTATCTGGTCTTTGACTTTTATATCAATAAAATGGAGGTGACCTCATTTCCTACCCAATGTTGTTGGGAAATCAAGTCGACTCTTTTGGTCTATCTCAGCAGAACCAGGATTTTAAGCCCAGTAAAGAGGCAACCCCATTCCCAGTGTGGCCATGATCACTTTTATGATTATCACCACCAACATCTGGATCACATTATACAGTCATCCCCTGCCCATTCTATTGTTACTGACAAAAAGAAATTTAAGGAACAAAGTGTTTGCATTGGCACAGAGTGTGGGTGTGCAAACATCATAGCAAACATAGCAGCAGGAGTAGAATGTCAGATTCCATCCGCAGTCAGGAAGCAGCAAGAGATGGAGGCTGGTGCTCAGCTCTCTCCTTTTTACTCAGCCCAGAAGCCCAGCCCAGAGGAGAGTACCACCTACTCTTCCCACCTTAATTAACTCAATCTAGATAGTCTCTTGAAGAGGCTTGTTTCCAGAACAGTTTAAAGCCCATGAAGTTTACAAGGTTAACTGTAGTAGTTGTCAGCCTGTGAAACAGCCATCTGTTTTGTTTTGTTTACAGTGATTCTTTAAATGCTGAGGCCCTGAGTTTTAATTTCTAGATGGCAGTGCTCTTAACAGGCACCTGTCACATAATAGACCAGCACCTCTCTCTCTCTCTCTCTCTCTCTCTCTTTCTCTCTCTCTCTCTCTCTCTCTCTCTCTCTCTCCCTCCATCCCTCCCTCCCTCCCTCTTTCCCTCTTGCTCTCCCTCTCCCTCTCCCTCCCTCCCTCTTCCCCCCCCCTCTCTTTTTCTCTCTTCTGTGGGGCTGACCACTCTGGCATCCCATTCACAGGAGAAAAGCCTCTAAGATTTGAACTCATCAAAAACAGAACACACTTTCATGATGATATGTCTAGGAAGTGGGCTTTACACTCCAAAGGCCCAGGACATCTGTTAGAATCAGTGAAGCCATTCCCTTGACACGTGACCTTTTCACTAGAAAGTTAAGTGTCTGTTAGCTTCAACCCAATACAAACTGTGGGTTACCTACCTCCCCTGAGAAACTTTCTGTACTCACAGTCATCAATATATTGGTGAAGCCCAAGCTATGCTATTTCTACCAATCATTTAACAAGCTAACCAAAGAAAATCAGAAAGAAAAATAATTCCTTTTAGTGTTCACTCATGGAGCAGAGGATGGAGTGAGGGACACTCTATGAATCTGAATGTGTTGCTCAGAGGAGTGGCCACTAAAAACTCAAGATGGCTATTTTTCCAAGTATAGTGTTTAGTTAATTGAGACGTGATTCTGTCACCTAGAGAGCTTTCTTTAGTATAATGCATTTAGTCAGCTCAGAAAACAGTGGAGGTAGTTAAACTTTGTCTCTGATGATTTTATGTAGATTTACTCGGTCAATGATTATTGATACTCTACTACGTGGAGACACTGTCCTATGTGTTTAGGGGACACCAGGGGACAGGACACACAGTGGTATCTGATCTTGAGGCACTTGGCTTTTGTCGGTACAAGCAGAGACTGCATGGAGTAAATTGTAGGCAGAATATAGGTGAGACATGCTGTTGTGTTAGAGGAATCCCAAATGCCACACAGTGGCCACCAGAAGGGAGTCATTCCCCGAAGAGGGTGGCATTTATAATAACTAAAGGAGAGAAAGACTGAGCTGGGAAGGTGTCTAGAGGAACTCCCTGTTCAGGGAACAGCGAGTGTGCATCAAGCACTAGCAGGAAGATTCAATCTGTGATTCAGTCTTTCCTTATTGGTTAAGAAATGAGGTAGGCTTCACTTATTCCTCATCTAAATGACCCCTGCAGGAGGCCCAGGTCTCAGCTTGCAGAGCACTGTGCCAGTAACCTCAGAAGGGTGTGGTAAAGAGATCTTGTAGGGAATGATGGATCTATTCTGGGTTTTAGTGTTTATGAGAATGTATTAACACTCATAGAACTAGATAGCCAGAAAGTCCATTTTATTCCCTGTAAACTTAAAAGACAAATATTTTCAAAATCGCTTTTATACCATTTACTTTTGATCTACTTTAGCTCCACAGGTCTGGGTGTTTCTAGATATTGCTAAAGATGAGCTGTTCTGATGCAAATACTGCCCCCACCACAGTGCCTTCAGAACCACTGCTGGACCTTCTAGTGGTTGCTGTCAAAAAGGGAGTTATACTTGTGGGACACAGATTGCTCGTTAATGCCAGGCACTGTTTCCAACACAATAATTCGTCACTTGTTACTCATAAGAACGCCATGAGGTAGATGCTAGTCTATCATCTGAATTCTGCAAAGAATGAGATCATTTTGCCCAGACGTGAGCAGAATGTAGCAGAGCCCATCAGACCAAACCTTCAGGCTAACTGGTTGTGTCAGGTTGTGTCAAAACCAGAGGGTTGGCACTGTGTGGTCTTGAGTCAGTGTGTTGAGAGAGGCCTGTTCTAAACAACAACCACCATTGGAGTCTGTTTGCTGCACCCTGAAGAGTAAGCAAGACGATTGACAAGATAAAGTGAGAAGGAATTTGAATCCTCTTTGGTGGAAAAGAAATCGAACTATGCGGTTTATAGATGGATCCCAGAATGGGAACCCAGTTCTGTGAGTCTACCTGATCTTAAGCAAGGAAATGAGACATCTGAGCAGATATTATCTCTCTTCTTTTCTGGGCTGATGCCACCATGAGATGGTTCTTTTCACTCCACAGAGCTCTTCCCCAGTCGATGCAAAATCTGTGACCCTATGATTGTCCCTCTTCGGGCTCTACTGCCAACTTGACCTGTTTTCATCCTCTCAGCACTCCTCCTTGCCATCTCAGAGTGACAAGGCTGCCAGCCAAAAGGTTTATTTTCCAATCTGCTGTGGCCATTACTGCCCTCTGGTGGCATGCATGTGGCAGTGTCACTGCTTTTTAACTTGGCAGCCATTAAAGAAAATACTCATCACCTAAACACAAGAACTGTTATATTATGATACTAGAATTCTTGTGACCAAGATGGGGTATAAGTGACTGATGGGCAGGTAGCATATACAATGTGCATACCCTGGACAAATGGGTGGTCATTGCCTTGTATGTGGTGGGTCAGTACAGTGTGAGATTTTACCACACCATGTAAAGCACTGAAAAAGTTAAAGCACATGAATATCTGTCTTAGTTAGGGTTTTACTGCTGTGAACAGACACCATGACCAAGGCAAGTCTTATAGGGATGACATCTGATTGGGGCTCGCTAACAGGTTCAAAGGTTCAGTCCTTCATCATCAAGGCAGAAAGAAGCATGGCAACATCCAGGCAGACATGGTGTAGGAGGATCTAAGAATTCTACATCTTCATCTGAAGGCTGCTCGATGGGAGTATAAATAAAATATATAAATATAAATTAATATAATTGTTACAGAAAACAGTATGGGATTCTTTGGAAAAGGGGAAATGGAATTACCATTTGGTCCAGCAGTCTCACTTCTGTGCACACATCCAAAGAAATTGAAATCATCAGGACAATGAGCTAGAGAGAGTGGCTCTCCCATGATCATTTTGGCATGATTCACAATACCCAAGGTATTGTCAGATCCTGTGGGACTGGTGATGATGAAATTATATTAGACAGTTAAAAAGACGAAAATCCTGTTGCTTGTAATAGGAATAAACCTGGAGAATGCTATGTTAGGGCAGATAAGCAGGGTACAGAAGGACACATGACCTCAGTTGGGGCATCTAAGAGTAGAAAGCACAGAAGTGTAACATCCAATTCTGGCTACTAGAAGTACAGAGAAGGTGTGGAGCGAAGGCCGGTGACACGGATCAAAGTTGCAACTGAGAAGAATGAGCTTCAGTCGTCCACTGTAAGGACCTCAGGTGTTAAATATTAAACAATAACATATCTCCTATTATCAAATTGCTGAAGAGGATCTTAAATGTTTGTACCACGTAGAAAATGCTAACTACAGAACACAGTTTTATTTACATAATTGAATCATCCCACAGTGTAAACATATGTTTAAAAAGTCTCAGATCACCTTCCAGGTAAAAATCCAGTTATGAAAAAGGTCTCATCCTCAGGAAGAACTTCCCAGATGTCCTATTTAAAGACACATTACTCTGAGACAAGCCACCTAGACTTTTTTTACCAGCACATACCTCAAGTCATAGCTACCAGTTCATCTGTTACCAACTCTGACTTGCCAGACCTATGTCTTACTGGGGCCCATAGTAGTAGGGATTGCATGAACACCCCTGATCATTGTTGGGGATGACCAGAAGTTTATTAGGAGGCATGCCTCTAGAAACACAAGTTCAAGGTCACCCTGAGCTACTTAGTAAAGCTCTGTCTCAAAATAAAAAGTAAAAAGGGCTTTGCAACAGACAGAAACATTTTTAGGAGACAAGTCTAATGATAACAGTTGAATTCTTACCAGTGTGATGTTGACCAGAGTTCTCAAAAAAGGAGATTCTTGTATAAACTGCATAATCTCTTCAGCTCAAATATCTCACAAACTTTATCATCCAGAAATTGTACAAGAAGAGCACTTCAATTTCAGTAGTGACCAGTAGCTTGTTGGGATTAGGCCCCTTCGCAGATGCTGATCATGAATATTGGACAAACATTTAAATCCAAATACATGATGTTGCTAGAGAGAAACACAAAGCAGAGGAGAGCACACCATTAGGGAGGGGAGTCACTTCACATCTACCCTGGTGAAACAGAAAGCAAGAGACTCCAGCACTAATGCAGAGGGCTTTGGTTGTAATGGTCTAATTTGTAACCAGTCAGCTTATAAACTGGTGTGGGGGGGAGGGTCATCAAGACATGTTTAAGTTTCTCTCAAGAGGATCAGCCAAGGCTTTGTTCAGACCAGTTCCTCTTTTTCCTTCTTGCTGACAGTTGTTGATCAGGGTGGAGCTTGTCATAAGACACTATGGGGAGAAACAGCACAGTGAGGAACCAGACTCCAAACAACAGAAAGTAATTTTAAGCATCTGTATTCTTGTCAAGTGTAATACACCATCATCAATTTGGATCATATTAAACCATGAAGTTGGCCTCAGGGCTACACAGGTGGCTTTGCCAATGAAGTTCTTGCTGTATGAACATGAAGACCTTAGTTGGTGTCTCTGGCACCAAGGTAAAATCCCAGGCACCGCAGTGTGCACTAGTATATCAGGAAGGTGTGGGTTGACCAGAAAGCGGTATGGGAGAATTTTCAGAGGTGATAAGAACAACAAAAACCTACCTCACCTTGTCATTGAGCAAAATCGAAGAATTGTAAAGGTTTTCTTAATTTTACTCTAGGTAAATTTACAAGGATAAAATATAAACATAGAGTGGAACATATACTTCAGTTCCATGACTTAAGTAGACATTGTTCTGGATCTCAAATAGATAATAAGGTTTTAAAAATTATTCTTGGGTTGATAAGATGGCTTAGGCTCAGCCACTAAAGGCATCTGACACCATGCCTGGAAACGTGAGTTCAGTCTCCACCCCACAGAGTGGAATGAGGGAACTGGTACGTGTGTGTGTGTGAGTGTAGTTGACTGTGTGTAAGTGTGTGTATATGGGAGTGTGTGTCTGTGTGAGTGTTTGTATACGTGAGTGTGTGTGAGTGTGTGTGTGTATTGTGATAACTGGAACACACTCTATCAATAAATAAATGCAATTTAAAAAGCACAAAATGTTTATTTTGCTTAGAAAATAAATTGTGTGTGTGTGTGTTTTAGATATCATAACAAAATGACACAGCATGTTTGGCTTAAACAGCAGGAATTTATTTTGATGCAGTCTAGAAGCTGGCAGCAGAGTATTGCATGGGGGTCTGGCTAAGCCCACCTCCTAGCTTGCAGAAGGTCACCTTTTGCTTGTGTCCTTACGAGGTACAGAGAGTGTCTGTCCTAAGAAGAGCTGTACTCCATCCCAGGGTTCCATCAATACTGACCCATCTCCAGCTACTTCCCATAGGCCTTGTCTCTAAATTTCTTCTCACTGGGGTCACATTACACCTGAACTTAAGAGGGGTGTCGGACTTCTCAACCTTCAGCATTATACATTCAAGAAAATTTGGAAATTACAAATAAACAAATAAATAAGTGTTGCCAGAATGCATTCACTACTGTGATTTACTTATAATTCCTTTTGTGTAACTTGTATATGGCTGTACTTATGTCATACATATCATTTTATATTATGATTATTTTTCTTTATTCAGTGCTAGGGATCCAGATCAGAGCTTTCTGCATAATAGGCCCCTCTATTACTAAGCTTTCTGCCCCAGTCATTTAAATTTTAATTTAGATATTTATCCACCTAATTTGGAGAGCATCTCTAGCTTTCTGCTGAGTTATTCAATCTGGCCTTGGGTACACAAGAGTCCCGTTAAACCTTCAACTGTTACAGTTTTCTGCCTTCAGTGGAGCTGGGGTTGTTAGCATGTGCCAGCAAGCCCAGTCTTGATTTACCTAATATTACAGCATGAGGCTTCACTACTCAACATGCTTCATCTGAACTCTGTTTGAATGGACAGCAACAATTCTCCAGGTGACTGCGTCATCCTGTGGCTGAATATTGGATTGTGTTAAATCTATTTAGACATGAAGTATTTACCTGTTGCTTGGATTTTTTTTTTTTTTAGTATAGAATTCCTGAAAATGGAAGTTGTATGCTGTTAAAGCATATTGCCAAATTACTCTCTAAAAGTGCTCCAGTTTGCACAGCCACGAGCAATGGGCTGGAAGTGTGCTTTATGTATTTGCTTTTAAATGGGAGGTAGTTGGTTCCACTAATGTGCTTGCTGGCTTCTTTTCGACAGGTAAACAGAGTGCTGTGAAGCCTGCTTCTGACAGTGCAGAAGCCCTGGGATTCTCTGACCCCAACTTTCCAGCTCTCTTTAGCTGGCGACCTGCACTTCAAACCTCATCTGCTTGATTTTGTGTGGAAGGAGGCTTCCCCTCCATCTCAACCATGAACTTCCTCAGGAGGCGACTGTCTGACAGCAGCTTTGTGGCCAACCTGCCCAATGGCTACATGCCGGACCTGCAACACCAGAGAGCTCCAGTAGCTCCCTAGCATCCCCGGCCACAGAGAGGCGACACCCCTGACCCTCGCTGCCTCCTTCTCTTCTCCAGGATCCAGCCTGTTCAGCTCCTTCTCCAGTGCCATGATACAGACCCCACAGGCTCCTTCGGGGCTGATGGAACCACCAACTCCTGTCACACCCGTGGTTCAGAGACCCAGGATCTTGTTGGTCATCGATGATGCGCACACAGACTGGTAAGCAGCTTCAGGGATAGAATCTGGGTGGGGTTGTCTTCCCTCAGAGAGGAAAGAATAAGAAGCAAATGTTAAAAGGGGCTTATGTATTTTCTGAGTCTAGCTGGGAGCAGGAGGAGTTCATCAAAGACAAGCTGTGTGTCTTGTATTCTAGGGGCCTTATATTGGCAGAGACATCTGCAAATTCCAAGTCTGGCAGTTCTTGGAATAAACAGAGGTCCCAAGTCTGGAAAGTTCCATGAATATGTTATAAATGTCTTAAAGTTTTTGATACAGAAAGCACTTGCTCTCTGTGAGTGTTCTGGAGACAGCAGAGAAATCATACAACCTTTCTGAACAAGCAAAGTTCTTCAGCATGAAATACATTTCACAGTGTTTCCCAAGTTACCCTCTGTGTGTGTGTGTGTGTGTGTGTGTGTGTGTGTGTGTACCCTTATGTATCCCAAGATACACCAGTCATCGGATACTGCCCATTCTTACCCTAACTCATGAGAACAGATTACCCACAATTACCTCACACTTCTCCATTGAGCTTGACCTCTGATAGCCCATTGGGAGGGGTTGAACAGTTTTCTGGCCTCCTCCAGACAGTAAGTTCTGAAACCAGAGGCCTGCAACAGTAGTTATTCAGCAAGTGAATAATCACAGGGGACCAGGTCAAGTACAAGCTGCTAGGCCAGAGCAGGTGAGATGCTCAAGTGTGTCTGCCTCTGGGGAATAAGTCTATACCCCAAGGTTGTGATCCTGAGAGGTGACAAATACTATAAGTCTCAAAAGAAATAACTGAGTTAAGTACATTGGATGCAAATATGGAGACACTGAATCGCTATGACCAGAGAGGAGCTGAACCTGTGCAAAACAGAGTTGTTCTGTGTTGGGAGGCAGACTCGTGTGTAAGTATCTCCAGAACTCCAATAACTGGCACATGTCAGCACCTACTTTATCCCTGGGAAATTAGACAGGTTGGCGGGGGGGGGGGGGGGGGGCAAGCCTTTGCTTTGAAGTCAAAGCTGCTCATTTATTCAAACTGCATTCCTAATGGTCTCAATGCTTGTTGGGATTCTGTAAACCCCACCCCTCAGTTACCTAGCAACAGCCAGGTATACCCTAACCCTCAATTACCTGCCAGTAGCCAGGTATGCTCTGCCCCAGTGACCTGACACTAGAAAAGGGGCTGCTTGACCCCTCCTCTCTCTCTTGCTCTTGGCTCTCTTGCCCCTCTTGCTCTCCCACCCCTACCCCTCCTCTTCCCCTTTCCTTCCCCCTCCTCTCTCCAGGTGCTCATGGCCGCCTCTACTCTTCTACTTCTCTACTCCTCTTCTCCCTCTCTCTCTGCCTCTACTACCCTCTTAACTCTTCTATGACTTGAATAAACTCTATTCTGTACCATACCCTCACGTGGCTGGTCCCTCAGGAAGAAGAGATTCCTAACATGGGCCCCTCAGAGGCATCCCCTTTTCTCCCAGGCCTTGCCGCACCTCCATGGGCCATATGTCTTCCACTCTCTTCATCTTTCCCCTAACAATGTTAACATGTGTTCAGCTGATTTTGGTGGCAGGCCTTATGAGAAGTGATCTCTTTATTGTCCATTGCTTTATGCCATGAGTTTGAATTCAATCTCAGTTACATAGTCACTATGAAAGTCATGGAGAAGCTACAAAGGGGCATTGACGCCTGCACGCGTACTGTGGCAGAGAACTGTGGACGTTTCTCTGTGTCACTGATGACACAACACAATCATAATGACAGCAGAACCTTCCAGGCATTCTTGACTTGAGTCTTCATCCCCAGGACTGTGCAGAAAGGGCAGGGTTCGTCCCATTGTTTCCGGATTCCTGTTGCCATTCCTTCTGCTTAGCCCCTGCTAAGCTGATCTTACAGCTCTGTGTCTGCCCACAGTGCCTGTGGTACCATGACAAGGCACAGTGAACAGGGCTGAGATCCAGCTAGTGGCCCCAGTGAAGTAGCATCTACATTTTTTACTTTGGCCATCAAGCTTCATAGTCCATACAAGTACGTTAATTAAATCCCTATAAATCTTATATAAGTATTTTAATTAAATCTGTATAAATCTTAGGTGCTGCTCCCTTGTGAGGGTTTGGGAGGGGAGATAATTTTGACTTGAGCAGTCAGTCTCTCAGTGTGTTGAAACATCTATCACTTGCTCACACTTTAATTGGGTTTTAAGAACAAGTGTTTGGTTTCTAGTATTCTTTCTGCCCTTTGGTGTGGAAAAAGAAACTGAGGCTCATGTTCTTACCTGAGAGTTGGCTCCATATTCACTGAATGTTTGTGACTGAGAGACTTCCTTCCACAGGTTCATTGGCTTCTCCTTTGAACTCTGTTCTTAAATCTTTATGACCTCTCTAACCTCTCAGCTCAGTGACATTTCCAGCTGTCTCCAAATTAATGTTCCCTGGGTGCCTTAGAATTGATCTTGCTGGTTGTGGTGGGGTACAGCTATAATCCTTGCATTTAGGAGGCTGAGTTTGAGAGGACTGTAAGTTCAAAGCCAGCCTTTGCTACATAGGAAGACTGTTTCCAGAACAAACAGCTTGCAGACACCAGAAGATTCTCAGTCCTACCTCTCCAAGCCTCCAAATATGCCTGGCCACAACTACTGAACTTAGCCAGCAGGTGGCAGGCGAGCCCCGTGGTCCAGTGCATCCTGGCAGAGCCAGCTGTCCCCAGGTGGCTCTTCTTCCCTGCTCCTCCTCCTTTGTGAGAAGTTCTTGAGAGGAAGATGTGAAAAGAGAAGAAGGCTGCTCCCACAGCCTTTTCCTTCCCCCTTTGAGATGATAATGAAGGGGTTTAGAGTGTCTGGGCTAAGAGTGACCCTACCTCCCAGCCCCAGGGGCACAATGCTCTCTGCTTCCTGACCCATCTCAGACTCAGCCCTGAGAACTACTGTCTTTGTTTATTGGTCCAGGACCAATCTATCCCACAAGGTTTTCTTGCAAACAGTGTGTTGGTAACACACGTCTCTTCTCAGAGTCCAGCTGGTGGGCATTCAAACCTGTGGGTCCAACCAATTCTACCTGAGTACTGGTCAGACTTCTGGGAAAGGGACCTTATTTTTTCCCTTAATTTTCATCCCAACTAGTCCCAAGTGGCTCCACCCTTGGAGAAAATGACACACCCCCTCACAGCAACCAGTCTCCTTAGGAAAGGGTGGGATCTTGTGGGCAACACCTCTTCTCTCTCTGACACAGTGTGGACAGGTCTATGTGCTCATGGTTACAGTGACAATGTCATATCACTTCATGACAACCTTCCCTGCCCTGACACTCTTAAAACCTGTGTGCCTTGACATGAGGATTAATAAGATGTCCCATTTCCTGATTTATGTTTCTCAATCATTTATTCTCAGCTCTTGAACCAGACATTAATCTTTCTGTTAACCAACATCCTCTGAGGAGAGGGGATAAAAACTGTGCCAGGCTGAGAACAGCCCATGAGTGCAAACATAAATATTTAGGAGGCAGTTTGACAGCCGGTCTTTTGGGAGAAACAATACTGGGGTGTTCTCCTCAGTTATGGCAGTTATACTTATAAAAGCCTGAGGCTGGAGAGAACTCAGATGTCCTTCAACAGAGGAATGGATACAGAAATTGTGGTACCTTTACAGAATGGATTACTACTCAGCTATTAAGGCAATGACTTTATGAACCTTACAATTCTAAGGAAAGAAGGAGTGGGACAGAGCTTTAGGTGATAAGCCAAGAAAATTACTGCCCAAGTATTCATGTTTAATTGCACGATAAATAAGAATAGGTAGAGGTTCAATTCAGGAGATGTGGTAGTTTTGACTAAAACATCAGTGTATGGTGGTAAGTGTTCAGTATATATCATCAAGGAGTTGGTATTTATGATATTCTTTTGCAATGCACGGAGCTCAGTGCCACCTAGCATTTTAATCTTCATCTACCATATATGCATAATGAAAGGGTCTGCAACAGTCGTCACCCCAAGAAGAAGCAATCCCTTTTCTCCTCCTTTTCTCATCTGACAGGGTGTTTAAATGTGGAGAAAATGTGGAAGACTTCATAAATCACTGGCTTTGGTCCTGTAAGTTGTACAAGATCTTGTGACTTGCAAGATGCCAATGTATTGATTCTGTACCTTTGATGGCAGCCAAGTTAGGACCAGCTAAAAGATAGCTTTCTTGAAATATCAATTATTTTTACTTCCACATATATTTAAAAAGAGATTTTTCTTTTAGTTATGTGTGTGTAGGCTTATGAACTTGAGTTCCTGCAGAGACCAGAGGAATGGAGTTCCCTAAATCTTGGGTTACAAGCTATTGTGAGGCCGCACACTTGGGTGTTGGAACTGAGCTCAGGCCTCTGCAAGAGCAGGACACACTCTTAACCACTGGACCTTATCTCCAGTCCCTGTACCTTAGCATCTTCATGGTAAAATTTCAATGAGTAAAGTCTTGGCACTTCCCCAGGACAGAACTCTCCATAGTTTCCCCATCTACCATTTACCTCTAGTCCTCAGGACAAAATGCTAGCAAAAGTAACACAAGAAAAATAATGAGACCAGGAGGTTGTTCTGTGTGACAGTGACAGCTGTTGCATTATAGAGACTGGACTCTGTAGTTCTGACTCATGGGGGTCAGACCCATGGCTCCCATGGTTTTTGCCCTTTTCTCAAGGTTCATCCTTCTGGCTACCCCTGTACCTCACCCTACCATTTTCTGTTGTGAATCCCCATGTCTGCTTGCATCCACTGTCTTGTATTAGTCACCCAACCATTTCTGTTGTTTGTACCAAAACCTTGATGGATTCAGGAGGAAAGATTGCCTCATACAACAGCAAGTGAACAGTGCAGAACACGGATCTGTTACACATGGTACATTCCTTCATCACTCCAAAAATATCACACCCAAAGAGGTTGGTAGTATTAGCATTTGAAAATTATATTTATATTTGAAAAGAACCCAGATATACTGTTCTTAGAAGGACTAAAAAAAGTGAACTAGCTCTTTGTAAAACAAATTATTCTAGAAAAAAGCTTTTTACTGTAAGGTTTAGAGCTTACAAGTATTTCACATTTAACATGTATAGCCTGCAACTGACCAAGCTGTGGATGGAGCCAGGTTTCTATCTTCCAACAGCTCAGAATTTTACTGGCTTTGCTTGTCTCCAAGGGTAGACCTATTCTGTTTTCTACATATAGGAAGATTTTTAGATGATTGGAAGATTTTATTTTTCGATATTTCTTTAAAAGAACTAAATGATTAAAGATGAATTATAATATAAGGAGATAGATTAATGGTACCAGGATGAGATCTTAGATCAGCATTCTCAGAATTAATGTAAAAAATCAAGTTTGGCATCACACTAGTAACTCTCGCTCTTGAAAGGCAGGATGAGCGGTAGAGACAGGAAAAGATCAAGAAACTAGCCTTTGCACACCAGAAGAAAACAAAGAGACCTGGGTGTAACAAGGTAGAAGGAGAAGATGAACCAGCATCTGAGTTATCCTGTGAACTCCATGTGTCGTCCATAACATGCACATAGTAATGTGTGCTCACACAGTTTCACATAATTAAAAAGAGTCAAATTGCTAAGCATGGAAAACAATGTTGTTGAGAACACACATGGTCCGGATTCTGAGGAATTTGTGCTTCTTTAGCAGTTTTAGAGATAAAGAAACACAGAGCTTTGGAGACTATTAAATATGGACAGTGAGGAAAAACTTTTCAATTCCATCTACCCCCATGCCTGTTTCACTTGGACAGGTGGTTACAATCTGTTTTCCCTCTGAGCCCTCGTAAAATGAATGATAGCAAAAAATCTCAGAGTGTATGTTTCATTTGTTAAATAGCAGAGTCAAGGCACGGCAATGCCTTGCTTCAGTCTAGGGCTAAGGGAGATTCTGAGATGGAGCCTTGGGGAATCTTTTTGCTAGCCTATGTGTTTTGTGGAGAATTTCTGCTGACCCTGCAAAAAAATTTCCATGTAACCAGGAAAATAAGTTTCTTAGTTCTTGCAGTCTCCCTCAGAGGAGGTAGATGACAGTGGTTCATGCTCTGTCACTATGGAGTATGGAAGCTTCAGAAGATCATGTCACACTCAAGGTCTAATAAATTTTCCTCCAGGTCTCAGCCAGAAGCAGCTCCAGCAAGGCAAATGGGGGAGGGCCCCAGCCTGTGGGACAGAAGATGAAAACACTTTAACAGGGACACAATCCTACTGTTGGCTGAACATTCTAATAAGGATTCATGGATTCCTCAATTTCTTCCATCCAATTAAATAAAATGATAGGTGTGTGGCCGGGATATCAGCAAGTAGATATTGCATCTTAGTCCGTTTTCTGATGCTGTGGAGACGTAACAACTAAGGAAACATATACAAGTAGAGTTATTGGTGATAGAATTCCAGAGGATTAGAGTCCAGGGCCCTCATGGTGGGGAGCATGAAAACAGGAAATCAGGCAGAGATGGTGCTGGAGCAGTAGCTGAGGGGTTAAATCTTATTCACTATTTGGAGGCAGCCAGAGGTAACTAGGAATGGCATGTTCTTTCAGAATCAAAAAAGAACATGTCCAGGAGTAATCCTTCCTCAATCTAGGCCATACTTCCTTATCCTTCCCATATAGTCCCACTGATAGGTAATTGAGAATTCAAACATGAGAGGTTACAGAAGCAAGTTTCATTCCATCTACCACAACCAGAATTATGGAAACAATGTTGATAATCCCTGATCAGGAGGGTTTAGATTCATAGCATGCAGACTCCCTTGCAGTCTTGGCCTAAAACTCATCACTTCTCTATGCTTTGCAAATTTACCTACAAAATAATGTCATCATGGTGAGTAATTAGCCTTGTCACCTGGACACAACCCAGAATCACCAGAAAAGAGCAGCATATTAGTAAGGGACTGACTACATTGGTTTTGCCTGTAAGCCTGACTTACAGGAATTGTTTTAATTAAATCAATTGTGTAGGAAGATTCATCCCACTGAGGGTCAAAACATTCTCTACACTCAGGGTAATGAACTGTACGTGGAGAAGTTGAACTGAGCACAAACAATCAGAGAAGCCACTGAGCCTACACACATTCATTTATCTGTTCATGGTTGTGGATGAGGCCTCACCAAATGTCTCAAGGCCTTGCTACTGAGACTTTACCACAATGATACACTTCAAGCTAGAATTGTTAGTTAAAACAAACCCCTCATCTCTTATGTGACTATTCTCCAGGTATCTTAGCACAGCAACAAAGAAGGCACTAGGACAGACATCCAATTCACTGTTCTCTTAAAAATGAAGTGCTGGGCAGATCCAGGTTCTTTGTATTAGGTGTGCTTTAATTAGAATTAATCTGGAGTTTGATCCCTAGATGTACTTTTTTGTGTTGAAACTATTCAAATTTTTCCTTTACACTTTTTAAATTCCCTGATTCTTTGGCAGCGGGACCCAACAAACAGGCTATTTTGCCCATATGTCTTTGCCTTCCATCCTAAAACACACATATACTTGAGTCTGTGTAGGATGCTCTCCATAGGGTTATCTATTATTTCAACGTAGCTCAGTTGCCAGAGGAACATCTGTCATGAGTGAAAATGGGCATTTCCTCCACATCTGCAGAGAGAACCAGAGGTGCAATGTCAATGCAGCACTGGAACCATCACTTCCTCATGGCATCTCTGTTCTGCTATTTGACATTTAGGCACCTTGAGCATCTTAGGCACACCATGGACCCCAATAAAATCAAAAAGGGACCTTGTGTTTCCCTGATGATCAAGTTTCCCTAGCAGCATCTCACACTAGGAACACAGAATCATTGTTCAAATCACATGGAAAATTTCTACACACCAGGCACATGTTAACCATCTCTATAGCCATGTGACCTTCACATTTTCTCAGCTGCCCTGAGTGGTGCTTATTCCCCTGCCTCAGATTGTAGAACAAGACGCCTGAAGACACTTACACATTGTATAAGGTGACACAACTTGTGAGTAAATGACCAGACCCATCAGCACATTATCTACACCCCTAAGTATCATGCCCTCTGTCAGTTATGCTCTGGATCAACCCCTGTAATATGTAGTCCCTTCCTGTCCAATATTTGAGAGAACTCCGAATTGGGGAAGCCCCTCACTCAAGTACCGAGAGAACTCAAACCCAAGAAACCACAGAGAGCCAGTCTTCCTGCAATCAGGCAAGAGGTGTATTTAGGAAATCAGAGATCTGAGGATGACTCCTATCTCACACAGGAGATAGAGAAGTCAACCCCAAATTAAATTAGGGGGCCATATTTATAGGTAAATTACATAGGATTACATAGTTAGATAACAACAAGCACATAGCAATTTCATTGGTTTATTCAAATTGGCATTCTATGTCTGCTTTTGGATATGATTCAACTCCAGACCACCCTGTTTTCAGGCACACTGACCTTCTTACTAGTTTTTCTCCAGACTACAAAGCCAGACTTTTCAACACGAGATGTTTAGTGGTATCTGTGATCTGGCCCCTTCTTGAAACGTCTTATGTTACTCTTAGGCTCCTCTAAGGGTAGGGTCAGTGGGGCTTAGCTTAAAATTTTAACTCTTTCATTCCCCACTTCTTCTAGTGGCTGGTTCTAATCTTAGAACTTGGTACCCTGCTCCTAGGCTCCCTCAAGATCCTTCAATGCACCATATTTCAATCGAAGTATTCAGACCTGTACCTCACCAATGCTTTTTCTGACAAAGGCTACTAACTTATTTATGATGCAGGGTCCAAATGTCAAGAGTAGCAATAGAAAAATTATAGGCCCTGGTAGCATAGAAATCAAAGTGGTGAGCCAAGATATGTGAGAGAACCAGCTTTCAAACCACCCTTGGTTAGCTTCCCCAACTCTCTTCCTGGTAGCCAGTCTCTCACGCAGCTTAGACATGGAGTCCTTGATGACACCAGAGTGATCAAAATAAAAACAACACTCTTCTCTTAGAACAGCACACAACCCTCCCTCTTTAAGACATACATATTTCAGTCCCCTGTGATTTTGTAAGATTACTTCAGATAAAGAAGTGACTCTTCTTGCTTGTTAAAAGATTGCTCTAAGCCTGCTAAGTCCTTACTCATTGCATTTCTCAAGCCTGAAAAGTAGCGCTGAGAGGTGACCATTGCTGCAGTGCCTGTCCCAATTCATGCCAGCCTGACACGCAGCAGTACTGCTCAAGTCAGAGTAACTGGATCTCTTTTAACTGTAGTCCGTCTTAGGTCTTCTGCATTGGTTACATCCCCCTCTGGGTGATAATAAACTGGGGGTACCAGTTGAAAGCAAAAATCTTGGGTGGGGTCAAATACTGAGGTGGAGACACAAGTAGTTAGTACAGTACTACAGGCCCAGTGAGCATCAGTTTGAGGGGCCAGATAAGTGCTGACATATGAATTGACAATCAATGTGGAGCTACAAAGGAAGTATAGGTGCTAGGAATGTTCCCTATACATAGGCCAGCCCCAGATAGCTCTGTGAGTTTTAACTTGTGGCTTGATCCCAATGAACAAAACTGGTGTGACTCTTTATAGGTGACAGTTCTATTGGATGCTATCCTTTCATAATAGAGGGGCCTGAACCCCAGACAGATCAACATGATTTAGTAATATTGGGGTTTGTCTGATTCAACACCTGAAAAACCCCCTGTACAAGATTGAGATGTCTTTGTTGGTTGTCTCTGGTTGAAGTACTATGGTGGCAGTCTTGACACTCAGGGCCGTTATAGTGGTGCACTTGGATTTCTAGATGGGACTTGAGGCTGGGGTGGTGCTGGGATAGGTTTAGGGTTTGTTTCTGGTAAAATTTTATTGGGCCCCACCTAGAAACTGCCAGTGTTCTCTATTTTGAGTTTCAACTTCAGGATTAGGCCTGGGTCATTTCCTGACACATAAACTATAAGTCCCTAACTCAACCCCTTAACCTTATTTCTGGCCTGTTTGTGTTTTTCAGTAAAGGTAATGTTTAAAGGATTGCAAAAGGGGGTTTTGCTGCAGGGGCCACTTCTAACCTTCTATACTCTAGAATTTAGGGAGGCACAGGTAGGTCTATCAGTATGGTTTTTTTTTTCACTATGATGAGATCCCGGGAGGAGGTGGGACACCATGAGCTTCTATTGTAGTTTCACATCCCCATGATTTACAAAAATAGAATTTTGGCCCTCCACACTTAACTTCTTCAGGGCATGTCCTACCATCTCTCGGGCATACATATATGTCTGCTGACCTGATTGCACAACAGGTGAGGGGCTTAGCACACCCTAGGGCCCCCCCCAATTTTTCCAAATACCGGTACATTTTTTGCACTATATTCAGGAATGTCCCAAGTATCTAACCCTGCCACCAGGTGGTATACATCTGGGGTGAGGTAAGGCCACCAAGTCCAAGGTTGGGCCTTTTTTTCTTACCACAGGATATCTCCAGTTTATAATATCACCTGCCACGTCAGCTCCTTGTGTGCATGGGGATTAAGAGTAATTGCAACAAAGGTGAAGTTTACGAGGATTAGCAGTCTTTTCCAGCTTCCATTCATTTTTAATAATGTCTGCAGCTTTCTTTATATGGTAGGCATGGGCCCAAGCAGCAATCCTGTCTACCTTGACAGGGGTAGGGGTGGTCAACAGTACCAGATAGGCCCATTCCAGCAAGGTTCTAAATTCCCAGTCCGGTGCCAATGAATCAGGACTACATCTCCCACCTGGGACTGGTGAGGTATTTTTGAGCTTCCCGTTTAATAGGCACCCTTCAATCGGAACCAGACCTCACATTGGGCTGTTTCTAGTGCCATTAAAAGAGCAAATAGGGTTTTAAAAAGAACCACAAAATTGGGGGCCCCTCATAATTTGAGGAGGGGCGGAGAACTCCCATACATAATCGCATAAGCTGTTAAGCCAAATGTGCCAGGGGTTTTCCATACATGGAACAGGGCAGAGAGAAGGAGGATAGTCCAGTCTCTCCCACGGGTCTCTGAGCCCAATTTTCACAAGGTCTCTTTTACAGTTCTATTCATCCTCTCTACCTGTCCTGAACACTGGGGTCTATATGCACAATGTAATTTCCAATCAATCTCCAGCAGTGTGGCCAGTCCCTGACATACCTGGGAAATAAATGAGGGTCCAATGTCAGACCCAATTACCTTGGGTTTCCCAAATCTTGGAAAAGTTTCTTTGAGAATCTTCTTAGCTACCAGAGTGGCAGTCTCTGCTTTGCTGGGATAGGCTTCTACTAATCCTGAAAAGGTTTGTACAAAAACTAAGAGATATTTGTAACCTTATCTTGCAGGCTTGACTTCAGTGAAATCTCCTTCCCAATGGTCACCTGGCCGGCACCCTCTGAGCCTTTTTCCAGAGGGGAATTTTGAATGTCCAGTATTAATCATAGCACAGGGCACACAGGCTTTTACAACCCTATCAACAGTCTCTGAAATTTTGGGGACATAATAATTTGAGGCTTTGATTAGACTCCCAAGATGCTTAATTCCTAAAAGAGTCAGACAGTGTAGGTGGTCTTCACAGTCACCCCCGTTTTCCTGGGGAAGGGCCAGTTTGCCTTCTGGCTTGTATCTCTTCTTGTCCTTTGACGGGGGAAGGGAGGGATTTCTAGTATGTCCATGTGTTGATGATCTTCTTCCATATATTCAGTGTCTCCTTTCAGGGCTGCCAAGTGGTCCAGGGAGATTCCTGCCATAATCATAGCCCCTTGGGCTGCCTCCTTGGCTACAGAATCTGCCATCCTATTGCCTTTTCCAATTCTGTCTTGTCTCTTTGGTGACCTGGGCAGTGGACAATAGCCATGTTCTTCGGCAGGTAGACAGCTTCTAGCAAACTGAGTATCTCCTCTTCATTTTTAATGTCCTTTCCAGGCCTGTATATAACCCCATGAAATGTGCTGTGGCAAATGTATACCTGCTGTCCACATAGATGTTTACAGCTTTGCCCTTGGCCATCTGTAGTGCTTGAATGAGAGCTATCAGTTCAGCTTTTTGTGCTGAAGTCCTTCCGGCAGATGACTGGCCCATATGATGTTAGTTCTCTCCACTACCACTGCCCCTGCCACCCCCTTACCTTCAACCACGAAGCTGCTGGAATCTGTGTACCAATTTGGACCTTCTGGCCATGGCTTGTCTTTCAGGTCCCTTCTTTTACCCATTTCTTCTGATAGGATCTCTTCACATCGATGTGTCTGGTCTGAATCTTCAGTCTCCAGTAGCAGAGTGGCAAGGTTTAGGATGGCTGGAGGGGCAAAAGCTTTCCTGTCAATTCATACCAGGTTCTGGTAAAGAGTCATGTGGGTGTTTGTCATCCATCAATCAAGGGGCTGCCACACAATACTCTCAAGGGAGTGCAGAACCACTATAGTCACATGTGAGACTATATTATTATTATAGGCATGTGAGACAGCATAGACAGAGGCATGGCCGTCTGGGAGAGCCCAGAGTGGACATAACCAAACTGAGCTGTGTCCTGTGAGGAGAGAGAAGAGTGGAGGGGACAGAAGAAAAGCCATTGGCAGCAGTCAGGAGCCCAAAGAAACAAAGAGGAGTAACCAAAATGGTTGGATTATATAAGGAATAGTATCACAGTCAACGGGGCTGAGAGTTCAGAATTGGGAGTGAAAGAACAGGAACAGGGCAGAGTGTAAGGAGAACCTGGTGACTAGTGTTTGCTTTGACATGTTAAATAGGCACTGGGGCTAAGAAATAATTGGCTGGAGTTTGTCCTGTAAGCAGTGGGTCCAGGTCAGTTCCTGGAAGCTTACCAGATTTTACTTTTTTAAGCTTTAAGGGAGAGATAAAAGTTTTAGATATTTTAGTATTACCACCATTTGTAATCTGTACTGAAATCTATATTGTAGATGAGGTGTTATGACTTAAAGTCACAGAAAAGAGCTTGGGAAACCAAAACTGATTTAGAGTTAAAAGCATTAACTCTCTTTACAGGGGAGTGAATGTTCAATTAAATGAATGTTTCTCAGCACAGGGAGAAAAAATGTTTAAGTTTGTACTTAGAAGACAACCTTAGGAAATTTAAAATCTTGAGCTTGTTACTATGACAATACTACTCAGTCCTGTCAAATGAATGAATAAAAGAAAAAAGAAGAAATAAAACATGACTTTTGTTAAAGCTACAGTCAGTCTATTGTCAGAGATCTGAGAAAGATAAATTATAGCTAGAAGTATTATTTAAATGGTTTATGTACCAATTAAAATGACAGGGATATTCCTGTAACCTGAAATAGGTTATTTAAGCTCCAGTAATCTTCCTTGGTTCACTGGGGACAGTGTTTAGTCAGAGCAAGAAGACTGAGGGAGATCAAGGGGGTACAAATTGGGAAGTAAAAAGTCAAAGTATCATTATTTGTGAATGATAAGGTAGTATATATTAGTGAACCCAAATGATTCACCAGGTTGCTACTACAACTGATAAACACTTTCAGCAAAGTAGTTTGATAGAGGATTAAGAAAAAAAAATTAGACAGAGATTGGAGTGTAAGGACCCATGTTTAACTTAGCTGACTATCAACATAATCAACCCTAGTTTGCTAACTGTGGCCAATGAATCTACTGCTTACTGTGCATTTGTTGAAAGTTAATAAATTATAATATTGAGAGATGAACATGTCTATTTATATCTGGCATTGTATAATCACAATAGTGCCCTCCATTACTAGGGTGCATTTTAGAAGAGGCTCTGCACCCATGAGCTCACCACAGCATCTCCTGCTTAACTCATCTACTAGACTAGACCTTTGTGTCTTTCATGCCAAGTGCTCTGGACCATTTCACAGTTCAGATGTTCTTGGATTTTAGTATATTTATGTGTATTGCATATTTACAGATCTCAGAAATGGGACTCAAATTTAAACACAAAATCCATTTGCATTCTATATACTCATGATATAGACTTGGGTTACTGTACTATATTTTTCATAATTTTGTACATTAAACACATATTCACCGTGTGGAATTTTCAACTGTAGCATCATCAAAGTACTCTAAAAGTTTTGAACTTTAGGGTTAGGGCTTTCAGATTGGGAAGCTATAGCTGGAATGGTACTTCCCTACTTTGTCCCTTCAGTCCGACACATTCCTCTGCAAACGAAGCTTTTATTACAGCCCTTTTATTTTAAATAAGCCAAGAAGGGGTGAATTCTGTCCCTTGCCTCATACAATTCCTGATGTAATGTCTAGTTTCAGAAACGGTGCCCAGGGCATTGAGTCCTTCACAAATATTGGTGGAATAAAGAAACTTTGCTCATATCCTATTTCATGTGGCACTTACAGAAGCCACACAAGCTGCATTAGTACCTTGTGAGGGAAGAAGCAGAGGCTCAGAGGTAGATGGTTAGCTCTGACTTCTGGGTGACAACAGCTCTCTACTCACATGAGCTCTGTCCTTGTTCAGCCTCTGCAGAAAAGATGCATGAGTTTGGCTCTGAGTTGACCCTAAAGGTCACATACACTGGTAGCTTGCTCAGGGTGCTTCATGATATTGGAAGCTGATGGAATCATAAAAGTTGTGACCTAGTGGAAAGAGTTTAGGGCACTGGGGCATGCCATAAAAGGGCATTAAGGTTTTGGTTCCTTCTCATCTCTTGCTCTCTTTGGTTTCTCAAGAACCCTGAGGTGACAGTATCTTCTGTGTCACCAGTCCACAAAGATATGCTTAATACCACCATGCCCAACACTTCTGGGTCAAACAATCACAGACTGAAACATCTGGAACCTCCAGCCAAAAATGAGTCTTGCCTCCTTTTAAATGCACTAAACTCAGTCATCTTGTCACAGTGACAGAAACAACTAACCCAGATCTTGGATTCCTTGTTCCTTCAGTAAGGAGTTAAAGATTCCCAGGGCTTCATCTGGCATTGCTTCAGAACCCAGGCCCAGATTCAAGCACTGCCAGACTCTAGAAATCCGATGTTGAGGCAGGCAATCCCATGCCACCAAGTGAGTCTGTGTTTCCACAACTTAGTTTCTCCCTCTGTAAAATGGGTTATGACAATAATCACCAGCATTTAATTTAAAGATTACTTTGGTCTAGACATGGCTGAGGCATTAGCACATGCCATCTCATGTGTTTCTCATTGGACTCTGTGATAATTTGTTAGAATAGAGTGTTCCAGAGAATGTGCTGCCCATGGTCACACATGCCTTTGTTTTGGCTGAAGAGGGAGATCTATCTACCCAGGCAGGCGGTTTTAGAGGCTGGGTTCTAACTGCAAACCTCCACTGCCCCCTTGATTTCTTTGGACCATCTTATGGGGTTGTAGGAATAGATAAGATCACATTTTATAGAAAGAGCTTGGCCCAGGTATCCAGCAGTCAGTGGCAATGACCTTTTCCCTGTACCCTGTCAGATTCTTGGATTCTTCCTATGTTTTGTTTCAAATTGTTGTTGAACTGTCATCTTACATTCCACTTAAACTGGGGAACTTAACACCTCTTTAATAATGGAGCACTCTCTTTTTTGTTAAAGGGGGGCAATCAGGGCAGAGATGCTCCACACAGTCTCTGGAGTCAGACTGGCCAAGCTTCATCTCTGGCTGATGGACACCTTGATTCCATTTCACAACTCAATGGTTTTTTTTTTCAACCTTCTAATCTATAAAACTGGGATTTAATAGCACACACCTTCTGTGGTTGTTGAAGGGAAAAAAATGTGGTAATATATGTTAAATGCTTGGAATCTCACCTAGCCCATAGGAAATGCTATAAAAGTGTTTTTTAAATAAATAAAAATTCATGAATTTTCTATGTGCCTTTCAAGCTGGCTTAAAGTATAAGGGATTTTCTTGGCCCAAGTCTGGGGAAAAGTGTGGACCCAGTATTGAGTAACATCGCCAGGTCATTCACTATTGGCTGTTATTTTCTGTGCTTTGGCTCCATTTTTGGCAGGTCATTCATTCAGGGAGACACAGAGCCATCGGCATTGACCCTACCAGCTCAGCAGCTCTGGACATTTCTGCAGTTCAGTGAGTCCTGCAGAAATCATGTTACTGTGTCTGTTATCCAAAATCTCTGGAGAAAGTCCTGTTGTCTGACCTTTAATCTAAAGCTTATAGTCCAATAGACTAAGGCTGGTCATGTATTGTCAACTGCACACACTGCCCAGACAGTGAGGTTGAGAGGGGGTCACTGTGGTGGGAAATCATTTAGGTACTGTTCCTCAGAACAGATGAATGATGATGACAATCAGTGGCTTACTCGCTACCATCCTGCACTTTTGGAATATGAGATCTCCATGGAAACAGAAGCAACAGAAATGTCTTTCAAAGACTAATGCATATGACCACAGAGCACTCCCACAATATGCCAAGTTTGAGCTGGAGAACCAGTATTGGGATTCAGTGTGAGTGTAGAGTCCTGAGAAACAGGTGAGCCTATGGTGTTCTTAATGTCAGTCTAAGAATTGAGAAACCATTGGTATAAATCCTAGAATGTGAAACCTTGACAACGAGAGGCTTTAATGAAAGAATACAGGAGAACATGGATGCCTCCGGTCCAGAAGACACCCTTACCTATGCCTCATGTGCTCTTAGATTGAACTCTGTGATGATAGAGTGCCTGCCCATATTTGTGAGATCCCATCTTCTATACTCTGTCTACCGGCAAGATCCCTGCTGACACACCCAGAGATGATGCTTAACCCATCTGGCTATAGGTTCTGCTCACATGTGCAATGAACTATAGCCCCGGTGCAAAATGCCTGTTGGCATTTTCCATTATGACACCTAAGTATGAGATACCACAGGTCAAGAGAACAGCTCAACCTTCCAATTTGGGAGAGCACAGTGAGGGCTTGCCATGGTCTCACATGGATAAAGATACCAGTGCCTTCTACCTGCAGGTCACTTTGTAAATCAAGCTGTGGCTTCCTGGTGACTGCATACTTTCTAGACAGTCTGAATATGAAGACTTTATCAAGCTTACTAGAGTATGCTGCCTCCAGGAGACTCTGAGACCTTTCTTGTTGCACAGGTTTGTGTGTTTGAATGCTCTATTCCCAGATAATAATGCTCTTTTGGAAGGTTGTGAAAACTTTAAGTCTTACAATCCTGTCCAACTGGTGGGCCTTATGTCGCTATGGATAACTATAGTTGTGGTCCAATATAAAATTATAAACCTACTTATAGCACTGGCCTGGCTGGGTGTTATTGTTGGGTTTTTTTATTTTGTGAACTTGATATAAGCTAGAGAGCTATCTGCAAATTTGAAACTATTAGGTTTCAAACTGGAACAAAAGTCTGATGTACCTACCTATCATATCAAACCTGTCTGCCAGGTTTCCCAAAATTCCTTAGTCCCGACCTCTTCCAGGGCCCTCCTGTCTGGTATACTTGTCCCTTACCCTAAACTACAGCCAAGATTTTTGCTATATAATCTAACCATTGTGGTCAGCCATTCTTTTTGTACCTTTTGGCCTTCTTGCTCATGCACCCTGTTCTCTTCTCTCTTCTCTATCTCCTCCCACCCCCTCATATGTCTCAGTGTCATGGCCACTCTAAACTCTCCCAGATGTCCCTGTATCTGACTGTGCCCTCCCACATATTTATAATAAATCTTCCCCAACATACATAGGAGCAAAAATGTCCTTTCTTTTCTTATTCTCTTTTTTCATTTAGGAACCATTACTGAGGAGATGCCCACATAAGATTGCCCCATATCAAGCCTTATAGGCATTTTTCTAATAGCTAATTGATGTGGGAGGACCCATATCACTGTGGGTTGTGCCATATGTTATCAACTTCTCTAGGCTCTGCCCACAGTTACTTAGAAGCAGCTTGCATCTCCCACAACCCTTACCACGTATGAGCCAGGAGCCAGATGTATACGGAGGACACTGGAACCTCTCCTTACCTCTACACACATAACACAGCATCTACTCTCTCCCCACATCCTCTCTTCCCATGTGTCCTCAGCCAGCCTTGTCCCCTCTTTCTCTCCTCCATTCCCCTCTCTCATTTTGTCCTTCTCTGCCTCTCTACCTCAATCTTCATGTCCCCTTTTCTTCCTGCCAATAAATCTTCTTTATATTAGGTCTGTCATATGGCTTGTTTGTTCAGGAGAACATGTCTCGGCATGGGCCCACTCAGATGTTCCCACGCGCCCTAGTGTACTATTGTATTTCATAAAACACACAGGCATTCACAAACACGGACACCTAATTAGTATAACGAAACAGAGGAAGGCATAAGGAGCAAGCCAGTAAGCATCATTGTTGCATGGCTGCTGCTAAGATTCTACTTCTAGATTACTGCCTTGAGTTCCCTGGATAAGAGACTGACTACAAGCTATAAGGTGAAAAAAATCCTTTCATCCCAAGGTTGCTTCTGTTCATGGTATTTTATTCTATCATTAGAAACCCCAAATAAAACAAACATTATGAAATATTTGTATGCGTGGTTTGTTTACTCATTGTTTATAGCTCAGTGATATGGCTCTTTCCTGTGAATTTTGTAAATGGCAAAGTTGTATCCTGATATCAAAAGTTTTGCCATGCCTACTAGGAGGTGGGACCTCAATGAAGAAAGTGGGTCACTAGGTATCAGCCTTGAGATTTTTTAGCTTTACTTCCTACATTTTCTATTTACAAATGTGGACATGATGCCACTAACCTCCTACACACTTGCTCCTGTACCTGTTAAACCTTGAAATAAAACAAATCTGTCCTTTCACAAGCTACTTTTATCAGGTATTTTGTCATAGCAACAAGAAAATCAAGTAATAGAAACAAAGTGAGAGCCTTTTGGGTTCCCTGGACCCAGGTCTTTCGTTTTATTGACAGTGTCTTCAAAGCTTTGGTTCTTCAAGTTATGGTTAGTCTTCCTCATCCCCCTTCTCTTTCTGCTCAGTCTCCTCTCCCATCCTCCCATTCTTCTTCTTTTTATTTCACCATCACCATCCTCATCATCTCCGAGATTACCCAAATCATTGTTGTCCGGTTTTAGTTTATAGAACCAGCAACACATAGGGGATTAGATAACTTGGCCCTTCCCCAAGACCTAGTTGTTGGGAATTTGTGTTAACAAGATGGTAGGATGATTGGTACATGGACTACAATTTGAGAGGCTCTATGTTTGATAAATCTATAGGAAAGTTAACATAATGTGGTAGCTTTACAAGACAGAAATCCATCCTGTCATGGTTGTAAGGGCCAAATGCACAAAATAAAAATGTCAGCATCTCTGGTTCATTCTGGGGAAGAATATCTATCTCTTAGCTCCCCATCATTTCAGGAGTATCTTGGCATTTTTTGACTTGTTGATGTATCACTCCAGCTTTGGCCTTTATAATTATACATTTTCCTTGTATCTCTATGTCCCCACTTTGGATACAGAGTCTAATGTAATTAAGGTTGACCTAGAAATTGCTATGCACCCCAGGGGCATATTGAACACTGGATCCCCCTGCTTCAGCCTCTAGTTACTGGGATTATAGGCTAGGCATAGCATGTTTTCCCAAAACTTCTTTTATTATTTTTAAAAAGTACCAGTAATATTGGATTGTGAATCCACACATTTAAAGTATAACCCAGTATAAGTAATCATGTCTGGAAGTATTTTGCTTCCAAATAAATACATATTTTCTGGTATGAGTGGTGAGGACTTTAATACAGTGTTTTTGAGGAAACCCAATTCAGTAAAAATGCATTAAAAGCCTGCCATTCATAAACGCCAAGAGACAAGAGAATTAATAAACACCTAGGACATTTCCACACATTCTCTGTTTTAAACAATTTTGTAAATTCTGAAGGAAGACTGCAGACCTAGATGGAGACTTGATGATGTTTATTTTCACAAATTGTTTTCTGCCTTCACGTAGCCCACTTGGTAGACTCCTCCACTTTTCAAATCACTCAGTACAACAGGAAAAAAAAAGTGCTTCTGGCTGCTTGTTGTGGTTTTAGGTTTGTCACCTTGACACACCCTAACATTTTCTAGAAAGAGAGTTTCAAGAATGGATTAGGTAGAGTCGGTTAGTCTGCAGTTATGCTTATAATGGACTGTCTTAATTAAGTTAATTCATGTGGGAAAACATAGATCTCATGAGTAGCATCATTTTTGGTAGGGGATCCTTAAATAACTATATGAGTTGGCAAATCTAGCTGAGTGCAAACAAGCAATCAAGCCATCCGGCAAGCAAGCAAGCAAGAGAGCAACATTTATCCACATACACCTCCTTTTTACTTTACACTCCTCCATGCAGCTTTGCTTTTTCTGGGATTATTATTTTTATCCTGAATATCCGAGACTTTCCCTTAGCAAGGATCTTCTCAGTGTTCTTATTTATCCATCATTCATGTAAGTTATTTCCCCAGACACAGAAGAATTGGGAACTAAGTTCTTCACTTCTCTCAATGTGTACTCACCATGGTTCTATGAAAGCCATTATTGAAATTACCTTTGTAACTGGCTATTCTCCATATTTTCTTTCTCTTTCCATAGTTACATGGTCACCTCTGGGTGTAGAATTATTTTTTTCTAATCTTGTTTAAACCATATTGAGCTTCTGGTTGATATACTGTGCTGGAGGAATCATTCTTTGAACACCTGCCTGTGGGTCATTCTTTTATTCTTCCAGCTTTCTTCAGAACCTGTGATTAAGTGAACACGCTAGTGCGTCCTGATACATACCCACTCCTAATGCATTTCGAACACTATCCATCCTCTCTGCCTCCTTCAAGACAATTTGTTTAATTTCCTGACTGCTTTTCCAACTGTGTCTAATATACTGTTAAAAACAACACATTCGATCACTGGCCTATTATAGTTTTCCATTTCTAGAAGTTCTAATTTTTAACATTGTTCATTTAAATATTTATTGTAAGTTTTGGTCATATTTTTCCTTCTCCAACACCTTCCATCGAGGGGATTTTCTGATGCTTCGTCTGGTGTGTCACTAGGAAGGGATCTGGTCTTTCTGCTCTACTTTACTCTATGGTTAGGCTACTCTCACATGCATGAGTTTATGGAAACTTTGGCAGGCCCTGGCTGCAGTGTTGCTACATCTACCTTGCCTCTAAAAGACAGAGAGCAAAAGGAACCAAATATAGACAGAATAGGGTCACAGCTCCATAATGAGAACCCACGACTTTCATCTCAAGCCTTATTTCTGGACATCACAGTTGCTTCCTGTGTAATCATGTCATTAATTATTTCTATTACAGGAGCACCTAGGGCTCTGTGGAAATCATTTGGCACAGCGATACACACATGCCCCCTGAAAGTGTCCACAGGCACCAAGCTGGCTGATGTGTAGGTATCTCTTTGAGGCTTCTCACATACAATTTTAAGATGGCTTTTGTAACTTATGTCTTCTTACCTCACAGTTTTGGTGCCATTCTTCACAACCTGCATGTCCACCATGTAGCCTCCAGTAACATAAGCAGTCAGGTTCAGCTCAGAGAACTCAGCCTGGAGAAGAAAGCAAAACCAAACAGAAGGTATCAGACATCAGCAGTGTAGTACATTTGTGTTTACTGTATGCTTCTGTATTATCCAGTGCATAATCAGTCCTCATATCAAACTTAGAAATGGAATATTTATCTCTGTTTTCAAAATGAAGCTGAGGTACAGAGAGGTGGGTGACATTCTCAGAATCATACGATGAGCACATTTTATTGAAACCTATGAGTCTCATGTGGGTGATACATAATTAGACAGTGGAGAGATAGGCAGTAAATACGCTAGGAAAATAAGCTAGGAAAATAAAAGAGGAGGGAAGAACAGGGATTTGAGGAGGAATCAAGATGGAGATAAAGAAGAATAATCTAGATTCAGAAGGTCTTAATTGGCAATAAGTAGTTATAAATATTATTTAATCATTTTATAGGCCTTTTAATCTTATATAGAAGGGCAGTTTGTATCTTGTCCACTGGATGTAAGCTTATTGTGTAGAGGGTTTGTGTATTGAGAGTTTAATATATAAACCTGCTTGACAAGCTACCAGGCTTTGCAGTCATGTCTGTGCTGGGTGGTGGAGGAATGAAACACACAGGGCTGGTTTGATCCACCTGGGACAGAAGCAACAGGGTGGGTGGAGTGAACTCTCTGGAAAGGGAACTGCCTGAAGGGGGTGGCTTATGGACTAAGTGGGAGAGTCTGCTCTCTCCGATCCACCCTAGACTGGTGTTTGCGGAGTAAGAACTCGGGGGACCAATAAAAGTTTAAGCCATTCTTTTAATATTTACTGCATGTCTCTGATTCAAGTACACAGTGTCATGATCATAGCTCTCCTAGAAGGTTATAATTGTTAACAGGCTAATTTTCCTAGAGCTGTCAGCCTTGCGCTGTGCAGTTCATCAGCCTCATGCATCTCTTTATATAGCATTGGTAAGAGTCACCAAGTTATCTCCTAATAATGCTTTCTTATTAATGGATCCTTCCTCTCCCCACACATATAGCTAGACTGAAGCAGCACTCTGGGCACAGTTGATTAACAGGCATCTGCTGCCAGGTGCTGAAATGATAGACATGCTGCTTGTTTATAGAATTGTACCCTTATGTTCTCTGGTTTGTTTCTTGGTATAGGGTTGTATATAATGAATGTAGTCTTAATTAGTGTTAATACTGGGATCCATGACTTGTGCATGCTAAGCAAGCACTCTAACACTGAGATTCACCCCCCAGCCTGTAGCTGGTTTATATCTTTAATGCACAAGTCTGGATTCTACTTTGATAATATTTATTGGTAGATGAATTAGGAAAGAATGGAAAACCAGAATGAAGAGGAGAAAGAAGAAGAGAAGAAGGAGAGAATGAGATAGAGATGGAGAGCACTCTTGATGTCGTTGGACTTAGGTGTGCACATTGGTGTTTTATAACTGGCTTAAGGCACTAGTGACACTGTATCATTTTCCATCAGAGATTGAGATAGCATGTATCTCTGGTCACACTGCATGCCTCTTCGAGATAGACATGTTCTTACAACTACTTACATCAAATCCCTAGGGTGCTGTAATCAGGATGCACTGATGGGCGGCATCAAGAGCAGTAGCTTAATTTATAGTTCTGGCCTGAAAGTGCAAAATCAAAGTGATGGGATGGTTGGATTCTTTTGAATACTAGACAGGGTTGAGCCTACTCTAGACCCCTTTCTTGGCTTGAAGAGTACCATTTTTCTGCTTGACTCTCTTCTCATCTTCTCAATGTTTGTCCTATATCCAAAGCTCTTTTTTGTATGAGGAGATCAAACATATAGCTACATTCTCACTCTGATTGCTTTGTTTCTGTTTGATGACCTCCTTGAAGGTTCCCTCTCTAAGTAAGATTATATTCTGAGGTACTGTGGTTGGATTTCAAATCGACTTTTTAAAAGTGTATCTGTGTTAGTCTATTCTTTAAGAATGTCATATATTGGCTCTCTTCTCTTTCCTGTTCCAGAGGTAACTGCATCTTCTTGTGCAGTGCCAGCTTTGTCCCTTAGACAAGATGGTGAATTTTGTTGTGAATGGATTTGGCCGTATTGGGCACCTGGTTACCAGTGTTGCCTTCTGCTCAGGATCTGGCAAAGTGGAGATTGTTTCCACCAACAACTGTATTATTGACCTCATCTACATGATCTACACATTCGAGTATAACTATACCATGGCAAATTCAATGGCACAGTCAAGGCTGAGAATGGGAAGCTTGTCATCAATGGGAAGCCCTTCACCATCTTCCAGGAGCTAGATCCTGCTTACATCAAATGGGGTGATGCTGATGCTGAGTATGTTGTGGAGTATACTGGCGTCTTCAGCAACATAGGGTCGGGCGAAAAGGTTCATCATCTCTGACACTTCAGCCAATGCCCTCTTGTTTGTGATGGGTGTGAACTATGAGAAATATGACAGCTCCATCAAGATATTCAGCTCAGCAATGCATCTTGTACCACCATCTGCTTAGTTTCTACAGGCTAAGATCATTCATAACCATTTTGGCATCGTGGAAGTGTTCATGACAACAGTTTATGGTATAACTGCCACACAGAAAACTGTAGATGGCCCCTCTGGAAAGCTGTGGTGTGATGGCCATGGGGCAGCCCACACCATCATGCCCCTGCACTCACTGGGACTGCCAAATCTGTGGGCAAGGTCATTTCAGAGCTGAATGGAGAGCTCACTGTCATGGCCTTCCGTGTTCCTGCCCTAAGGTATCTGTTGCTGCCTGGAGAAGCCTGCCAAGTATGATGACATCACGAAGATGGTGAAGCAGGCAACTGAGGGTCCACTAAAGTGCATCCTGAGCTACACTGAAGACCAGGCTGTTTCCTGTGACTTCAACAGCAAATCCCACTCTTCTACCTTTGATGCTGGAGTTGGCATTGCTCTCAATGACTTCTTTGTGAAGATCATTTCCTGGTATGACTACAGCAATAGGGTTGTGGACCTCATGGCCTACATGGCCTCTAAAGAGTAAGAAATTCTGAAACACCCTTCCCCCAGCAAGGACACTGAGAGCAAGAGAGAGGCCCTCAGTTCCTGAGAAGTCCTATTCTGACTCGGTGTCAATACTGAGCATCTCCCTCACAACTTCTATCCCAGACCTTCATAATAATAGGACGGGCCTAGAGAACCCTCCCTACTCTCTTGAATAACATCAATAATGTTCTGCTGTACCCCCCACACACAAAAAATGTCATACATGGAGGTGAATAGATGCCCATTTCAGTCGAGTTACAATCACCTGCAACTACAGGTCCAGGGCAATCTGTGTCATAGGTTACTCAAATGCTAATAATTAAAAATGAGAAAATAAAATTTAAAATAGAAAGCCACACGTACACAACGTGTTTTGATCATATTGACCTCCTTTAACTTCTATTAGACCCTCAATACACATCACATGCCCCATTCAACCTCATATTCTCTTCATACAAAAAAACCAACTTATAAACCATTGTGTCTAATTAAAGCTCTCCATACACACATGGATATAGGGGCAGTCACTGGAACATGGACAACCAACCATGGGCCACACTCCCTTAGCAATCATCAAGTGCCAACAGTTCTCTTCCAGGTGTGGTCCTTATGGTTCCCTTCCCCCACACATTATGTAATGGTATTGGCTTGATGTTGTGTATGTCTCGAGCAGGCAGTCACATCTCCTGTGTGTTCATATCCAGAAATATCTTCATAGCATAACTAGTCTTAAAATCTTTACACCCACACTTCCATGATGCTCACCTTAGGGAACTGTGATATAAATGTCCAATTTGGAACCGGAAACTCAACAGTCACTTATTCTCTGGAATTGTCTGTGAGTCTTTGTGTTAACCTATGTACTCTGTTATAAGGATCATGTCTACTGAGGAGTGAAAGCTGCACTAACCTATAGAAACAAGGCTAAGTATTTAGAAGGCAGTTTGATGTAATTTGCATTGACCTGAAGAACAGAAGTAAGGTTTCCTTTAGGGTATATGAGCTTCCCAGCCATGGGTTCTTGGCAAAATTTCCATAGCAGGTATAAGTTCCTTTCTCTGTAGTGGCCTTAAATACAAACAGAAGGTTACCCACATAGCTTTCATGCCATCAATGAGCGTATCTTACTAGGCTAGTTATTAAATCTCATGGAGTTCACAGCTAGGTAGAGCTTTTGATGACATTTCTCTTTCCTTCAACAGCCTGTATAGTACTTCGGGCATGGTGCAAGCTATTCAGTAGGGAGGAAGCTTCTAGGTTACTATCAGCTTGATGTCTCCTGTTCTGTGATTAAAGCATATAGTCTTTCCAGCAATGAGTTCTTACCACCAAGTTCCTGTGGGTGACCAAGAGTAATGGTACCTGAATTGTCTGTTTTGTTTATGGGGATCTACTTGATACCCCTGATAAACAGAAGGTATCCTCACTTGAAATTATTCTCTTTGTCAATAGATAGATTCTGCTCCATATACTTTAAATTGAATCATTAAATGCCTTATTCACAGGTACAGTCAAAAGATTTTATTTGGATAAAGTAAATCAACATAAATGTTCACATATAGTAAGTGATCAATATGTGCAAGGTTTTGGTATAAGTATTTCATATGCATAAATAAACTTGTCCAGGTAAGGAAGAGAAAGACACACACACACACACACACACACACACACACACAGAGAGAGAGAGAGGGGGGGGGGGGAGAGAGAGAGAGAGAAAGAGAGAGAGAGAGAGAGAGAGAGAGAGAGAGAGAGAGAGAGAGAGAGAGAGGGGTTAAACCTATGCAGGCTGATACACAGGTAGCAAAGCTCAGGATTAAACCCTCGAAAGTGTGCTCTAAGGGACTATGCATCTGACCATTTACCCTCTACTGCTTCTCCTGAGGCTGTGTGTGGCCACATTAATGCTTTAATATTGTGGGAACTGAAGTGCTTTTTATGAGATTGAGGCTCACCGGCTCAATACTTAAACAGTTGTTTCCCAGTTGTTAGCATTGTTTGGGGAGGCTTAGGAGGTGTGGCCTTGCTAACCATAGTCTGTCACCACATGTGGTCTTTGTGAGTTCAAGGCCTCACATGATCTCCAGTTTTCTCTCTCTAATTCGTGCTTTCAATGGAACATTGAGCTTTTAGCTTCTTTCTCTGACCATCAGGACTGCCTACTGCCTTGCATGGACTTCTTGCATAACAGACATTTATTCCTCTGTAACGATGAGTCAGAATGAACTGTTTCTTCTATGAGCCACTTTTGGTTGTGGTGTTTTTGCACAGCAGCATAAAAGTTATCAATATTGGGTCCTAAAAATATTTAAAAGAGAACAAGTTTTTAGTGAAGGAAAATATCATTTTGTAAAGATCTAAATGTATCACCCTGGAGCAATTTATCAGGAACTGTGACAAAGGGACCGACCCTCTCTCCAGATGGTAATAAGGGAAAGCAAGAACACTTATACCTCTTTTTTTTAATTAATAACCTAATTATGTTGAGACAAGGTAAAAAGAAAAAGTTGTTGCTAATGAGCTCACACTGGTAAATTGTGGTAAAAATATAGTTATTATGACTGATGTCTTCCAAATTCAGCTCCATATTGGTCAGAATACTTAACTGACAACATCACAAAGAATTTTAAAAAGCTAGTGCATGTGTAGTGGAGAAAGACGATCAAAGGAAGTTGCAAAATAGGAGAGCTGGTCACTAGCTAGATATGTGAAGGAAAGTTGTAAACTGAAAGAGGTTCAGACCCCAAGGTTTTCTTGCTGCTTAAAGAAAAAAAAATTTCTGGATAGAAGACATAATCAGGGTTTGATCAGGTAGAGATTATTCTTTTTCTTTCTTTTTAAAATCAATTACTTAGATATTCTATGTATTTACATTTCAAATGTTATCCCCTTCCTCTCTCCTATTCCCCTCCCCCCTCTCCTTGCTTCCATGAAGATTGTCCCATTCCCTACCAGCTACCCCACCTCATTGCCTGTTAATGACTCATTGACATACATTTTCCAGGGCCAAGCAGGGCTCCACTTGTCTCCATGATGCTCTCCTGCTGAGCAATGTTCTGGATGTTTACAGACTAGGACAGGAAAGTATATTCCATTACTCACTATTAATACACTGTAGCTCACAGTAAGAAACAAACAAACAAAAAACTGCAGTGACAAAAATGGAGAAGAGACTGAGGGAAAGGTGGCCCAACACTGACCCAAATTAAGATCCATCTCAAGGGGAGGCTTCAAGGCCTGACACTGTGCTGACGCTATGGTGTGCTTACAGACAGGAGCTTAGCATGGCTGCCCTCTGAGAGGCACAACTAACAGCTGACTAGTACAGAAGCTGATACTTACACACAACCAGTAGCCTGAAGTTGGGACCCCTGTGGTTGAATTAGGGAAAGGATGGAAGAAGTTGAGGAGGGGGCAACGTCACAGGAATACCGGGATTCTCAACAAACCCTGATCACTGAGATCTCTCAGACAATGAGCCACCAACCAGGCAGCATACTCTAGGCCTGTAACATATACACAGCAGAGGACTGTCTTGTCTGATCTCAGTGAGAGACTTTAGGCCCCAGGGAGTGGAGAGGTTTGGTGAGTTGTATGTGTGGAAAGGGGTGAGAACATCACTTTGGAGATGGGAGAGGAAAATTAGGATGAGGAACTGACAGAGCGCAGAACAAGGGGAATAACGAATGAACTATAAAAATATTAAATATTATATTAAATATATTATTATTATTAACTGAAAAAGGCAAGGATGGACACTAGGGACCCCGGAAAGTTAGAGAGAGAGACAGCAAAAGCCATAGCTGGGGTGTGATTCTGGAGTCAAGTGTCAAGAGATTCTGGGGTGAAGGCACTGTGTAAGGAGCTGGCTGGAGACAAGAAGAGATGTATCAGAAAGGATGATAGAAACATCTCATTCATATATGCTTGAGAAGAAAAATGACCGTTCTTTTTATTTTTTCATTTTCAAGGTCCACCAGCATTGCCAAGGTTTTGAGAAGGAAATAAAGCCACTCTTTGCTTTGTTCCCCTTGAAATCAAAGACAGACTGGATTCTCTGGAGCCACTGTCAACCTGTGCCTCATCTACCCTCCAATGCATCTGACCTGCACAGAGGACAGCCCTGCAATCCCAAGTGAAACATGACCACTTCCTACCACTGGGCCCTCTAGAAATGTGGCCAGGCTAGTGTGCCTTTAGTTCCTTCTCCAGCTGTGGTTGAGCATCTGGAAAGCCAGCAGGGTGAGCACGCAGAGTGCTGAGTGGTGTGAAGGAAAGAAAGAATGTTCAGTAGGGTCAAGCATTTATAAGCAGTAACACTGGATCAGTTGCTTGTTCCTGGGCCTCTCATGAAGTCGCAGAATGTGGTGACCGACCCTCTCCAGCCTCCATCTGACCTCGCATACATGGGCGGCCTGGGCCAGTGACTGCAGCTGCTCCTGTAGCTCCTTCACTCAAAGTGGTGATACCTGAGCATGCAGGGAGGCCCAGGTATCTCCATTGGCCTCAGCCTGGCACATGGACTGCCCCAGGATGTGTAGCCTCCACACCAGGTGCACAGTAGCACACAACCACAAATGCACTTCTCACAGGCTAGACCCCGTGGGTGTGTGCAGGGTCTTGGGGCGGCCTGGCCACAGGGTTCCAGAACACTGCCTACAGCCACTGCCTACAGCGCAGGCGCAGCAGGGCCCAATCCCAGCGTTCATAGGGCTGCGCAGGCTCCTGGCAGCACAGGGTCTGGGGGCTGCGGCCTTGGATACTGGATGGCATCAGACACTGGGAAGGGCCAGCACTGAGGCCGAGGCTGTGGGTGGCACCAGGTAGAAGGCACTACAACCACCTTTGCTTCAGGAGGATTCTTTGGGGCGCTGAGCTGTAGAAGAAGGGGGCGGTTGCCTTCCGGAAGGGGCCGGGTCAATGGGGAAGAGGAGGCAGGAAAACCTGACAAGGCAGTGGTAAGGGCAGGGAGGCTAAATGGAGCAGAAGGAGGTGACTCCTGGGGCAGGGGTGTCCCTGATGCCTCTAGGCTAAGAAAGGTGGCTGGGCCACTTCTGTAGTGAGGCTGCTTCCATCAGTGATAGTAATCTGTGCACTTCTCGATCTCTCCATTTCTTAATGCAAAAATAATTTCATTATACTCTCTTTCCCTTGGAGACATGATTATATTATTTATTTCTAAGATTTTTTTATACGCAGGTTCGTCTATTTTATTGTTTTCAGGTTGGGGCTTATCAGTGCCACCACATCTCAGTGACAGTGTTCAATTTTCCTTTCTGTCTTTGCAGGCTTCTAGGGCCAGCACATGTCTATGGCAGTTATCTTCCATCTTTGTGCTTCGTCCAGCAGGCTGTCCTTGCAGGTTTCTGGGCTAGAGCTTCTCTTTGCCCCGCATCTGCTGCCCAGTCTGGGAAGGTAGACCAGGCTCTCAGAATGCCACTGCGTTGTTTTTTCTGGGGGCTATGGCGGGCTCTTGTCACAGGCAAGTGCTGGTTTCTGTCAGGCCCTGGCAGCTCAGCTCCTCTGCTGCACCAGGGAATTGCATTAAAGCTGTAGTCAGAGAGCGAGCTTTGGTCAGCTCAGCACCCTCCAGCTCTTTTGGCTCATGAGCCTCCAGTTAGAGGAGCAGCTCTTGGGAGGTACACTGAGGGTCCAGTAGAAGAACCCTTATTTTGTCCTCTTCAGTTTATTAGTATGTTTGTTTGTTTGTTTTAGAGCAGCCTTTTCCAATGCCTGTTTCTGGTTCCCTGCATCTTTTCTAGGAAACTGACTTCTAACCAAGAGTTCTCAAGCCCTAAGGCTGGATTCTCGCTTCACATTCAGTGTGCTATTGGTGATTACTGCTTTTACCCAGTCTCATTGTTCCAGAATAACAACTCTTAGACTTAATAACTTAAATGTTCATCCTATAAGCACTTGCTTATTCACAGACTACTTAATAACTCATATAACTTCTTTATTCTAGTCAATATCTGACACAGTTTTGGTTACCTGTCCTCAGTCTGATGAGTCTGACTTGCTCAGATTTCAGGGTCAACATAGTGCTCTTGCCTCTTGCTAGTGGTTCTTTCTTCTATTTCCTGCCTCAGTCAATAGAACATAAGCTGTATCTTGTCAGGTAATGTGTGTACAGAGTATTCGGAGGGTCTGTCTACAAATAAGCTTTGTCAAAGCTACATTCACAGGCTTCTGAATCTGTGATCTGGAGTAAGAAAACCCTTGGAATGTGGAGACCTTGGCCCTCTCTACAGTAACTCTTTGTTCTGGTCCAGAGTCTTGCTTCTAGTTTCATTAAAGGACCTCATTAGATTTGAAAGCCAGAAAGGAAATGAGACTTCTAGATTACCTTTGGGATGAACATACTTATCTTCAGAGAAGCACTGAGGTGTCCTTGGACTCCCCTCCAGTATCCTGTCCTGCATCTTCACCACAGGGCGTTTTGCAAAACCAGAGTTGACCCCTTTCAGATAGGAGAATGGAGTTTTAGAACTCCCGTGTAAACTTGTGAGATGATTGCCATTAAGTCGGTTTTTCAGGGAATATGAGGATACCTCCAAGAGAACTGCTTGAGCCTCTGTCCTGCATTGGGGGTTCTCCAGTTATTTCTGTCTCTTACTTTCTGAGACACTCCTCCATTTGTGGGACAGATCTCATTCTGAACCAGTATCATTCTGTCTTTGAGACAAACATAAACCAGCTCATAAGCCCTGGGGGAGACTGAGGGACCAAAATAGAACAAACACTCTATCTTGTTCCCCAACCCTGGTTCTGGTCATATTCTTCTTCAGAGACAGGACTTATCAAGCAATGGACTAGGGTGTTTAGTTGTTTCTCTCTTGCAAATCTCTTGCTTATTCTCTTAGTGTAAATGTAGTCTCTCAGGCTTACTGCCTCCTTGTGGTAACATACACCTTGTATGAGAAGGTTGTACCCTTCATATGGTCTTATCAAGGGCTAGAATATTTTTCACCTCTGAGACTTACTTTGTCATAAACTCACCCCTTCATCGTTCTCTCTGATCTCTCTAAATCTCTCAGTAAAACCGCTTCCTTTTTTTTTTCTAGCTATTCACTGCTCTCTATTAAGTAGTCCTCCCTTTATTCTTATGAGAGTGTGTCATATCCTATTCTGTCAAATGCTTCTCTGAATCATCACTTTTTCTGCTACTCAGCTATATATAACTTTCAAGCTTAGTGCTACCTTCTACAGCATTACCTTTTTCTTTTGGGATTAAAGATATGTATTAGAGGTGAATCATATCAGTACTAGGAACATGTTTTACCAGGAAATATTACAACCTCTGATTTCAGTGTCTAATCAAATATCCTGCAAGAATTCATGGACAGAGGGACTGCCATTCAGCTGTTTGTTTTCCTTGTTTGTACACTATGCCTGTGATCAATGACATGGCCCAAACCATGTTAGGGGAGAAATGGTTGGTTGAGTTTTAAAAGCATCACAAAACCCTACACTGAGTAAAAAGTCAAGCAGAAAGGAAGGCAAGAAACATGTAAGAAATTTTCTCATCTGCATTTTCTCTGTGGTTTCATTCAGCTTGCCTTCTTATATGACCAAGAGCCACTGCTTAACGTTGCTGCTACCAACAATGTTCTATAAGGACCTACCTCATCAACAGTCAGGAAAAGAGCCCATTGACATGACCAAAGGACAAAGAGTAGAGGTAATTTATTTGTTGAGTTTTTTTCTGTCCTTTCTTCTTTTGTGACAAGTTGACAAAAACCATCTACTAGTCTTGATTTCTCTCATTGTGAGTCATTTTCTTTCTCACTAAGCAGACTGAGAAGAGCCCTTGTTCTTTAAAACAGTGGATGGGCAATGATAGCCTTCTACTTGGTGTTTGCTTGTTTGTTTGTTTGTTTGTTTTGGCAGATTTATGGTTGGTTTTCCTCGTAAATATAGAAGTATGTTGGAAAATGGTACAATGATTTCTTATTCCTTTCCAAAATGAAGACGGTTTATGATTGTGAGTTGGACAGTTCAGAAGCCTCTCTCTGTGAGGAAGCAGGGAAGGGAAACTATCAAAAAGAAGGGAAGTCTTGTGGGAATTGACATCAGGAAGTGCCATGGAGTCCACTGTGGGAAGATTTCCCTTTTTCCTCTACCCACTGACCAAAGGGTTTACTAAAACTCAGCTTCTGGCCATTGTTTGGGGATTTCTTCTTTTCATGCAACCTCCTGGTGACTGTCCCCTAAAGTTCTTACCTCTACCTCACTGTCCCTGACCCTGTTCCTGTAAGTTCCTGCTTCTACCCTCTCTCCCATGAAAGCACCATGGGTGCCATCCTGACCACTGCCACCTTGATCTCTTTCAGAGTGTTCTTCCAGCTCTGACTGCTGAGTCACAACAGTGAGCTGACAATATCTAGGATCATGCCAGGTCTCCAGTATTTCTGCACTTGCTTCAGTGCAGACATCCAATGGTACTCAGTTTATTTTCAGGCGCATCACCCTTATCATCAATGCTCTCCCTAGCTTCTCCTTAATTTCTTTCCAAGCATCACTAACAGGGGTATCTCAATGGAGCACTGCAGGAACAGGGTTACATAGCATGCTTATGAGTTTATCAGGGAGCAAGGTTGACAGATATGGTCCCTGATATGTGGACCTGAGCAGCTCCCGGGCCTCACAGCTCCCTTCTCCTCAGTGAGCTTCTCATCTGACTACTTGAAATGGCTAGTGGCCGTGATAGGCACAGAATCCAAAAGCTTGATGGCATTTTTGCTAGAGACATTTATGATTTCTGTTGTGGAAGGAACACCTATGTGTCCAAATTTAATTCTAGCTTTCTGCTCCACTTGTGCTAACTGTTCCTCTATTTTATGAGATAAAAGCAGATATTACTGCAGCTTTCCTGAACTGCAATAGGGCTGCCAAGTCCCCAGAGATGAGTCTCTAGGCTGCCACATTCCCACATCAACCATAAGCCCACAGCAGGGCTTCACAAGAGGAATTTGCTGTCTGTCCAATTCTTCTCATTTGGGCCCACTTTTTTTTTATTGGATATTTTATATATTTACATTTCATATGTCATCCTCATTCCTCCTTTCTTTTTCTCCAGTCCTTCTGCCACTATAAGATGTTCCCATTCCCACCCACAAACTCACACCTCATCACCCTTGTATTCCCCTACATTGGGGTATCAGCATACACAGGACCAAGGGCTTCTACTACTATGGCTGCCAGACAGGGCATCGTCTGCTGCATAAGTGGCTGAAATCTTAAGTTCCTGCATATGTGCTCATTGTTTGGTATTTGAGTTTCTAAAAGCTTATGAGGGGGTCTGTGGTTGATTTTGTTCTTCTATGTGGTTGCAAAACTTTTTGACTGCTTTACTCTTTTCTGTAATTTTTATATGTGTGTCCCCATGCTCACTCCAAAGTGTGTGTTCTCAAGGTGGTCTCAGGTCAATCTGAGTACCTCTCAGGGTATGAAATCAGGATGTAGACTTAGTATGACTTTGAGGTCCTTGCTTAGCTACCTGCTCTTCTCCAACACCAGAGGAAATGTGACTAATCATGTAATAGCCAGGAAGAATGGTTGAGTAAGAGGCATGGCGCTGTTGACTCCCAGAGTATCATCCTTAATAGGACTGCTGCACTGACAGGTTTGTCTTCCAAGAGCAGAAACTCCAAGGTTAAGATATTCCCCTGACACACTATGTCCAGCTCATAGGTAGGAGAATAGATTCTTGCATGCCCTGGCTGCAAAGGGAAGAACGTGATGCTGGCAGCCAATCACAGTGCTGCCTAATGCTTGTGAATTGCAAGTGAGAGATGCACCTGGAACCATAGGTACCAATGGAGGCTCAGTCTGCCATGCCACATTTCTGTTTAGTCTGAGCAAAAGCCCATCTATTCAGCTGTGTGGCTACATAGCTCATGCTCCCTGGCACATGATCTCAATGTGTGCCCTACACTTCTCCTGTCCTGTCAGCTCTCCTGTACACTTAACCAGTCCTGCCCCTTCCAGAGATCCCCCTGTGGCAGCCCTGTGCCACTTCCTGTGCTGGCAAGCTATCTATTCTTTGTTCTGTTATAGTTCAAGAAGACAGGTAAAGGTCCTTCATGGGGCAGCCATTGACTATACTGTCCTTGGTAACACTGTGGACCTGAACCTCTATACAGGGTCAGAAGTGCTCTTCCAAAGTTGGGATATGACACCTAGGCTGCATTTGGCACACAGATCTCACCCTCACACAATCCTTCCCATTTTCCTATTGATTTCATCCTAGATGTGGTGGATGGAGTGATGCAGTATCTCCTGGACCTACTGCAGCACCCTCAATGTACTGCTCTGCTGTCATGCACTGTCATTCTCTAGATGGAGACTTTATTTGGTTGACAGAGAGTATGACAATCACAGCACTATGGGTTAAAGAGGCATTAATGTGCCTATATAAGTCTGACATGGTTCATTTTTAATGGTATGCTCTAATTTATAAATTTGGAATCTCCCAACAATTCTCTGTAAGTTTAGTATTTCTAAATCCAGGGCCTATAATTAATTCTGTAAAATTCCCTTGTCAGACAACTTGTCCTTGGATTCACTCCAGTGTGGTATCTACCCTATTTTAGGTGTGAGATTATGAAATTCATTGTGGTGAATCTTGAAAATATCATACTCTGAGCCTTGTTCCCAGTCAAACAAGTGTGAAAAGTGTCAACAAGCTCAAAGAACAAAATGCATTTTTAATATCAACTGTGTGTACAGCCCATTTCCAGCCCCTTAAAGGGGTAAAAGAATTTCTGTCTCATGTGTCAAGTTTGATACCATCAGCACAAGACACTTCCAATGTCAGAACAGGAAAAGTACTATCAAATGAGGTATAAGAGCAGGAGTGTGGATACCTGCACACAAGAGTCCTGAACGTAGTATCCAAAAAACACAAGTTTCACAGTTGGAGGCCTGGTTTCTACAGAATCCTCAAGAGGCTTCTTCTGTGGAGAGGAGAATTCTCCCTCTTATAGGAATTGAAGGTGTCCTCAGACCTGAGACTGTCAGCCTTTTTATACTACATGCCTGATGAGATTATTGTCCCTGTAATTTTATCCTGTGCATAAATGCTTTTAAAATATTTCCCAAAGATATGCTTTGTTCTTATGGTCACCAGGTTTCTTGGCTGTAGTTCATCTTCTAAGCTTGGCCACATCAGCTATTACTTTGGGTTCAGTATGAAGAGGCTGAATATGCTGAACAAAATGAAGAAGCTCCTGTAAATTGAGGAAAAAATGATTTTCTTGCAGAAGATATGTTCCAGCTCTTTCCCACAAGTTTGTGCACCACTAGACTTTCTAGAATTGTACCAGTGCATAAGAAAATCCTCACTCACATCTATACTTCTCCCTCTAAGCTAATGTCTGAGCTAGTTTTAATTTCAGAATAATTAGAATATCTCTGAAGTGTTAGACAAGGAGATGCACAAGTACTGAAGGAGACTGAGATGGGAGCTTGTGGGTCATGTCTCCCCTATGTCAGTCAGGATTTTTTTGGGAAAAGTTGACTTCTTCCATAAAGCCACTCAGGAGGCAACCCAGATGACCTGCGGAAAGTGACAGAAGTTCTGGTGTTGTCTACATGCTCTTGTTCTTCACAGCCTGTAATGGGAAAGAGCATGAAATCTCCAGGCCTTTGTTTTCCTCTCTACCATGGGTCTAAGATTGGAAACATCCAGACAGGAGTGTGTTGTCATGGACACACCAAAAATCTAATGTGGTCAGACAATGACTGGGAAGCAGGTGTGGGAGAGCTTCAAGAATGGGGTAAGGGAACATAGAGAATGTGAACATCCTGACTATTTCAAGGGAGAGAGACAAACACAAGTATAGCTTCAGGGATAATATGCCCAGTTACATAAAACATCACCTGTGTATCGAACACAAGCAAAGAGACTCACATGTAGATCCTTCAGAAAACCCAGCAAAAGACTGTTTTTTTTTTTTGTTTTTTTTTTTTTTTTTTTTTTTTTTTTTTGGAGAATCAAAAGGTAACAGGCTGGAATCCAAATATAACACATCCTGGGGTGTAGTTGATGTCCAAAGATTCTTCCTGCATTGCTGCAAAAACATACAAATTTTACTTCTGATGAGTTCCCATTGTACTGAGCACAGACAAAACTTGATACAACAGATACTTACTTTTAATGTGACTGTGTTTTTTTCCATTTCCTAGTGTCAGGGAAGCATCATGTAGAAATGGTGAGACATTGCAGATATGCCATCCTCCAGACATGTCCTCCAGACAGCTATGTTGTTAAAGACACAAGGAGGGTCTAAATGCCCCAAAAGATTTCAAGTAGATTTTTTACCTTTTTTATGCAAATGGGATGTCTAAGAACCATTCAGAACACTTACTTAATAGTGCAAGTGTGGAGAACATTTCACTACAACTTGATGAAAGTTTTCTGGAATCTACTCATCATGGACATGCAGATACTCATTGCTCCAGAGACTTACAGACCTCTACCCTCCACCATAACTGGCTTACGTGGGCCTACCGTTGTCACTGCAATCCCAGAATGGTCAGGGCTTGATGGAATGTTCATTTATGATGATAAATATTGGCATGAACTCTGGAGAGATCACATGACCTGGTTATACCAAAAGCAGGGCTTAAAATGGAGACACAGCAGGGTCGATAAAACAGTATATATTGAGCTTCCTAACTTATCTACCAAGAAGAAGAGAGAACCTTATTCACTAGATTGTGCCTTTGACCAGCAAAAAACAATATGGTGCTAGTTGAAAAGATGTGAGTGTTCAATGAGGAGCAAGCAAGCTAAGTGTCAAGTTCTTATTCTGTGCTGTCTTCCATATTAGAGCAGTGTATGGATAAATGATGACCACTTTTTACAGATCGTGTGTACATGTTCTGCCTTACTCTTCTTAGGTACCTTAAACTAAGGAAAACCCCACAACTTACTCAGCTTCTATTTTGGGGATATGCCAGCAGACCACTCATCGCAACATCATACAATCGAAATGTCCCAGATTGTTGCGGAAGGCTGATTCTGCAAAGAACAGAGCAAGGTATAGAGTAAGAGGCAGCAAACATGCATGACAGAAAAGGAAGCTAAATGCCTAAAGGATGATAAGTTAGCTAGAAGAAAATTGTTATTCATAACATATTGTAGTAGCATCTGCTTTATCATATTTGTGGGAATTGTAGATGCTATTAGAATTTTCTTTTAGTCATTTGTAAACTGAAATCCTGAAGTGAAATTCTTTGGACTCTGGAAGTCTAGCCACAAGTATAGTCTTTTGCTAAGAAAAGTCTAGGCTTCCCAGTACCAAGTGAGTTCTTCAAACTTCAAGAAAAATCTTCAGCATCACACATTTGAAGCTGTCTCATGATGTTAACTGTATATCAGACAAGACAAGGGAAATTGTCTACACAACAAGCAACTGAGAAAAATTAGACAGCCTGTCAGATAAATGCACCAGTTAAATTGTTAGAAACCAAAAGGAAACATCTCCAGGAAAGATGAACAAGATGCAAGTGAGCAAGTACAAAAAAATCAGAGCAAGTTTTAGGGATAAGGTAATTTCTCAGCAGAGCAGGGTTTGGGGTCATAATACCTTGGGGAAACAGCAATGACACTTTCCTAAATTCATGTTTTCGGTAGGGTTTTAAGTTGATCTTCATGGCTGTTCACATGTATCAAACAAATAGTAAAAGCATACAATGACAATAATAAAAGCACATGGCTCTTCAGGTGACATCCTCCACAAGAACTGTTAATAACAAGCCAGATTTACTTCCCCCTAGAGACTGTGAAATCTTAGTAACACTATAGCATTTTGTGAATCTAGAGAGCATTTTTGGTGTCTGGCAAGAATATGCAGTAAGTGGATGCAGTTCTGCATCATAAACAGCATCTGCCTCTAAACCAATGATCTCTCTATCTTAAATCAGAGTATTCTAGGATTTCAAGAGAGCAGAAAGAATCAGAGAGGTGATCTACGGCTCCATGTTGGGAAAGAAGAAGTAGAATATCTTATGATTGATCATGCTCATCTCCCAGTATGAGCAGTAGTGAACCAGCTCATATCTGTGGGAAAAAGAGACCATCTCTTCCCTAAGATTTAAAAAACACAACACTCTGCTATGAGAGTATGGGTCACTGAAACTTTAGAGGAATCCCAATGCCATTGCTTCATGTTTCTAGAGGATATGGTGCTCACAAGTCTTCCAGTCGTGGTTTCCCTGTATGTGGGTCTGAATAGCTAAAATTCTATGAAGATGACCAAGGCAAGATCTTCACCTCTGAAATTCTTGAAAATGTCAGCTCTTCACATAGACCATAGAGAATTGAGAGATGGATTAAGTTCTCTGTGTAGTTTGGGGGTGAGACATGATGTGATAAAGATTCCCACATGGCTCACATTAAAGCCTGCTGTGACAGGCCTCATTGTGATGTTGCCTCATTATAGAGCTGCAGAAACAGTGGACATGGCCAACATCTGCCCAGGTTACACAAGAGCAAAGCCTGCTCTGACAGGTCTAAATGTGCATTAAAACAGGATTACTCAAGAATTGTTATGACACTGGACATGACTAAGGCCTTTCCATGTCACACAAAGGGAGAGATTTCAATTGAATGACATCCAGATGGTGTGCCAAGGTGATGTCTGTAAGAAATACTGAGCCAGGTTTGTTGGAGTGTGAGAGTTGTTTAACAAAGAAAGCAAGGGGGGGGGGATAGATCTTGAGTCTGTCTCATGACAAACAGGTCTTCATATGTGTGTCTTTCCTGTGAGCCTTGATGAGATTCTGTGTTGTCAAGGCAGTTATCCTCAGGAGAGACCTTACTCTACCTGGATTTCTTTTTTCTCACAATGACATAGTTTTATGATCTCAGTCATGTACAGAGATGGGTACATATACAAAGACACAATAAATAGCCTGTCCTTCCATATATTGCCAATTTTGTATCATTGGGATGTTATTCCAGCAAGAAATCATACCTGGATGGCATTTGATAGAGATGTATGAGAAACATCCCTTACAGCAGCTTCGGTGAGAGTGGTAGGACTTGTCATGTGCATCTATGTTTCCAACCTCACTTGCTTTAGGATATGGTATGAACAAAGCTTCTGTTCTAGGTTCAGAGACCTGAGAGTTTTACAAGAAATAGACATTTTCCAAAGATGCCCTCTGAGAACAGAACCCCGGAACTTCAGCTATGTGTGGTATGAGATGCAGGACTCAGCTCTACTTTGTGCCCTTACCTCTCATAGTTGTTTGCAGTCTCAATGTCTGAGCGTGGAAATCTAGGTTATCTATGGTAATCCTCTTACCTGCATCTACCAGATGAAGGCTGTAATAAGTTTCCCTTCTGTTTTTATGGGTATCACATATGAAGGGTAATCTAAATTTGTATTTGAGATCTGTGGTGAGCTTCTGAGTACCTCATGTCATAAGCCACGCTAACTGCAACATCTTGACTCATATTCAGGGAGGTAACATGGTGCTTATTTTTTAGTGATCCATAGAAGATAGATTTGGAAGTATTAATTGGTAGACTTCAGTCCTATTTTCTTCTGTAGACTCACTGTCTACATGGTTTTCATCATGGCAGAGGCACATTATTCCATTAAGAGGTTGTTCTTTATTAACAGCCAATGAAGATCCCATCGAGAACAGGGCCGTTTTTCAGAGCATCCACAGTATAGTTTAGATTCTGTGATAACAGCCAGACCTTGACCTTCACTCATTTGACATTCACTCCATCTTCCTCACTTAGTTCAGGATACTTAGGCAGGTGTGGCCTTTGGGGAGATAAGGTATATTTAATGTTGAAGATGGAGGTGGAAGGCATAACCATGACCCATGATGGGTCAACATCCTGCACAAACCCCCTCCCCTAGCTTTCTGGATCCCCAGCTTCTGCAGAAGTTGTTGTTGACACTAACTACAAAGGAATAGAAAAGTTTCAACTGTGAAGGTAGGAACTCTGACATCAGGAACTACAATATGGAAGGGCTGTTCGAGTTTTAAGTTCATTTTCACCACTGAGTCAAGATTAAGTTTACTGGCTTGGATTTCTAGTAGTTAAATATGAGCACCTTGTGTATGGGCTCTGTGTCCCTGATGTTGGATTTCCCATTTTTAAGTGTTACAGATGAACTGTTTTACCCATAGAAAATTTTGATAAAATAAATATAGGCAGAAAGGACAGGGAAAATAAAGTAGAATGCTAAGATCCAGTAAGACTTAATGTTAGAGAACTAAGCTGAGAGTGTGGGGATTCCGAAATAAACAACCAAGACAATTATGTGGGAAATAATAGACCCCATTGTCCTGACTGGATTCCAAGGAAGAACAGCACAGGTGTGGGTGAAGGCCGAGACTCCCACAATTATTTCCCCAGCATGTAATGGCACAGTCACAGATTCTTCATTTTCTTCCCTTAGAAAAACTTTTCCAAGAATTCACAATAAGGTTCAATCCCTGTGACCTATAAAGGGTTTGAGAAATACCGCAGTAGAGTTATTGTCTGTATTCACAGGCCACCCTGGAAATAAATAAGCTATCCCCCAATTCACACAGACATAGAGAAACACAGAGTCACACACCAAACACAAACACACAGAGAGGAAAAGATTCAGAAAAAAATAGAAACAGATAGAAATGGAGATTGTTAGTGATACAGAAAGAAAGACACACACAGACAAAAGGAATAAAAAAGCTAAGAGACAGAAGAGAAAAAGAGAGAGTTAGAAACAAATGTAGAGATAGAAACCAAACTGAAATAACAGATAGATATAGAAACAGTGAAACAGACAGACAGACACAGTATAAAGAATGACAATGAAAACTAAGTGAGAAAAATAAGTAAACAATTAAAATTCTTAGCAAGGTTAGATGTTCTCAGTGCCCATATAATCTGTTCAGATTAGGGTAAGTTCTGTAAGCATCATACATACCTAGCAATACTGAACTGGTTCTACTCAAAGAGGGACAGACTAATAGGAAATGGCATGAAAGGCTGACCACTTTTTTACCTTTTGTGGAAGGAGGGACTCCATAATTGGAAAAGGACCTAGCAGAAAAAAAATAGCAAAAGGATCAACCTTGAGGCAAAGAAGCTTGATATGAAATCTTAATCTATGTATAGAAAGAATTAGTCAAGGTCATTGTAGAGACATCCCAGTGATGAGCTTTTGCCTGAATGAAAACAGAGATATGTGTAATATGGGGAGAAACTGAGCAGGCCAAGGAGTTCACAGTTTAAGATGTTGTCTTTGTGTCTAGATAAAATCAGAAGCTGATGCCTTTAGTGTTGAGTCTGATAGTTCTCAGTGTTGGGAGCTGTACTTGCCACTGGGATCACATTTTGCTCATATAACTCTCAATAGAGCAGGAGAAGTGACCTGGAGGGGGGATCTTCACAGAGAAATCCTGTAGATGAAATTCTCTTGTGAGCATATCTATAGAGGATCTGTTTGATTATCTTAATTGATATGGGAAGAAAACAACAACTTTGCCATTGCCTTCCATAGGCTTGGGTACAGAACACATAAATGCAGAGAGCTTTAGATGAGCACAAGCCTGCAAGTTTACATGCATGCAATTATCTCTCTCCGCGGTTTACTGTGGATATGACATAGGTAGCCCCTTTGTATGTATGCCTCGGTTTCACTGAGTTAATGCAGTAAAATCTGGACATGTAAAGTCACCTGGAAATTGCACTAAAAGGTTTTGTTTCAGATAGTCTCCATGATTCTAAAGCAATCCACAGACAACAGTGGAAGGCATCTGGTGGTTCACTTTTCAGTCAAAGTCATTAAAATGTGGCTCCCTAGTCATGAGGAATGGGACCAGGTGCATATTGCCTCACTCCAATTTTCTGATTCCCACTCATAATCTAAGACTCTCCCTCAAAGAGTTCTGTCAAGAATCAGAAAAACTTCTTTCTGTGTGTGCTGTATGTCGAATTACAGCACAGAGTAGATTTCAGAGACTCTTAAAACCCATCCACTAATGACCTGCCAGGAAATACCTATCATATTGAGAGGCAAACATTGTGCCACCATTTCACTGACATAAAATTAGTGAGCAACATAATTGGTGAAACATGGGTGAAGAACAAGGAAAGAAAGCACTCAGTAACTGGTGAATACCCAGATTTGTTACATTTAAGAAATAACCAATGACATGAACCACCATAACATATGCACATAACCCTTTTCCAAACCCCAATCTGTAGAGGAGTTCAAGGTTTACACATTGAAATAAATGGCTACTTGATACTTGTTGGTGGCAACCAGATAAGGGAGAGGGCCATACTGCATTTACCAGACTTTCATGCTACAGATGTTTGGGATGGTGCAGATGAGGTTGCTTGACTCATTGATGGTGGCTTCCGGTCTGGCAGATAGGGGCTATTGGTTGGCCTGCCAGGTAGCCACATTCGGTAACTTCTTGTGGGAAAGCCTCATGATCTGCAAAAGAGAAGCGAGAGGATGGAATACAATGGGGTGAGAAGGACAGAGTTCCCAGTACCTTAGTCATGATTCTGCCCATTGCTTCCTGACATCCTGCCACTGTACTGAGTCTCTGGAGAGAAGAAGTATATGCAGACCAAAGGAAGTTCTCTAGCAATAACCACAGAGGTTCAGTGCTCAGAAGGAGAGGACAGCAGTGAGTTTGTGAATATGGAAGAACATTATAGGATGTTCCCATGTTTCTAGACATGTAGGTCAATTCTAGGTTAATGCCATTCAGAAAAGATTTAGAAAACTGTGGATGGAAGCCCAGAATATTCTTTCTGTGCAGATGAGTGATAATAAAATCTGAGAGAAATAGAAATGACTCTATCCTGTGGCTCCATCATGCACGTCCTCTAGGCATTAGAGAAGTCTAGCTGGTCAATGCACTGCATTAGTCAGTTTCATGTGTGACCACACTAAACACCATCTATGGAAAAGTAATCTGGAATCTAGAAGACAATCATAGTGAGAAAACTTTTTGTAAGTGATCTGCAAACTGACAAGTGAGCATCGAGTGTTCAAGAGAAGCATTCATCCCACATGCTGTTTGAAGAATGAAGAGAAGTAGGCCTTCACAGAAGATCCTGAAGAGTCTCCTCATGGGGCATGACACCCAGGGATCCCTTAGGCCCTATCAGCACTTCAGAGCTCTAGTCATCCTAGAAATACTACTTACTTGGGCCGGGAATGAAGAAATGTTGGGACGTAGGTTAAGATGAAGCCATGGTGAGAAAGCCACATGGCACCTTTCCTTCCTCACCAGGTCTCTCCTTTCACGTGTAAACACTGTCTTCCCTGAGACAGAATGTTCCAGGTTGGAAAATGGGAAACTCATATTTTCAGACATTTAACTAGATTTTGGGGTCAACAGTATTAGCTATAAAGCCAGTTCAAATTCAGATTTCAAGTGGTTGTGACTTCACTGAGAGAGCAGGTACAGACTTTCAGTTCAGACTGTCCTTGGCAGTAACAAACAGGGAAGGACATTGGTGCAGAGTATCAGCAATTTGGCTCCAGCCTGTGTTGCTTTGGTCAGGGATACTCTTGACCCTTGAATGCTGTACTGAATGTCAGGAACTTATCTGGAGATGTCTGAAAAGACAGCATTGATAGAAGGTCTAAGCATACGTGATTTAGGCAGCTCAACCTACCTGTACCACACAGTCGCTTATTTCCATAGTTAATAAAGTCAGGGAGAGTAAGTTGTTGTGCTCAAGGGGACTGAGAGTCTGCATGGGAAATAAATAAACCAAAGGCTGATGAACAGTAAGGTCTAGGTTTACCTCTGGTGACAGTTTTTATCTACACCCTTACCAGCTTAGAAGCTCAACATGAATATGTGAAAAAGGCGGAACCACATGCAGGAACACAGCATCCTTACATTTTCCCTCTGTCAGGATGGCCTCCTCGTCTTCTGACTTTCCCATCACCAGGACAAGAGGAGTGCACAGTTCATGCTTTTGGCTTGTTGTGACAGTCAACTCTCCCAGGGCCTGTGATCTGTGTAGAGAACACAATTTCACCAAGAGATGAAATAGAGTAAATCCCTTTAGGGTGTGCACAGTATCACAAACACTCCTCAGTTCCACGTGTTCATGATGGCTGAGTGCCACATGGTTGCTCTCAATGTCCTCAGTTTCATGCCTTCTTTCTCTGCAGGCTCAGCCAATCAGAGCTGTCTTCTCAGGGACACTGTTTCCCAACCACCAGGACTAGGATGCTAACTCCATTTTCATTACTCTTCTTACCTCTTTTGATATGGACTTACCTCACCACCTTCATCTTCCTGAATGCAATGGGCTCTGTCAGTCTGTCAGCCCCTCGGACAAGGCATGTGTATCACACTGATGATCCTGGGATCTAGCACGTAGTGAAATCCTTGCACCTCACTCTGGTTATTGAATGGCAACTGACAAAAGAAGAGATCACACCACTTCAAATAGTCTAGAAGCTGGGAACACATCTCAGAGCCAGTCTTCACCCTTGCTCCTTGTGGGTAAGAATGAAGTCAAACCTGTGAAATGAAAATGGCTTCCATGGTGCTAGAGGAAGATTGGAGTAGGCACAGTCCAGGAAGTAACTCAACAGGTTGCAAGGCAAGAACTGAGAGCCTATCTCTGGCAGACATCCCACACTTAGGAAAGAATTGCTAGGAAATGCAGTGACAGATGTCAGGGTTTCACCCACTGACTCATTTCTAGAGGTCCTTCTCTATTGTCCAAATTTTAAAGACTGAGAAGGAGGGCTGGGTGAGTGTCAGGGAGATAACAGTCCTGTCACTAGGAAAACACCAGCTTGCAATGAAAAACTGAAGAAAAGATCAGGGGATGCACCATGTAGCTTCCAGATTGGCCTCACATTAATTTTTGCATACAGCCTTCCACTGTCACAGGTATATCCTCCTTTCTGCCTCCTCAGTGCCAGGAGCTAATTGTACGGCCAGGTCTCCTCTATGGATACAAAGCAATCATTACCTGAGTTTCAATGGCAGAAAAACCTTGTCAGCGGGTACTCCACTAAGACATGGACTTCTGCGTGAGATGGTGACATCACTGCAGCTTGAAGTGAAGGGGAACATGTCCATCCACACTTTCATCTCTAGGTTTACTCATACAAGCATTAGATTTCTCAGGAGCTTCTGTTGTCTGTGGGAACCATATCCTAATACCATGTCAGCACAGGAAGGAAATGTCTTCCTATTGATGGAAAGAACAAATGGGGGAAGGAAGAGAAACAAGGGCCAGCTTATGTGTTCTATGAGAATGAGAGTTGCTTGTTCTTGGGGTACAGGAATTGAAGGACTGTGTATCAGATGGTTTGGGCAGCTATCAAAGAGGCCCTGTTCTTGTATGTCATTTCTTATATACCTGTTGTTTTACTGTTTTAGCATGCAGAACAAAAGTGTAGAAATCCAGTCCTTTGTTTATCTATAGATGCTGGTGTCAAGGCTTGGGAGATGTTCCACACTGGTATCACAACCACAGAGTTCGGGCCCTTGGTGTTCCTCTGAACTACAGGGAGGCTTTGAGGTGGCCCATTGGAGACTTGATCATTGTTCCTCTTCCAGGCACCAGATCAACACTATAGATTCCATTTGGACACTTGTCCCTGTGTAAAACATCCTTCCTTATTTTCTGCATAACTTGCTCAGGTAGCAGAATTTCAGTTTGTATTTCCAGTTCAGTGTTGTTATTTTGAGATGTGATCCTTAGCAACAATGAACCACAGCCCTCATAGTCAGGAATCCATGACCATCCTGGACTCACAAGAACAAGCTTCTGTAGCACAGCACCATCATCTGCAGAGGAGACACTGAAGGAGAGAGAGGCATTGGATGTGAGGTGACTTAAACACAGGACACATTGGACAGTGGCAGGATCATCCCTATTGAGAATATACTACTGAATGTGACTTTCCTTGGAAGATTACAACTAGGATAACTGCCAAGGGCTCAGGAGAACAGGGAACTGGGACAAGTTCAGAGATGAGAGAAGCAATGGACCCTTTACCTTTTCCAGAATGACTAAAAACTGCACATGAGACAGCCAGTGACTACTAAAAATTGTCAAGTCCATTGACTACTGGATGTCAGCATGTTGTGTGTCTGAAACCTAAAGGAACACCCGGGACTTTAGCATGGAGAGAGGAGAGTTCAGTTGTGCCAATGGTCTTTGTCTCATGCTGACTCTGGGATATAGAGAGTCCAGACCCTCTATTCCCTGTCTGAAGTTGGTTCAGGATGACTCTAATGACCACCATGTACAGATAAAGACAGCAGCAACAAGTCCTAGAACTGAAACAAATGGAGAATAGAATTGATTGGGGGAGGGAAAGTGGCTGAGCCTCCTGATAGATGCATGAGTTAAAAGGTGAAAGGAGACAAGTTCAAGTTCTTCATTGTTCCAAGAGTGAGGAGGAGCTCACACCCTGAAGTGTCTTGCATGCATGCCAGTAAGGGACTGCCTCTGTCCCTCTGGGTTGGATACTTTCCTGACAATTTGGTCAAATTTAAGTCATACATTGTTTATTTTAAATTATGCCCTATTCATTTTCTCGACTCCACCTGATGTACATTTTCCTCATTATTTACTGAATGTAAGTGTTTAGGAAAGTATGGATTGGAGCTTAGCTGGGAGTAGGAAACAGGACACAGAAATCATAAAGAAGCCAATAGAGAGCACCCTTCACGGCCTCTATTGTTGTTTCTGTTACTAAATTTCTACCTTCAGTTACTATACTTGACTTCCCTCAGGATGGTTGTATGCATGAGTTTTAAGTTAAAAACCTTTCCCCACAGCCAAACACAGCCCACTGTTCTCTCTGTTTCTTTCAGCAATGTAGAGGGAAAGGCTTTGATAAACACCTTTTGAATTGTAGCTCTAGCTGAGGGCAGTCTTATCACAGAAGTCTCATGGGAGCTTCCTACATTATTAAAAAAAATCTCAGCTGGGTACAAAGCCTCAGGTACTGGCTCCCAGGCCCAGATAAAAGCACACCTTCATTGCCCGTGGCCAAGCTTAAGATCCCCTTCTACATGAATGGCGACCATTTGATATGTACCCATGTCTGGTGTTGGTGCTTATGGGATGGTACACTAAGCCTGAGATCCCCACAGTGGCCACTGTGTGGCCTTCAAGTATTTGAGAGTTCCTAATGGAACAGCAGCTGGGAAAGTCCTTTCTCTCAGCACCGTTCATGAGGCAGCCTTGTTAAAGATGATGAAGATCTTTGAACATCCCAGTGTTGCATGGCTGATTGATATCTGTGCTACTTCCTGAACTGATGGGGACATCAAGTTAATCCTCGCATTTGAACATATATATCAGGACATGAGGACATACCTGCACAAAGCAACGCCACTATGCTTGCCATTTGAGACCTTTAGATCTGATGCACCAGTTTCTAAGTAGCCTCCATTATATTCATGGAAACTGCATTGTTCACTGGGAACCGAAGCCAGAGAACATTCTAGTGATAAGTAATGGGACAGTCAAGATGGCTGACTTTGGCCTAGCCAGAATGTTCAGCTTCCAGATGGCCCTCGTGTCTGTGGATGTTACCCTCTGGTGCTGGGCTCATGAAGTTCTGCCGTCTACTTATGCAACACCTGTAGGCATGTGGATCATTGGCTGTATCATCAGAGAGATGTTTCAACAGAAGCCTCTCTTCTGTGGAAATTGAAGCTGACCAGTTGGGCAAAGTCTTTGAACTTATTTGATATCCTCAAGAAGAAGACTGGCCTCCAGAGGTATCTCTTCCTCAAGGAGCCTTTGCCCCGAGAGAGCCTTGTCCAGAACAGTCAGGGGTGCCAGACATGGAGGAATCTGGAGGACAGCTGCTGCTGGAAAATTTGACCTTTAACCCACAGAAGCAAGTCTGTGCCTTCCGAGGCATCCCTGCAGCACCAAGACCTGCACAAGGAGGAAAGCGACTGGAGTGAGAAGAGGGGCTGCCTGCCTCAGTTTCCAGACACTTGGTGGGAGGACCTGGATGAAGTGGCAGGCTCTGCCTACTCCTGAGGCCGTGCAGAGTCCTCCAACTTTTTACAGAGATCATTTTCAGCCTTAAATGACAATCCCTCACTTCTCCTTATAGGTTTACCCCCCCGTACCTCCCTTTTTTCTACACTAAATGTCAAGTGTATTTGTTTTCTTCTCTTCCTGAATCATACTGGTATAGTTTTTATACAAGAAAAATAAAAGCAGACAATGAAGTATGGTCTTCAAAAAACAAAACAAAACAAAACAAAGTCCAAGATGAATTGTTCTACAGAGATATGGGATGGCAGGTGAAGGAGAAAAAATTAGCCAGATCAGTATAATCATGCCCCTTTGTAGGTATGACTGGCCTCCAGAGGTATCTCAATCTCAAGGAGCCTATATCCCCAGAAAGCCTCAGCTAGGGCAGTCAGGGGTGCCAGAGATGGAGGAACCTGGAGCACAGCTGCTGCTGGAAGAAGACTTAGTGTTAGAAAGATGGCAATGGTTAGGATGCAAATCTTCAAGATTCTTAGGAATAAAAGCCTTTTTGGATCATTCAAAAGATTTACAGCTTTTCTGTGCAAAGTGCAAAAGATGTGCTGTGTAACTACTCCCATCAAACCCACAGGAAAGCAGGTCACACAGGCTGAGTGGTCTCCATGATGGAAGCACTCTGACTTTCTGTGTTCTCTAAACCTCAGTGCACGGTTCTTGAGCCCAGCAACGAGTTTCCTAACACTGTCAGGAAGACAGAAGCCTGGACTTTCTCTCACACCTGAAGCCCACTTTCTATGTCCGCCAATGGCACTGCTGTCAGCTACATACAATGTCCCAATCCTTCTGGGGCTGACTCTCAGGAGGATGGCTAGTTCAAATGTTGCTGCACCTTTAGAGTGATACCTAAGGCAACTGGTTATTGTGAGAAACCATGAAGGTGCATCCTAGGTGAGCACATGTGTAGGAATCTGAATAGAGACACTTTGAGTGTCCTGTGGCCTGCACAGTAGCTGCCTGAGACAGCACATTTACTGAATGATTAGGTAAGCCATCAACAATGCTGCTGTGTCAGGAGGCTTCACATTTCTGTGTTCTGGAGCAGGCATTTGTTGTGCTCATGGGGAGCACATTTCTTCTTGTTGGTATTAGGGCAAATGATGGGACGAAAGGACAGTGTAGAATGTGAGAGGTGAGTGTGCTGGGAGAGTCAGTTTGAAGTTCTGTTGCCTTGAGTTTGTTGACTGTGAAGATCCTCTGGCAGCTCCTCAGCCCTGGTTTCAAGATGGTTTGAAAGATTAGAATGCTGCTGTCTGCCTAGGCTCTGAATGCCACAGTGGAGAATAAGGTGACATTGACACCATTTCATCTCTGAGCAATGTAAGACACCTAAAAACTGGGAATCCACATCTGATACCCAATGTAAGAAACATAGCAGCAATGTGAGAATTCACAGGGCTTAGTACACTGTGCCTTCCAATTGAATTATAGAAAGACATTGATATGGCCACCTTGTATCTCAACCATTGTCACTATTTCAAGCACTAGGTCTCCAAGCATAATCTCTACCTGGATATTTTCCCCACAGACGACAGGTATACATGCCCCCTTTCACTCTGGCTGTACCCACAGACACTTGATGGTTACTGCTAGTTCAGTTGCCTTAGATCCCACCTAGGCATTCTCCAAAAAGGTTTTTTCCTCAGATGTTAAGGATCAGGGTTTAATCCAGCTGAGATAGAAATAATTTCTGAAAATAAGCTTATAGCACCCTCTAAGAGTGTGGTAAACCTCTAGACCCTAAAGCATTAATAATTCAAGAGCTAAGAATGCAGCCTTGTGGCAATCCTTGGTATTTAAAAATCATTATGTTTAATCTTTACATATCAAGAAAACTTCGACATTTCCATATTACATTTATTTTATATGTATTTTATGCTTATCATAACTAGTAAATTTAGAGTACTATCAAACCTATAAAAATCAATTAAGTACTAAAAAAATATTTTCATATAGTTTTATGCACAAATGCTTTGAAAATCTGTATATTTATCTGTTTTTTTTTTAAAAATAAGTTTGTTTATTTTTTAAAAGACCTGAAAATCAATTGCAAATAAAAAAGAGAAAGAAAGAAATCTTGTCATCCCGACAGACTCCAAAAAATACATCTTTTTGATTTTTTTCCAATAAGAAGACATGAATAAAACAGAGACAATAAAATTCAGAGCTGAGATGCATCCCCACCTGGCAAACTTGCTTACCTTCTCATCGGGTTTTTCTCACTATCTCCTCCAGGGGAGCCATTTTTTTGGAGAATGGATGTTGCCATTTTTTCCTTCGTGCACAGGGAAAGCAGCAGATGTTGGAGAAGCGATTCCGTATCCACCTACGAAATTTCTTCAGTCGCCCAATCTTCTGACAGGGAGATGTTATTTCAATTTCAGAGTCTTGTGAAGTAGTCGGGAGTGTTTCGATTTCTAATACGTTGTTACACACACATGGGCCAGCCACTGCTCTTGAATGTGGGACACTGCTAGAAGCTCTGCTCTGCTTACAGGGGTAATGCAGAGCAATGGGAGGCAGGGACACACTCCTGGCCAACTTGTGTCCCGATGGTTTCAGTGGAACAGGCCCCTGCTCTCCTGAGGGCCTGATGTGGAGGAGGCCAAAGTTTGGCTCACTGGCCCTTCTCTTTAGGGGAAGAGTATGTGTTGGGGATGCGGATGGTGTAGGACAGGGATCCACAGCCTTGGCTGAAGAGGGAGATCCATGCTTATGCCCTAGGTCTACATGTGCTTTTAATGTTAGATATGCACCCATTGGTGCATCGTATTTCTTTTTGTGCAGGGAATTCAAAATCTGGATGGCATTGTATCCCATGTCACACAGCATATCAATGATTTTGAAGTCTGGGTCTATCTTGGTCGAGATGGTTATTTCGCACTTCCTCACCCATGGATGGTTTTCAATTTCTTCGATGGAAGGCCTCATCTCTGGGGGAACCGTGAGTACTTGGTGGATCAGGTTCTCCAGTTGTCCAGAGAGGAAACGTGGAACAGCATAGGACCCCGTTACAATATTTTTACTGATCTCTTTAATAGTCTTTCCTCTAAAGGGGAACAACCCAGTAGTAATGAAAAAGAGCAGTACTCCCAAACTCCACACATCCGACTTCTTTCCCTCATAGGGTTCACTTAATATAAGCTCTGGGGCAAAATTTATTCTGGTTCCACGTGGTACTTTCAGTAATGTCCCAGGTCTGCATCTCCTGGCTAGGCCAAAATCTATTATTTTGATGTTACCTTTGGCGTCTCTTACTATGTTATCCGGCTTGATATCTCGGTGTACAATATCTCGTTGGTGGCAGAATTTTAGTCCCGAAACTATCTGTCCAAATGTTTTTTTTGCCTCCTCCTCCGACAGTCGGCCTTGGTCTCTTACTATTTCAAGTAAGTTTCCTCCCGGGACATATTCCAATATGAAATGTATGTTACTTGCTGTTTCTAAGACTTGGAAAAGGCGAATGATGTAAGGATGTTGTAGTGTCTCCAATATTGCTCTTTCAGTCCGGATCCACCTGATGTTGTTCTCATTAATCTGTACCATTTTGATGGCAACCTTGGCCTTGGTTTTCTGGTGCCAGGCCAATTTCACAGTGCCAAATGTACCCTGGCCAAGTAAGAAACCCACACTATACTGACTTCTCAAAGTCTCTGTTTTGAAATTGCTGTCCATGAGGCTGTTCCCTGTGCTCTGGTGCACAGTGGTTGTGAGATAATACAACCTGAAAATGAACAATCTAGTCAACTCTGAACGAGTCCCACAGGTCACCCAAATCAGCTTCCTGCTCTATCTGGACAAAACTCACAGGCCAGTCCACAGTCTTATACTGAGGACATTCACTCTTCTATCACAGTGGTTCTTTGTGAGGTCAGAGCATGAACTTCACCATGAAGATAGGGTTATCCTGCAGTGTGGCTGTTTCCTCTCTGAGCCACAGGGACATTTCTACTCTCATGAAAATGAGACTATCCTCTATCATCTTCTTCAGCAGATCAAAAGACAGATATTTACTTGTTTAGCAGTTACAGGCTGCAGAGGGCATCTGCTGCACAAGGGAAGTGCATTAAAGCTGCAGCCAGAGAGAGAGCTTTGGTCAGCTCTGCACCCTCCAGCTCTTTAGTCTCATGAGCCTCCAGTTAGAGGAGCAGCACCTGGGAGGTGCACTGAAGGTCCAATAAGAGAGCCCTTGTTTAGTCCTCTTCAGGTTATTTATTGATTAATTTATTTATTCCTATCACTTTCCAAAATAAAGACAGTTAATGATGAGTGCTGGGACAGTTCAGAAGCCTCCCTCTGCAAATAAGGAGGCCCAATCAAAGTGCAATGATCAAACAGGAAGGAAGCACTGGGACTCAGAGCAGGAAGGGCCCTGGACTCCCCAGTGGGAACAGTTTCTTCTTGCCTCTACTACTTTACCAAAACTCTTCTTCTTGCCTTTGTTCTGGGATCTGTTTCTTTTGTTGCAACCTCCCATTCTTCCTCTGAACTTTGTCTGAAGTTCCTCCTCCTCTTCACTGTTCCTGCCTGTGTTTCTGATAGTTCCTGCATCCACAATGCTGTCCCCTGAAAGCACCATGTCTGCCATCCTGCTTACCTCTGTCATCTAGATATTCTTCCAGAGTTCCTTCCCAATGATGGGTTCCTGGTCCCTGGATCAGGCAGGGCAGGGGCGCACTTTCTGTGTGCTCTCTGCAGGGATTTCTCTGCCCCCTGGCTAGTCGGAACCCCTTCTCCTCAGGCTTGTATCTCTGGGTCTCTGCTGGTCCTCGTCAAGACTCCTCATTCTCTGATGAACAGCTCTGAACCACCATGTCTACCTTAGGCAGTACCAGTGGTTGCCACCAAGACTCGAAAATTGCCATTGAAACACCCTTCAGTGTGATTTCCTTTGGCTTCTTTGTAATGTAGCCATGTACAGACTGGACATCGTGCTTTATGAATGTGTTAGGCAACAGCTCCTTGACCTCCTCCTTTTTATCAGAGAAGATGGGTGTGTGCCATAGATGACCACTGTGCACTCAGATCACATCCCTAATCCTCACTGCCCTCTCTGTCCTGTGACACTTCATCTCCAGGTGTCCACAGTTATGGCTGCTTCCTGAGTCTTCATCCCTATCAGGTCCAGCTGTTTGTGTGCACATTTTGTGTATTTCTTCAAAACATTAAAATCCCATGAGGTCAAGTTTCAGAGAAAAGGCAGTGTTTGCGAGTTGTCTTCAAAAGCTTTCTTATTTGCCACACATAAAATTTCTTCCACCTGATTAGCAAAACACGTATCCAAATAGTATTACCACAACCTGGGGTTTCGAACATAAATCACCCCCACTATGCACTCCTTCAAAATGACCACCTTAGGTAGTTCCAACCGAAGAACAATTTACTGATAGCTTTTTGCTGATGTCACTGTAGCCTCTGGTCATTTGATTTGCTAGTTCTCTTCTAGGTCCAGGAATAGAACCTGAGGGGCTTGGCTTCACTTCCTCTCTTGTTGCAGACCATGAAGTTTCTCAAAGGAATAGCAAAGGAGAATGTCTTCTTGGTTACTGTACATGGCTAGGCAATTAATTCTTTCCCACTGTACACATGGTGGAGTGTCCTGGCTTGTGAAGGAAATAGGAAGTTCACCCCACAATCTTTAAAAGTCTCTTCAGATATTGAAAACTTAAAAGAGAGTTCTTTCTTTGTGCCCCATGGGTATTTCCTTTTCTGTCTCACTATTACTTTCTTCACTGGGAGCTTCACTGAGTTTGAGTTTGTTTTAGAATGGCAGAGTCCATTCCTCAGCCTGAGGATTTTCTATCCCACATTTCTATTGGCTTCCTTCCCTTTATTCTTTCCTTTGGTCTCAGGAATGGTTGCCTCTTGATGAGAAAGCTCCTTTGTTTGTATCTCTGGTTTTAGCAGTGGCTGCTTTCTTCCCAAGGGCTCCTTTATCTTCCTGAAAACTTTGCGTTTAGAAGCAGAGTTGTCTTGAGGCTCCACTTTCTACTCCTTTGCCTTCTTGTGTCTGTGTCTGTCTGTGTCTGTGCCTGTGTCTGTGTCTGTGTCTGTTTTGGTGCCTGTGCCTGTGCCTGTTCCTGTGTCTGGGTCTGTGTCTGTGTCTGTGCCTGTGTCTGTGTGTGTCTGTGTCTGTCTTTGTCTCTGTGTGTCTGTGTATATATATTTATGTGTTAACTACATCAAGCCATGAATATGAGAGATTTCTAATTTTTCTGAGGTCTTCTTTGATTTTCTTTTTGAGCAAATTGAAGTTCTTGTCCTAAGGATCTTTTACTTATTTGGTTATTTTTACCCCCAATATATTTTATATATTTCTGACTATTGTGAAATGTGTTGTTTCCCTAGTTTCTCTCTGAACAAATTTCTCATTTGTAGAGAGGAAGGATGCATATTTATTTTAGTTAATTTTATCACGTTGCTGAAGTTCTTTATGGGATATAGAGGTTTTCTGGTAGAATTTTCTAAGTTGCTTATCTATACTATCATATCATTGGCAAATAGTGATACCCTGACTACTTATCTGACAAGTTGTATCCCCTTGATTCCATTTTGTTGTCTTATTGCTCTAGGTAGAAGATTGAGGCCTTTTTGGATAGATACAGGAGAGTGGGTCTTGTTGACTTCTCATTCATCTTATTGGGATTGCTTCATGTATCTCTCCATGTTATTTGATCTTGCCTGTTGCTTTGCTCTATGTTGCTTTTATTATGTTTCAGTTTGTGCTTTCAATTCTCGGTCTTTCTAGTACTTTTAACATGAATGCCTGCAGTATTTTGTCAAATGCATTTTCAGCATCTAGGGAGAGAACCATGTAATTTTTTTCCTTTGGTTCATGTTTGTAGTGGGATAATTTAATATATTTTCATATATTGAATGACTCTTACATCCCTAGGATTAGGGCTAATTGATCGATTATGGTAAATGGTGTGTGAGATGTTTTCTTGGATTGAGTTTGTAAGAATAGTAATGTGTATTATTGGAACAACATTCATAATCAGAATTGGTCTGAAGTTTTCTTCCTTTGTTGGGTCTTTGTGTGGTTTAGGTATCAGAGTAATCATGCTTTCATAGAATGAATTAGGTATTGTTCCTTCTAATTCTACTTTAAGGAATGATTCTATTTTCTGGAATTCTTTTTTATGGAACACATGGAGTGTTGATGTTAGGTCTTTCTTGTAGGACTGGTAGAATTCTGCTCTAAAGCCATCTCTGTTGGGCTTTTTGAGTTGGGATGTTTTTAATACCTTCTTCTATTCCTTAGGGGATATGGGACTGTTTATATAGCTTATCTGCTCTTGATTTAACTTTGGAACTTGCAGTCGTGAAAATAATATATTTCATCTAGATTTTCCAATTTTGTTTAGTACAGACTTTTGTTGTAGGATCTGATGATGTATTTGAATTTTCTGGGTTTCTTGTGTTACTCTTTTCATTTCTGATTTTGTTAATTTGGATACCTTCTTTGGGTCCTTAAGTTAGGCTAGGGATTTATCTCTCTTGTTGTTCTCAAAGAAACAGTTTTTGGTTTTGTTGATTCTTTCTTTCATTCTCTTTGTTGCTATTTGGTTGGTTCTGGCCCTGTGTTTGACTATTTCCTGGCATCTACTACTCTTGTGTGTGTTAGCTTCCTTTTGTTCAAGAGTTTTCAGATGTGCTGTTAAATTGCTAGCTTAAGATCTCTCTGATTTCTTTACCAAGGTACATAGTTCTATTAATTTTCCTCTTAGCCCTGTTTTCATTATGTCCCATAAGTGTAGGTATGGTGGTTCATCAGTTTCATTAAATTTCAGTAAGTCTATAATTTCTTTCATTATTTTTTCTCTGGCCAATTTACCACAGAGTAGAGAGTTGTTCCGTTTCCATAGATATGTGGGTTTTTCTGGTATTTTCATTATTGTTGATATCTAGTATTTGTCAGTGGTGATCTCATAGGATGCACTGGACTGTTTCAATAAACTTGTATTGTTTGAGGCTTGTTTTGTGACCAATCATATGGTCAATTTTTAAACAGAAACCATGGCCAGATAAGAGGGAGATATTTCTTTTGGTTTTAGGTTGAAGTGTCTACTTGTTAAATCTACTCGGTTCATGACCTCTCTTAGTTTCATGGTATCTCTGTTTAATTTCTGTATCAAAGTCCTGGACATTAATGAGAGTGAGGTATTTAAGTCTCCCAGTATTATTGTGTGAGATTCAATGTGTGTTTTGACCTTCAGTAAAGTTTCTTTTATGAGTGTGGAATACTTTGTTTTGGGGCATCAATGTTCAGGGAGTGTTTTTTTCTTTCTTTTTTTCTCTTTTTTTTTAATGTCTCTCTCCAGACTCCCATGCTAAAGATGTACGAAGTATGTAGTCAGAGCCTAAATAGTTATTTTTGTGAAGAAGTTCCTGACACAACTCTCTCCACAGTATAGTGCTGTTCATCAATAGATTCTCTTGAAGCAGGGTAGGACCATCTAGAGAAAGGGCTCCTGGAAAGATCATTTCTGTTAGTGGAGATGATCTTATTTTGGTTTCCAGATCTCCTGTCCCAGGATTAATCATCACTGGTCATTCCAGCTTTAGGATGACCTACTGCCCTCCACTGGTTGTCATTCTTGCTTGCACTTTCATGAATAGCTTAAAAAAGAGTCATAGACACAGCCAGAGAGAGTCAGAAAGAGAACGAGAGGGAGAACTAAATATAATGTTTTGGAAACAAAGGAATAGACATTTAGTGTAAAGTTCTGTAAATAAGCACTTTATATATTTTTAATTTTATGCCAATCTGTGTGGCATGGTGAGAAATCACACTGTCCCATGAGATTCTATGGAGCAAACTAGGTGAAAGACCCTCATCTAGAGGACCTTTACCTGAGGAGACCCCAGGACCCAAGAACCAGCTGAGACCACTGGATGCAAGTCACAAGAGGGTTTATTGCTCTCACATGGGTGTCCGTGTGTGACAGCCTATCGGAGGACTGGTGCGCCGGACAAAGGGACAGTTTTCTTTTCATAGGGCTTGTGGGGTAGATGTGAGGGACAGAAGCAGAAGCGTAGCTACAGGGTTCTAATTGGTTAGTTTAAATGTGGTCAAGGAGTGAGTCTAAGGACACGGTTCCAAAGACACTGCTCCTGGTGTCAGCTGGGGCTGCGGTTTTTCTGAGAATAGCTGCTTTGGGCTTCTCTGAGAGCAGTTGCCATATAGGGCTTATTTGGGGGCTTTCTGTTCTCTGTCTGTTGCAAGCTGGCTGCCCATCAGTATCTTGTTTGGCCACCTGGGTCCATGACCTGGCCCGCCCTGTGTGCACAGCCTTGAAGAAATGGCGTTATTGTTGCTAAGCGGGGGTCTTTCATAGGGGCTACATTTCATCCACTGAACAAGCATTTGTCCATGCAGGAAGAATATATTTAATCAAAATGGACAAAGATAACCGATAAGTTAATCTTGAATTTCAATTTATTCCTATAAGATGATATGGGTGTGCTAGCAAGACAATGCAGTTGAAAGACAGGATGCTCTTTCACAGGACTCACATGGTGGTTCCAGGCCCTACATTGTGGCTAACAACATCTTTAATCTCCAGGTCCAGTGGATGAAGACATTCCTCTATTGTCCTCACATACCAAGGGCTGGAATGGCTTGCCATCATGTAGGCAAGGAAAACACTCATTGATGCCAAGTGAAAATTAAAAAAAAAATTAAAAAGTAAAGAAAAAACATAAGTTCCTGCCTTAATGGGCAGGAATAAAAGAAACATTGACTACTAGAAAGCAAACAGGTTAAGAGGAGGACATGTCAGTCCTATGGCTTTTTCCTGGGTACTCCCCTTCTTGTCCACATTACCTCTCACCTACAGAAAAATCTAACAAAGATCAATTAGTGCTTGTAGAACTCTTGACCTCAAGACCTGCTTTAGTGCCAGTCCTGACTTCCTTTGGTGATGAACAGTGATATGGAAGTGTAAGCTGAATAAACCCCCTTCTTCCCCAACTTGCTTCTTGGTCATGATGTTTGTGCAGGTGATAAACCCTGACTAAGACAATATGTTCAAAGGAGCCAATCATAGGTCTTCCACAAGAGCAATGAGAGCTCTTAACCACATAGTCATTTCCCCAACCCTGTTTTCTTTCTTTTTTTTCTTTGAAAATATATGCACATGTATATATGGTGAGTTTATTCCTTCTGTATCTTACTCTCTTCTTTATTATGAACATATTTTCTGTTCTTTTACAACTTTATTTTACAAATCAAAGACAAATGTACAGATTTTAAGCATTTATGCATAAAAGTATGAGAATACATTTTTGTCTGTACTTGATTTTTTTTAAAGATTTGATAGGATGCATTACAATCTTAGTAATTACAATGAGCATAAAGTACCTGTAAAACCAGATGTAACCTGGAAATAGTCAAAGTTTTCCCGGTGTGTAAAGATTAAGCATAAAGGTTTTTCCTCTTCTTTTTTTTCCTTTAATTTCATATAGTCTGTGGGTTATTTCTGGGGTGTTCAGAGCTTTCTGGGGTTAGTATCTAATTATCAGTGACTGCATATTATGTTACTTCTTTTGTGACTGGGTTACCTCATTCAGGATGATGTTCTCTAGATGCATCCATTTTCATAAGAATTTCACATTTTCAAACCATTGGTCCCGATTTTCTTCATAGACAATTTTATTGGATATTTTATGTCTTTACAGTACAAATGTTATCCCCTTTCCCTGTTCTCTTATCCTGTCCCCTGGAGGCTCATTGTAACCCCCTCACATGCTTCTGTAAAAGTGCTCCCAATCCCAGTCACACAATCCCACCTCAACCACACTGGCAAAAAGGTGCCTTCACAGACAGGACCATGGGCTTCTTCTTCTATTGGTGCCAGTCAATGCCATCTTATGCTAAATATGTCACTTGATCCATGGATCCCTCCATGTGTACTCATTGGTTTGTTGTTTGGTACATGGGAGCTCTGGGGGTGGGTCTAGTTAGTTGATACTGTTTTTTTTTTTTTTTTTTTTTTTTTTTTTTTTTTTTATGGGGCTGTAAATCGCTTCAGCTACTTCAGTCCTTTCTCTAACCTTTCTCTAATTCCTCCATTAGGTCTCCTTGTACAATTCAATGATTAACTGCAATCATCCTTATCCCTGGAGACATACCTATCAGGCTTCTATCATCAAGCATGTCTTGACTTCAACAATAGTGACTGATTTTGGTGGCTGCATATAGGATAGATCTCGAGATGTAGCAGTCTCAGTGTGACGTTTCTTTCAGGCCCTGCTCCCATTTTGGTCAATGTCATTCATCCTGTGAGTATTTCTTCTCTCTTCTGAAAGGGACTGATGGATCCACATTTTGGTCTTTCTTCTTCTTGAGCTTCATATGGTATGGGAATTGTTTCTTGGGTATCCCAAGCTTTTGAACTAATATTTATTAATTGGTGAGTACATACCATGGATGTTCATTTGTGAATGGGGTACCTCACTCAGGATGATGTTTTCTAGTTCCATCCATTTTCCTAAGAATTTCATGTAGTCATAGTTTTTAAGAGCTGAGTAGTATTCCATTGTGCAAATGTACCATATTTTCTGTCTTTATTCCTGTTGAATAACATCTGGGTTCTTTCCACCTTCTGGTTATTATAAATAAGGCTTCTGTGATTGTAGTGGAGATCATAATCTTGTTAAACGTTTCTGCATCTTTTGGGTATATTTCTAGGAGTGGTATAGTTGGATCCTCATGTAGTACTATGGCCAAATTTCTGAGGAACCACCAGAGGGATTTCCAGAGTGCTTGTAGCAGCTTCAAATTTAACCAGCAATTATGGAGTATTCATCTTTCTCCACATCATTGCTAGCATCTGCTGTCACCTGATTTTTTTTTTCATCTTAATTATTCTGACTGGAGTGAAGTGGAATCTCAGTGTTGTTTTCATTTGCATTTCCCTGATGACTAGGAATGTTGAATCATCCTTAGGTGCTTCTCAGCCATTTTTTATTCCTCAGTTGAAAATTTTTTGTTTACCTCTGCATCCCATTTCTACTAGGATTATTTTGTTCCCTGAAATCTAATTTCTTGAGTTCTTTGTATATATTAGATATTAGCCTCGATTGGGTGAAGGATTGGTGAAGACCCTTTCCCAATCTGTTGATTGCTGTTTTGTTTTATTGACATTCTTTGCCTTACAGAAGTGATGCAATTTTATGAGGTCCAATTTCTTAATTCTTGATTTTATAGGATAAGCCATTGGTATTCAGTTAATGGAATCCTCCCCCATGTTCATGTGTTTCAGGGTCTTGCCCAATTTCTTTTTATCAGTTTTAGTGTATCTTCTTTATGTGGAAGTCTTCTACCCACTTGAACTTGAAATTTGGATGAGGATAGTTGCATTCTTCTACATGCTGACCTTCAGTTAAACAGCACCATTTATTGAAAATGCTTTCCTTTGGATGATTTTAACTCCTTTGTCTAAAATCCACTGAATATATGTATGTGGATTCATTTCTGGACCTTCAACACTATTCCACGGATCTTCCTGCCTGTTTGTGTATCAAGATCATGCACTTTTTATTATGTGGATCCTTTCAGTCCATGAGCATGGAAGATCTTTTCTTCTTCTGAGATCTTCGTCAATTTCTTTCTTCAGACACTTGAAGTTCTTGTCATACAGATCTTTCCTTGCTTTATTAGAGCCACAACAAAGTACTTTATACTAATAGGGACAAATGTACAGGGCAAGTTTCTGATTTCCTCTTCCCACTCATGTGTTGGAGCTCTTCCTAGCTTATTTCTTTTCTGAGCTATAGTAAACAGTGCAGCAATGAGCCTGTATGACTGAGTATCCCTGCTTCATATTGATGGATCAACCAGCAGTCCCATTTTACTTGTTCTGAGGAAGTTTCCTCTTTTACACGGGAGTCACTGATGATTGCGAGTCACTACTTGTGTGCTGATACTGCAACCCAGGTCGTTGGCATGAGCAGACAGTATTTTTCACTCTTGAGGTGTCTCTCAAATTCTTACAATGTAGGGTTCATGGATGGCCTGATGCATGACTTGGATCTTTAGTCAACATTTGGTTAGGAGCTAAACTCAGGTATTTTATTAGAACAATGATAGCTCTTAAAAACTTAACCATTTCTTTTGCCCACAAATGTTCAGAAAAGGTTTTGCACATGAATATTGTGGAGTATATTTCTTTTTTACCTCACTCACCTCCCTTTGTCACCCACTTCCCATCACATTGGTTCCATTGTCTCCATATTACACAAGATTACGTCACCTTTATGTATGTATGATGACTTAATATGTTCATATAGAATTCAGGACTGTGGCTAGTTTGATATACTTAATGTGATTTTCCATGACTGCTTCCATTGTCCAGATAATGACTTCTGCTAATCCCATCTTGTATGTGTACTATATTTCATTTGTCCACAGCTCTGGAGATGGGTGTCTGGTTTCAATTGTTTGGTGTCATACTTCGTAGTGTAGTGAGCAATGATATGCAATACCTACCTCTGTGCTATGTTGGCATCCATTATATACCATAGAGTAGTACAGCTAGGTCATATTGACAATCTGTGTGTTCTGAGAAACCTGCATCCTGATTCACACAGTCACTAGACCAGCTCACATTAGCATTACCAGTGTCTAAGGCCCTGTTGTCTACCACATTACCAGCATTCATTGTTCTGTTTTCTTAGTAAACAATAATTTGGTTAATATTTAAAAGTTCAAAGGGCATGTCTCAAACATATTCATCTCCCCTTCTTCCAAGTGTTACCAAAAATGCATTGGCATTCCTACCCAACATCCTCTGTTTTGTGACATAACCAGAGGGGGTTCTTGAATTCCAGTCCCAGCATGACAAATATGTTTCTGGTGGGCTGTGCCTTTACTAATTTCTCCTCTCTTGTTAAATCCTTACATTCCATTCTTTAGTTTAGCAACCAATTCCATTAGCTTATTTCACTCTGTCTTCTTTCTGAGGCTCCTACCCAGGTCCAGTTATCATAGAATTGAACTTCAGCAATCAGAATCCGCTTTTAACTCACCTATTTGCCATGCCCAGTAACAACAATCCAGTGTATTCTACCCATTGTAATCTTTTCCTGTTGAAAATCTGAGATATTGATTATTTGCTGCTTTGCCTGAGTGAGTCAGAAATTAGCCACTTTAAATCAACAGTGAAAAACATGCGTGTTTAAGTGTGCATTTGTGGTCTCAGTTTAATCCTGTTCCTGTAGTGAGCATTCTCTATTCCTCCTGTGTGTTGTTCCCTTCAAAACATTCCCTGTGAATATGCAAAACATAAATCTACCCACTGCATATAGGAAACAAAGAACATAGTATAGATACCACAAAGTCTAGCTTTGTGATGCAATGACAATTATTCCAAGGAATATGGAGTGGAAGGTGACTCAATGGAAGAGAGAATCAAAGACAGAATCATCATCAAAGCTAGTCCCTGAATGGGTTACAAGCTTACTAAAGCTGGGAACTATGAGCACACTTCACAGTCTGAGAGTAGCTTAATAGGTAGATGAGTACCTGTTACAAGTAGCAGTTTGTTTAAACTTTTTCCAGGCAGCATGGCAAGAGGTGGTCTGGTTTCAGTTGTCTTTGTTCCTTGGTGTGTGAGAGAGACTCTGAGGGCTTTGGGTTGATTACATCCTGAAAAGAAGAGATCTAAAGAATCTGGTCAGTTTCAGGAACTTCCTGGAGCTATTTGGCATTGTTTCCCTTCCAGGTTAATTCACTGCAGAAAAGAATATTTCAATCTCTCAGGCAAAGGATACAGAAGACACATACCTGATACCACTCAACTCTGACAAGTTGTTTGGTCTTCCTCTTCAGCACCCTTTCCTATACTTCTCCTCTTCATATTCATATTCTTCCTCTCCCTCACCTTCCTGTTAGTTCCTCCTCCTGCTCCTTTCCTCATTCCTTACCTCCTCATCATGTTTCTTCTTGTCTTTCTCTCAGGTCCATATTTTATTACCCAATAAACCTAAGTCATGAAGTCTGGGTTGGGGATCATTGCCCTCTCAGGGATTGCATCAAAGAAAAGACTTTCCCTTTCCTATCCCCTGTCAAGTGCCAGCCATTTCTCACCTTGTAATTGGATTTCTTGTCCAAGTCCTCAGTTCCCTATTCATGAGATTCTTCCTGGTGAGCTTGCTTAGCTCTCATGCATGCTGTAACCATCACTGTGTGTTTCTACTTCTAACAACTTGGTGGTGTCCTTGATGTTAACTACAACTGTGGCATTTACAGTCTTTCTAGCTCTCATCCCAAAGATGTCTGAGCTTTATCCTGGTTGACATTATAATATTTTGGTGTATGTCTCTCTCTCTTTGTGTGTGTGTGTGTGTGTGTGTGTGTGTGTGTGTGTGTGTTTGCATGTGTGTGAGTGTGTGAGTGAGTGAGTGAGTGAATGTCCCTCCACATGCCACAATCCTCCTAACTTCCATTCCTCCCTGGTCCATTCTTCACCCTCACCCACGTTCTTCAATCTCAGGTTCAGTATTTTTCTGTGGAAGCTGTAGTATGTCACCATTTGCTCCACACATTTTTGCCTGCACATTTTCATTATGATGCCTGTTTGGCATTGTATGCTATTTCAGCTAAACTGCCAACACTGGAATTTCAATGGGACTCTTCTCTGGTATCTTATTGTCATGGAGATTATCTATATTATATAAATCCTGGAGTTCTGGACGTGTAGAACTGGCCACTTCATGTACTACAGTAGTTCACCAATGATCTAGATATTGGTGTGGGACAATTCAAATGCCTGGATCTGTGCATGAGAATTTTCTGAGTTTGTCATGTTGTGAGCTCTAGCCCCCTTCAATGGCAGTGCCTATGCAGTATTCCTTGCAAAGAGGGAGAGCTCTACCCTACTGCCTATGTGAGGTGCCAGTCCCAGTGTTCCAAGTATTGCAGTTAAGGAGGACATGGATGTTCCTTGACAGTGACCACAGGGCCATCTCTCCTGCCTGCCATAGATGTCAGTGGATGAATGAGCAGAGAGGGGTCTCTCCCTCATCTTTACTATTGCATAGTATACAAGAAGCAAGACCCTTGGGGGCTGCTCATACACAATCTTTATGTACAGGGCTAGCTCTGATGAACTTCCCGAGCACGATCCCGGGCCTGAACTCCCCAGTGTTGTAGGAAGTGAGTGGCAGGGGCAGCTCTCTTGCTCTAGTCACACCAGAATCAAGTCTTGTCCTTGCCATAGGTGGTGAGGTACAAGGACTGAGCAGGGTGTCTATTTCTTTTCCACAGCACTAGATTGGCAACAGGTGGCAGCGCCACCTCTCCCACACTTTCTCTGACTGAGGGCACACACTCTCCCCAACTGTGAATATGGTTTATCATTGGAGCTCTTGCAGATGGCTATAAAGAATGCCACAAGGCACTCTTGTGCAGTACCTGACATACCCCATGGGGAGTTTTCCTGGACAGCATGCATATGATGATTCTTTTTAGCAGGAAAATCTCCAGACCTTGTTTGAAACAGATTGTCCTTGTTTTGCAGTCAGATACCCCACTGATGATTTTGAACCTTATGACTAGGCTAAACCAGCTATACTGACCAGTTTTTCTCTTTTGAAGAGTAGCTTTCTTGTGCAAGACCACTCATACTTGCCCAGAACACAGCTAACTTAAAGTTGCCCTTTTTCTCAGGGGTCTTACTAACTTTGGATAGTCATATCGCTCAGGAAAAAACAAAACTTGTACCTGGTTTTAGCCCCACTTGGTAACACTGACATTCCTCCCTCCTGCATGGTGAGTTCTGCTTCCCAACTATGACTTTTTGGTATTTGTCTTGTTTTAAACCAGAGAGTGAAGCCGCAAAAAAAGAGTGTATTTTCACCATTCCCCAGGCTTGTTTTTAACCTGGATTTATGCCCAATACTTACCAGGATTATGAGGCCCCAGAAAATGTTTGTCCAGATCAAAATAGAATTCTTGGGGGGCTCAAAATGTTGCTTTTATTGTGAGGTTGGCCTCAGCTCTTGGGAATGAATCTTCAAAGGTTTAAACAGTTTGAGCATCTAAGTAGGTCCTGAAAACTGGAGATTGTTCAAAAGGTTTAAAACAACCATGAGTGTGAAAGAGAAAAGCAAAGAAATAATAAGATAGACCTCAGATTGAGAAGCCATAGATACCAGGCAAGAAATAGGACAGATGGATGACTGGTCCTATGACACTGACACTACAGAGGGTGTAATTGCTTGTTGAGTGGGCCTTTCTCTGTAGCAACAGCGATGGATTTACAATGCTCAAATAATCAGGCACTTTTTTTGGAATAGCAGCATATCTAGTACTGTTAACTTTGGCCTAGCCAGCCTGCTGCCAGACATTAACTTGACAGAGCCTCTTTGAGAGGACAGAGGAACTGTGGCCATCAAATTCCCTCAACCTAGATGGGGAGACATAAGGCAGTGTCTTTGTGATGCTGCACTGGGTGCAGACAAGTTGTCTAGCCATGAAGCATTCTGGGGGAAAGATACATTCTACCTTCTTCCCCAGGGCATGTCACTTAAGTTCTAGCTGCTCGACCTTGTAGCTCAGCTCATCCAGATGGGAATAGCAGTTTGTTTTCAGCTTGTATTGGAGCCATGGTACCTCTTAGTGAATATCTCTTTAGCTGCTGCAGGTGGAAAAGACAAGCCCCATTATTTGAACATCATGCAACATGAGACCTGGAAGGATGGAGTGCTTCTTCTCCTAGGTATATGTGCACAAGACTGGAAGGCTGACATGTTTGTCAAGGAGAAGGTCTGTGGGCCTCTGAATATTGACGTGGACAGTGCTACTGGTAGCTTTCGCTATGGTTCCTCCCCTTGTTGACTTGGCATGGAAAGAATTCTCACAGGTCCTCTATCTACCAAATGTCGCTCACTGACCAGGGGATTCTCTATAGCTTCCCAAATAATGCTTAATATTAAGGCTTTGCCAAAAACATCTGAGGTTTAAAACCTAGTTATTAGAATTCTTTTACTGGGTGGGATACCAGACTTTTACCTCAGATATTCTAACTCCCAAGACAGGAAGTCACGTAGAGTAGGTACTGATAAGATATTTCAAGTATGAAATGGATGTGAGGCTGGAACCTGAGATTACCTGTGTCTGTCAGTTTGTGAACAGTTGTATGACTCACAGTTTTGGCTCACGGCTCTTTATGTTGTTTATCCCAAATAATGCTTCACTTGTTCAGAAAAACATCTGAGAGGGGGCTTGGCTCTAATCTGTGTTTGAACAGAAAATGAGTGAAAGGATCACATTCTCTGATGATGAACTGGACTATAGGTTTTCTATCCTATTGTCTGCTGGCCTGGGGAAACTGGGTTTGGCATCTAATGCGTGGTATAAGGTCAGTAACCATATGGAATATTTTGGGCCTGTAAGATTTGGGTGGATTATTTGAAATCCCTCTTTATATGTCTCTGTATAGAGAGAAATAGGAAATTATTGCTTACTCTCCTGATCTTGAGCATGGTTGGATCTCGGAGCTCAAACAGCTCTACCAAGTAGTACATCAATATCAATATCCAGAGTGCCATAAAACCTCTAGATGGATGGAACACGGATTAGTGGGTAGGAATGTATTTTCAGGAAGTAAGAGGATGACTCATACCCATGATTCTCACAATCATGCCGGGCTTGGGTTCCAATTTCTGTGTGGCTTCAAAAGGCTTTACCAAAAGGCAGCTTTGTGCCTTTTCTGAGATTAGACCCACCTGCCTTTTCTGGAGCCATTTTGTCTGCTTTTGTGAAAGTTTCCCTATAAGGCAGAGTCAAGTCAGGCCAGATTTATACTGGCAGATTTCCTAGTTTACTGAGGCATGGAAAGATAAGAGGGGATACACTTGAAGCTTATGTCCAGGAAATCAATTTTTTAATCTTGGAGGACAGAACAGGGAGAATAAAAAGGCCACCAGATGCTTAGAGATGTTGAATATATGTCGGCCATTTTCTCTGCTAGCTTGGGACTTCATTTCCCATGATACTTTTAAGTATATTTAGTCTCTGGGAGCACTGGGTCATCTGGTCAGCTGATGTTGTTCTTCCTTCCATTGCAATCCCCTTTCCTGCTCTAGTCCTACTGATAGCTCCCCCACCGGTGTCCCTGATTTCAGTCTGAAGGTTAGCTTCAAGCATCTACATCTAAATTGCTTTCCAGACCTTCCAAGGAACAGCCCAACCAGTCACTGTCAGAAAACACCTCTAGTTAAAGGCAACAGCATCACGTTAATGTCTGCAGACAGGATGGATTCACAGGTATGAAAGACCCTGGATGGCCCTTCCTATAGTTTCTGCTCCATTTTTTGTCCTTACTCTTTCTTTGGATAGGAATATTTCAGGGTTAAAATATTTGAGATGGGTGGCCCATCCCTTGATTGGGGGCCATGCCTATCTACTGCAGGAGTTCTCTAAAGGTCCTATCTCCATCATCTCTGCATATTTCGGCTAAAATCCTTCCCACTGAGTCCTAGGAGCCTCTCATTTTCCTGTTGTCTGAGGCCCTCCAGTGGCTATTTCCAATTCCTCAACACTCCCCCTCCCTAGCTACATATTTTTTGATGTTCTGATGTTCTACACCTTTCTCCCATCTCCTCCAGGACCTCATTCTAACTCCTCATTTCCTTTGCCTCCTCTCTTTCCAAGGTCCTCCTCTCCCTTCACCTCCTATGATAATCCTATTACTCTCAATGCAGGACTGAAACATCCAAGGGAACACACAAGGTGAACTTCAGGACAACATCCTCACAGGGATCCACAAAGTTCAATGTCCCATCTCTTATGAACTAAAATCCCTCATGTACTGACTTTTACAGCTGCCCCAGAGTTGGCACCTGCTAAAAGATATTCAGAAACTCCATCATTCACCAAATATGAATGAGAAAAATTCACAGACTATTTCAAGTGAGACTTCTACAGGCCATACCATATTGGCCTTCTATGTCCTATGAATTTGGTATGACAACTATATATTCTGTGCCTCTATTCAGAAGTGAGAGGATATAAGCCTGGCGATATTGCACTGTGAGTGACCTTGGTGCTGAGAGGGCTGGGCAGAGCTCACAAAGGACTTGCCCCTGCAGCCCACAGTAGGGCGAGACCCCTGACAGCAGATAATGGAAAGGATGATGGTGAAAGAGTAACACTCTTCCACTGTTGGTGGGGTTGTAAGCTGAAACAACCTGTCTGGAAATCAGTCTGTTGGTTCCTCAGAAAATTGGTCATAGTCCTACCTGAAGACCCAGTTATTCCACTACTGGGCATATATCCCAGAGACACTCCAACATACAGTCAGGACACATGCTCCACCATGTTCATAGCAGCCTGTTTATAATAGCCAGAAAGTAGAAAGTACCCAGTTGTCCTTCACTAGATGAATGGATAAAAAGTTGTGGTATATTTACACAATGGCATACCACTCAGCTATTAGAAACAATGTCTTCACGAAACTCCTAGGAAAATGGATTCATCTAGAGAATATTATCCTGAGGTAACCCAGTTCAAAAAAGAACAGACATAACATGCAGTCACTAATAATTAGATACTAGCCCAGAAAGTTCTGAATACCCCAGAAACAAGTCACAGACCATATGAATCTCAACAAACAAACAAAAAAGAAAAAAAAAACAACAACCATAGGCCATAATTGAAATCCTCGTTCCTTCTTAGGAAAAAAAAATTGGTGTAAAGCACCTTTTAAGATGAGGTATACCAGGACCTTAAAACATTAATAATTCAAGAGCTAAAAGTTTAGCTTTGTAACAATTTTTGATTTAAGAATCATTATGTTTAATCTATATACAGCTAGAAAACTCTGCTGCTCCCATGTTATGTTCTGTTCTACATGTGTTTAATGCTTATGGTAACTAGTAAGATTTCAATGCATACTATCAAACTTCTAAAAGAATTAAGTACTGACAAAAAAGTATTCATATTAGTTATGTCAAAATGCTTTTAAAATCTGTACATTTATCTCTGATTTAAAATAAATTTTTTAAATTAAAATAATAAAAATACAAAAAAGAATAATAAGGAAGTGCATCTTGAGGAAGAGCTATGTACCTTGTGTTGGTTTCATAGGTTCAAAAACCCAAACCATTCCTGTCCTGCCCAGGTTCTTCTTCCCACCAATACACACACACAAACACACACATATATACATGCACACACACATGCACACTCACACATACACAGACACACACACATGCACACACACACACACACACACACACACACACACACACACACACTACAGTGCCTGGTGATCAACCTCAAGGAACTCCTAGGAGTTGTATATATGACAGAAAACCCCTCATTTTGTTGAGAAGCCATGGAGAATCCAGGAAGTTAAACAAGGTAACAGAGGCTTCTTAACCCAGTGTTTCTTCTGCATTGCACCTATTTAAAACTTTTTCAGGTTCCTGAAAGTAAATATTTCATTGTCATGTTTAATTAAGAAAATCCATGAGAATGGCGCCTTGATTATTTGAATAATACTTTAATTATATCAATAAAATTGACATAATTTCATAACAACACAAGTCTAAAGAATAAAGCTAATCACTTTTGAACCCACCTATGCAAATACACAAATAGAAAGTTTCTCCTTGCTTTACTTGAAGATAGGAATTTGTAGCACTTTCTTTTACATTTTTTAATTTAGCATATACAGTTCAAGATGAACCAATTCTTATTAGTACATGTGAATCATCCACATATTTTTTCAGTTTTTATAATATTTCCCATGCATGGAGATGCCATTGCTTACTCATCCATTCTACCAGTCATGAACAGACATGGTTTAAAACAGTGCTACAAGAAAAGCCTTCACCTCAGTCACCCGTTCTTCAGGACATCATGGAACATGCCAGATAATGAGATTCCTAGAGAAAAATAGATGGATCATGAGATACAAGCATTTCCCAGGAGGCCATGGGCCCAAATTTTACTTGGTGCTTAAAAATTTCTTGGTAGGTTCTCATGCCAAATGTGTCTTTACCAAATTGGATACCAGAGAAAATATTTTCTTTATTAAATGATGAAACATGCCCCCAAACAGATGGATATAGAAAATCATGACAGAACTGCCATAGCTTGTGTTCAAAAAAAAATATTTGCATGCTGCCCATAGTCCTAACCCAAAACATAACCCCTAAGTCTACAAGAGGATGTGTGAGCTCCAATGAGCATAACACTGCTTTGATAAAAAGTTCCAGAACTATACAGAAAATTTCTATGAGGTGGACATGTTCAGCTTCAGAAGAGAAACACAGAAAGAAAATGATCACAGAGCGAAAATGTTAGTCTACACTGAGAAGGAAAGAATCACAGGATATGAAAAACAGACTCACAACCAAACGGCAAGAAATAGGCAGTGGATCTTTGCCAGGGAGAGACTACACATTACAGGGGTTGATCCAGAGCATAACTGACAGAGGGCATGATACTTAAGGGTGTGGAATGATGTGCTGATGGGTCTGGTCATTTACTCAAAAGTTGTGTCACCTTAAACAATGTGTAAGTCTCTTCAGGCCTCTTGTTCTACAATCTGAGGCAGGGGAATAAGCACCACTCAGGGCAGCTGAGAAAATGTGAAGGTCACATGGCTATAGAGATGGTTAACATGTGCCTTGTGTGTAGAAATTTTGATGTGATTTGAACAACAGTTCCATGTTGCTAGTGTGAGATGCTGCTAGGGAAACTTATCATCAGGGAAACACAAGGTCCCTTCTTGATTTTATTGTTGTCCATGGTGTGCCTAAGCTGCTCAAGTTGCCTAAATGTCAAATAGCAGAACAGAGATGCCATGAAGATGGGATGGTTTCAGTGCTGCAATGACATTGCACCTCTGGGGCTCAGTGCAGATGAGGAAGAAATGACCATTTTCACTCATGACAGATGTTCCTCTGGCAACTGAGCTAGTTTGAAATGATAGATAACCCTATGGAGAGCATCCTACACAGACTCAATTATATGTGTGTTTTAGGATGGAAGGCAGACATATGAGCAAGATAACCTGTTTGCTGGGTCTTTCTGCCAAAGAACCTGAGAAGCTAAAATGTGTAAGAGAAAAGTTAAAATAGATTCAACAGAAAATATTACATCTAGGGACCTGACTCAAGGTTAGTTCTAATTAAAACACAGCTAATACAAAGAACCTGAATCTGACAGGCACTTCACAGTAAGTTGTATGTCTGTCCTACTGACTTCTCCATTGCTGTGGTAAGATTTCTTGGCAAAAGACACATGGGAGACAAAGGGTTTGTTTTAACTAACAATTCTAGCTTGAAGTCTATCATTGTGGCAAAATTTCGGTAGCAAAGGCTTGAGACATTTGGTGAGGCCTCATCCACAACCATGAACAGATAAATGAATGTATGTAGGCTCAGTGGCTTCTCTGATTGTTTGTGCTCAGTTCAACTTCTCCACTTACGTAGTTCATTACCCTGTGTATATAGAAAGTTGCTACCATCAGTGAGATGAATCTTCCTACAGAATTAATTTAATTAAAATAATCCCCTTTAGTCATGCTTACAGGCACAACCAATGTAGTCAGTCCCTTACTGATATGATGCTCTTTTTAGGTGATTCTGGGTTGTGTCCAATTGACAAGGCTAATTACTCACCATGATGACATTATTTTGTAGGTGAAGGATACAAAGCCTGGAGAAATAATGGGTTTTAGGCCAAGACTGCACAGGGAGCCCTCATGCTATGACTATAAACCCTCTTGCTCAGGGATTATCAACATTGTTTTTATAATACTGGTTGTGGTAGATGGAATGAGAATGGCTTCTGTTACCTCACATGTTTGAATTCTTAATTAACTGTCTGTGGTACTATATAGGAAGGATTAGGAGGTATGGCCTCGACTGAGACAGGATTACTCCCAGGGATTGTCTTTTTAGGTTCAGAAAGACCATGCCATTCCCAGTGACCACTGGCTGCCTCCCAATAGTTTAAGCCCTCAGCTCCTGCTCCAGCACCATCACTGTCTGATTTCCTGATCTCATGCTTCCCACCATGAGGGCCCTGGACTATAATCCTATGGCACTGGATCCCAAATAACTCTTCCTTCTGTAAGTTTCATTGGTTGTGATGTCTCCACAGCAACAGAAAAGTGACTAACTATGATGCAGTATCTAGCTGCTGACATCCTGCCTACTCCCCTGTCTGCTTATTTAGTTGGTTGAAAGGAATTGAGGAATCCATGCATCTTGAATTTTAATCGGGAAGGTGCTTAGAATGTACAGCCAAGCATGGGATTGTGTTCCTGTCAAAGTGTTTTCATCTCCTGACCCACAAATGGGGCCCTCCCAAATTTACCTTGCTGGAGCTGATTCTGGCTGAGACCTGGAGAAAAATTTATTAGGCCTTGAGTGTGACACGATCATCTGAAGCTTCCATGCACCATAATGATGAGCAACGCCCTCTGTCATCTGCCTCCTCTGAGGAAGAATGCAAGAACTCATAACCTTATTTTACTGGTTGCCATGGGAAATTTTTGCAGTGTCAGCAGAAATGCTCCACAATACACAAAGCTAGCAAAAAGCTCCCCCAAGTCTCTAGCTCAGAATCCCCCTCAGCCCTAGACTGAAGCACAGTATTGCAGAGCCTTTACTCTGTTATTCAAGAAACAAAACATACACTCTGAGATTCTTTGCTATCACTCACCTTACTAGGGTTCAGAGGGGAAATAGATTGCAACCACCTGTCCAAGTGGAACAGGCATGGGAGTAGATGGAACTGAAAATTATTTCCCCGCTGACCATCTTTGATAGTCTCCAAAGCTCTTTGTTTCTTTATCTCTCCAACTGCTAAAGTAGCACTAATCCCTCAGAATGGGGATGATGCCTGTTCTCAACAGCATTGTATTCCAGGCTTAGAAATTTGACTGTTTTTAATTATGTGTAACTGTGTGAGCACATATTACTATGAGCATGTTATAGATGACATGTGGAGTTCACAGGATAACTCGGATGCTGGTTCATCTTCTCCTTCTACATTGTTTGACCCAGGTCTTTGTTTTCTTCTGGTGCACAAAGGCTAGTTTCTGGATATTCTTCAGAATTTACCTTTTATCCTGCCTTTCAAGCCCGAGAGTTACAGGTGTGATACCAAACCTGAACTTTTACATTAATTCTGAGGATGCAGATATAATACCTCATCCTGGTACCATTAATCCATTTTGCCATGTTATAGTGCATCTTCAATCATGTAGAGCTATTAAAGAAATTTTGAAAAATTAAGCCTTCCAATCATCTAAAACATCTTGCTATGTATAGAAAACATAACAGTTCTACCCTTGCTGACAAGCAAAGCTGAGATATACCCCAGGAATTCCTGACCTGTAGGGAGTTAGAAACCAGGCTTTATCCACATCTTGATCAGTAGCAAACTATTCATATTGAATGTGAAATACTTGCAATATCTAAATTTTACACTAAAGAGGTTTTTCTCAAGAATAGTTTGCTATACAAAGAGCTAGCTCACTTCTTTTTAGTCCTGCTAAGAACAGTATATCTGGGTTCTTTTCAAATACAAATATAATTTTCAAATGCTAATACTACCACAATCTTTGGGCGTCATATTTTTGGAATGATGAAGGAGTGTACACATATCTGTTATCATGTGTAACAGATCCGTGTTCTGCACTGTTCACTTGCTGTTGTATGAGGCAATCTTTTCTCCTGAATCCATCAAGGTCTTGGTACAAAGCAACAGAAATGGTTGGGTGACTAATACAAGACAGTGGATGCAAGCAGAGATGGAGATTCACTACAGAAAATGGTAGGGTGTGGTACAGGGGTAACCAGAAGGATGAGCCTTGACATATTGGCAAAAACCATGAGAGCCATGGATCTGACCCCCATGAGTCAGAAGTACACCGTTTAGTCTTTTATAATGCCACAGCTGTCACTGTCACACAGAGCAACCTCCTGTCGAAATTATCCTTCCTGTGCTACTTAGACTAGCATTTTGTGCTGAGACTAGAGGTAAATGGTAGATGGGGAAACTATGGAGAGTTCTGACCTGGGGAGTTGCCAAGACGTTACTCCTTGAAATTTTACCCCCATGAAGATGCTGAGGTACAGGGACTGGAGATATGGTCCAGGGCTTGGGTGTGTTGTCCTTCTATAACAGAGGCCTGAGCTCAGTTCCATGCACCCAATATGCAGGTTCACAACAGCCTGTAACCCAACTCCAGGGAATTCTCTTCCTCTGGTCTCTGCAGGAACTCATGTTCACAAGCCTACACACACATAACTAAAAATAAGGAAATCTCTTTTTAAAACTATGTGGAAGGAAAAGTAATTGACATTTCTAGAAAGCTATCTTTTACCTGGTCCTCATTTGACTGCTGACAAAGTTTCAGAATCAATAAATTGGCATGGTTCACCTCACAAGATCTTGTACAACTTACAAGACCAAAGCCAGTGATTTATGAAGTCTTCCACATTTTCTCCATATTTAAACACCCTTTGAGGTGAGAACAGTAGGAGAAAAAGGATTGCTTTTTCTTGGTGTGATGACTGTTGCAGACCCTTTTATTATTCAGATTTAGTAGATGAATTAAAGTGCTAGGTGACACTTAACTCCGTGCATGGCAGATGAATATCATGAATGCAAACTTTTTGATGATGTATACTGAACACTGGCCACCATACACTGATGTTTCCATGGAAACCACTACAGCTCCTGCATCTAACCTCTACCTTTTCTTATTTATCGTGCAATAAAACATGAATACTTGGGCCGTAATTTGCTTGGCTTATCATCTAAACCTCTGTCCCACTCCTTTTTTTGTCATAAATGTAAGGTTTATAAAGTCATTGTCTTTAATAGCTGAGTAGTAATCCATTGTGTAAATGTACCACACTTTCTGTGTCCATTCCTCTGTTGAAGGACATCTGGGTTCTTTCCAGGTTCTGGCTTTTATAAATATCACTGCTATAAACATGGGGGAGCATGTGTCCTTGTTAAATATCAGAGCTACTTTGGGTATATGCCAAGGGGTGGTATAGCTGAGTCGAAAAAATTACTATGTCCAGGTTTCTGAGGAACCACCAAACTGATTTCCAGAGTGGTTGTACCAGGTTACAACCCCCCAACAGTGGAGGAGTGTTCCTCTTTCTCTACATCCTCGCCAGCATCTGCTCTCATCTGAATTTTTGATCTTAGCCATTCCTACTGGTGTGAGGTAGAATCTCAGGATTGTTTTAATTTGCGTTTCCCTGATAACTAGGGATGTTGAGCATTTCTTTGGATGCTTCTCAGCCATTTGGTATTACTTCACGAAATTCCTAAGCAAATGTGATTTATCATGTGAGTGAGCTAACCCAGTCAAAAAAGTACACACATGAAATGCAGACTGATAATTGGATACTAGCCCCAGAAAGCTCTGAGTACCCAAGAAACAATTTACAGACCTTATGAAGCTCAAAAAGAAGGAAGGCCAAAATGTGGAAGCCTCAGTCCTTCTTAGAAAGGAGAAAAAATCACTCACAGGAAGAGATACAGGACCAAATGGAAGAGCTAAAAGGATCTTTCAGGGGCTGCCTTACTTGGGGATGCACCCCATGTGCAGCCTCCAGGCCCAAGCACTGTAGCGCATGTTGGGCGATGCTTGCTGACAGAATCCAGATAGGGGTGCATTCTCAGGGTCTCTGCCAGAGTCATGCAGCTGAGTATGCTTACAGCTAACCATCAAACTGAGCACGGGGACCCCAGTGAGGTTGTTCGGGGGGGGGGGGAGATAAATGAGAGGGCTGTGCCCTCAAGGGAAGAACAAGATTGTTGACCAACCAAATTCTTCACAGCTCCAAATGGACTAGAACACCAACCACTGAGCTTGCACTGAGAGGCCCAAGGCTCCAGTTGCATATTAAGGGCACATTTTCCAAATGTAGAAGAAAGCCAAGGCACTGAGGAGAAGAGGGTGCTTGGGAGCTAGTGTGCCTTTGTGAGGACATGTAGAGGGGGGAGGGGAGAAGGGTAGGCAAAGGGGATAACATTTCAAAAGTAAATACAGAGACTATCTAATAATTTTTTTTAATTTAAGGTTCTTTAGAATTGTCTGTCCTGGCAAGAATTCTGCTTCCTTTTATCCCGAGCATTTTTATTTATTTTGAACACCAGTAGTGTTTTTTAAAGTAACTATATTTATAGGTTTAGATGTTGAAGTTAGAGGTGGAATGGTGGCACATGCCTTTTAAATCAGCATTCAAAAGACAGAAGCAGGAGGATCTCTATGAATTTGAGTCCAGCCTGGTCTACATAAAAAATTTAAGCCAGGCAGAGCTACATAGAGAAACCCTCTCTCATAAAAAACAAACAAACAACCGTAGAAGACAGAAGAGCTTTGATAGAGATCTGCTTTGACCTTCTGAATGTCCCTGAGGCATAGAATAGAACAAGAGACAAGGACCTGCCAAGTGTCCCCCCTGTCTGTTCTGGTTAAGCTTCTCGGTTGCCTTGTTCTTTAATCTGGGTGTCTTTTAACCTTGCTGTCTTAATTCACATCTCACAAATCTCTTCTGTAGAGAGTCCTGGCATAGTCGTGGCATCCCTTTTGTCGTCTTACTCCACAGCCCTCTCAGCTTACAGCAGGCTGACATTATCTTTGTATGTGTACTTGTATGTAATCAAGTCCTGCACGATCCCCACGCCAGGGTAAGAGCTTAGCTCCTTGTTGCTTCTTGTGCTTGTAGTCCTGTGACATTTGCTGACAGCAGGCTCACTGGTCTCTCAGAATCTCCTACTAAGAACCAGGGAAGTCAGGTGAGTTTCTTCGGATTATTTCTTTCTAGGATACTGAGCTGGATTATTGACACTCCCTGAAGGACATCTCACCCTCCTGGAATGGATAAAGATCACTCTTTTGGCCACTTGAGGGCAGCAAGAGCAAAGCATGCCTGCTATAGCAACTTTCCTTGGCTGGAGAGGGAAAGCCTACCCAGTGAGGTAGGAGGGGCTGGAGGGGCGGGTCTAGGTGCGGGGCCCTTTTTGCCCCAGCCAATGGGCTTTCCCGCGTGGGGAACCAGGCTGCCCAGAGGAGGTGCTCTCTCACTGTGCAGAGCAGCAACAGGGCTCTGAGGTTGCAGCACTTCCTCAGATCCCATAATTGGAGGTGCCAGTCCGAGCTACACATGGGCCACCTTAGCTGGCATGGCCGGTAAGCCACAGCAAAGTGAACTTGGTGGGTTTTCTGGCCATAGGTAGAACTCACCCCGAATCCGAGCTGCTGGTTCGTTCTCCCAAGGTGATACATCCTCATAAGCTCCTTCTCTTTTGTTAGCAGAATGTTGATGCTGCATGGCTGTGGGATGCAGGTGCTCTGTGGGCCTGGAGTGCCACCCTCTGGTCCCAGGCTGCTGTTAGTCCCTGCAGAGCTACGGAGGGCCTAGGCTTTCAAAGCTTTGACTTCTGAGTTATTTAATGCAACATCCAGAAGTGTCCAGGGAAGAGCATCCTCTGGGAAGCTGAGACCACAGCAGGTGCTGGTGCTCTGCACTGAATCCCAGCACCTGCTTCATGCAGGACCCTCCGGACCTGTTGTTGCCCTGGGTCTGTGGCTCAGATCTCTTGTGTAGTCTTCTATTTCCAGCTATCCAGTGGTGAAGAAAGAAACCTTGAAGGGTTTGTTTCTCGGACCAGACAAGGAACAGGGACTAACACAGATGGAGCGCCCTGGTTATTTATTCATTACTTCCTGGGCTGGATGCCAGACACTGCTCAGCTCTAGTGGCTTAAAGAGAAGCTCAGGAGTTCTTGGGGCCCAACAAGGATGACAGGATAGGAGGGATTGCAGTGTGGTGTAGAGCAAACTGAAGAAGTGGGTGGTTCATGATGCAGCCTGGACACCTGGGTGGTCTCTATTCAATGCAGACAGCAGAAACTGGAGAGTTTGCCAGCCTGAAAACTGGGGAGGCAGGGCCATCGGCGACAGAAGAATTTCAGGTAGATTTCTTTAAGTGCAGATGAAAGAAGTAAAGAAGCCAGAATCTCAGTTGATAATTAAACAGCAGACTACGAAGTATGACCAGGACTTTCAGTAGGATATAAACTGCAAGGTGGAGGGGCTAGCCAAAATGTGCACAGGTTTAGAGATCCATGCAGCCTCACAAGTTTATTCTAGAATGAAGAGGGCTGGGAAAGAATTCCGGTTGGTCCCATGGCCACCCTACTAGTTGGGAACTACAAGTTGGTAAGCTGTGAAAAGCTGTTTTTCAGGCAACATAGCTGCAATGACTCTGGCCACTTAAGGCAAACTATCCGGTCAGGGCCCTGTAACCCTGGCTTCTGGACATGAATTCATGCAGGGAGATGCTACCATGTGATGCTTGCTTCTGAACTTTGTGTCATTGTATTGGTAGCTGTGACCTCTATCTTATCAGGGATAGCCCGAGGGGAGTGGCATAGAGCACCTGTGCTTGCTTTCTGATGCCTGATTCCTGTGTGAGAACTTCTCCCTTACCTGGTCTTATCTTTCTATCTCCCAGGACCCAGTGGGTATGGTGGGGGTTGCCATATAGAGCCTGGTATAGCAGCAATGACAAAGACTCATGGGAAGTGAGATCAGAAAGTCATTTAATCTGTTTGCCATAAAGACTTTATCAGCCTTGTGATCTCTCTCTCTCTTTCTCTTTCTCTCTCTCTCTCTCTCTCTCTCTCTCTCTCTCTGTGTGTGTGTGTGTGTGTGTGTGTGTGTGTGTGTGTGAACTGTAGGGTCTATGTCAAATATACTGAACAGTCCCATCTATTATGACAACATGCTTCCTGCAATTTTCACAAACATCTCACCTTTGAAACCTGTCAACCATAGATCTGATCTCTATCACCATGTTCTGTCTCCACAATTATGTCATATGCAGAGACATGTCTCATTCAATAAAGTGTGTTCTGGGCAAGCAGGAGAACCTGAGTTTGGATTCCTAGCAGAACTCTACCACTATCAGCATGACTACCAAAAAAAAAAAAAAAAAAAAAAGCTTAGAAAAGCAGTATATATCTATAATTCCAGCAATAGAAAGGAGCTGGGGAGGGTCATACAGATCCCTGAAGTTTACTCACCCTTCAGTCTAGCGGAATTGGTAAACTCCGGGTACTGTGAGAAACCATGTCTCTAACAAACAAACAAAACTGTGAAGACAGATATAGGAAGTAATGTGACATCAACCTCTGACCTCTGTCCTGCACATTTGCATACAATCACCTGTGCACACTGACACCACCACCTGTATATATGTATAGCACAAATCTGTGAGCATCTATGTGCAAACACAGAATTCTGGATTATTAGGACATGTGCTAAGGCTATGTGTTAGTTTGTGAGAAAATGTTAGCTGTTTCCCCAAAGGAGCTGTGCTGGTTTTCAGTCAATTAGCAAGGCCTGAGTATTCCAAGTAATCTCTATCCTTGTCAGCATTGGTAACGACTATTAATTATTTTGGCCATTCTACTAGCTCAGTGCTATCTCATCATGATTTGAATTCCTACATTTTGCTAGATGAGTTGTATATCTTTTCATGTGTGTGTTTGCCAATCTTATATATCTTATATATCTTTCATCCTGGATAAAATTTCTGCGATGATCTGTAACTCTTTGTGTTTTTTTTTTTCTATTTGTTTTCAATTGTTTATTTTTCTTCTTGTTTCTATTTATTTATTTATTTATTTTTGTATGTATGAGTGTGTACCCACAGAGGCTAAAGAAAGACATTATCTTTTGTGGCTAATTTACAGGTGTCTTGTCTGACATGGGTGCTGGAAATCAAACATGGGTCCCCTGGAAAAGCAACCAGTTCAGCCTCTGATCCATCTCTCCAGCCCTACCTTTCTGTTTGAGATAATATCTCTCACTGAAACTAGAGCTAACAGATTAGGTTCAGCTAACATACTGTAGTGTGTACTGTTATGTCTGACTTTTACATAGGTCCTGGGACCTGAACTTGTGTCTTTTTGTTTGTATAAGAAGCACTTTGCAGACTGAGCCCCACGTTTTAGTATTCAATAGATCTCTTGGGTGTGGTTGATTGGTCTGAAGCTGCTTGTTTTGTAATGATAAATACTGTCCCCTAAAGCCTGGTTACTCCAGAGAGGAAAGAATCCATACATAGATGTAGATCCAAGTGGTGCTACATGTCCTTGCCCTCCAAGTTATTCTTGATTGGTGAATAAGGGTACCCACAGCCTATAGCTGGGCAGAATTGAAATCAATAGAGCATGAAATTTCTGGCATTGGGGTTGGAATAGAACCAAGAAAGGGAGGAAAGGAAGGCAGAAAGAAAAGATGCCATGGTAAGACCCTTTAAATCATGGCCATGAGGGCTGACCAATTGCATTTCAGAGCAACCCAGGTGGAGCATAGTAAGTAATAGCTCAGGGTTATCAAGAGGAAAGTAAGTGTAATAACATAGAGGGTAGATATCTGCCTATCTTTAGTGGTGATAAAGGCTTTTTATAGGTTAAAGGTCATGTGTATGTTTTATCTGGCAATTGTATAACCAAAGGGGGTGGGGTTACAATCCCTGGATTGAGATTAAATATTCGACAACATGTTGGCATCCAATGGGAAGCTCAAACCCATGACCCTGAGATTAAGTCTCAGGCAAAGGCAGGATAGAAGCCCTAGATAGAAATTAACTATTTCAACAGCACTTGGGTTTCAGTGTTTTCTTGAACAGTGACTATCAGGTTCACAGCATTTTTTTTTTTTTTAAATCACAGTATCTGCCAGAAAAAGCTTAAAGGTTTCTTTCAGCTCATTGTTTTCTAGGGTTACAGTCTGTCATGGCAGTGGGCACATGGGAAGAGGCTGCACATAGCAGCAGATCAGGCAGCAGGAACTAGGTCAGAACCAGGACTGGGCTCACCTTTCAGAGCCCACCCCTAGGGACCTACATTAGCTAACCAGGCCCCACTTCCTAAAGGCTACCCAGCCACTAGAAATAGCAACACCAGCTGGAAAATAAACGTTCAAACCCTGAGCCTACAGGAAAGTGTATCAGGATTCTCTAGAGGAACAGAACTGATGGAATGAATATGTATTACAAAGAGATGCATTTATGAGGGCAGCTTACATGGTATGTGCTAGGGAGTCCAACGGTAGCTGTCCTCACTCTGGAGACCCTGAGAACCATGTAGCTCCTCAGTTCAGAAATGCTTCAGCACTCCCACCCTGGTAATTCAGGTCTGGAAGATTCTTGAGGAGACATTGGTCTTTAGCCCACATTGGAATCCCAAAGAAGCTGGAAATTAGGGATGCACATAGTGACAGCCTCAATAACAAGATCAACGACTATTGGAAACACGGTGAGTGAACTTGCTGGTGAAGAATTAAGCCAAAGAGCAGAACTTTCCCCCTCTGATTTCCTTTTATCTGAACTGCCGTTAGAAGGTACTGCCCATATTTAGTGTGGGTCTTCCTGCTTTAGACAACCTGATCCAGACCACCCCTCACAGGTGTGCCCGCAGCTTGTCTTTTAATGGATTTCATATTCAGTCAAGTTGACCACTGAGATTAATTTAAAACTCACAGAGACATTTCAGATTCAAACTTGAGCAAGGGATCTGAAGCAATGGTAGCAATTCATCAACGCCTCAGTTTTTAGCAGGGACTTGCCCAGGTAAAATGTTCCAAGCAGGAGGTCCACAGAAGTGTTACTTGTGCATTCAGAGTCTAACTTGATAAGGGCATCAGAGAAAGACTTCCTGCTATGACAAAGGAGCTAGCTGCATGTGACTGGCATGTGCAGAGCTTGGCAGAACACTGTTCCTGGTACCACTTGTAGCTTTCCATGAAGTGCCTGACAGACTCAGCACCTCCTTTTCACACATCATCCTTCCTACTCACTAAGGGTGCCAGAGCCATGCTGTAGAGTAGCTTCTGGTTTCTAACTCACTGTCTGTATGGAAATGGTAGTTTGTATGGGATCATCTAACTCTTGCTAAAATCCAGGAGATGACCTAGAATTATTATCCCTGTTGTGTGATGGGTGAACTGGGGTACACCTCAGAGTATGAGAAGAAAGAAGGGAGGACCACGAGCCATACCTTGGGGAGTAAGGAAGTAGTTACTGAGGACCTTCACTGTTTTATGCTATTTATAAGTCCCCCCACAATGCAGACACTATTTCAATAATAAAAGCAAGGCTTGAGGATCATAAGTTTTGGGTTCATCTCTAAGCAAGTTCTGATGCTAAGAGAAAGGATATGGAAATCAAGCAAATAAGACAACTTAAACCTCACTGTCATTATACCCCTTTTGTCCCCTTGTGTGTCACTATCCCTGGGGAATTGTGAACAAATACCCATCTCTGATAGGGAAGCAATGACAGACCAAAGTATGGATAATCCCAGTGTCCAACTTTGTGAACCAATGGATTGTTTTGGCATTATATACATTAGCAGGATTGACTCCCAAGACAACCATATCACCCAACATGGGTAATGGTTCATGAAAGCTGGAAAGCAGAAGTGCACTACAAAATTAATTGAAATCTCAGCAGGTTAGAGTCTCTTTCAAGCAGTTCAGCTCTTACATGCTCTGCTGGTCTCTGCTTCTTCCAACCTGGTGGGTCTCTGTTTAATTTCCTCTAGGCTACTTGGCTTATCTGAGTGTCTCAGCAATCCCCATTGCTTATATATGTATGAGGAGGAAGGGCCAGGTAATCTGGTCAATTTTAGGGACTTCCTGAAAATTTTGAGTTGCTTGGTTCATGAGCTGAAAAAGTATTTTTTATAGAAAAGAATGGTTCACCTTCATTTAAAGCATTTTGTGCCTTAATAAACTTCTCTCCAAGATGGATGTTTTTATCCAGGAAAAAATTATGCAGTACCCTCTCACATCACCGAGGTTTCACTATTCCCTCTCCCTTAAGATCTTTTTTCCCTCTTCCCATCAATGAATGAACCCTTTCTTATTTTCTGGATTGTACAGGTACTCCAGTTTAAACTTACAAATCTAAGGAGTCAGTGTGAACATCCACATGTGAAGCAAGAATATTTAACATTTGTCTTTCCTGGTCTGAGTTAAATCAGTTAGTATAAAGCTTTCCAGTTTCATTCATTTATCTTCAAATTTCATTTTACTTTCTAGATGAATAAAATTTCGTTATGTGTATGCACCATATTTTCTTTAATCATTCATTAGTTGATGGATATCCCAGCTATTTTCATGTTTGATTTGTTGTGAATAAAATCACCTATGAACATAGACAAGGATGTGTGTCTGCAACAGGAAATAAATGTGTTTGGTTATATGCTCTGATATTAGATGGCTGTGTCATGTAGTGATTCTGTTTTTAATGGTCTTGAGGAACTGTCACAGATTCCACAGTGGCTACACTGATTTACACGCTGCTCCCACCACCAGAGCCTGACAGAAGAGTATGATTCTCCCTAGAATGTGTTTTCATAATCTTAGCCATTCTGGCATGTGATGGTTTATATATGCTTGGCCCAGAGAGTGGCACTATTAGGAATTATAGACTTGCTGAAGTAGGTGTGACCTTATTGGAGTAGGTGTGTCACTGTGAGTGTGGGCTTTAAGAACCCTGTCCTAGCTGCCTGGAAGTCAGTCTTCCAGTAGCAGCCTTCAGATGAAGATGTAGAACTCTCAGTGCTACCTGCACCATGCCTGCCTCGATAATGGACTGAACATCTGACCCTGTAAGCCAGCCCCAATTAAATGTCATCCACATAACAGTTGCCTTGGTCATGGTGTCTGTTCACTGCAGTAAAACTCAAACTAGGACATAGAAACTCACAACTGCTCAAAGTACAGGGAACAAGTGCCTATTAGGTGCTCAACTATTAATGGGACATCAGCATCAACCCCCTGCACTCATACACACACACACAATGCTCAGCACCATTGTGGAAGAGGGAACTGAAAAATTGTAAGAGCCAGAGGTCAAGATGGATTTAGCTAAACAGTGTCTTCTGTACATGTCAATAGTGACACATAAACTCATAGCAGCTGAAAGGACTGGTCCAAAATGAAGCTAGTGAACTATCATGGAGGGGAAGGAGCTCAGGAGCCTCCACCCGTAATGGAGGAGCTATTGGCAGCTAATGGCTTCTATGGGAGGAGAGTCAAGTATTTTTAGAAAAGATATAGGCCCTGGGAGGTGGACCACACTCTCTGACCCCATATGAACAGCACACAATGGAGTTGGTGGATTAAAAAAGACGTGAAGTTGTGAGGAGGTAAAGAGGAAACGGTAGATTTAGCAGGAGTTGTGAGAAGTAATGGAGGATGAATGTGATCAAACACATTGTACATGCATCTAATTCTCAGTATTAATAAAATGCTACATTTTAAAAAGAAAATAAGTCCAACTGGGTGTAAAGGAGAGCTGGTGGGAGGATGTTTTGGCGAGGGCTGGCCTCAGAGCTGCTGTTATTGCAGAAGCCCAGGGAACAGCTGCCAGGTGGCCGTCCACTGAGGAAAACCCCCACTAGTACATTAGGGACACTACTGGGGCTGCTGGGAAGATCTGACGCCAGGATTCCAAAGCTCAGTCTACTCTGCCTGTGGAATCGCCTTTGCCCTTAGGTGTCACAGATCCCACCTGGCTGAGGCTCAGCCACGTCTGAGCTGGGAAGCCACTTGTAGGAAGGGAGGTGTCTGGAGACAGTGAGCTCCCAGTAAGAGGGCACAAATTTGCCCCTATGTTCTTTAACTTACCTACTGAAAAGGCTTTTAATGCGGTTTATTTTAGTCGCGATTTTTACTCCTATATTTTAATCTATATATTACTCCTATATTTTAATATTGATTTAATTTAATGTCTCCACTCATTATTATTATTCTTTTATAATCCCCTACACATTTTCTTATTGATATTTCCAACTACAAGGAGTGTTCCCTGCTTCATGGTAAGGCAAGAAATTCAGACAGCTCCTCCTCTGGCCCCCAGGAGGCGCTGTTTCCAAGGAAGGGTAGAGGAGCAAGAGGTAACTGAACAAAATCTAAGGACCTAGACATTGGATCCCAGCAGCCTGGTTGAGCTATGAGGTGGCTTACGTTTCATTGGTTAAATTACAAGTCCTGCTGAGATGTGGCTGCCTCTGCATAAAATCACGCAGGTAGAACCGTTTCCATCTGCTTGTTAGGAATTCATGGGAATGCTTAGCTAAGCCCTCCCCCCTTTTCTAAATGGGACAATTAAAAATAATTTCAGTAAATGTCACTAGTAATTTAATATGTTTTATTAGAAATAAAAATAAGCAAAGGCAGAGAAATTAATGTCTTTGCTGTGCTTGGCTCTGGCAGTTGGGACTAAGAAAGACTTGCATGAAGTCTTCATGAGGGCCTTTCATTTGCTGATACAAAAGAAGCTTGCAGGGTAATGGGGTAATTTGCTCAAAGGGTGGAGTGGGAAGGGGAGGAGCTTATAGTCAAAAGCCAAACTATCTCTCTTGGCTTTAGGGCATTGCCACTGGGCAAGTAGTTCTCCCTCTTCTAGCCTTTCTTCTATCTGCAAAGCAAGGAAAATGATGAAGCATTGGAGAGGAGGGCAGCACTGCCCCTGTCAGCGGTGTGAGCTTTCACAGGGGTCAAATATCAGACATCCTACATATCTGATATTTACATTATTATCCATAAGGGTAGCAACATTACAGTTATGAGATAGCAATGGAGTCAAGGCAACATGAGTCAGTGCCTTGGGCAGGTTGATCACTGCCGTCAGTCATCTCTGGGCCATTTACTGGGACTGTATACTATCAAAGGACAGACTATCAGAGGAAAACTGCGTCTAAGGCATGCAGTGCACACAGACACTTCATGCAATCTTCCTGTGGTTCACCTGAGACTGTCTCATTCTAAGTGGGACTATGACACTCCTGTAAGAGTGCTTTGGTTTTCTTCATGTTTTTCTTTCTTTTTTTTCCAAGCTAGCAGGGTGTGTTGTGTTCTTTTTCCATGATGCTGGGCTGCTGCAGCCAGTGGTCCAGGCAGTGTGTGGTGACAGAGGCAGCGTCCCATACCCTGCGGTGTTGCAGTGTGCAGCATGGCTGAGGAATGGTGTGCACTTGGTCAGGCTTCTCTGCATTTTCCCCTTCAGATATTTTCAACTCACAGTGTACTGTGGATCACAGCAGCACAAGCACTCAACTGCGAACTTGATCAACTCTGAAGGGTAAATGGACCCTGAACCTTAGAACATCGAAACGTAAGAACAGAGATGTCCAGAGAACTGACAACACAGAGGAAAGGGGCTGGGTTTATCAGACAGCAAATAAGTGGGAAACTAATAGAAAAAAAACTACTTAGAAAAAATCTTATCGGAGAAATTCCTACTGTGCTGGGATGGGTGCTAAAGGATCGATGTTGTCTGGAGCAATTAACTCATGTCCTTCCTGGTAGAAATTGAGACACAGGCACTGGGGTGCCCTGGCTTTAGGCAAACAACAGATAGTAAGGTCTTCCTTTGATCTCTTTTTAAATTTACTGTGTCTATTTTATTTTTTTTAATTTTTTATTGGATATTCTCTGTATTTACATTTCATATGTTATCCCCTTTCCCCTCAGTCACATCCCCCCTCCCTTCCCATTGCCTCCAAGAAGGTGCTCCGTCTCCCAACTACCCTTTCCACCTCAGCACCTTGGCATTCCCCTACACTGGGAAATCGCACCTTTACTGGACCAAAGTCCTCTCCTCCCATTGATGCCAAAGAATGCCATCCTCTGCTACATATGCATCTGGAGCCATGGGTCTCTCCATGTATACTCATTGGTTGGTGTTTTAGTCCCTGGGAGCTGTGGTGGGTTTGGTTAGTTGATAATTTTGTTCTACCCATAGAGTCACAGACCCTTTCAGCTGCTTAATTTCTTTCTCCAGCTCCTTCATTGGATTCCTCGGGTTCAGTCCAATGGTTAGCTGAAAGCATCTTCCTCTGTATTAGTATGGCTCTGGAAGAGCCTCTGAGGAGGCATCCATATCAGATTTCTGCTAGTAAACACTACTTGGCATCAGCAATAGTGCATGGGTTTAGTGGCTGCATATGGGTTGGATCTCCAGGTGAGACAGTCTCTGGATGATCTTTTCTCCAATTTCTGCTCTTTATTTGTTCCTTCATTTTCTTCCATGAGTGTTTTGTTCTCCCTTCTAGGAAGAACTGAGGCATCAACCTTCTGGCCTTTCTTCTCTTTGAGCTTTATAAGTTCTGTGAATTGTATCTTGGTTATTCCGAGCTTTTTGGGCTAGTATCTGCTTATCAGAGAGTACATACCATAAGTGTTCTTTTGTGACTAGTTTACCTCACTCAGGATGATAGCTTCTAGTTCCATCGATTTGCCTAGGGATTTCGTAAAGTCATTGTTTCTTATAGCTGATTAGTAATCCATTGTGTAAATGTACCACAATTTCTGTATCCATTCCTCTGTTGAAGGACATCTGGGTTCTTTCCAGTTTCGGCTATTATAAATAAGGCTGCTATGAACATGGTGGAGCATGTGCCCTTGTTAGATGTTGGGGCTTTTTTGAGTATATGCCCAGGAGTTGTACAACTTGGTCCTCAAGTAGTACTATGTTCAATTTTCTGAGGAACTGCCAGACTGATTTCCAGAGTGGTTGTACCAGCTTACAACCCCCCAAGAGTGGAGAAGTATTCCTCCTTCTCCACATCCTCACCAGCATCTGCTGTCACGTGAATTTTTGATTATATCCATTTTGACTGGTGTGAGGTGGAATCTCAGCGTTATTGTTTGATCTTTCTTAACTTCAGCTCAAAACAGTATTTGAGCCTAAGTTGCATATTCTATTCCCCTGCAACTATTAGGACTGATGAGTTTGTTACACAGAAGAGACTTGGAACAGGACATAGCACTGTCTAAGCTGCTGCTGTTTACATTGTCAGTGCCATCGTCCTTCTCATGAGAATGAGGAGCCTGTGGCACTAACCAGCCCAGTTCTACTCCATCACATGCATGCATGCATGCACGCACACATACACACAGTGTGTGTGTGTGTGTGTGTGTGTGTGTGTGTGTGTGTGTCTGTGTGTGTGTGCCTATTTTCAGTGCAGAAAGGCAGTCAGCCTGCAAGATGAGAGTGTGTCCCCGATGTTGCAGCTGATTGGGTTATTCTTAATCCAGTTCCCACACTTGGGCTTTCCAAGGTGAAGGACAAAGCAGAGCTGGGAGAATGCTGCATCTTAGACAGTTACCAAAGAGCAATCTGTTAAATCTTTGCAACAGGAGAGGAGATGGGTGGGAAGAGCAGCCCACCAGGGTGTCTCAGTGACTGAAAGTCTCCATTCTGAGATAGAGGAGAACAGCATAACAACAAATGTCCTGGCACATGATATTTCACAACTTGCTAAGTCCCATGAGCCTCAGTTTATTCATCGGTAAATGAGGTCAGTGATTGCATTTGTCCAGAGGGGTTGGGTGAGGATTAGAGAGAGGCTGCTTGTCTTTGGATCATAATCAGCGTGGTGGGTGCTATTTGGTGATTCAGAGATGATCCTGTTGGGAGAACATCAAGTAACCAGCAGGTATTCAGGATATCCTTGTGTATTAGCTAGGGTAGTCTCAGAGGCATATAAACACATTAGCTGAGGATTCAAAAGACCTGTGCCCAAGCTAACCTGTGCTTCTACTATGCTAAATGATCTTAAACCAACCAGTCTGCTGTGTTTTCTTGCTTCAGTCAGGTTTTCTGCTGTTGTAGCAGAAATACTCAGATTGGATCTTCTGTAAAGAAGAGAAATTTATTTAGCTCACTGTACAGGAGATGGAAAAATTCAGGATCAGACTGTTACATGGGGTGAGAACCTCATGTTACATCACAACATGGTGGATGCCAACAAATACCAGAAGGACTCAGGAGCATTGGGTTTAAGCACATGAACACAAGGCGAGCGCATGGGCTGACCTATATCACCCTGCTCTTTTGAAAGATAACTCAGTCCTGCATGAGTGAGAACCCACTCATTCCTCCACCATTAATCCATAAGGACTTTGTCCCAGTGACAGAAACATGTTCTCTTAGGCTCTACTGACCAACACTGCCCAGTGAGGAATTACAATTTTTGGTGGAAAGTGACCATACTTGAACCATGGCACACCCCATCAGGAAAGTAGCAGGAGGAGGAGTGCCAGAATGTGGGGGTTCTGTACTGCACAGACATCTCCTCCTCTGCCCTCCCCCAGTAGACACAGACAGCTTACAAACACCCACAGACCTGGAGTCCTCCAGCAGACGTCTACCCTGTTTTCAGTATGTGTGGCTTGCTCTGCATGCCAGATCCTGGGCCAGGCAGTGAGACAGAAATTTGGGGTTGGGGCGGGATCTGGGAGTGCGGAAGGGGAAAAGGCGCAGTTACATTGTTATTGGGGACAGTGGGTGCTGGGACAATAATAGAAGAATGTTCAGAGTGGTTAGAGGTCTCTGAGAAAGTGGTAATAGAGGTGGGACATGTGTGGCAAGGAGGAAGCTAGGGAAGAGGTTTAGGTGAAGTGTCTAGTAGGTGATAGTAAGGTTAAACACCTACTCTCCTGATAAGTGTTAATGGCACTGGGGCATTTGTGTCATTGTGATCAATTGCCTCGCAGATACTAGAGAGGGAAGAATTGACCCATGGTTTCAGAACTTTGATTCCATCGCCATAGAGAAGGCAGGGTGGAACCCAGTAGCTCACATCATTGTAGTCAGGAAACAGATCAAAAGAGTAAATTCTGGGACATGACACAGTCCCCAAGGATTTATCCCCTTATGGTAGAAATCCATCAGATAGGCATGTCCTCCAAAACCTCAAAACATGTCATCATCTGGAGATCAAACATGCAACATTTAATCTTATGAAGGGTCCTCATTTCAAACTGTATGGAACGGGGTTTTATTTACTGGAAATACAAAAATAGGCGGTTTGGGAGTGGACTGTGACTAGTCATGGACCTAGTCTTGTCATCTCCAGTGGTTCAAGAGGATCTTGAATTCCAAAGTGCACTCAGTGGGGCGTGGAAAAGGTCAAGTGGGGTTAGTGATATGGGGAGACTTAACAGACTGTCAGTTGGGGAGTCACAGAAGCAAATGAAGAATTGCATCTACTAGAAACGATGACTGTGGGGTTTAATGAAGCAAATAAATCAATCTATTTTAGGGTAGTGGTGACTTCGTGTGCTAAAGGAGAGGAAAACATTCAGACCCACAAACAGCCGGCCCATGTGATTCAATAGGGTCATTACTGAGGTGGAGATGGATAGGAGGGGCGTGGCAGGACATGGGGAGCTGCATTTAGAACTGTTTATTGGGATGCTTTTTACCCATGCCATGACTTCTTTCCCAAGTGTATTTTCCAAATTCCTCATTAGGCTAGCAACTGGCTTCTAGGAGCATTGCCAATTGTTCATTTGCCCTGCCCTAGGCAGGGGGCTTTTGGCCAGCAATAGAAGATATAGGAGGATTGAAGGCCAAGTAGGGACAGTCTGGCTCATCAGGTACGTTCCCTGTGAGTGTGCCTCCATCTGTCTTTCTCTTGTCTTTGTTTTTCTCATTCTATGTGTGTCACCTGCTCCCTCTGTCTACATTTTTGTGTCTACCTATCTCTGTCTCTCTCTCCATATCTACCTATTAGATAGACAGATAGATAGATAGATAGATAGATAGATAGATAGATAGATAGATAGACAGACAGATAGATATACAGATAGATGGACAGGCAGATATAAATACATAAATATATTTTCTCTGTGAGTGTTGAGTGTGTCAATGTTGACAGACAAACATAGAGACAAAGACATCTACATGGGCCCCACACTATATATGTGTGTTGCCTTTGGCAGAAGAATCATGCATATTTTCCAGATGACTTGGAATTTCTCACCCTTATATTCTTTTTATTCTCAGGAACATTCAAGGAAGCCAGATCCCTTTGTTTTTAAGAAGAATGCTTGTTTTCTTATTCAGCAGGCTGGAAGTTTATACCTGGTTTCCAGATAGTGATGATACAGGCATCTCATTGACTATTCTCTGCCTGCTCTCTCAAAGTCCACATGTGCTACCAGTCTTGGTACCTTAGAGCTCAGAGCCAAGCCCAGGATCTTTTTCTCAAATCCACAGCAATGAGTATTCATAGGACACCATAATAATCAGCTTTAGACCTCATTGGTAACTGTTGAGTAGCACCAGCATCTTTCCAGAGGAGGCAATAATCCCAGAGAGCATAAACAAAATAAATTCCCAATCAGAGTGGGGGAAGCACAGAGAAGGACAAGCCAGGGAGGGCAAACAGAGGTGAAACCACCATACAGAATAAAGGGATGGGGCCTCTGTGCCAATGGCCACACTCAATGTGAGCACCTGAGAAGCCAGATTCCAATGGGACAAGGCGCCATGGTGTTCTGGAATGATCAGGGACCATGGCCTCAGGTCGACCAGGTCTCAGATACTAGAGGTATGAGGAAGTGGCACTGCTAAATGGTCAGGACTATCAGAGGCCACCAGAGCTCTACAATTGAGATATAGAACTAGAAGATTGGTGATTTAATTTATGAGCCAGAGCCCATTAAGCTGAGGGACTGTGTTGTATCTGGTCTTTGACTTTTATATCAATAAAATGGATGTGATAGCATTTCCTACCCAAGGTTGCTGAGAAATCAAGTCGACTCTTTTGGTCTATCTCAGCAGAACCAGGATTTTAAGCCCAGTAAACAGGCAACCCCATTCCCAGTGTGGCCATAATCACTTTTATGATTATCACCACCAACATCTGGATCACATTACACAGTCATCCCCTACTCATTTCTATTGTTGCTGACAAAAAGAAATTTAAGGAGCAAACTGTTTGCATTGGCACAGAGTGTGGGTTTGCAAACATCACGGCAAACATAGCAGCAGAAGTAGAATGTCAGATTCCATCCGCAGTCAGGAAGCAGCAAGAGATGTAGGCTGGTGCTCAGCTCTCTCCTTTTTACTCAGCCTAGAAGCCCAGCCCAGTGGAGAGTACCACCTACTCTTCCCACCTTAATTAACTCAATCTAGATAATCTCTTGAAGAGGCTTGTTTCCAGAACACTTTAAAGCCCATGAAGTTTACAAGGTTAACTGTAGTAGTTGTCAACCTGTGAAAGAGCCTTCTGTTTTTTTTTTTTTTTTTTTTTTTTTTTTTTTTTTTTGTTTAGAGTGATTCTTTAAATGCTGAGCCATGAGTTTTAATTTCCAGATGGCAGTGCTCTTAACAGTCACCTGTCACATAATAGACCAGCACCCCCCTCTCTCTCTCCCTCCTCCCTCCCTCTCTCTCTCTTTGTCTCTCTGTCTCTTTGTCTCTCTCTCCCTCCCTTCCTCTCTCCCTTCCTCCCTCTTCCTCTCTCTCTTTCTTTCTCTCTTTCTCTTCTGTGGGGCTGACCACTCTGGCATTCCACTCACAGGAAAAAATCCTCTAGGATTTGAACTCATCAAAAAACAGAACACACTTTCATGATGATATGTCTAGGAAGTGGGCTTTACACTCCAAAGGCCCAGGACATCTGTTAGAATCAGGGAAGCCATTCCCTTCACACGTGACCTTTTCACTAGAAAGTTAAGTGTCTGTTAGCTCCAATCCAATACGAACTGTGGGTTGCCTACCTCCCCTGAGAAACTTTCTGTACTCACAGTCATCAATATATTGGTGAAGTCCAAGCTATGCAATTCTAGCAATCATTTAACAAGCTAACCAAGGAAAATCAGGGAGAAAAAGAATTCCTTTTAGTCTTCACCCATGGAGCAGAGGACAGAGTTAGGGACACTATATGAATCTGAATGTCTTGCTCAGAGGAGTGGCCACTAAAAACTGAAGATGGGTATTCCTCCAAGTATGGTGTTTAGTTAACTGAAATGTGAGTCCAGCACCTAGAGAGCTTTCTTCAGTATAATGCATTTAGTCAGCTCAGAAAACAGTGGAGGTAGTTAAACTTTGTCTCTGATGATTTTATGTAGATTTACTCGGTCAATGATTATTGCTACTCTACTATGTGGAGACACTGTCCTATGTGCTTAGGGGACACTGGGGGACAGGACACACAGTGGTATCTGATCTTGAGGCACTTGGATTTTTTCAGTACAAGCAGAGACTTCATGGAGTAAATTGTAGGCAGAATATAGGTGAGACATGCTGTCGTGTTAGAGGAATCCCAAATGTCAGACAGTGACCACCAGAAGGGAGTCAGTCCCGGAGAGGGTGTCATTTATAATAACTTAAGGAGAGAAAGACTGAGCTGGGCAGGCGTCTAGAGGAACTCCCTGTTAAGGGAACAGCCCGTGTGCATCAAGCACTAGCAGGAAGATTCAATCTGTGATTCAGTCTTTCCTTGTTGGTTAAGAAATGAGGTAGGCTTCACTTATTCCTCATCTAAATGACCCCTGCAGGAGGCCCAGGTGTCAGCTTGCAGAGCACTGTGCCAGTAACCTCAGAAGGGTGTTGTAAAGTGATCTTGTAGGGAATGATGGATCTATTCTGGGTTTTAGTGTTTATGAGAATATATTAACACTCATAGAACTAGATAGCCAGAAAGTCCATTTTACTCCCTGTTAACTTAAAAGACAAATATTTTCAAAATTGCTTTTATACCAATTACTTTGATCTACTTTAGCTCCACAGGTCTGGGTGTTTCTAGATATTGCTAAAGATGAGCTGTTCTGATGCAAATACAGCAGCCCCCACCACAGTGCCTTCAGAACCATTGCTGGACCTTCTAGTGGTTGCTGTCAAAAAGTGAGTTATACTAGTGGGACACAGATTGCTCGTTAATGCCAGGCACTGTTTCCAACTCCTTAATTTGTCACTTGTTACTCATAAGAACCCCATGAGGTAGATGCTAGTCTATCATCTGAATTCTGCAAAGAAACCCAAGTACTGTGAGATGAGATCGTTTTGCCCAGACGTGAGCACAAAGTAGCAGAGCCCATCAGCCCAACCTTCAGGCTAACTGGTTGTGTCAGGCTGTGTCAAAACCAGAGGGTTGGCACTGTGTCGTCTTTAATCAGTGTGTTGAGAGAGGCCTGTTCTAAACAACAACCACCATTGGAGTCTGTTCACTGCACCCTGAAGACTAAGCAAGAGGATTGACAAGATAAAGTGAGCAGGAATTTGAATCCTCTTTGAGGGAATAGAAGTCGAAATATGCGGTTTATAGATGGATCCCAGAATGGGAACCCAGTTCTGTGCGTCTACCTGATCTTAAGCAAGGAAATAAGACATCTGAGCAGATATTATCTGCCTTCTTCTCTGGGCTGATGCCACCATGAGATGGCTCTTCCCACTCCACAAGCTCTTCCCAAGTTGATGCAAAATCTGTGACCCTATGATTGTCCCTCTTCGGGCTCTACTGCCAACTTGACCTGTTTTCATCCTCTCAGCATTCCTCCTTCCCACCTCAGAGTGGCAAGGCTGCCAGCCAAAAGGTTTATTTTCCAATCTGCTGTGGCCACTCCTGCCCTCTGGTGGCATGCATGTGGCAGTGCCACTGCTTTTTAACTTGGCAGCCATTAAACAAAATACTCATCACTTAAACACAAGAACTGTTATATTATGATACTAGAATTCTTGTGACCAAGATGGGGTATAAGTGACTGATGGGCAGGTAGCATATACAATGTGCATACCCTGGACAAATGGGTGGTCATTGTCTTGTATGTGGTGGGTCAGTATGAAGAGTAAAAGGTTGTCAAAGGACACTGATTCCTTGCCCTAGGGATTTCCTCTGCCGCTCCCAGGAAATCCCACCCAGGAAATCCCACTTTCTTGAGATTTGAGTTCCCAAAATACCACAGAAGGTCCGGATGTCCTCTGTGGAATGTTCCAACGCCCTAGGTGTGCCTGGGGGTGTACTGATAAAAAATGTATGATTCTTCCCCTTATGAATTTCCTCATTCCCCCTGTCCTCCCCCTCCTTTGTGATTTTTGCCTTTATAAGCCTGTTACAAGTTCAGGCCGGGGTCGAACTCCTCTACCCCTGCGTGGTGTATGAGTCTCGACCCCAGCATGCTGGCCTGAGATCTCACTCTTTCACTTTCAATAAACTTCCTCATGCGATTGCAGCAAGTCTGGTCTCGGTGCCTTACTGGGTGCGCGCCTCTCCTGAGATTTGAGTGAGGGTCTCCCTTCGGAGGTCTTTTATTTGGGGGCTTGTCCTTGATTTGCGCGACCACCCAGGGGCCCTAGACCTACTTGGAAGTAAGGATTTTCTTTCATTTCTTTCCTTGTTGTCCTGTTGTGACTCTTTGTTTGTGGATTGTCCAGATTGTGATTCTGTGTTTGTGATTTGTTCAGAGGTCTGGTGCGATCGCAGTTCGGTATTCGCAAACGCTCTAACCAAGTCTGCTCTTCCAAGGGAGGAGTGGACGGGGATAGACGTGTCCAGGGTCCACCGTTTGCTCACCCTGGGAGACGTCCCAGGAGGACAGGGGGAGGACCAGGGACGCCTGGTGGACCCCCACGGGAAAAGTCGGGAGATCAGTTTTTCTCCTTGACGATCTGTGTCAGAGGGCCAATTCTGGGCCATCTGGCTCTTTTCGGGATTTCGGGTCGACTCGAGGTCGGCGACTGACTTTGTCTCTCTGTTTTGTAGTATCTGTGAGTGTTTTGTGTGTGTGTGTCAGAACTAGAAATGGGCCAGACTGTGACGACCCCACTAACACTGACTTTGAACCATTGGACGGACGTTAAGACAAGGGCCCATAATCTTTCTGTTGAAGTTAGGAAAGGACCGTGGCAAACTTTCTGCTCCTCCGAATGGCCAAGTTTTGGCGTAGGATGGCCTTCGGAGGGAACTTTTAATCTATCTCTTATCTCCGCTGTTAAGCGAATTGTTTTTCAGGCTTCAGGGGGACACCCCAATCAGGTCCCATACATCATCGTGTGGGAGGACCTGGTCCAAAACCTGACATTCTGGGTGAGACCCTGGACAGCAGGGGCAGAAATGGCAACGGTGGCCGTGGCCTCGAACAAGCTGGCACCTGCTCCATCGGCCCCCATGCAGATCTATCCTGAAATTGATAATGGTTTTTTTCTCCTCGACAACCCTCCACCCCCATACCCTCAACTGGCTTCTCATGCAAGTCCCCCACAGGCGCCGACTCCCACTGACTACCAGAGGACCTCTGAAACAGGACCAGCGGCCGGGACCCAAAGCCCCCGGGTTCGAAGCCCAGGGGGAAATGGCGCGGGGCTTGGCTCTGCTATTGCCCTACCATTACAGGCTTATGGACCCACCCCAGCTCCGGGAGAACTAGTCCCGCTACAGTATTGGCCGTTTTCATCAGCCGATATGTATAACTGGAAAACTAACCACCCCTCTTTTTCAGAGGACCCCTCGGGCCTGACGGGACTCCGTGAGTCCCTGATGTTTTCTCATCAGCCCACTTGGGACAACTGCCAGCAGCTTTTGCAGGTCCTCTTTACTACGGAAGAGAGGGAGAGGATCCTCCTGGAAGCTAGAAAAAATGTTCCAGGACCAGATGGGACCCCCACGAATCTCCCTAATCTTATAGATGCAGCTTTTCCCTTGATCCGCCCTGACTAGGATTACAACTCTGCAGAAGGTAAGGAGCGTCTCAAGGTTTACCGCCGGGCTCTAGTGGCAGGTCTCAAGGGAGCCGCAAGGCGACCCACGAATTTGGCTAAGGTAAGAGAGGTTCTTCAGGGACCTGTTGAACCGCCGTCTGTGTTTCTTGAACGTTTAATGGAAGCTTACAGGGGTTATACTTTGACCCAACCTCTGAGGGTCAGCAGGCAGAGGTGGCTATGGCCTTTATACAGCAGTCAGCATCAGATATTAAGAGAAAGTTACAGTGGCTAGAGGGGTTCCAAAACCCTTGCAGGATTTGGTGAAGGAATCAGAGAAAGTGTTTCATAAGGAGGAGACTGAGGAAGAGAAGCGAGAAAGAGAGAAGCAGAAGGCAGAGGAAAGAGAAAACCGGAGGGTAGTAGACAAAAAAGGAATTTGTAGGATTTTGGCCACAGTAGTGAAGGGCCAGGGAGTTAGGAATCAAGTCTGGCACTAGGAGGGAGCCTCTTGACAAAGGTCAATGTGCTTACTATAAAGAAGAAGGCCACTGAGACAAAAAAATTGCCCCAACAAGAAAAAAAGGGGACACCAGCAACAGAAGGCCCGGACATGTGGCTCCAAAGTTTTAAATATTTATGGACTACCCGAAGATCTGTGGATCTCGGAGTGGGCCGGGTATCCCACTTATTCATTGTAATGCCAGACTGTCCCTGCACCCTGTTGGGGAGAGACCTCCTGACCAAGATGGGGCACAGATTCACTTCCACTCTGATGGACCACAGGTTAGAGGTCCAGAAGGGGAGCCTGTGCAGGTTCTAACCATCCAGTTGTAGGACAAGTACCAATTCTAAACAGCCTGCCTCAGATCAAAAGGACTGGTGGCTGCAGGCATATTCACGGGCCTAGGAGGAGACTGCAGGAATGAGGGAGGCTAAGAACCAGCCCCTGCCCATATGGAGCTGAAAGTCCAGGCTAGTGGTGCGTTAGTACCCCATATAAAAGGAGGCATGAGACGGGATCAAGACACTCATCATTCGGTTACTCCAACAACTTCGTATGTGTCCATCATCCTGAGGTGTGCCTCTCCTACTGGTGCGGAAACATGGAACCAACGACTGCTGACAGTTCAAGATCTCTGGGAGGTAAACAAATTGGTGGCAGAACTCCACCTCACAGTACTTAACCCCTATAACCTGTTGAGCTCATTGCCCTATCCAGGACCTGGTGTACAGCACTGGACTTGAAGAAAATGCATCAATGGACTCATCTAGAGGTAGACAAACTTGTAAAGACTGTCTTGAGGTCAAATTCTTTTGTGCCAGATTTGACTAGATAACTGTGTGCCATGTTAGAAAGCAAATGTATGTAGAAGGCCGGGAGGAGAGAAGATAGACCTGAGGTTTACTGAGAAGTGGATTTTACAGAACTGAGCCAAGAAGATATAGATGTAAGTATCTATTAGTCTTTATAGATACCTTTTCTGGGCGGGTAAAAGCCTCCCCACAAAGAGAGAAATGGCAGCTTTGGTCATAGCTAAGAAGATTCCTGAAGAGATCTTCTCTAGGTTTGGTACCCCTAAGGTAATTGGATCAGACAATGGGCCATCTGTGTTGCCCAGGTAAGTTAGATATTAGCTTGTTTATTGTGGACTAATTGGAAATTGCATTGTGCTTACAGACCCCAGAGCTCAGGACAGGTAGAAAGAATGAATAGAACTCTAAAAGAGACCCTTACTAAATTAGCTATTGAGACCGGCGGTAAAGACTGGGTGACCCTCCTCCCCTTTGAGCTTCTTAGAGTCCGAAACTCGCCGGGGCGTTTCGGACTTACCCCTTATGAAATCCTACGTGGGGGACCGCCCCCCTTAATGGAGTCGTGCGGGATATTGGATCCTGGCACTAACTCCCCCTCCTCCTCTGCTCTATTTGCCCACTTAAAGGCCTTAGAAGTTATTAAAACACAGATCTGGAGTCGAATCAAAGAAGCCTACACTCCAGGAACCACCGCGGTGCCCCACGGGTTCTAGGTCAGAGACTCAGTCCTGGTCAGATGACATCGCGCTGGCACGCTTGAGCCCCGGTGGATGGGACACTACCTGGTGCTGTTGACTACCCCCTCGGCAGTCAAGGTCAACGGGATTGCTGCTTGGGTACGGTGGCAGCTGGTGACAATTCTCTTAAGCTGCGCCTTCGTCATAGCCCCAACCTTGGGTAATAACCCCCATACCCCTCAAAAATTAACCTGGGAAGTGCTTAATGAAGTGGGCGACGTCCTGTGGTCAACAACCGCAGTGCACCCCCCTTGGACTTGGTGGCCTGATCTTGCAACCAATGTCTGTAAGTTAGCAGCCGGCTCTATGGCCTGGGATCTTTCCAGTTATACCAATTTAGAAAAGCCACCCCCAGAAGAACAGTGTGTCCCTCATGGCATAGGGATCACATTGGGGTGTTCAGGACAGTTTTACTGAGCCAACCTTCAGGCAGCAGACTTCTATGTCTGCCCCGGACAGGGACACACCAGGGAAATGAAGAGAGGGGCCTCAGACTATTTTTGTAGTAAATGGGGATGTGAGACCACGGGAGAAGCCTACTGGAACCCTTCCTCCGCTTGGGATCTAAAAGGGTCGTAGGCCAGGGGAGCCAGAGAAAGGGGAAAGAGATCCATCCACATACCTGGCTTATAGGACTGGGTGTGCCTCTGAAAGCTCCGGTAGCCCTCAGGGACCGTGCAAAGACAGTTATTGTAACCCTCTAAATATCAGCTTCACCCCATAGGGAAAACAAGATCGTCAGTGGGTAAGAGGAAACCGTTGGGGATGGAGAGTCTATACTGGCAGAGGGGACCCTAGATTCATTTTTGTTATTAAGATAAAGATAGAGAGTCCGCCCACACGACCCGTAGGCCCCAATTCGGTGCTTGATAACCCTGCACCCAGGCCTGAGAGACCTCCTTGTCTCACTCTGTCACCAAAGGAGGACTCGTATCCCCTTTTGACCACACCCTCCTATCTCCCTATGAGAACTGAGGACCACCTGTTCAATCTGCTTGATAGTGCATTTGTTGTTTTAAACCGCACTAACCCTGCCACTACTTTGACCTTAGCTGTCTTGTTAGGACTTGGAGTGGCAGCAGGAATTGGAACAGGGGCAGCTGCCCTCATCCAACAACCTTACTACTATAATGAACTCAGAGCAGCTATGGACACGGACCTGGGAGCATTAGAACAGTCCATAACCAAACTAGAAGAGTCATTGACTTCATTATCAGAGGTAGTGCTACAGAACAGGAGGGGATTAGATCTGCTTTTTCTAAAGGAAGGAGGGCTCTGTGCTGCCCTAAAAGAAGAATGTTGCTTTTACATAGATCATTCTGGTGTCATAAGAGATTCTATCGCAAAGCTTAGAGAAAGACTAAAAAACAGAAAAAAAAAAAAAAAAGAGAAACATACCAAGGATGGTATGAAAATTGGTTTAACTGGTCACCCTGGTTCTCTAAGCTAGTCTCTGCTTTGGTCCCGCCTTTACTCATTTTAATGCTAATCCTAACCTTTGGACCATGCATCCTCAATAGACTGGTGGCTTTTATAAAAGAAAGGGTGAGTGCTGTACGGGTAATGGTCCTAAGACAACAATACCAGATATTACAAGAAGCTGAGGGATCGCTCTAAGATTAGAGCTTTTTTACAAAAAGAAAAACGGGGGAATGAAGAGTAAAAGGTTGTCAAAAGACACTGATTCCTTGCCCTAGGGATTTCCTCTGCCGCTCCCAGGAAATCCCACCCAGGAAATCCCACTTTCTTGAGATTTGAGTTCCCAAAATACCACAGAAGGTCCGGATGTCCTCTGTGGAATGTTCCAACGCCCTAGGTGTGCCTGGGGGTGTACTGATAAAAAATGTATGATTCTTCCCCTTATGAATTTCCTCATTCCCCCTGTCCTCCCCCTCCTTTGTGATTTTTGCCTTTATAAGCCTGTTACAAGTTCAGGCCGGGGTCGAACTCCTCTACCCCTGCGTGGTGTATGAGTCTTGACCCCAGCATGCTGGCCTGAGATCTCACTCTTTCACTTTCAATAAACTTCCTCATGCGATTGCAGCAAGTCTGGTCTCAGTACCTCACTGGGTGCACACCTCTCCAGAGATTTGAGTGAGGGTCTCCCTTCGGAGGTCTTTTAAGTACAGTGTGAGATTTTACCACACCATGTTAAGCACTGAAAAAGTTAGAGCACATGAATAGTATCTGTCTTAATTAGGGTTTTACTGCTGTGAACAGACACCATGCCCAAGGCAAGTCTTATAAGGATGACATCTGATTGGGGCTGGCTAACAGGTCCAAAGGTTCAGTCCTTCATCATCAAGGCAGAAAGAAGCATGGCAACATCCAAGCAGACATGGTTTAGGAGGATCTAAGAGTTCTACATCTTCATCTGAAGTCTACTAGAAGACTGACTTCCAGGCAGCTAGGATGAAGGTCTTATAGACCATAACGACAGTCAAACACCTAGTCCAACAGGGCCGCACCTTATAATAATGTCACTCCCTGGGCCAAGTATATGCAAACCATCACAGATTCTTTCTGGAACTTTGAAAGAAGAAGACTTTGGATTATGGTGAATAGTGTATGTCTAAGCACACAAAACAAAGCAAAACAAAATCAAACAAATAAAAACCTGAAACCCTGGGTAAGGTAACAGTCATATAAAGTCTTTAGAGTTCGCGTCTCAGATAAAGCCAGAAAGACTTGATTATGACTCTCTTTCCTATAGACCTTCTGTAGAGTACTGCCACTGTTGTATTACAGTCAAACTCACGTTCAATATGCCTGTTTTTTAACTGGTATCTAATCACTCTTCCTCTCATCTTTCTCTTCAGAAAGGTATTTTTCCACAGCAGAACAGACCTTTTCTCTCCCCTTCAGATGTGCCAACATCTTTCCTATCATTTACATAAATACTTTCCATTCCTCATGCTTCATCTTAAAGACCCATGGCCTACAGTTAAGTACTCAAGAGATGGCTCAGAGGCTAAGAGAACCGACTTCTCTTCTAGAGGACCTGGATTCAGTTCCCATCACCCACATGCTGGCACCCAATCATCTAGAACTATAGTTGCTGAGATCTAATACCTTCTTCTGGCCTCTGTAGATACCAGGCCAGCCTGTAATGCTCATGTGTACAAGCACAAAACACTCACATGCATAAAATGCAAATAGACAAGTGTTGGTACAGTACAGCAGCAATGGAGAAATGGATACATAGATCCAGAACAGAGCAGTGAGCTCAGGGATAAAGCTGAGCACATACAGGAAAATCACTGTGGAGATGGCTGACTATAGGCATAAAAATGACACTGGAGCCTTGTCTTACACAATATAAAAAACTGGATAAATCAGTATAAGACTGAAAATGAAAACAAGTAGAAAGACAGAAAGAGAAGGTAATCCATTTTGCATCGGTGATGAGATCTGGAATATGTCTCCCAAATCCAGGCGACATATAAGTCAAATCAAACAAAGTTTACACCAGATTGAAAGAAGCAGTAGCATGAGAGACAGCTTATGGGTTGTTAGAATAATTTACAAATATCTGTCTGATAAAAGGCTATCATCCACAAACATAAGAGAACTTAATTCAACAGAAAACAAATATATATCCTAAAAATATATAAAGTGCCTGAATAGATATTTCTCAAAATAATGCATACCAAAGATATATGAAGATAATGGTCATCACAAAGAGACACAAATGGATGCAATAAAACGCCTCACACAGGATGGAATAATGAATATAAGCAAAATGAAAACATGGCCCAGTGGGTAAAGGTGCTTGCTACTTAGTTTGATGACTTGAGTTTGATCCCTGGGAACCACACAGCAGAAGGAGAGAATTGATTTCTGCAAGCTGTTCTCTGCCCTCAACAAGCACATTATGAAGTGCACAGAGGTAAATGTAATTTAAAATGAGAAATGTAGAGCCATCAAGTGCATGGAGAATAGAGTCAATGGGAGTATAAATAAAATATATAAATATAAATTAATATAGTTGTTACACAGAACAGTATGGAATTCTTTGGAAAAAGGGAAATGGAATTACCATTTGGTCCAGCAGTCTCACTTCTGTGCACACATCCAAAGAAATTGAAATCATCATGACAATGAGCTAGAGAGAGTGGCTCTCCCATGATCATTTCGGCATGATTCACAATACCCAAGGTGTTAAATCAATCTGCCTTCATTGTCAGATCCTGTGGGACTGGTGATGATGAAATTGTATTAGACAATTGAAAAGACGAAAATCCTGTTCCTTGTAATATGTATAAAACTGGAGAATGCTATGTTAGGGCAGATAAGCAGGGTACAGAAGGACACATGACCTCAGTTTGGGCATCTAAGAGTAGAAAGCACGGAAGTGTAACATCCAATTCTGGCTACTAGAAGTACAGAGAAGGTGTGGAGCGAAAGCCGGTGACAGTGATCAAAGTTGCAACTGAGAAGAATGAGCTTCAGTCGTCCACTGTAAGGACCTCAGGTGTTAAATATTAAACAATAACATATCTCCTATTATCAAATTGCCGAAGAGGATCTTAAATGTTTGTACCATGTAGAAAATGCTAACTACAGAGCACAGTTTTATTTACATAATTGAATCATCCCACAGTGTAATCATATGTTTAAAAATCTCACATCACCTTCCAGGTAAAAATCCAGTTATGGAAAAGGTCACATCCTCAGAAAGAACTTTCCAGATGTCCTATTTAAAGACACAATGCTCTCAGAAAAGCCACCTAGCCTTCTTTACCAGCACATACCTCAAGTCATAGCTACCGGTTCATCTGTTACCAACTCTCACTTGCCAGACCTAAGTCTTACTGGGGCCCATAGTAGTAGGGATTGCATGAACACCCCTGATCATTGTTGGGGATGACCAGAAGTTTATTAGGAGGCATGCCTCTAGAAACACAAGTTCAAGGTCACCCTGAGCTACTTAGTAAAGCTCTGTCTCAAAATAAAAAGTAAAAAGGGCTTTCAAACAGACAGAAACATTTTTAGGAGGTAAGTCTAGTGATAATAGTTGAATTCTTACCAGTGTGATGTTGACCAGAGTTCCCAAAAATGGGGATTGTTATATAAGCTGCATAATCTCTTCAGCTCAAATATCTCACGAACTTTTTCATCCAGAAATTGTACAAGAAGAGCACTTCAATTTCAGTAGTGACCAGTAGCTTGTTGGGATTAGGCCCCTTCGCAGATGCTGATCATGAACGTTAGACAAACATTTAAATCCAAATAAATGATGTTGCTAGAAAGAAACACAAATCAGAGGAGAACCAACCATGAGGGAGGGGAGTCACTTCAAATCTACCCTGGTGAAACAGAAAACAAGAGACTCCAGCACTAATGCAGAGGGCTTTGGTTGTAATGATCTAATTTGTAACCAGTCAGCTTATAAACTGGGGGGAGGGACATCAAGAGATGTTTCAGTTTCTCTCAAGAGGATCAGCCAAGGCTTTGCTCAGACCAGTTCCTCTTTTTCCTTCTTGCTGACAGTTGTTGATCAGGGTGGCGCTTGTCATAAGTCACTATGGAGAAAAACAGCACAGTGAAGAACCAAACAACAGAAAGTAATTTTAAGCATCTGAATTCTTGTCAAGTGTAATACACCATCATCAAATTGGATCATATTAAACCATGAAGTTGGCCTCAGGGCTACACAGTTGGCTTTGGCAATGAAGTTCTTGCTGTATGAACATGAAGACTTGAGTTGGTGTCTCTGGCACCCAGGTAAAATCCCAGGCACAGCAGTGTGCACTAGTATATCAGAAAGGTGTGGGTTGACCAGAAAACAGTATGGGAGAATTTTCAGAGGTGATAAGAACAACAAAACCCTACCTCACCTTGTCATTGAGCAAAATCAAAGAATTGTAAAGATTTTCTTAATTTTACTCTAGGTAAATTTACAAGGATAAAATATAAACATAGAGTGGAACATATACTTCAGTTCCATGACTTAAGTAGTCATTGTTCTGGATCTCAAAAAGATAATAAGGTTTTAAAAATTATTCTTGGGTTGATAAGATAGCAAAGGCTCAGCCACTAAAGGCATCTGACACCATGCCTGGAAATGTGGGTTCAGTCTCCAGCCCCACAGAGTGGAACTAGGGAATTAGTACATGTGTAGGTGTGTGTGTGTGTGTGTGTGTGTGTGTGTGTGTATCTGAGTGTGTGTGTGTGTGAGTGTGTGTTTATTAGTGTGTGTGTGTGTGTCAGAGAGAATGTGTGTGTGAGTGTGTGTGTGAGTGTGTGTGAGTGTGTGTGTGTGTGAGTGTGTGTGTATTATGATAACTGGAACACACTCTATCAATAAATAAATGCAATTTAAAAAGCACAAAATGTTTATTTTGCTTAGAAATAAATTGTGTGTATGTGTTTTATTTATCATAACGAAATGACACAGCCTGTTTCGCTTAAACAGCAGGAATTTATTTTGACTCAGTCTAGAAGCTGGCAGCAGAGCATTGCATGTGGGTTTGGCTAAGCCCACCTCCTAGCTTGCAGAAGGTCACCTTTTGCTTGTGTCCTTACGAGGTACAGAGAATGTCTGTCCTAAGAAGAGCTGTACTCCATCCCAGGGTTCCATCAATACCCACCCATCTCCAGCTACCTCCCATAGGCCTTGTCTCTAAATTTCTTCTCACTGAGGTCACATTACACCTGAACATAAGAGGGGTGTCGGATTTCACAAACTTCAGCATTATACATTCAAGGAAATTTGGAAATTACAAATAAACAAATAAATAAGTGTTGCCAGAATGCATTCACTGCTGTGATTTACTTATAATTCCTTTTGTGTAACTTGTATATGGCTGTACTTATGTCATACATATCATTTTATATTATGATTATTTTTCTTTATTCAGTGCTAGGGATCCAGATCAGAGCTTTCTGCATAATAGGCCCCTCTATTGCTAAGCTTTCTGCCCCAGTCATTTAAATTCTAATTTAGATATTTATTTGTCCACCTAATTTGGAGAGCATCTCTAGTCTTCTGCTGAGTTACTCAAGCTGGCCTTGGGTACACTAGAGTCCATTAGACCTTCTGCATTCAGTGTAGCTGGGGTTGTTAGCATGTGCCAGCAAGCCCAGTCTTGATTTACCTAATATTACAGCATGAGGCTCCGCTACTCAACATGCTTCATCTGAACTCTGTTTGAATGGACAGCAACAATTCTCCGGGTGACTGCGTCATCCTCTGGCTGAATATTGAATTGTGTTAAATCTATTTAGACATGAAATATTTACCTGTTTCTTGGATTATTTTTTTAGTATAGAATTCCTGAAAATGGAAGTTGTATGCTGTTAAAGCATATTGCCAAATTACTCTCTAACAGTGCTCCAGTTTGCACAGCCACGAGCAATGGGCTGGAAGTGTGCTTTATGTATTTGCTTTTAAATGGGAGGTAGTTGGTTCCACTAATGTGCTTGCTGGCTTCTTTTCGACAGGTAAACAGAGTGCTGTGAAGCCTTCTTCTGACAGTGCAGAAGCCCTGGGATTCTCTGACCCCAACCCTCCAGCTCCCTTTAGCTGGTGACCTGCACTTCAAACCTCATCTGCTTGATTTTGTGTGGATGGAGTCTTCCCCTCCATCACAACCATGAACTTCCTCAGGAGGAGACTGTCTGACAGCAGCTTTGTGGCCAACCTGCCCAATGGCTACATGCCAGACCTGCAACGCCCAGAGAGCTCCAGTAGCTCCCCAGCATCCCAGGCCACAGAGAGGCGACACCCCCAGCCCCTCGCTGCCTCCTTCTCTTCTCCAGGATCCAGCCTGTTCAGCTCCTTCTCCAGTGCCATGAAACAGACCCCACAGGCTCCTTCGGGGCTGATGGAACCACCAACTCCTGTCACACCTGTGGTTCAGAGACCCAGGATCTTGTTGGTCATCGGTGATGCCCACACAGACTGGTAAGCAGCTTCAGGGATAGAATCTGGGTGGGGTTGTCTCCCCTCAGAGAGTAAAGAATAAGAAGCAAATATTTAAAAGGGCTTATGTATTTTCTGAGGCTAGCTGGGAGCAGGAGGAGTTCATCAAAGACAAGCTGTGTGTCTTGTTTTTTAGGGGCCTTATATTGGCATAGACATCTGCAAATTCCAAGTCTGATAGCTCTTGGAATAAACAGAGATCCCAAGTCTGGAAAGTTCCATGTGTATATTATAAATGTCTTAAACTTTTTGATACAGGAAGCACTTGCTCTCTGTGAGTGTTCTGGAGACAGCAGGGAAATCATACAACCTTTCTGAACAAGCAAAGTTCTTCAGCATCAAATACACCCCACAGTGTTTCCCAAGTTACCTCCCCTCTCTCTTTGTGTGTGTGTGTGTGTGTGTGTGTGTACCCTTGGGTATCCCAAGATACACCAGTCATCGGAAACTGCCCATTCTTACCCTAACTCTTGAGAACAGATTACCCATAATTACCTCACACTTCTCCATTGAGCTTGACCTCTGATAGCCCATTGGGTGGGGTTGACTAGTTCTCTGGCCTCCTCCAGACAGTAAGTTCTGAAAGCAGAGGCCTACCCACTTGCAACAGTAGTCATTCAGCAAGTGACCAATCACAGGGGACCAGGTCAAGTACAAGCTGCTAGGCCAGAGCAGGTGAGATGCTCAAGTGTGTCTGCCTCTGGGGAATAAGTCTATACCCCAAGGTTGTGGTCCTGAGAGGTGACAAATACTATAAGCCTCAACAGAAATAACTGAGTTAAGGACATTGGATGCAAATATGGAGACACTGAAGCGCTATGACCAGAGAGGAGCTGAACCTGTGCAAAACAGAGTTGTTCTGTGTTGGGAGGCAGACTCGTGTGTAAGTATCTCCAGAACTCCAAAAACTGGCACATGTCAGCACCTACTTTATCCCTGGGAAAGTAGACAGGTTGGGGGCAGACAAGCCTTTGCTTTGAAGTCAAAGTTGCTCATTTATTCAAACTGCATTCCTAATGGTCCCAATGTTTGTTGGGATTTTGTAAACCCCACCCCTCATTTACCTGGCAGTAGCCAGGTATGCTCTGCCCCCATGACCTGACACTATAAAAGGGGCTACTTGTCCCCTCCTCTCCCCCTTGCTCTTGGCTCTCTATCCTCTCTTGCTCTCCCACCTTTACCCCTCCTCTTCCCCTTCCCTTCCCCCTCCTCTCTCCATGTGCTCTTAGCTGGCCTCTACTATTCTACTTCTCGACTCCTCTTCTGCCTCTCTCTCTGCCTCTACTACCCTATTAACTCTTCTATGACTTGAATAAACTCTATTCTGTGCTATACCCTCATGTGGCTGGTCCCTCAGGGGGAAGAGATTCCTAACATGGGCCATTCAGAGGCATCCCCTTTTCCCCCAGGCCTCGCCGCACCTCCATGGGCCATATGCCTTCCACTGTCTTCATCCTTTCCCTAACAATGTTAACATGTGTTCAGGTGATTTTGGTGGCAGGCCTTATCTTTCAGATGAGAAGTGACCTCTTTACTGTCCATTGCTTTATGCCTGGAACTCACTATGTAACTGAGACTGAATTCAAACTCATGGCTGAGCTTCCTACCCCTGCCTCCTGGGTGCTGGGATTACAGGTATGAGTCCCCACACACTAGAAATAATCTGATGTTAACATCCAGGGTGGCCTGGAAGTTGTCTCTGTCTGACCCAGTCCGAGTTGAATTCTCTTTTCTCGAAGGCTTTTGACTCACAGGCTTGCCTGTTGTGTCTGCTGGCGTGTTCTCCTCTTGCACCTTCTTCAGCCACATGCTTTTGATTTTGATCAGGTTTGTGGTGTTTGCATTTTCTGAGAGCGAACTGAGACCCCAGGCCACCTTTGCTGCAGGAGTTCATGGCTGAACACTTTGAGATGTATTGTTTCTCCCAAGGGAATGGCTGTCAAACTGCCTTCCAAATATTTATGTTTACACTCATGGGCTGTTGTCAGCCTGGCACAGTTTTTACCCCCTCTCCTCAGAGGATGTTGGTTAACAGAAAGATTAATGTCTGGTCCAAGAGCTGAGAATAAGTGATTGAGAAGCATAAATCAGGAAATGGGACATCTTATTATTCCTCATGTCAAGGCACACAGGTTTTAAGAGTGTCAGGGCAGAAAAGGTTGTCATGAAGTGATATGACATTGTCACTGTAACCATGAGAACATAGACCTGTCCACACTGTGTCAGAGAGAAGAGGTGTTGCCCACAAGATCCCACCCTTTCCTGAGGAGACTGGTTGCTGTGAGGGGGTGTGTCATTTTCTCCAAGGGTGTAGCCACTGAGGGACTAGTTGGGATGAAAATTAAGGGAAAAAATAAGGTCCCTGTCCCAGAGGTCTGGCCAGTACTCAGGTGGAATTGGTTGGACCCACAGGTTTGAATGCCTACCAGCTGGACTCTCTATAGAGACCTGTGTTCCCACCACACTGTTTGCAAGAAAACCTTGTGGGACAGATTGGCCCTGGACCAATAAAGAAAGACAGTAGTTTGCAGGGCTGAGTCTGAGAAGGGTCAGGAAGCAGACAGCAGTGTGCCCCTGGGGCTGGGAGGTAGGGTCACTCTTAGCCCAGACACTCTAAACCCCTTCATTATCATCTCAAAGGGGGAAGGAAAAGGCTGTGGGAGCAGCCTTCTTCTCTTTTCACAACTTCTTCCTTTCAAGATCTTCTCACAAAGGAGGAGGAGCTGGGAAGCAGCAGGATCTGGGGACAGCTGGCTCTGCCAGGATGCACTGGACCAAGGGGCTAGCCTGCCACCTGCTAGCTAAGTTCAGTAGTTGTGGCCAGGCATATTTGGAGGCTTGGATAAGTAGGACTGTGAATCTTCTGGTGTCTACAAGCTGTTTGTTCTGGAAACAGTCTCCCTATATAGCAAAGGCTGGCTTTGAACTTACAGTCCTCTCAAACTCAGCCTCCTAAATGCAAGGATTATAGCTGTGCCCCACCACAACCAGCCAGGGAACATTAATTTGGACACAGCTGGGAATGTCACTGAGAAACTGAGAGGTTAGAGAGGTCATAAAGATTTAAGAACAGAGTTCAAAGGAGAAGCCAATGAACCTGTGGTAGGAAGTCTCTCAGTCACAAACATTCAGTGAATATGTGGCTAACTCTCAGGTAAACCCATGAGCCTCAGTTTCTTTTTCCCCACCAATGGGCAGAAAGAATGCCAGAAACCAAACACTTGTTCTTAAAACCCAATTAAAGTGTGAGCAAGTGATAGATGTTTCAACACATTGAGAGACTGACTACTCAAGTCAAAATTCCCCCACCCCACCCCCTGCAAGGGAGCAGCACCTAAGATTTATAAGGATTTAATTAAAATACTTATATGGATTAAGAAGCTTGATGGCCAAAGTAAAAAATGTAGATGCTACTTCTCTGGGGCCACTAGCTGGATCTCAGCCCTGTTCACTGTGCCTTGTCATGGTACTACAGGCTCTGTTGGCAGACACAGAGCTGTAAGATCAGCTTAGCAGGGGCTAAGCAGAAGGAATGGCAACAGGAATCCGGAAACAATGGGACGAACCCCGCCCTTTCTGCACAGTCCTGGGGATGAAGACTTAAGTAAAGAATGCCTGGAAGGTGCTGCTGTCATTATGATTGTGTCTTGTCATCAGTGACACAGAGAAAAGTCCACAGTTCTCTGCCACAGTGCGTGCAGGTGTCAATGCCCCTTTGTAGCTTCTCCATGACTTTCATAGTGACTATGTAACTGAGACTGAATTCAAACTCATGGCATAAAGCAATGGACAGTAAAGAGATAACTTCTAATCCAAAAGATAAGGCCTGCCACCAAAATCAGCTGAACACATGTTAACATTTTTAGGGAAAGGATGAAGAGAGTGGAAGGCATATGGACAATGGAGGTGCATTCAGGCCTGGGAGAAAAGGGGATGCCTTTGAGGGGCCCATGTTAGGAATCTCTTCCCCCTGAAAGACCAGCCACATGAGGGTATAGTACAGAATAGAGTTTATTCAAGTCATAGAAGAGTTAAGAGGGTAGTAGAGGCAGAGAGAGAGGGAGAAGAGGAGCAGAGAAGTAGAGTAGAGGCGGCCATGAGCACATGGAGAAAGGAGGGGGAAGGAAAGGGGAAGAGGAGGGGAAGGGGTGGGAGAGCAAGAGGGGCAAGAGAGGCAAGAGCAAGAGACAGAGGAGGGGGCAAGCAGCCCCTTTTATAGTGTCAGGTCACTGGTGCAGAGCATACCTGGCTACTGCCAGGTAATTGAGGGTTGGGATATACCTGGCTGTTGCTAGGTAACTGAGGGGTGGGGTTTACACAATCCCAACAAGCATTTCGACCATTAGGAATGCAGTTTAAATAAATGAGCAGCTTTGACTTCAAAGCAAAGGCTTGCCCCCCCCCCCAACCTGTCTACATTCCCAGGGATAAAGTAGGTGCTGACATGTTCCAGTTTTTGGAGTTCTGGAGATACTTACACACGAGTCTGCCTCCCAACACAGAACAACTCTGTTTTGCACAGGTTCAGCTCCTCTCTGGTCATAGCGCTTCAGTGTCTCCATATTTGCATCCAATGTTCTTAACTCAGCTATTTCTTTTGAGACTTATAGTATTTGTCACCTCTCAGGACCACAACCTTGGGGTATAGACTTATTCCCCAGAGGCAGACACACTTGACATCTCACCTGCTCTGGCCTAGCAGCTTGTACTTGACCTGGTCCCCTGTCATTGGTCACTTGCTGAATGACTACTGTTGCAGGCCTCTGCTTTCAGAACTTACTGTCTGGAGGAGGCCAGAGAACTAGTCAACCCCACCCAATGGGCTAACAGAGGTCAAGCTCATTGGGTAAGTATGAGGTAATTGTGGGTAATCTGTTCTCAAGAGTAAGAATGGGCAGTTTCCGATGACTGGTGTATCTTGGGATACACAGGGGTATACACACACACACACACACACACACACACACACACACACACAGAGGGTAACCTGGGTAACACTAGGAGGTGTATTTCATGCTGAAGAACTTTGCTTGTTCAGAAAGGTTGTATGATTTCCCTGCTTGTCTCCAGAACACTCACAGAGAGCAAGTGCTTTCTGTATCAAAAACTTTAAGACATTTATAACATACACATGGAACTTTCCAGACTTCGGACCTCTGTTTATTCCAAGAGCTATCAGACTTGGAATTTGCAGATGTCTCTGCCAGTATAAGGTCCCTAGAATACAAGACACACAGCTTGTCTTTGATGAACTCCTCCTGCTCCCAGCTAGCCTCAGAAACTACATAAGCCCCTTTTAACATTTGCTTTTTATTCTTTCCTCTCTGAGGGGAGAAAACCCCACTCAGATTCTATCCCTGAAGCTGCTTACCAGTCTGTGTGGGCATCATCGATGACCAACAAGATCCTGGGTCTCTGAACCACGGGTGTGACAGGAGTTGGTGGTTCCATCAGCCCCGAAGGAGCCTGTGGGGTCTGCTTCATGGCACTGGAGAAGAAGCTGAACAGGCTGGATCCTGGAGAAGAGAAGGAGGCAGCGAGGAGCTGGGGGTGTCTCCTCTCTGTGGCTGGGGATGCTGGGGAGCTACTGGAGCTCTCTGGGCTTTGCAGGTCCGGCATGTAGCCATTGGGCAGGTTGGCCACAAAGCTGCTGTCAGACAGTCTCCTCCTGAGGAAGTTCATGGTTGAGATGGAGGGGAAGCCTCCATCCACACAAAATCAAGCAGATGAGGTTTGAAGTGCAGGTCGCCAGCTAAAGGGAGCTGGAAAGTTGGGGTCAGAGAATCCCAGGGCTTCTGCACTGTCAGAAGAAGGCTTCATAGCACTCTGTTTACCTGTCAAAAAAAAGCCAGCAAGCACATTAGTGGAACCAACTACCTCCCATTTAAAAGCAAATACATAAAGCACACTTCCAGCCCATTGCTCGTGGCTGTGCAAACTGGAGCACTTTTAGAGAGTAATTTGGCAATATGCTTTAAAAGCATACAACTTCCATTTTCAGGAATTCTATACTAAAAAAATAATAATCCAAGCAACAGGTAAATACTTCATGTCTAAATAGATTTAACACAATCCAATATTCAGCCACAGGATGACGCAGTCACCTGGAGAATTGTTTCTGTCCATTCAAACAGAGTTCAGATGAAGCATGTTGAGTAGCGAAGCCTCATGCTGTAATATTAGGTAAATCAAGACTGGGCTTGCTGGCACATGCTAACAACCCCAGCTCCACTGAAGGCAGAAAACTGTAACAGTTGAAGGTTTAACGGGACTCTTGTGTACCCAAGGCCAGATTGAATAACTCAGCAGAAAGCTAGAGATGCTCTCCAAATTAGGTGGATAAATATCTAAATTAGAATTTAAATGACTGGGGCAGAAAGCTTAGTAATAGAGGGGCCTATTATGCAGAAAGCTCTGATCTGGATCCCTAGCACTGAATAAAGAAAAATAATCATAATATAAAATGATATGTATGACATAAGTACAGCCATATACAAGTTACACAAAAGGAATTATAAGTAAATCACAGCAGTGAATGCATTCTGGCAACACTTATTTATTTGTTTATTTGTAATTTCCAAATTTCCTTGAATGTATAATGCTGAAGTTTGTGAAATCCGACACCCCTCTTAAGTTCAGGTGTAATATGACCCCAGTGAAAAGAAATTTAGAGACAAGGCCTATGGGTGGTAGCTGGAGATGGGTGGGTATTGATGTCACCCTGGGATGGAGTACAGCTCTTCTTAGGACAGACATTCTCTGTACCTTGTAAGGACACAAGCAAAAGGTGACCATCTGCAAGCTAGGAGGTGGGCTTAGCCAGACCCCCATGCAATACTCTGCTGCCAGATTCTAGACTGAGTCAAAATAAATTCCTGCTGTTTAAGGGAAACAGGCTGTGTCATTTTGTCATGCTAACTAAAACACAGACACACACAGACACACACACACACAATTTATTTTCTAAGCAAAATAAACATTTTGTGCTTTTTAAATTGCATTTATTTATTGATAGAGTGTGTTCCAGTTATCATAATACACACACTCACACACTTTCACATACACACACACTAACACACACACTCAAATTCACACTCACATACACACACATACTCACACACACATTCTCACTCTCTCTCACAAACACTCACATACACAAACACTCACACACTCACAGTCACATACACTCACACACATACACTCACACACATAGTCTCACACACACACAAACACACAAACACTCACATACACTCACACACACACTCACACACACATTCTCTCTCTCACACACCAACAGACAGACACACACACACACACACACACACACACACACACACACACCAGTCCCCTCTTTCCACTCTGTGGGGCTGGAGACTGAACTCACATTTCCAGGCATGGTGTCAGATGCCTTTAGTGGCTGAGCCTTAGCCATCTTATCAACCCAAGAATAATTTTTAAAACCTTATTATCTATTTGAGATCCAGAACAATGACTACTTAAGTCATGGAACTGAAGTATATGTTTCCGCTCTATCTTTATATTTTATCCTTGTAAATTTACCTAGAGTAAAATTAAGGAAATCTTTACAATCTTTGATTTTGCTCAATGACAAGGTGAGGTAGGGTTTCGTTATTCTTATCACCTCTGAAAATTCTCCCATACCGTTTTCTGGTAAACCCACACCTTCCTGATATACTAGTGCACACTGCTGTGCCTGGGATTTTACCTGGGTGCCAGAGACACCAACTCAAGTCTTCATGTTCATACAGCAAGAACTTCATTGGCAAAGCCACCTGTGTAGCCCTGAGGCCAACTTCATGGTTTAATATGATCCAAATTGATGATGGTGTATTACACTTGACAAGAATACAGATGCTTAAAATTACTTTCTGTTGTTGGGAGTCTGGTTCCTCACTGTGCTGTTTCTCCCCATAGTGTCTTATGACAAGCTCCACCCTGATCAACAACTGTCAGCAAGAAGGAAAATCAGAACTGCTCTGAGCAAAGCCTTGGCTGATCCTCTTGAGAGAAACTGAAACATCTCTTGATGACCCTCCCCCCACACCAGTTTATAAGCTGACTGGTTACAAATTAGACCATAACAACCGAATCTCTCTGCATTAGTGCTGGCGTCTCTAGCTTTCTGTTTCACCAGGGTAGATGTGAAGTGACTCCCCTCCCTCATGGTGTGCTCTCCTCTGCTTTGTGTTTCTCTCTAGTAACATCATGTATTTTGATTTAAATGTTTGTCCAACGTTCATTATCATCTGCAAAGGGGCCTAATCCCAAAAAGCTACTGGTCACTACTGAAATTGAAGTGATCTTCTTGTACAATTTCTCGATAAAAAAGTTTGTGAGATATTTGAGCTGAAGAGATTATGCAGCTTATATAACAATCTCCTTTTTTGGGAACTCTGGTCAACATCACACTAGTAAGAATTCAACAATTATCACTAGACTTACCTCCTAAAAATGTTTCTGTCAGTTTGAAAGCCCTTTTTACTTTTTATTTTGAGACAGAGCTTTACTAAGTAGCTCAGGGTGACCTTGAACTTGTGTTTCTAGAGGCATGCCTCCTAATAAACTTCTGGTCATCCCCAACAATGATCAGGGGTGTTCATGCAATCCCTACTACTATGGGCCCCAGTAAGACTTAGGTCTGGCAAGTGAGAGTTGGTAACAGATGAACTGGTAGCTATGACTTGAGGTATGTGCTGGTAAAGAAGGCTAGGTGGCTTTTCTGAGAGCATTGTGTCTTTAAATAGGACATCTGGGAAGTTCTTCCTGAGGATGTGACCTTTTCCATAACTGGATTTTTACCTGGAAGGTGATGTGAGATTTTTAAACATATGATTACACTGTGGGATGATTAAATTATGTAAATAAAACTGTGTTCTGTAGTTAGCATTTTCTACGTGGTACAAACATTTAAGATCCTCTTCAGCAATTTGATAATAGGAGATATGTTATTGTTTAATATTTAACACCTGAGGTCCTTACAGTGGACAACTGAAGCTCATTCTTCTCAGTTGCAACTTTGATCAGTGTCACCGGCTTTCGCTCCACACCTTCTCTGTACTTCTAGTAGCCAGAATTGGATGTTACACTTCTGTGCTTTCTACTCTTAGATGCCCCAACTGAGGTCATGTGTCCTTCTGTACCCTGCTTATCTGCCCTAACATAGCATTCTCCAGGTTTATACATATTACAAGGAACAGGATTTTCGTCTTTTCAAATGTCTAATACAATTTCATCATCACCAGTCCCACAGGATCTGACAATGAAGGCAGATTGATTTAACACCTTGGGTATTGTGAATCATGCCGAAATGATCATGGGAGAGCCACTCTCTCTATCTCATTGTCGTGATGATTTCAATTTTTTTGGATGTGTGCACAGAAGTGAGACTGCTGGACCAAATGGTAATTCCATTTCCCCTTTTCCAAAGAATTCCATACTGTTCTGTGTAACAACTATATTAATTTATATTTATATATTTTATTTATACTCCCATTGACTCTAATCTCCATGCGCCTGATGGCTCTACATTTCTCATTTTAAATTACATTTACCTCTGTGCACTTCATAATGTGCTTGTTGAGGTCAGAGAACACCTTGCAGAAATCAATTCTCTCCTTCTGCTGTGTGGTTCCCAGGGATCAAACTCAAGTCATCAAACTAAGTAGCAAGCACCTTTACCCACTGGGCCATGTTTTCATTTTGCTTATATTCATTATTTAAATCAGCATTCAAAAGACAGAAGCAGGAGGATCTCTATGAATTTGAGTCCAGCCTGGTCTACATAAAAAATTTAAGCCAGGCAGAGCTACATAGAGAAACCCTCTCTCATAAAAAACAAACAAACAACCGTAGAAGACAGAAGAGCTTTGATAGAGATCTGCTTTGACCTTCTGAATGTCCCTGAGGCATAGAATAGAACAAGAGACAAGGACCTGCCAAGTGTCCCCCCTGTCTGTTCTGGTTAAGCTTCTCGGTTGCCTTGTTCTTTAATCTGGGTGTCTTTTAACCTTGCTGTCTTAATTCACATCTCACAAATCTCTTCTGTAGAGAGTCCTGGCATAGTCGTGGCATCCCTTTTGTCGTCTTACTCCACAGCCCTCTCAGCTTACAGCAGGCTGACATTATCTTTGTATGTGTACTTGTATGTAATCAAGTCCTGCACGATCCCCACGCCAGGGTAAGAGCTTAGCTCCTTGTTGCTTCTTGTGCTTGTAGTCCTGTGACATTTGCTGACAGCAGGCTCACTGGTCTCTCAGAATCTCCTACTAAGAACCAGGGAAGTCAGGTGAGTTTCTTCGGATTATTTCTTTCTAGGATACTGGGCTGGATTATTGACACTCCCTGAAGGACATCTCACCCTCCTGGAATGGATAAAGATCACTCTTTTGGCCACTTGAGGGCAGCAAGAGCAAAGCATGCCTGCTATAGCAACTTTCCTTGGCTGGAGAGGGAAAGCCTACCCAGTGAGGTAGGAGGGGCTGGAGGGGCGGGTCTAGGTGCGGGGCCCTTTTTGCCCCAGCCAATGGGCTTTCCCGCGTGGGGAACCAGGCTGCCCAGAGGAGGTGCTCTCTCACTGTGCAGAGCAGCAACAGGGCTCTGAGGTTGCAGCACTTCCTCAGATCCCATAATTGGAGGTGCCAGTCCGAGCTACACATGGGCCACCTTAGCTGGCATGGCCGGTAAGCCACAGCAAAGTGAACTTGGTGGGTTTTCTGGCCATAGGTAGAACTCACCCCGAATCCGAGCTGCTGGTTCGTTCTCCCAAGGTGATACATCCTCATAAGCTCCTTCTCTTTTGTTAGCAGAATGTTGATGCTGCATGGCTGTGGGATGCAGGTGCTCTGTGGGCCTGGAGTGCCACCCTCTGGTCCCAGGCTGCTGTTAGTCCCTGCAGAGCTACGGAGCGCCTAGGCTTTCAAAGCTTTGACTTCTGAGTTATTTAATGCAACATCCAGAAGTGTCCAGGGAAGAGCATCCTCTGGGAAGCTGAGACCACAGCAGGTGCTGGTGCTCTGCACTGAATCCCAGCACCTGCTTCATGCAGGACCCTCCGGACCTGTTGTTGCCCTGGGTCTGTGGCTCAGATCTCTTGTGTAGTCTTCTATTTCCAGCTATCCAGTGGTGAAGAAAGAAACCTTGAAGGGTTTGTTTCTCGGACCAGACAAGGAACAGGGACTAACACAGATGGAGCGCCCTGGTTATTTATTCATTACTTCCTGGGCTGGATGCCAGACACTGCTCAGCTCTAGTGGCTTAAAGAGAAGCTCAGGAGTTCTTGGGGCCCAACAAGGATGACAGGATAGGAGGGATTGCAGTGTGGTGTAGAGCAAACTGAAGAAGTGGGTGGTTCATGATGCAGCCTGGACACCTGGGTGGTCTCTATTCAATGCAGACAGCAGAAACTGGAGAGTTTGCCAGCCTGAAAACTGGGGAGGCAGGGCCATCGGCGACAGAAGAATTTCAGGTAGATTTCTTTAAGTGCAGATGAAAGAAGTAAAGAAGCCAGAATCTCAGTTGATAATTAAACAGCAGACTACGAAGTATGACCAGGACTTTCAGTAGGATATAAACTGCAAGGTGGAGGGGCTAGCCAAAATGTGCACAGGTTTAGAGATCCATGCAGCCTCACAAGTTTATTCTAGAATGAAGAGGGCTGGGAAAGAATTCCGGTTGGTCCCATGGCCACCCTACTAGTTGGGAACTACAAGTTGGTAAGCTGTGAAAAGCTGTTTTTCAGGCAACATAGCTGCAATGACTCTGGCCACTTAAGGCAAACTATCCGGTCAGGGCCCTGTAACCCTGGCTTCTGGACATGAATTCATGCAGGGAGATGCTACCATGTGATGCTTGCTTCTGAACTTTGTGTCATTGTATTGGTAGCTGTGACCTCTATCTTATCAGGGATAGCCCGAGGGGAGTGGCATAGAGCACCTGTGCTTGCTTTCTGATGCCTGATTCCTGTGTGAGAACTTCTCCCTTACCTGGTCTTATCTTTCTATCTCCCAGGACCCAGTGGGTATGGTGGGGGTTGCCATATAGAGCCTGGTATAGCAGCAATGACAAAGACTCATGGGAAGTGAGATCAGAAAGTCATTTAATCTGTTTGCCATAAAGACTTTATCAGCCTTGTGATCTCTCTCTCTCTTTCTCTTTCTCTCTCTCTCTCTCTCTCTCTCTCTCTCTCTCTGTGTGTGTGTGTGTGTGTGTGTGTGTGTGTGTGTGTGAACTGTAGGGTCTATGTCAAATATACTGAACAGTCCCATCTATTATGACAACATGCTTCCTGCAATTTTCACAAACATCTCACCTTTGAAACCTGTCAACCATAGATCTGATCTCTATCACCATGTTCTGTCTCCACAATTATGTCATATGCAGAGACATGTCTCATTCAATAAAGTGTGTTCTGGGCAAGCAGGAGAACCTGAGTTTGGATTCCTAGCAGAACTCTACCACTATCAGCATGACTACCAAAAAAAAAAAAAAAAAAAAGCTTAGAAAAGCAGTATATATCTATAATTCCAGCAATAGAAAGGAGCTGGGGAGGGTCATACAGATCCCTGAAGTTTACTCACCCTTCAGTCTAGCGGAATTGGTAAACTCCGGGTACTGTGAGAAACCATGTCTCTAACAAACAAACAAAACTGTGAAGACAGATATAGGAAGTAATGTGACATCAACCTCTGACCTCTGTCCTGCACATTTGCATACAATCACCTGTGCACACTGACACCACCACCTGTATATATGTATAGCACAAATCTGTGAGCATCTATGTGCAAACACAGAATTCTGGATTATTAGGACATGTGCTAAGGCTATGTGTTAGTTTGTGAGAAAATGTTAGCTGTTTCCCCAAAGGAGCTGTGCTGGTTTTCAGTCAATTAGCAAGGCCTGAGTATTCCAAGTAATCTCTATCCTTGTCAGCATTGGTAACGACTATTAATTATTTTGGCCATTCTACTAGCTCAGTGCTATCTCATCATGATTTGAATTCCTACATTTTGCTAGATGAGTTGTATATCTTTTCATGTGTGTGTTTGCCAATCTTATATATCTTATATATCTTTCATCCTGGATAAAATTTCTGCGATGATCTGTAACTCTTTGTGTTTTTTTTTTTCTATTTGTTTTCAATTGTTTATTTTTCTTCTTGTTTCTATTTATTTATTTATTTATTTTTGTATGTATGAGTGTGTACCCACAGAGGCTAAAGAAAGACATTATCTTTTGTGGCTAATTTACAGGTGTCTTGTCTGACATGGGTGCTGGAAATCAAACATGGGTCCCCTGGAAAAGCAACCAGTTCAGCCTCTGATCCATCTCTCCAGCCCTACCTTTCTGTTTGAGATAATATCTCTCACTGAAACTAGAGCTAACAGATTAGGTTCAGCTAACATACTGTAGTGTGTACTGTTATGTCTGACTTTTACATAGGTCCTGGGACCTGAACTTGTGTCTTTTTGTTTGTATAAGAAGCACTTTGCAGACTGAGCCCCACGTTTTAGTATTCAATAGATCTCTTGGGTGTGGTTGATTGGTCTGAAGCTGCTTGTTTTGTAATGATAAATACTGTCCCCTAAAGCCTGGTTACTCCAGAGAGGAAAGAATCCATACATAGATGTAGATCCAAGTGGTGCTACATGTCCTTGCCCTCCAAGTTATTCTTGATTGGTGAATAAGGGTACCCACAGCCTATAGCTGGGCAGAATTGAAATCAATAGAGCATGAAATTTCTGGCATTGGGGTTGGAATAGAACCAAGAAAGGGAGGAAAGGAAGGCAGAAAGAAAAGATGCCATGGTAAGACCCTTTAAATCATGGCCATGAGGGCTGACCAATTGCATTTCAGAGCAACCCAGGTGGAGCATAGTAAGTAATAGCTCAGGGTTATCAAGAGGAAAGTAAGTGTAATAACATAGAGGGTAGATATCTGCCTATCTTTAGTGGTGATAAAGGCTTTTTATAGGTTAAAGGTCATGTGTATGTTTTATCTGGCAATTGTATAACCAAAGGGGGTGGGGTTACAATCCCTGGATTGAGATTAAATATTCGACAACATGTTGGCATCCAATGGGAAGCTCAAACCCATGACCCTGAGATTAAGTCTCAGGCAAAGGCAGGATAGAAGCCCTAGATAGAAATTAACTATTTCAACAGCACTTGGGTTTCAGTGTTTTCTTGAACAGTGACTATCAGGTTCACAGCATTTTTTTTTTTTTTAAATCACAGTATCTGCCAGAAAAAGCTTAAAGGTTTCTTTCAGCTCATTGTTTTCTAGGGTTACAGTCTGTCATGGCAGTGGGCACATGGGAAGAGGCTGCACATAGCAGCAGATCAGGCAGCAGGAACTAGGTCAGAACCAGGACTGGGCTCACCTTTCAGAGCCCACCCCTAGGGACCTACATTAGCTAACCAGGCCCCACTTCCTAAAGGCTACCCAGCCACTAGAAATAGCAACACCAGCTGGAAAATAAACGTTCAAACCCTGAGCCTACAGGAAAGTGTATCAGGATTCTCTAGAGGAACAGAACTGATGGAATGAATATGTATTACAAAGAGATGCATTTATGAGGGCAGCTTACATGGTATGTGCTAGGGAGTCCAACGGTAGCTGTCCTCACTCTGGAGACCCTGAGAACCATGTAGCTCCTCAGTTCAGAAATGCTTCAGCACTCCCACCCTGGTAATTCAGGTCTGGAAGATTCTTGAGGAGACATTGGTCTTTAGCCCACATTGGAATCCCAAAGAAGCTGGAAATTAGGGATGCACATAGTGACAGCCTCAATAACAAGATCAACGACTATTGGAAACACGGTGAGTGAACTTGCTGGTGAAGAATTAAGCCAAAGAGCAGAACTTTCCCCCTCTGATTTCCTTTTATCTGAACTGCCGTTAGAAGGTACTGCCCATATTTAGTGTGGGTCTTCCTGCTTTAGACAACCTGATCCAGACCACCCCTCACAGGTGTGCCCGCAGCTTGTCTTTTAATGGATTTCATATTCAGTCAAGTTGACCACTGAGATTAATTTAAAACTCACAGAGACATTTCAGATTCAAACTTGAGCAAGGGATCTGAAGCAATGGTAGCAATTCATCAACGCCTCAGTTTTTAGCAGGGACTTGCCCAGGTAAAATGTTCCAAGCAGGAGGTCCACAGAAGTGTTACTTGTGCATTCAGAGTCTAACTTGATAAGGGCATCAGAGAAAGACTTCCTGCTATGACAAAGGAGCTAGCTGCATGTGACTGGCATGTGCAGAGCTTGGCAGAACACTGTTCCTGGTACCACTTGTAGCTTTCCATGAAGTGCCTGACAGACTCAGCACCTCCTTTTCACACATCATCCTTCCTACTCACTAAGGGTGCCAGAGCCATGCTGTAGAGTAGCTTCTGGTTTCTAACTCACTGTCTGTATGGAAATGGTAGTTTGTATGGGATCATCTAACTCTTGCTAAAATCCAGGAGATGACCTAGAATTATTATCCCTGTTGTGTGATGGGTGAACTGGGGTACACCTCAGAGTATGAGAAGAAAGAAGGGAGGACCACGAGCCATACCTTGGGGAGTAAGGAAGTAGTTACTGAGGACCTTCACTGTTTTATGCTATTTATAAGTCCCCCCACAATGCAGACACTATTTCAATAATAAAAGCAAGGCTTGAGGATCATAAGTTTTGGGTTCATCTCTAAGCAAGTTCTGATGCTAAGAGAAAGGATATGGAAATCAAGCAAATAAGACAACTTAAACCTCACTGTCATTATACCCCTTTTGTCCCCTTGTGTGTCACTATCCCTGGGGAATTGTGAACAAATACCCATCTCTGATAGGGAAGCAATGACAGACCAAAGTATGGATAATCCCAGTGTCCAACTTTGTGAACCAATGGATTGTTTTGGCATTATATACATTAGCAGGATTGACTCCCAAGACAACCATATCACCCAACATGGGTAATGGTTCATGAAAGCTGGAAAGCAGAAGTGCACTACAAAATTAATTGAAATCTCAGCAGGTTAGAGTCTCTTTCAAGCAGTTCAGCTCTTACATGCTCTGCTGGTCTCTGCTTCTTCCAACCTGGTGGGTCTCTGTTTAATTTCCTCTAGGCTACTTGGCTTATCTGAGTGTCTCAGCAATCCCCATTGCTTATATATGTATGAGGAGGAAGGGCCAGGTAATCTGGTCAATTTTAGGGACTTCCTGAAAATTTTGAGTTGCTTGGTTCATGAGCTGAAAAAGTATTTTTTATAGAAAAGAATGGTTCACCTTCATTTAAAGCATTTTGTGCCTTAATAAACTTCTCTCCAAGATGGATGTTTTTATCCAGGAAAAAATTATGCAGTACCCTCTCACATCACCGAGGTTTCACTATTCCCTCTCCCTTAAGATCTTTTTTCCCTCTTCCCATCAATGAATGAACCCTTTCTTATTTTCTGGATTGTACAGGTACTCCAGTTTAAACTTACAAATCTAAGGAGTCAGTGTGAACATCCACATGTGAAGCAAGAATATTTAACATTTGTCTTTCCTGGTCTGAGTTAAATCAGTTAGTATAAAGCTTTCCAGTTTCATTCATTTATCTTCAAATTTCATTTTACTTTCTAGATGAATAAAATTTCGTTATGTGTATGCACCATATTTTCTTTAATCATTCATTAGTTGATGGATATCCCAGCTATTTTCATGTTTGATTTGTTGTGAATAAAATCACCTATGAACATAGACAAGGATGTGTGTCTGCAACAGGAAATAAATGTGTTTGGTTATATGCTCTGATATTAGATGGCTGTGTCATGTAGTGATTCTGTTTTTAATGGTCTTGAGGAACTGTCACAGATTCCACAGTGGCTACACTGATTTACACGCTGCTCCCACCACCAGAGCCTGACAGAAGAGTATGATTCTCCCTAGAATGTGTTTTCATAATCTTAGCCATTCTGGCATGTGATGGTTTATATATGCTTGGCCCAGAGAGTGGCACTATTAGGAATTATAGACTTGCTGAAGTAGGTGTGACCTTATTGGAGTAGGTGTGTCACTGTGAGTGTGGGCTTTAAGAACCCTGTCCTAGCTGCCTGGAAGTCAGTCTTCCAGTAGCAGCCTTCAGATGAAGATGTAGAACTCTCAGTGCTACCTGCACCATGCCTGCCTCGATAATGGACTGAACATCTGACCCTGTAAGCCAGCCCCAATTAAATGTCATCCACATAAGAGTTGCCTTGGTCATGGTGTCTGTTCACTGCAGTAAAACTCAAACTAGGACATAGAAACTCACAACTGCTCAAAGTACAGGGAACAAGTGCCTATTAGGTGCTCAACTATTAATGGGACATCAGCATCAACCCCCTGCACTCATACACACACACACAATGCTCAGCACCATTGTGGAAGAGGGAACTGAAAAATTGTAAAAGCCAGAGGTCAAGATGGATTTAGCTAAACAGTGTCTTCTGTACATGTCAATAGTGACACATAAACTCATAGCAGCTGAAAGGACTGGTCCAAAATGAAGCTAGTGAACTATCATGGAGGGGAAGGAGCTCAGGAGCCTCCACCCGTAATGGAGGAGCTATTGGCAGCTAATGGCTTCTATGGGAGGAGAGTCAAGTATTTTTAGAAAAGATATAGGCCCTGGGAGGTGGACCACACTCTCTGACCCCATATGAACAGCACACAATGGAGTTGGTGGATTAAAAAAGACGTGAAGTTGTGAGGAGGTAAAGAGGAAACGGTAGATTTAGCAGGAGTTGTGAGAAGTAATGGAGGATGAATGTGATCAAACACATTGTACATGCATCTAATTCTCAGTATTAATAAAATGCTACATTTTAAAAAGAAAATAAGTCCAACTGGGTGTAAAGGAGAGCTGGTGGGAGGATGTTTTGGCGAGGGCTGGCCTCAGAGCTGCTGTTATTGCAGAAGCCCAGGGAACAGCTGCCAGGTGGCCGTCCACTGAGGAAAACCCCCACTAGTTCATTAGGGACACTACTGGGGCTGCTGGGAAGATCTGACGCCAGGATTCCAAAGCTCCGTCTACTCTGCCTGTGGAATCGCCTTTGCCCTTAGGTGTCACAGATCCCACCTGGCTGAGGCTCAGCCACGTCTGAGCTGGGAAGCCACTTGTAGGAAGGGAGGTGTCTGGAGACAGTGAGCTCCCAGTAAGAGGGCACAAATTTGCCCCTATGTTCTTTAACTTACCTACTGAAAAGGCTTTTAATGCGGTTTATTTTAGTCGCGATTTTTACTCCTATATTTTAATCTATATATTACTCCTATATTTTAATATTGATTTAATTTAATGTCTCCACTCATTATTATTATTCTTTTATAATCCCCTACACATTTTCTTATTGATATTTCCAACTACAAGGAGTGTTCCCTGCTTCATGGTAAGGCAAGAAATTCAGACAGCTCCTCCTCTGGCCCCCAGGAGGCGCTGTTTCCAAGGAAGGGTAGAGGAGCAAGAGGTAACTGAACAAAATCTAAGGACCTAGACATTGGATCCCAGCAGCCTGGTTGAGCTATGAGGTGGCTTACGTTTCATTGGTTAAATTACAAGTCCTGCTGAGATGTGGCTGCCTCTGCATAAAATCACGCAGGTAGAACCGTTTCCATCTGCTTGTTAGGAATTCATGGGAATGCTTAGCTAAGCCCTCCCCCCTTTTCTAAATGGGACAATTAAAAATAATTTCAGTAAATGTCACTAGTAATTTAATATGTTTTATTAGAAATAAAAATAAGCAAAGGCAGAGAAATTAATGTCTTTGCTGTGCTTGGCTCTGGCAGTTGGGACTAAGAAAGACTTGCATGAAGTCTTCATGAGGGCCTTTCATTTGCTGATACAAAAGAAGCTTGCAGGGTAATGGGGTAATTTGCTCAAAGGGTGGAGTGGGAAGGGGAGGAGCTTATAGTCAGAAGCCAAACTATCTCTCTTGGCTTTAGGGCATTGCCACTGGGCAAGTAGTTCTCCCTCTTCTATCCTTTCTTCTATCTGCAAAGCAAGGAAAATGATGAAGCATTGGAGAGGAGGGCAGCACTGCCCCTGTCAGCGGTGTGAGCTTTCACAGGGGTCAAATATCAGACATCCTACATATCTGATATTTACATTATTATCCATAAGGGTAGCAACATTACAGTTATGAGATAGCAATGGAGTCAAGGCAACATGAGTCAGTGCCTTGGGCAGGTTGATCACTGCCGTCAGTCATCTCTGGGCCATTTACTGGGACTGTATACTATCAAAGGACAGACTATCAGAGGAAAACTGCGTCTAAGGCATGCAGTGCACACAGACACTTCATGCAATCTTCCTGTGGTTCACCTGAGACTGTCTCATTCTAAGTGGGACTATGACACTCCTGTAAGAGTGCTTTGGTTTTCTTCATGTTTTTCTTTCTTTTTTTTCCAAGCTAGCAGGGTGTGTTGTGTTCTTTTTCCATGATGCTGGGCTGCTGCAGCCAGTGGTCCAGGCAGTGTGTGGTCACAGAGGCAGCGTCCCATACCCTGCGGTGTTGCAGTGTGCAGCATGGCTGAGGAATGGTGTGCACTTGGTCTGGCTTCTCTGCATTTTCCCCTTCAGATATTTTCAACCCACATTGTAGCTGTGGATCACAGCAGCGCAAGCACTCAACTGCGAACTTGATCAACTCTGAAGGGTAAATGGACCCTGAACCTTAGAACATCGAAACGTAAGAACAGAGACGTCCAGAGAACTGACAACACAGAGGAAAGGGGCTGGGTTTATCAGACAGCAAATAAGTGGGAAACTAATAGAAAAAAAACTACTTAGTAAAAATCTTATCGGAGAAATTCCTACTGTGCTGGAATGGGTGCTAAAGGATCGATGTTGTCTGGAGCAATTAACTCATGTCCTTCCTGGTAGAAATTGAGACACAGGCACTGGGGTGCCCTGGCTTTAGGCAAACAACAGATAGTAAGGTCTTCCTTTGATCTCTTTTTAAATTTACTGTGTCTATTTTATTTTTTTTTAATTTTTTATTGGATATTCTCTGTATTTACATTTCATATGTTATCCCCTTTCCCCTCAGTCACATCCCCCCTCCCTTCCCATTGCCTCCAAGAAGGTGCTCCGTCTCCCAACTACCCTTTCCACCTCAGCACCTTGGCATTCCCCTACACTGGGAAATCGCACCTTTACTGGACCAAAGTCCTCTCCTCCCATTGATGCCAAAGAATGCCATCCTCTGCTACATATGCATCTGGAGCCATGGGTCTCTCCATGTATACTCATTGGTTGGTGTTTTAGTCCCTGGGAGCTGTGGTGGGTTTGGTTAGTTGATAATTTTGTTTTGCCCATGGAGTCACAGACCCTTTCAGCTGCTTAATTTCTTTCTCCAACTCCTTCATTGGGGTCCTTGGGTTCTGTCCAATGGTTAGCTGAAAGCATCTTCCTCTGTATTAGTATGGCTCTGGAAGAGCCTCTGAGGAGGCATCCATATCAGATTTCTGCTAGTAAACACTACTTGGCATCAGCAATAGTGCATGGGTTTAGTGGCTGCATATGGGTTGGATCTCCAGGTGAGACAGTCTCTGGATGATCTTTTCTTTAATTTCTGCTCTTTATTTGTTCCTTCATTTTCTTCCATGAGTGTTCTGTTCTCCCTTCTAGGAAGAACTGGGGCATCAACCTTCTGACCATTCTTCTCTTTGAGCTTTATAAGTTCTGTGAATTGTATCTTGGTTATTCCGAGCTATTTGGGCTAGTATCTGCTTATCAGTGAGTACATACCATAAGTGTTCTTTTGTGACTAGGTTACCTCACTCAGGATGATAGCTTCTAGTTCCATCGATTTGCCTAGGGATTTCGTAAAGTCATTGTTTCTTATAGCTGAGTAGTAATCCATTGTGTAAATGTACCACAATTTCTGTATCCATTCCTCTGTTGAAGGACATCTGGGTTCTTTCCAGTTTCGGCTATTATAAATAAGGCTGCTATGAACATGGTGGAGCATGTGCCCTTGTTAGATGTTGGGGCTTCTTTTGGGTATATGCCCAGGAGTTGTACAACTGGGTCCTCAGGGAGTACTATGTTCAATTTGCTGAGGAACTGCCAGACTGATTTCCAGAGTGGTTGTACCAGCTTACAACCCCCCAACAGTGGAGAAGTATTCCTTCTTCTCCACATCCTCACCAGCATCTACTGTCACGTGAATTTTTGATTATATCCATTTTGACTGGTGTGAGGTGGAATCTCAGCGTTATTGTTTGATCTTTCTTAACTTCATCTCAAAACAGTATTTGAGCCTAAGTTGCATATTCTATTCCCCTGCAACTATTAGGACTGATGAGTTTGTTACACAAAAGAGACTTGGAACAGGACATAGCACTGTCTAAGCTGCTGCTGTTTACATTGTCAGTGCCATCGTCCTTCTCATGAGAATGAGGAGTCTGTGGCACTAACCAGCCCAGTTCTACTCCATCACATGCATGCATGCATGCACGCACACATACACACAGTGTGTGTGTGTGTGTCTGTGTGTGTGTGCCTATTTCAGTGCAGAAAGGCAGTCAGCCTGCAAGATGAGAGTGTGTCCCCGATGTTGCAGCTGATTGGGTCATTCTTAATCCAGTTCCCAGACTTGGGCTTTCCAAGGTGAAGGACAAAGCAGAGCTGGGAGAATGCTGCATCTTAGACAGTTACCAAAGAGCAATCTGTTAAATCTTTGCAACAGCAGAGGAGATGGGTAAGCAGAGCAGCCCACCAGGGTGTCTCAGTGACTGAAAGTCTCCATTCTGAGATAGAGGAGAACAGCATAACAACAAATGTCCTGGCACATGATATTTCACAACTTGCTAAGTCCCATGAGCCTCAGTTTATTCATCGGTAAATGAGGTCAGTGATTGCATTTGTCCAGAGGGGTTGGGTGAGGATTAGAGAGAGGCTGCTTCTCTTTGGATTATAATCAGTGTGGTGGGTGCTATTTGGTGATTCAGAGATGATCCTGTTGGGAGAACATCAAGTAACCAGCAGGTATTCAGGATATCCTTGTGTATTAGCTAGGGTAGTCTCAGAGGCATATAAACACATTAGCTGAGGATTCAAAAGACCTGTGCCCAAGCTAACCTGTGCTTCTACTATGCTAAATGATCTTAAACCAACCAGTCTGCTGTGTTTTCTTGCTTCAGTCAGGTTTTCTGCTGTTGTAGCAGAAATCCTCAGATTGGATCTTCTGTAAAGAAGAGAAATTTATTTAGCTCACTGTACAGGAGACGAAAAAATTCAGGATCAGACTGTTACATGGGGTGAGAACCTCATGTTACATCACAACATGGTGGATGCCAACAAATACCAGAAGGACTCAGGAGCATGGTGTTTCAGCACATGAACACAAGGCGAGCGCATGGGCTGACCTATATCACCCTGCTCTTTTGAAAGATAACTCAGTCCTGCATGAGTGAGAACCCACTCATTCCTCCACCATTAATCCATAAGGACTTTGTCCCAGTGACAGAAACATGTTCTCTTAGGCTCTACTGACCAACACTGCCCAGTGAAGAATTACAAGTTTTGGTGGAAAGTGACCATACTTGAACCGTGGGACACCCCATCAGGAAAGTAGCAGGAGGAGGAGGGCCAGAATGTGGGGGTTCTGTACTGCACAGACATCTCCTCCTCTGCCCTTCCCCAGTAGACACAGACAGCTTAGAAACACCCACAGACCTGGAGTCCTCCAGCAGACATCTACCCTGTGTTCAGTATGTGTGGCTTGCTCTGCGTGCCAGATCCTGGGCCAGGCAGTGAGACAGAAATTTGGGGGTGGGGCGGGATCTGGAATTCGGAAGGGGAAAAGGCGCAGTTACATTGTTATTGGGGACAGTGGGTGCTGGGACAATAATACAAGAATGTTCAGAGTGGTTAGAGGTCTCTGAGAAAGTGGTAATAGAGGTGGGACATGTGTGGCAAGGAGGAAGCTAGGGAAGAAGTTTAGGTGAAGTGTCTTGTAGGTGATAGTAAGGTTAAACACCTACTCTCCTGATAAGTGTTAATGGCACTGGGGCATTTGTGTCATTGTGATCAATTGCCTCACAGATACTAGAGAGGGAAGAATTGACCCATGGTTTCAGAACTTTGATTCCATCGCCATAGAGAAGGCAGGGTGGAACCCAGTAGCTCACATCATTGTAGTCAGGAAACAGATCAAAAGAGTAAATTCTAGGACATGACACAGTCCCCAAGGATTTATCCCCTTATGGTAGAAATCCATCAGATAGGCATGTCCTCCAAAACCTCAAAACATGTCATCATCTGGAGATCAAACATGCAACATTTAATCTTATGAAGGGTCCTCATTTCAAACTGTATGGAACGGGGTTTTATTTACTGGAAATACAAAAATAGGCGGTTTGGGAGTGGACTGTGACTAGTCATGGACCTAGTCTTGTCATCTCCAGTGGTTCAAGAGGATCTTGAATTCCAAAGTGCACTCAGTGGGGCGTGGAAAAGGTCAAGTGGGGTTAGTGATATGGGGAGACTTAACAGACTGTCAGTTGGGGAGTCACAGAAGCAAATGAAGAATTGCATCTACTAGAAACGATGACTGTGGGGTTTAATCAAGCAAATAAATCAATCTATTTTAGGGTAGTGGTGACTTCGTGTGCTAAAGGAGAGGAAAACATTCAGACCCCCAAACAGCCGACCCATGTGATTCAATAGGGTCATTACTGAGGTGGAGATGGATAGGAGGGGCATGGCAGGACATGGGGAGCTGCATTTAGAACTGTTTATTGGGATGCTTTTTACCCATGCCATGACTTCTTTCCCAAGTGTATTTTCCAAATTCCTCATTAGGCTAGCAACTGGCTTCTAGGAGCATTGCCAATTGTTCATTTGCCCTGCCCTAGGCAGGGGGCTTTTGGCCAGCAATAGAAGATATAGGAGGATTGAAGGCCAAGTAGGCACAGTCTGGCTCATCAGGTACGTTTCCTGTGAGTGTGCCTCCATCTGTCTTTCTCTTGTCTTTGTTTTTCTCATTCTATGTGTGTCACCTGCTCCCTCTGTCTACATTTTTGTGTCTACCTATCTCTGTCTCTCTCTCCATATCTACCTATTAGATAGACAGATAGATAGATAGATAGATAGATAGATAGATAGATAGATAGATAGACAGACAGATAGATAGATATACAGATAGATGGACAGGCAGATATAAATACATAAATATATTTTCTCTGTGAGTGTTGAGTGTGTCAATGTTGACAGACTAACATAGAGACAAAGACATCTACATGGGCCCCACACTATATATGTGTGTTGCCTTTGGCAGAAGAATCATGCATATTTTCCAGATGACTTGGAATTTCTCACCCTTATATTCTTTTTATTCTCAGGAACATTCAAGGAAGCCAGATCCCTTTGTTTTTAAGAAGAATGCTTGTTTTCTTATTCAGCAGGCTGGAAGTTTATACCTGGTTTCCAGATAGTGATGATACAGGCATCTCATTGACTATTCTCTGCCTGCTCTCTCAAAGTCCACATGTGCTACCAGTCTTGGTACCTTAGAGCTCAGAGCCAAGCCCAGGATCTTTTTCTCAAATCCACAGCAATGAGTATTCATAGGACACCATAATATTCAGCTTTAGACCTCATTGGTAACTGTTGAGTAGCACCAGCATCTTTCCAGAGGAGGCAATAATCCCAGAGAGCATAAACAAAATAAATTCCCAATCAGAGTGGGGGAAGCACAGAGAAGGACAAGCCAGGGAGGGCAAACAGAGGTGAAACCACCATACAAAATAAAGGGATGGGGCCTCTGTGCCAATGGCCACACTCAATGTGAGCACCTGAGAAGCCAGATTCCAATGGGACAAGGCGCCATGGTGTTCTGGAATGATCAGGGACCATGGCCTCAGGTCGACCAGGTCTCAGATACTAGAGGTATGAGGAAGTGGCACTGCTAAATGGTCAGGACTATCAGAGGCCACCAGAGCTCTACAATTGAGATATAGAACTAGAAGATTGGTGATTTAATTTATGAGCCAGAGCCCATTAAGCTGAGGGACTGTGTTGTATCTGGTCTTTGACTTTTATATCAATAAAATGGATGTGATAGCATTTCCTACCCAAGGTTGCTGAGAAATCAAGTCGACTCTTTTGGTCTATCTCAGCAGAACCAGGATTTTAAGCCCAGTAAACAGGCAACCCCATTCCCAGTGTGGCCATAATCACTTTTATGATTATCACCACCAACATCTGGATCACATTACACAGTCATCCCCTACTCATTTCTATTGTTGCTGACAAAAAGAAATTTAAGGAGCAAACTGTTTGCATTGGCACAGAGTGTGGGTTTGCAAACATCACGGCAAACATAGCAGCAGAAGTAGAATGTCAGATTCCATCCGCAGTCAGGAAGCAGCAAGAGATGTAGGCTGGTGCTCAGCTCTCTCCTTTTTACTCAGCCTAGAAGCCCAGCCCAGTGGAGAGTACCACCTACTCTTCCCACCTTAATTAACTCAATCTAGATAATCTCTTGAAGAGGCTTGTTTCCAGAACACTTTAAAGCCCATGAAGTTTACAAGGTTAACTGTAGTAGTTGTCAACCTGTGAAAGAGCCTTCTGTTTTTTTTTTTTGTTTTTTTTTTTTTTTTTTTTTTTTTTTTTTTTTTTTTTTTTGTTTAGAGTGATTCTTTAAATGCTGAGCCATGAGTTTTAATTTCCAGATGGCAGTGCTCTTAACAGTCACCTGTCACATAATAGACCAGCACCCCCCTCTCTCTCTCCCTCCTCCCTCCCTCTCTCTCTCTTTGTCTCTCTGTCTCTTTGTCTCTCTCTCCCTCCCTTCCTCTCTCCCTTCCTCCCTCTTCCTCTCTCTCTCTCTTTCTCTCTTTCTCTTCTGTGGGGCTGACCACTCTGGCATTCCACTCACAGGAAAAAATCCTCTAGGATTTGAACTCATCAAAAAACAGAACACACTTTCATGATGATATGTCTAGGAAGTGGGCTTTACACTCCAAAGGCCCAGGACATCTGTTAGAATCAGGGAAGCCATTCCCTTCACACGTGACCTTTTCACTAGAAAGTTAAGTGTCTGTTAGCTCCAATCCAATACGAACTGTGGGTTGCCTACCTCCCCTGAGAAACTTTCTGTACTCACAGTCATCAATATATTGGTGAAGTCCAAGCTATGCAATTCTAGCAATCATTTAACAAGCTAACCAAGGAAAATCAGGGAGAAAAAGAATTCCTTTTAGTCTTCACCCATGGAGCAGAGGACAGAGTTAGGGACACTATATGAATCTGAATGTCTTGCTCAGAGGAGTGGCCACTAAAAACTGAAGATGGGTATTCCTCCAAGTATGGTGTTTAGTTAACTGAAATGTGAGTCCAGCACCTAGAGAGCTTTCTTCAGTATAATGCATTTAGTCAGCTCAGAAAACAGTGGAGGTAGTTAAACTTTGTCTCTGATGATTTTATGTAGATTTCCTCAGTCAATGATTATTGCTACTCTACTATGTGGAGACACTGTCCTATGTGCTTAGGGGACACTGGGGGACAGGACACACAGTGGTATCTGATCTTGAGGCACTTGGATTTTTTCAGTACAAGCAGAGACTTCATGGAGTAAATTGTAGGCAGAATATAGGTGAGACATGCTGTCGTGTTAGAGGAATCCCAAATGTCAGACAGTGACCACCAGAAGGGAGTCAGTCCCGGAGAGGGTGTCATTTATAATAACTTAAGGAGAGAAAGACTGAGCTGGGCAGGCGTCTAGAGGAACTCCCTGTTAAGGGAACAGCCCGTGTGCATCAAGCACTAGCAGGAAGATTCAATCTGTGATTCAGTCTTTCCTTGTTGGTTAAGAAATGAGGTAGGCTTCACTTATTCCTCATCTAAATGACCCCTGCAGGAGGCCCAGGTGTCAGCTTGCAGAGCACTGTGCCAGTAACCTCAGAAGGGTGTTGTAAAGTGATCTTGTAGGGAATGATGGATCTATTCTGGGTTTTAGTGTTTATGAGAATGTATTAACACTCATAGAACTAGATAGCCAGAAAGTCCATTTTACTCCCTGTTAACTTAAAAGACAAATATTTTCAAAATTGCTTTTATACCAATTACTTTGATCTACTTTAGCTCCACAGGTCTGGGTGTTTCTAGATATTGCTAAAGATGAGCTGTTCTGATGCAAATACAGCAGCCCCCACCACAGTGCCTTCAGAACCATTGCTGGACCTTCTAGTGGTTGCTGTCAAAAAGTGAGTTATACTAGTGGGACACAGATTGCTCGTTAATGCCAGGCACTGTTTCCAACTCCTTAATTTGTCACTTGTTACTCATAAGAACCCCATGAGGTAGATGCTAGTCTATCATCTGAATTCTGCAAAGAAACCCAAGTACTGTGAGATGAGATCGTTTTGCCCAGACGTGAGCACAAAGTAGCAGAGCCCATCAGCCCAACCTTCAGGCTAACTGGTTGTGTCAGGCTGTGTCAAAACCAGAGGGTTGGCACTGTGTCGTCTTTAATCAGTGTGTTGAGAGAGGCCTGTTCTAAACAACAACCACCATTGGAGTCTGTTCACTGCACCCTGAAGACTAAGCAAGAGGATTGACAAGATAAAGTGAGCAGGAATTTGAATCCTCTTTGAGGGAATAGAAGTCGAAATATGCGGTTTATAGATGGATCCCAGAATGGGAACCCAGTTCTGTGCGTCTACCTGATCTTAAGCAAGGAAATAAGACATCTGAGCAGATATTATCTGCCTTCTTCTCTGGGCTGATGCCACCATGAGATGGCTCTTCCCACTCCACAAGCTCTTCCCAAGTTGATGCAAAATCTGTGACCCTATGATTGTCCCTCTTCGGGCTCTACTGCCAACTTGACCTGTTTTCATCCTCTCAGCATTCCTCCTTCCCACCTCAGAGTGGCAAGGCTGCCAGCCAAAAGGTTTATTTTCCAATCTGCTGTGGCCACTCCTGCCCTCTGGTGGCATGCATGTGGCAGTGCCACTGCTTTTTAACTTGGCAGCCATTAAACAAAATACTCATCACTTAAACACAAGAACTGTTATATTATGATACTAGAATTCTTGTGACCAAGATGGGGTATAAGTGACTGATGGGCAGGTAGCATATACAATGTGCATACCCTGGACAAATGGGTGGTCATTGTCTTGTATGTGGTGGGTCAGTATGAAGAGTAAAAGGTTGTCAAAGGACACTGATTCCTTGCCCTAGGGATTTCCTCTGCCGCTCCCAGGAAATCCCACCCAGGAAATCCCACTTTCTTGAGATTTGAGTTCCCAAAATACCACAGAAGGTCCGGATGTCCTCTGTGGAATGTTCCAACGCCCTAGGTGTGCCTGGGGGTGTACTGATAAAAAATGTATGATTCTTCCCCTTATGAATTTCCTCATTCCCCCTGTCCTCCCCCTCCTTTGTGATTTTTGCCTTTATAAGCCTGTTACAAGTTCAGGCCGGGGTCGAACTCCTCTACCCCTGCGTGGTGTATGAGTCTCGACCCCAGCATGCTGGCCTGAGATCTCACTCTTTCACTTTCAATAAACTTCCTCATGCGATTGCAGCAAGTCTGGTCTCGGTGCCTTACTGGGTGCGCGCCTCTCCTGAGATTTGAGTGAGGGTCTCCCTTCGGAGGTCTTTTATTTGGGGGCTTGTCCTTGATTTGCGCGACCACCCAGGGGCCCTAGACCTACTTGGAAGTAAGGATTTTCTTTCATTTCTTTCCTTGTTGTCCTGTTGTGACTCTTTGTTTGTGGATTGTCCAGATTGTGATTCTGTGTTTGTGATTTGTTCAGAGGTCTGGTGCGATCGCAGTTCGGTATTCGCAAACGCTCTAACCAAGTCTGCTCTTCCAAGGGAGGAGTGGACGGGGATAGACGTGTCCAGGGTCCACCGTTTGCTCACCCTGGGAGACGTCCCAGGAGGACAGGGGGAGGACCAGGGACGCCTGGTGGACCCCCACGGGAAAAGTCGGGAGATCAGTTTTTCTCCTTGACGATCTGTGTCAGAGGGCCAATTCTGGGCCATCTGGCTCTTTTCGGGATTTCGGGTCGACTCGAGGTCGGCGACTGACTTTGTCTCTCTGTTTTGTAGTATCTGTGAGTGTTTTGTGTGTGTGTGTCAGAACTAGAAATGGGCCAGACTGTGACGACCCCACTAACACTGACTTTGAACCATTGGACGGACGTTAAGACAAGGGCCCATAATCTTTCTGTTGAAGTTAGGAAAGGACCATGGCAAACTTTCTGCTCCTCCGAATGGCCAAGTTTTGGCGTAGGATGGCCTTCGGAGGGAACTTATAATCTATCTCTTATCTCCGCTGTTAAGCGAATTGTTTTTCAGGCTTCAGGGGGACACCCCAATCAGGTCCCATACATCATCGTGTGGGAGGACCTGGTCCAAAACCTGACATTCTGGGTGAGACCCTGGACAGCAGGGGCAGAAATGGCAACGGTGGCCGTGGCCTCGAACAAGCTGGCACCTGCTCCATCGGCCCCCATGCAGATCTATCCTGAAATTGATAATGGTTTTTTTCTCCTCGACAACCCTCCACCCCCATACCCTCAACTGGCTTCTCATGCAAGTCCCCCACAGGCGCCGACTCCCACTGACTACCAGAGGACCTCTGAAACAGGACCAGCGGCCGGGACCCAAAGCCCCCGGGTTCGAAGCCCAGGGGGAAATGGCGCGGGGCTTGGCTCTGCTATTGCCCTACCATTACAGGCTTATGGACCCACCCCAGCTCCGGGAGAACTAGTCCCGCTACAGTATTGGCCGTTTTCATCAGCCGATATGTATAACTGGAAAACTAACCACCCCTCTTTTTCAGAGGACCCCTCGGGCCTGACGGGACTCCGTGAGTCCCTGATGTTTTCTCATCAGCCCACTTGGGACAACTGCCAGCAGCTTTTGCAGGTCCTCTTTACTACGGAAGAGAGGGAGAGGATCCTCCTGGAAGCTAGAAAAAATGTTCCAGGACCAGATGGGACCCCCACGAATCTCCCTAATCTTATAGATGCAGCTTTTCCCTTGATCCGCCCTGACTAGGATTACAACTCTGCAGAAGGTAAGGAGCGTCTCAAGGTTTACCGCCGGGCTCTAGTGGCAGGTCTCAAGGGAGCCGCAAGGCGACCCACGAATTTGGCTAAGGTAAGAGAGGTTCTTCAGGGACCTGTTGAACCGCCGTCTGTGTTTCTTGAACGTTTAATGGAAGCTTACAGGGGTTATACTTTGACCCAACCTCTGAGGGTCAGCAGGCAGAGGTGGCTATGGCCTTTATACAGCAGTCAGCATCAGATATTAAGAGAAAGTTACAGTGGCTAGAGGGGTTCCAAAACCCTTGCAGGATTTGGTGAAGGAATCAGAGAAAGTGTTTCATAAGGAGGAGACTGAGGAAGAGAAGCGAGAAAGAGAGAAGCAGAAGGCAGAGGAAAGAGAAAACCGGAGGGTAGTAGACAAAAAAGGAATTTGTAGGATTTTGGCCACAGTAGTGAAGGGCCAGGGAGTTAGGAATCAAGTCTGGCACTAGGAGGGAGCCTCTTGACAAAGGTCAATGTGCTTACTATAAAGAAGAAGGCCACTGAGACAAAAAAATTGCCCCAACAAGAAAAAAAGGGGACACCAGCAACAGAAGGCCCGGACATGTGGCTCCAAAGTTTTAAATATTTATGGACTACCCGAAGATCTGTGGATCTCGGAGTGGGCCGGGTATCCCACTTATTCATTGTAATGCCAGACTGTCCCTGCACCCTGTTGGGGAGAGACCTCCTGACCAAGATGGGGCACAGATTCACTTCCACTCTGATGGACCACAGGTTAGAGGTCCAGAAGGGGAGCCTGTGCAGGTTCTAACCATCCAGTTGTAGGACAAGTACCAATTCTAAACAGCCTGCCTCAGATCAAAAGGACTGGTGGCTGCAGGCATATTCACGGGCCTAGGAGGAGACTGCAGGAATGAGGGAGGCTAAGAACCAGCCCCTGCCCATATGGAGCTGAAAGTCCAGGCTAGTGGTGCGTTAGTACCCCATATAAAAGGAGGCATGAGACGGGATCAAGACACTCATCATTCGGTTACTCCAACAACTTCGTATGTGTCCATCATCCTGAGGTGTGCCTCTCCTACTGGTGCGGAAACATGGAACCAACGACTGCTGACAGTTCAAGATCTCTGGGAGGTAAACAAATTGGTGGCAGAACTCCACCTCACAGTACTTAACCCCTATAACCTGTTGAGCTCATTGCCCTATCCAGGACCTGGTGTACAGCACTGGACTTGAAGAAAATGCATCAATGGACTCATCTAGAGGTAGACAAACTTGTAAAGACTGTCTTGAGGTCAAATTCTTTTGTGCCAGATTTGACTAGATAACTGTGTGCCATGTTAGAAAGCAAATGTATGTAGAAGGCCGGGAGGAGAGAAGATAGACCTGAGGTTTACTGAGAAGTGGATTTTACAGAACTGAGCCAAGAAGATATAGATGTAAGTATCTATTAGTCTTTATAGATACCTTTTCTGGGCGGGTAAAAGCCTCCCCACAAAGAGAGAAATGGCAGCTTTGGTCATAGCTAAGAAGATTCCTGAAGAGATCTTCTCTAGGTTTGGTACCCCTAAGGTAATTGGATCAGACAATGGGCCATCTGTGTTGCCCAGGTAAGTTAGATATTAGCTTGTTTATTGTGGACTAATTGGAAATTGCATTGTGCTTACAGACCCCAGAGCTCAGGACAGGTAGAAAGAATGAATAGAACTCTAAAAGAGACCCTTACTAAATTAGCTATTGAGACCGGCGGTAAAGACTGGGTGACCCTCCTCCCCTTTGAGCTTCTTAGAGTCCGAAACTCGCCGGGGCGTTTCGGACTTACCCCTTATGAAATCCTACGTGGGGGACCGCCCCCCTTAATGGAGTCGTGCGGGATATTGGATCCTGGCACTAACTCCCCCTCCTCCTCTGCTCTATTTGCCCACTTAAAGGCCTTAGAAGTTATTAAAACACAGATCTGGAGTCGAATCAAAGAAGCCTACACTCCAGGAACCACCGCGGTGCCCCACGGGTTCTAGGTCAGAGACTCAGTCCTGGTCAGATGACATCGCGCTGGCACGCTTGAGCCCCGGTGGATGGGACACTACCTGGTGCTGTTGACTACCCCCTCGGCAGTCAAGGTCAACGGGATTGCTGCTTGGGTACGGTGGCAGCTGGTGACAATTCTCTTAAGCTGCGCCTTCGTCATAGCCCCAACCTTGGGTAATAACCCCCATACCCCTCAAAAATTAACCTGGGAAGTGCTTAATGAAGTGGGCGACGTCCTGTGGTCAACAACCGCAGTGCACCCCCCTTGGACTTGGTGGCCTGATCTTGCAACCAATGTCTGTAAGTTAGCAGCCGGCTCTATGGCCTGGGATCTTTCCAGTTATACCAATTTAGAAAAGCCACCCCCAGAAGAACAGTGTGTCCCTCATGGCATAGGGATCACATTGGGGTGTTCAGGACAGTTTTACTGAGCCAACCTTCAGGCAGCAGACTTCTATGTCTGCCCCGGACAGGGACACACCAGGGAAATGAAGAGAGGGGCCTCAGACTATTTTTGTAGTAAATGGGGATGTGAGACCACGGGAGAAGCCTACTGGAACCCTTCCTCCGCTTGGGATCTAAAAGGGTCGTAGGCCAGGGGAGCCAGAGAAAGGGGAAAGAGATCCATCCACATACCTGGCTTATAGGACTGGGTGTGCCTCTGAAAGCTCCGGTAGCCCTCAGGGACCGTGCAAAGACAGTTATTGTAACCCTCTAAATATCAGCTTCACCCCATAGGGAAAACAAGATCGTCAGTGGGTAAGAGGAAACCGTTGGGGATGGAGAGTCTATACTGGCAGAGGGGACCCTAGATTCATTTTTGTTATTAAGATAAAGATAGAGAGTCCGCCCACACGACCCGTAGGCCCCAATTCGGTGCTTGATAACCCTGCACCCAGGCCTGAGAGACCTCCTTGTCTCACTCTGTCACCAAAGGAGGACTCGTATCCCCTTTTGACCACACCCTCCTATCTCCCTATGAGAACTGAGGACCACCTGTTCAATCTGCTTGATAGTGCATTTGTTGTTTTAAACCGCACTAACCCTGCCACTACTTTGACCTTAGCTGTCTTGTTAGGACTTGGAGTGGCAGCAGGAATTGGAACAGGGGCAGCTGCCCTCATCCAACAACCTTACTACTATAATGAACTCAGAGCAGCTATGGACACGGACCTGGGAGCATTAGAACAGTCCATAACCAAACTAGAAGAGTCATTGACTTCATTATCAGAGGTAGTGCTACAGAACAGGAGGGGATTAGATCTGCTTTTTCTAAAGGAAGGAGGGCTCTGTGCTGCCCTAAAAGAAGAATGTTGCTTTTACATAGATCATTCTGGTGTCATAAGAGATTCTATCGCAAAGCTTAGAGAAAGACTAAAAAACAGAAAAAAAAAAAAAAAAGAGAAACATACCAAGGATGGTATGAAAATTGGTTTAACTGGTCACCCTGGTTCTCTAAGCTAGTCTCTGCTTTGGTCCCGCCTTTACTCATTTTAATGCTAATCCTAACCTTTGGACCATGCATCCTCAATAGACTGGTGGCTTTTATAAAAGAAAGGGTGAGTGCTGTACGGGTAATGGTCCTAAGACAACAATACCAGATATTACAAGAAGCTGAGGGATCGCTCTAAGATTAGAGCTTTTTTACAAAAAGAAAAACGGGGGAATGAAGAGTAAAAGGTTGTCAAAAGACACTGATTCCTTGCCCTAGGGATTTCCTCTGCCGCTCCCAGGAAATCCCACCCAGGAAATCCCACTTTCTTGAGATTTGAGTTCCCAAAATACCACAGAAGGTCCGGATGTCCTCTGTGGAATGTTCCAACGCCCTAGGTGTGCCTGGGGGTGTACTGATAAAAAATGTATGATTCTTCCCCTTATGAATTTCCTCATTCCCCCTGTCCTCCCCCTCCTTTGTGATTTTTGCCTTTATAAGCCTGTTACAAGTTCAGGCCGGGGTCGAACTCCTCTACCCCTGCGTGGTGTATGAGTCTTGACCCCAGCATGCTGGCCTGAGATCTCACTCTTTCACTTTCAATAAACTTCCTCATGCGATTGCAGCAAGTCTGGTCTCAGTACCTCACTGGGTGCACACCTCTCCAGAGATTTGAGTGAGGGTCTCCCTTCGGAGGTCTTTTAAGTACAGTGTGAGATTTTACCACACCATGTTAAGCACTGAAAAAGTTAGAGCACATGAATAGTATCTGTCTTAATTAGGGTTTTACTGCTGTGAACAGACACCATGCCCAAGGCAAGTCTTATAAGGATGACATCTGATTGGGGCTGGCTAACAGGTCCAAAGGTTCAGTCCTTCATCATCAAGGCAGAAAGAAGCATGGCAACATCCAAGCAGACATGGTTTAGGAGGATCTAAGAGTTCTACATCTTCATCTGAAGTCTACTAGAAGACTGACTTCCAGGCAGCTAGGATGAAGGTCTTATAGACCATAACGACAGTCAAACACCTAGTCCAACAGGGCCGCACCTTATAATAATGTCACTCCCTGGGCCAAGTATATGCAAACCATCACAGATTCTTTCTGGAACTTTGAAAGAAGAAGACTTTGGATTATGGTGAATAGTGTATGTCTAAGCACACAAAACAAAGCAAAACAAAATCAAACAAATAAAAACCTGAAACCCTGGGTAAGGTAACAGTCATATAAAGTCTTTAGAGTTCGCGTCTCAGATAAAGCCAGAAAGACTTGATTATGACTCTCTTTCCTATAGACCTTCTGTAGAGTACTGCCACTGTTGTATTACAGTCAAACTCACGTTCAATATGCCTGTTTTTTAACTGGTATCTAATCACTCTTCCTCTCATCTTTCTCTTCAGAAAGGTATTTTTCCACAGCAGAACAGACCTTTTCTCTCCCCTTCAGATGTGCCAACATCTTTCCTATCATTTACATAAATACTTTCCATTCCTCATGCTTCATCTTAAAGACCCATGGCCTACAGTTAAGTACTCAAGAGATGGCTCAGAGGCTAAGAGAACCGACTTCTCTTCTAGAGGACCTGGATTCAGTTCCCATCACCCACATGCTGGCACCCAATCATCTAGAACTATAGTTGCTGAGATCTAATACCTTCTTCTGGCCTCTGTAGATACCAGGCCAGCCTGTAATGCTCATGTGTACAAGCACAAAACACTCACATGCATAAAATGCAAATAGACAAGTGTTGGTACAGTACAGCAGCAATGGAGAAATGGATACATAGATCCAGAACAGAGCAGTGAGCTCAGGGATAAAGCTGAGCACATACAGGAAAATCACTGTGGAGATGGCTGACTATAGGCATAAAAATGACACTGGAGCCTTGTCTTACACAATATAAAAAACTGGATAAATCAGTATAAGACTGAAAATGAAAACAAGTAGAAAGACAGAAAGAGAAGGTAATCCATTTTGCATCGGTGATGAGATCTGGAATATGTCTCCCAAATCCAGGCGACATATAAGTCAAATCAAACAAAGTTTACACCAGATTGAAAGAAGCAGTAGCATGAGAGACAGCTTATGGGTTGTTAGAATAATTTACAAATATCTGTCTGATAAAAGGCTATCATCCACAAACATAAGAGAACTTAATTCAACAGAAAACAAATATATATCCTAAAAATATATAAAGTGCCTGAATAGATATTTCTCAAAATAATGCATACCAAAGATATATGAAGATAATGGTCATCACAAAGAGACACAAATGGATGCAATAAAACGCCTCACACAGGATGGAATAATGAATATAAGCAAAATGAAAACATGGCCCAGTGGGTAAAGGTGCTTGCTACTTAGTTTGATGACTTGAGTTTGATCCCTGGGAACCACACAGCAGAAGGAGAGAATTGATTTCTGCAAGCTGTTCTCTGCCCTCAACAAGCACATTATGAAGTGCACAGAGGTAAATGTAATTTAAAATGAGAAATGTAGAGCCATCAAGTGCATGGAGAATAGAGTCAATGGGAGTATAAATAAAATATATAAATATAAATTAATATAGTTGTTACACAGAACAGTATGGAATTCTTTGGAAAAAGGGAAATGGAATTACCATTTGGTCCAGCAGTCTCACTTCTGTGCACACATCCAAAGAAATTGAAATCATCATGACAATGAGCTAGAGAGAGTGGCTCTCCCATGATCATTTCGGCATGATTCACAATACCCAAGGTGTTAAATCAATCTGCCTTCATTGTCAGATCCTGTGGGACTGGTGATGATGAAATTGTATTAGACAATTGAAAAGACGAAAATCCTGTTCCTTGTAATATGTATAAAACTGGAGAATGCTATGTTAGGGCAGATAAGCAGGGTACAGAAGGACACATGACCTCAGTTTGGGCATCTAAGAGTAGAAAGCACGGAAGTGTAACATCCAATTCTGGCTACTAGAAGTACAGAGAAGGTGTGGAGCGAAAGCCGGTGACAGTGATCAAAGTTGCAACTGAGAAGAATGAGCTTCAGTCGTCCACTGTAAGGACCTCAGGTGTTAAATATTAAACAATAACATATCTCCTATTATCAAATTGCCGAAGAGGATCTTAAATGTTTGTACCATGTAGAAAATGCTAACTACAGAGCACAGTTTTATTTACATAATTGAATCATCCCACAGTGTAATCATATGTTTAAAAATCTCACATCACCTTCCAGGTAAAAATCCAGTTATGGAAAAGGTCACATCCTCAGAAAGAACTTTCCAGATGTCCTATTTAAAGACACAATGCTCTCAGAAAAGCCACCTAGCCTTCTTTACCAGCACATACCTCAAGTCATAGCTACCGGTTCATCTGTTACCAACTCTCACTTGCCAGACCTAAGTCTTACTGGGGCCCATAGTAGTAGGGATTGCATGAACACCCCTGATCATTGTTGGGGATGACCAGAAGTTTATTAGGAGGCATGCCTCTAGAAACACAAGTTCAAGGTCACCCTGAGCTACTTAGTAAAGCTCTGTCTCAAAATAAAAAGTAAAAAGGGCTTTCAAACAGACAGAAACATTTTTAGGAGGTAAGTCTAGTGATAATAGTTGAATTCTTACCAGTGTGATGTTGACCAGAGTTCCCAAAAATGGGGATTGTTATATAAGCTGCATAATCTCTTCAGCTCAAATATCTCACGAACTTTTTCATCCAGAAATTGTACAAGAAGAGCACTTCAATTTCAGTAGTGACCAGTAGCTTGTTGGGATTAGGCCCCTTCGCAGATGCTGATCATGAACGTTAGACAAACATTTAAATCCAAATAAATGATGTTGCTAGAAAGAAACACAAATCAGAGGAGAACCAACCATGAGGGAGGGGAGTCACTTCAAATCTACCCTGGTGAAACAGAAAACAAGAGACTCCAGCACTAATGCAGAGGGCTTTGGTTGTAATGATCTAATTTGTAACCAGTCAGCTTATAAACTGGGGGGAGGGACATCAAGAGATGTTTCAGTTTCTCTCAAGAGGATCAGCCAAGGCTTTGCTCAGACCAGTTCCTCTTTTTCCTTCTTGCTGACAGTTGTTGATCAGGGTGGCGCTTGTCATAAGTCACTATGGAGAAAAACAGCACAGTGAAGAACCAAACAACAGAAAGTAATTTTAAGCATCTGAATTCTTGTCAAGTGTAATACACCATCATCAAATTGGATCATATTAAACCATGAAGTTGGCCTCAGGGCTACACAGTTGGCTTTGGCAATGAAGTTCTTGCTGTATGAACATGAAGACTTGAGTTGGTGTCTCTGGCACCCAGGTAAAATCCCAGGCACAGCAGTGTGCACTAGTATATCAGAAAGGTGTGGGTTGACCAGAAAACAGTATGGGAGAATTTTCAGAGGTGATAAGAACAACAAAACCCTACCTCACCTTGTCATTGAGCAAAATCAAAGAATTGTAAAGATTTTCTTAATTTTACTCTAGGTAAATTTACAAGGATAAAATATAAACATAGAGTGGAACATATACTTCAGTTCCATGACTTAAGTAGTCATTGTTCTGGATCTCAAAAAGATAATAAGGTTTTAAAAATTATTCTTGGGTTGATAAGATAGCAAAGGCTCAGCCACTAAAGGCATCTGACACCATGCCTGGAAATGTGGGTTCAGTCTCCAGCCCCACAGAGTGGAACTAGGGAATTAGTACATGTGTAGGTGTGTGTGTGTGTGTGTGTGTGTGTGTGTGTGTATCTGAGTGTGTGTGTGTGTGAGTGTGTGTTTATTAGTGTGTGTGTGTGTGTCAGAGAGAATGTGTGTGTGAGTGTGTGTGTGAGTGTGTGTGAGTGTGTGTGTGTGTGAGTGTGTGTGTATTATGATAACTGGAACACACTCTATCAATAAATAAATGCAATTTAAAAAGCACAAAATGTTTATTTTGCTTAGAAATAAATTGTGTGTATGTGTTTTATTTATCATAACGAAATGACACAGCCTGTTTCGCTTAAACAGCAGGAATTTATTTTGACTCAGTCTAGAAGCTGGCAGCAGAGCATTGCATGTGGGTTTGGCTAAGCCCACCTCCTAGCTTGCAGAAGGTCACCTTTTGCTTGTGTCCTTACGAGGTACAGAGAATGTCTGTCCTAAGAAGAGCTGTACTCCATCCCAGGGTTCCATCAATACCCACCCATCTCCAGCTACCTCCCATAGGCCTTGTCTCTAAATTTCTTCTCACTGAGGTCACATTACACCTGAACATAAGAGGGGTGTCGGATTTCACAAACTTCAGCATTATACATTCAAGGAAATTTGGAAATTACAAATAAACAAATAAATAAGTGTTGCCAGAATGCATTCACTGCTGTGATTTACTTATAATTCCTTTTGTGTAACTTGTATATGGCTGTACTTATGTCATACATATCATTTTATATTATGATTATTTTTCTTTATTCAGTGCTAGGGATCCAGATCAGAGCTTTCTGCATAATAGGCCCCTCTATTGCTAAGCTTTCTGCCCCAGTCATTTAAATTCTAATTTAGATATTTATTTGTCCACCTAATTTGGAGAGCATCTCTAGTCTTCTGCTGAGTTACTCAAGCTGGCCTTGGGTACACTAGAGTCCATTAGACCTTCTGCATTCAGTGTAGCTGGGGTTGTTAGCATGTGCCAGCAAGCCCAGTCTTGATTTACCTAATATTACAGCATGAGGCTCCGCTACTCAACATGCTTCATCTGAACTCTGTTTGAATGGACAGCAACAATTCTCCGGGTGACTGCGTCATCCTCTGGCTGAATATTGAATTGTGTTAAATCTATTTAGACATGAAATATTTACCTGTTTCTTGGATTATTTTTTTAGTATAGAATTCCTGAAAATGGAAGTTGTATGCTGTTAAAGCATATTGCCAAATTACTCTCTAACAGTGCTCCAGTTTGCACAGCCACGAGCAATGGGCTGGAAGTGTGCTTTATGTATTTGCTTTTAAATGGGAGGTAGTTGGTTCCACTAATGTGCTTGCTGGCTTCTTTTCGACAGGTAAACAGAGTGCTGTGAAGCCTTCTTCTGACAGTGCAGAAGCCCTGGGATTCTCTGACCCCAACCCTCCAGCTCCCTTTAGCTGGTGACCTGCACTTCAAACCTCATCTGCTTGATTTTGTGTGGATGGAGTCTTCCCCTCCATCACAACCATGAACTTCCTCAGGAGGAGACTGTCTGACAGCAGCTTTGTGGCCAACCTGCCCAATGGCTACATGCCAGACCTGCAACGCCCAGAGAGCTCCAGTAGCTCCCCAGCATCCCAGGCCACAGAGAGGCGACACCCCCAGCCCCTCGCTGCCTCCTTCTCTTCTCCAGGATCCAGCCTGTTCAGCTCCTTCTCCAGTGCCATGAAACAGACCCCACAGGCTCCTTCGGGGCTGATGGAACCACCAACTCCTGTCACACCTGTGGTTCAGAGACCCAGGATCTTGTTGGTCATCGGTGATGCCCACACAGACTGGTAAGCAGCTTCAGGGATAGAATCTGGGTGGGGTTGTCTCCCCTCAGAGAGTAAAGAATAAGAAGCAAATATTTAAAAGGGCTTATGTATTTTCTGAGGCTAGCTGGGAGCAGGAGGAGTTCATCAAAGACAAGCTGTGTGTCTTGTTTTTTAGGGGCCTTATATTGGCATAGACATCTGCAAATTCCAAGTCTGATAGCTCTTGGAATAAACAGAGATCCCAAGTCTGGAAAGTTCCATGTGTATATTATAAATGTCTTAAACTTTTTGATACAGGAAGCACTTGCTCTCTGTGAGTGTTCTGGAGACAGCAGGGAAATCATACAACCTTTCTGAACAAGCAAAGTTCTTCAGCATCAAATACACCCCACAGTGTTTCCCAAGTTACCTCCCCTCTCTCTTTGTGTGTGTGTGTGTGTGTGTGTGTGTACCCTTGGGTATCCCAAGATACACCAGTCATCGGAAACTGCCCATTCTTACCCTAACTCTTGAGAACAGATTACCCATAATTACCTCACACTTCTCCATTGAGCTTGACCTCTGATAGCCCATTGGGTGGGGTTGACTAGTTCTCTGGCCTCCTCCAGACAGTAAGTTCTGAAAGCAGAGGCCTACCCACTTGCAACAGTAGTCATTCAGCAAGTGACCAATCACAGGGGACCAGGTCAAGTACAAGCTGCTAGGCCAGAGCAGGTGAGATGCTCAAGTGTGTCTGCCTCTGGGGAATAAGTCTATACCCCAAGGTTGTGGTCCTGAGAGGTGACAAATACTATAAGCCTCAACAGAAATAACTGAGTTAAGGACATTGGATGCAAATATGGAGACACTGAAGCGCTATGACCAGAGAGGAGCTGAACCTGTGCAAAACAGAGTTGTTCTGTGTTGGGAGGCAGACTCGTGTGTAAGTATCTCCAGAACTCCAAAAACTGGCACATGTCAGCACCTACTTTATCCCTGGGAAAGTAGACAGGTTGGGGGCAGACAAGCCTTTGCTTTGAAGTCAAAGTTGCTCATTTATTCAAACTGCATTCCTAATGGTCCCAATGTTTGTTGGGATTTTGTAAACCCCACCCCTCATTTACCTGGCAGTAGCCAGGTATGCTCTGCCCCCATGACCTGACACTATAAAAGGGGCTACTTGTCCCCTCCTCTCCCCCTTGCTCTTGGCTCTCTATCCTCTCTTGCTCTCCCACCTTTACCCCTCCTCTTCCCCTTCCCTTCCCCCTCCTCTCTCCATGTGCTCTTAGCTGGCCTCTACTATTCTACTTCTCGACTCCTCTTCTGCCTCTCTCTCTGCCTCTACTACCCTATTAACTCTTCTATGACTTGAATAAACTCTATTCTGTGCTATACCCTCATGTGGCTGGTCCCTCAGGGGGAAGAGATTCCTAACATGGGCCATTCAGAGGCATCCCCTTTTCCCCCAGGCCTCGCCGCACCTCCATGGGCCATATGCCTTCCACTGTCTTCATCCTTTCCCTAACAATGTTAACATGTGTTCAGGTGATTTTGGTGGCAGGCCTTATCTTTCAGATGAGAAGTGACCTCTTTACTGTCCATTGCTTTATGCCTGGAACTCACTATGTAACTGAGACTGAATTCAAACTCATGGCTGAGCTTCCTACCCCTGCCTCCTGGGTGCTGGGATTACAGGTATGAGTCCCCACACACTAGAAATAATCTGATGTTAACATCCAGGGTGGCCTGGAAGTTGTCTCTGTCTGACCCAGTCCGAGTTGAATTCTCTTTTCTCGAAGGCTTTTGACTCACAGGCTTGCCTGTTGTGTCTGCTGGCGTGTTCTCCTCTTGCACCTTCTTCAGCCACATGCTTTTGATTTTGATCAGGTTTGTGGTGTTTGCATTTTCTGAGAGCGAACTGAGACCCCAGGCCACCTTTGCTGCAGGAGTTCATGGCTGAACACTTTGAGATGTATTGTTTCTCCCAAGGGAATGGCTGTCAAACTGCCTTCCAAATATTTATGTTTACACTCATGGGCTGTTGTCAGCCTGGCACAGTTTTTACCCCCTCTCCTCAGAGGATGTTGGTTAACAGAAAGATTAATGTCTGGTCCAAGAGCTGAGAATAAGTGATTGAGAAGCATAAATCAGGAAATGGGACATCTTATTATTCCTCATGTCAAGGCACACAGGTTTTAAGAGTGTCAGGGCAGAAAAGGTTGTCATGAAGTGATATGACATTGTCACTGTAACCATGAGAACATAGACCTGTCCACACTGTGTCAGAGAGAAGAGGTGTTGCCCACAAGATCCCACCCTTTCCTGAGGAGACTGGTTGCTGTGAGGGGGTGTGTCATTTTCTCCAAGGGTGTAGCCACTGAGGGACTAGTTGGGATGAAAATTAAGGGAAAAAATAAGGTCCCTGTCCCAGAGGTCTGGCCAGTACTCAGGTGGAATTGGTTGGACCCACAGGTTTGAATGCCTACCAGCTGGACTCTCTATAGAGACCTGTGTTCCCACCACACTGTTTGCAAGAAAACCTTGTGGGACAGATTGGCCCTGGACCAATAAAGAAAGACAGTAGTTTGCAGGGCTGAGTCTGAGAAGGGTCAGGAAGCAGACAGCAGTGTGCCCCTGGGGCTGGGAGGTAGGGTCACTCTTAGCCCAGACACTCTAAACCCCTTCATTATCATCTCAAAGGGGGAAGGAAAAGGCTGTGGGAGCAGCCTTCTTCTCTTTTCACAACTTCTTCCTTTCAAGATCTTCTCACAAAGGAGGAGGAGCTGGGAAGCAGCAGGATCTGGGGACAGCTGGCTCTGCCAGGATGCACTGGACCAAGGGGCTAGCCTGCCACCTGCTAGCTAAGTTCAGTAGTTGTGGCCAGGCATATTTGGAGGCTTGGATAAGTAGGACTGTGAATCTTCTGGTGTCTACAAGCTGTTTGTTCTGGAAACAGTCTCCCTATATAGCAAAGGCTGGCTTTGAACTTACAGTCCTCTCAAACTCAGCCTCCTAAATGCAAGGATTATAGCTGTGCCCCACCACAACCAGCCAGGGAACATTAATTTGGACACAGCTGGGAATGTCACTGAGAAACTGAGAGGTTAGAGAGGTCATAAAGATTTAAGAACAGAGTTCAAAGGAGAAGCCAATGAACCTGTGGTAGGAAGTCTCTCAGTCACAAACATTCAGTGAATATGTGGCTAACTCTCAGGTAAACCCATGAGCCTCAGTTTCTTTTTCCCCACCAATGGGCAGAAAGAATGCCAGAAACCAAACACTTGTTCTTAAAACCCAATTAAAGTGTGAGCAAGTGATAGATGTTTCAACACATTGAGAGACTGACTACTCAAGTCAAAATTCCCCCACCCCACCCCCTGCAAGGGAGCAGCACCTAAGATTTATAAGGATTTAATTAAAATACTTATATGGATTAAGAAGCTTGATGGCCAAAGTAAAAAATGTAGATGCTACTTCTCTGGGGCCACTAGCTGGATCTCAGCCCTGTTCACTGTGCCTTGTCATGGTACTACAGGCTCTGTTGGCAGACACAGAGCTGTAAGATCAGCTTAGCAGGGGCTAAGCAGAAGGAATGGCAACAGGAATCCGGAAACAATGGGACGAACCCCGCCCTTTCTGCACAGTCCTGGGGATGAAGACTTAAGTAAAGAATGCCTGGAAGGTGCTGCTGTCATTATGATTGTGTCTTGTCATCAGTGACACAGAGAAAAGTCCACAGTTCTCTGCCACAGTGCGTGCAGGTGTCAATGCCCCTTTGTAGCTTCTCCATGACTTTCATAGTGACTATGTAACTGAGACTGAATTCAAACTCATGGCATAAAGCAATGGACAGTAAAGAGATAACTTCTAATCCAAAAGATAAGGCCTGCCACCAAAATCAGCTGAACACATGTTAACATTTTTAGGGAAAGGATGAAGAGAGTGGAAGGCATATGGACAATGGAGGTGCATTCAGGCCTGGGAGAAAAGGGGATGCCTTTGAGGGGCCCATGTTAGGAATCTCTTCCCCCTGAAAGACCAGCCACATGAGGGTATAGTACAGAATAGAGTTTATTCAAGTCATAGAAGAGTTAAGAGGGTAGTAGAGGCAGAGAGAGAGGGAGAAGAGGAGCAGAGAAGTAGAGTAGAGGCGGCCATGAGCACATGGAGAAAGGAGGGGGAAGGAAAGGGGAAGAGGAGGGGAAGGGGTGGGAGAGCAAGAGGGGCAAGAGAGGCAAGAGCAAGAGACAGAGGAGGGGGCAAGCAGCCCCTTTTATAGTGTCAGGTCACTGGTGCAGAGCATACCTGGCTACTGCCAGGTAATTGAGGGTTGGGATATACCTGGCTGTTGCTAGGTAACTGAGGGGTGGGGTTTACACAATCCCAACAAGCATTTCGACCATTAGGAATGCAGTTTAAATAAATGAGCAGCTTTGACTTCAAAGCAAAGGCTTGCCCCCCCCCCCAACCTGTCTACATTCCCAGGGATAAAGTAGGTGCTGACATGTTCCAGTTTTTGGAGTTCTGGAGATACTTACACACGAGTCTGCCTCCCAACACAGAACAACTCTGTTTTGCACAGGTTCAGCTCCTCTCTGGTCATAGCGCTTCAGTGTCTCCATATTTGCATCCAATGTTCTTAACTCAGCTATTTCTTTTGAGACTTATAGTATTTGTCACCTCTCAGGACCACAACCTTGGGGTATAGACTTATTCCCCAGAGGCAGACACACTTGACATCTCACCTGCTCTGGCCTAGCAGCTTGTACTTGACCTGGTCCCCTGTCATTGGTCACTTGCTGAATGACTACTGTTGCAGGCCTCTGCTTTCAGAACTTACTGTCTGGAGGAGGCCAGAGAACTAGTCAACCCCACCCAATGGGCTAACAGAGGTCAAGCTCATTGGGTAAGTATGAGGTAATTGTGGGTAATCTGTTCTCAAGAGTAAGAATGGGCAGTTTCCGATGACTGGTGTATCTTGGGATACACAGGGGTATACACACACACACACACACACACACACACACACACACACACAGAGGGTAACCTGGGTAACACTAGGAGGTGTATTTCATGCTGAAGAACTTTGCTTGTTCAGAAAGGTTGTATGATTTCCCTGCTTGTCTCCAGAACACTCACAGAGAGCAAGTGCTTTCTGTATCAAAAACTTTAAGACATTTATAACATACACATGGAACTTTCCAGACTTCGGACCTCTGTTTATTCCAAGAGCTATCAGACTTGGAATTTGCAGATGTCTCTGCCAGTATAAGGTCCCTAGAATACAAGACACACAGCTTGTCTTTGATGAACTCCTCCTGCTCCCAGCTAGCCTCAGAAACTACATAAGCCCCTTTTAACATTTGCTTTTTATTCTTTCCTCTCTGAGGGGAGAAAACCCCACTCAGATTCTATCCCTGAAGCTGCTTACCAGTCTGTGTGGGCATCATCGATGACCAACAAGATCCTGGGTCTCTGAACCACGGGTGTGACAGGAGTTGGTGGTTCCATCAGCCCCGAAGGAGCCTGTGGGGTCTGCTTCATGGCACTGGAGAAGAAGCTGAACAGGCTGGATCCTGGAGAAGAGAAGGAGGCAGCGAGGAGCTGGGGGTGTCTCCTCTCTGTGGCTGGGGATGCTGGGGAGCTACTGGAGCTCTCTGGGCTTTGCAGGTCCGGCATGTAGCCATTGGGCAGGTTGGCCACAAAGCTGCTGTCAGACAGTCTCCTCCTGAGGAAGTTCATGGTTGAGATGGAGGGGAAGCCTCCATCCACACAAAATCAAGCAGATGAGGTTTGAAGTGCAGGTCGCCAGCTAAAGGGAGCTGGAAAGTTGGGGTCAGAGAATCCCAGGGCTTCTGCACTGTCAGAAGAAGGCTTCATAGCACTCTGTTTACCTGTCAAAAAAAAGCCAGCAAGCACATTAGTGGAACCAACTACCTCCCATTTAAAAGCAAATACATAAAGCACACTTCCAGCCCATTGCTCGTGGCTGTGCAAACTGGAGCACTTTTAGAGAGTAATTTGGCAATATGCTTTAAAAGCATACAACTTCCATTTTCAGGAATTCTATACTAAAAAAATAATAATCCAAGCAACAGGTAAATACTTCATGTCTAAATAGATTTAACACAATCCAATATTCAGCCACAGGATGACGCAGTCACCTGGAGAATTGTTTCTGTCCATTCAAACAGAGTTCAGATGAAGCATGTTGAGTAGCGAAGCCTCATGCTGTAATATTAGGTAAATCAAGACTGGGCTTGCTGGCACATGCTAACAACCCCAGCTCCACTGAAGGCAGAAAACTGTAACAGTTGAAGGTTTAACGGGACTCTTGTGTACCCAAGGCCAGATTGAATAACTCAGCAGAAAGCTAGAGATGCTCTCCAAATTAGGTGGATAAATATCTAAATTAGAATTTAAATGACTGGGGCAGAAAGCTTAGTAATAGAGGGGCCTATTATGCAGAAAGCTCTGATCTGGATCCCTAGCACTGAATAAAGAAAAATAATCATAATATAAAATGATATGTATGACATAAGTACAGCCATATACAAGTTACACAAAAGGAATTATAAGTAAATCACAGCAGTGAATGCATTCTGGCAACACTTATTTATTTGTTTATTTGTAATTTCCAAATTTCCTTGAATGTATAATGCTGAAGTTTGTGAAATCCGACACCCCTCTTAAGTTCAGGTGTAATATGACCCCAGTGAAAAGAAATTTAGAGACAAGGCCTATGGGTGGTAGCTGGAGATGGGTGGGTATTGATGTCACCCTGGGATGGAGTACAGCTCTTCTTAGGACAGACATTCTCTGTACCTTGTAAGGACACAAGCAAAAGGTGACCATCTGCAAGCTAGGAGGTGGGCTTAGCCAGACCCCCATGCAATACTCTGCTGCCAGATTCTAGACTGAGTCAAAATAAATTCCTGCTGTTTAAGGGAAACAGGCTGTGTCATTTTGTCATGCTAACTAAAACACAGACACACACAGACACACACACACACAATTTATTTTCTAAGCAAAATAAACATTTTGTGCTTTTTAAATTGCATTTATTTATTGATAGAGTGTGTTCCAGTTATCATAATACACACACTCACACACTTTCACATACACACACACTAACACACACACTCAAATTCACACTCACATACACACACATACTCACACACACATTCTCACTCTCTCTCACAAACACTCACATACACAAACACTCACACACTCACAGTCACATACACTCACACACATACACTCACACACATAGTCTCACACACACACAAACACACAAACACTCACATACACTCACACACACACTCACACACACATTCTCTCTCTCACACACCAACAGACAGACACACACACACACACACACACACACACACACACACACACCAGTCCCCTCTTTCCACTCTGTGGGGCTGGAGACTGAACTCACATTTCCAGGCATGGTGTCAGATGCCTTTAGTGGCTGAGCCTTAGCCATCTTATCAACCCAAGAATAATTTTTAAAACCTTATTATCTATTTGAGATCCAGAACAATGACTACTTAAGTCATGGAACTGAAGTATATGTTTCCGCTCTATCTTTATATTTTATCCTTGTAAATTTACCTAGAGTAAAATTAAGGAAATCTTTACAATCTTTGATTTTGCTCAATGACAAGGTGAGGTAGGGTTTCGTTATTCTTATCACCTCTGAAAATTCTCCCATACCGTTTTCTGGTAAACCCACACCTTCCTGATATACTAGTGCACACTGCTGTGCCTGGGATTTTACCTGGGTGCCAGAGACACCAACTCAAGTCTTCATGTTCATACAGCAAGAACTTCATTGGCAAAGCCACCTGTGTAGCCCTGAGGCCAACTTCATGGTTTAATATGATCCAAATTGATGATGGTGTATTACACTTGACAAGAATACAGATGCTTAAAATTACTTTCTGTTGTTGGGAGTCTGGTTCCTCACTGTGCTGTTTCTCCCCATAGTGTCTTATGACAAGCTCCACCCTGATCAACAACTGTCAGCAAGAAGGAAAATCAGAACTGCTCTGAGCAAAGCCTTGGCTGATCCTCTTGAGAGAAACTGAAACATCTCTTGATGACCCTCCCCCCACACCAGTTTATAAGCTGACTGGTTACAAATTAGACCATAACAACCGAATCTCTCTGCATTAGTGCTGGCGTCTCTAGCTTTCTGTTTCACCAGGGTAGATGTGAAGTGACTCCCCTCCCTCATGGTGTGCTCTCCTCTGCTTTGTGTTTCTCTCTAGTAACATCATGTATTTTGATTTAAATGTTTGTCCAACGTTCATTATCATCTGCAAAGGGGCCTAATCCCAAAAAGCTACTGGTCACTACTGAAATTGAAGTGATCTTCTTGTACAATTTCTCGATAAAAAAGTTTGTGAGATATTTGAGCTGAAGAGATTATGCAGCTTATATAACAATCTCCTTTTTTGGGAACTCTGGTCAACATCACACTAGTAAGAATTCAACAATTATCACTAGACTTACCTCCTAAAAATGTTTCTGTCAGTTTGAAAGCCCTTTTTACTTTTTATTTTGAGACAGAGCTTTACTAAGTAGCTCAGGGTGACCTTGAACTTGTGTTTCTAGAGGCATGCCTCCTAATAAACTTCTGGTCATCCCCAACAATGATCAGGGGTGTTCATGCAATCCCTACTACTATGGGCCCCAGTAAGACTTAGGTCTGGCAAGTGAGAGTTGGTAACAGATGAACTGGTAGCTATGACTTGAGGTATGTGCTGGTAAAGAAGGCTAGGTGGCTTTTCTGAGAGCATTGTGTCTTTAAATAGGACATCTGGGAAGTTCTTCCTGAGGATGTGACCTTTTCCATAACTGGATTTTTACCTGGAAGGTGATGTGAGATTTTTAAACATATGATTACACTGTGGGATGATTAAATTATGTAAATAAAACTGTGTTCTGTAGTTAGCATTTTCTACGTGGTACAAACATTTAAGATCCTCTTCAGCAATTTGATAATAGGAGATATGTTATTGTTTAATATTTAACACCTGAGGTCCTTACAGTGGACGACTGAAGCTCATTCTTCTCAGTTGCAACTTTGATCAGTGTCACCGGCTTTCGCTCCACACCTTCTCTGTACTTCTAGTAGCCAGAATTGGATGTTACACTTCTGTGCTTTCTACTCTTAGATGCCCCAACTGAGGTCATGTGTCCTTCTGTACCCTGCTTATCTGCCCTAACATAGCATTCTCCAGGTTTATACATATTACAAGGAACAGGATTTTCGTCTTTTCAAATGTCTAATACAATTTCATCATCACCAGTCCCACAGGATCTGACAATGAAGGCAGATTGATTTAACACCTTGGGTATTGTGAATCATGCCGAAATGATCATGGGAGAGCCACTCTCTCTATCTCATTGTCGTGATGATTTCAATTTTTTTGGATGTGTGCACAGAAGTGAGACTGCTGGACCAAATGGTAATTCCATTTCCCCTTTTCCAAAGAATTCCATACTGTTCTGTGTAACAACTATATTAATTTATATTTATATATTTTATTTATACTCCCATTGACTCTAATCTCCATGCGCCTGATGGCTCTACATTTCTCATTTTAAATTACATTTACCTCTGTGCACTTCATAATGTGCTTGTTGAGGTCAGAGAACACCTTGCAGAAATCAATTCTCTCCTTCTGCTGTGTGGTTCCCAGGGATCAAACTCAAGTCATCAAACTAAGTAGCAAGCACCTTTACCCACTGGGCCATGTTTTCATTTTGCTTATATTCATTATTTAAATCAGCATTCAAAAGACAGAAGCAGGAGGATCTCTATGAATTTGAGTCCAGCCTGGTCTACATAAAAAATTTAAGCCAGGCAGAGCTACATAGAGAAACCCTCTCTCATAAAAAACAAACAAACAACCGTAGAAGACAGAAGAGCTTTGATAGAGATCTGCTTTGACCTTCTGAATGTCCCTGAGGCATAGAATAGAACAAGAGACAAGGACCTGCCAAGTGTCCCCCCTGTCTGTTCTGGTTAAGCTTCTCGGTTGCCTTGTTCTTTAATCTGGGTGTCTTTTAACCTTGCTGTCTTAATTCACATCTCACAAATCTCTTCTGTAGAGAGTCCTGGCATAGTCGTGGCATCCCTTTTGTCGTCTTACTCCACAGCCCTCTCAGCTTACAGCAGGCTGACATTATCTTTGTATGTGTACTTGTATGTAATCAAGTCCTGCACGATCCCCACGCCAGGGTAAGAGCTTAGCTCCTTGTTGCTTCTTGTGCTTGTAGTCCTGTGACATTTGCTGACAGCAGGCTCACTGGTCTCTCAGAATCTCCTACTAAGAACCAGGGAAGTCAGGTGAGTTTCTTCGGATTATTTCTTTCTAGGATACTGGGCTGGATTATTGACACTCCCTGAAGGACATCTCACCCTCCTGGAATGGATAAAGATCACTCTTTTGGCCACTTGAGGGCAGCAAGAGCAAAGCATGCCTGCTATAGCAACTTTCCTTGGCTGGAGAGGGAAAGCCTACCCAGTGAGGTAGGAGGGGCTGGAGGGGCGGGTCTAGGTGCGGGGCCCTTTTTGCCCCAGCCAATGGGCTTTCCCGCGTGGGGAACCAGGCTGCCCAGAGGAGGTGCTCTCTCACTGTGCAGAGCAGCAACAGGGCTCTGAGGTTGCAGCACTTCCTCAGATCCCATAATTGGAGGTGCCAGTCCGAGCTACACATGGGCCACCTTAGCTGGCATGGCCGGTAAGCCACAGCAAAGTGAACTTGGTGGGTTTTCTGGCCATAGGTAGAACTCACCCCGAATCCGAGCTGCTGGTTCGTTCTCCCAAGGTGATACATCCTCATAAGCTCCTTCTCTTTTGTTAGCAGAATGTTGATGCTGCATGGCTGTGGGATGCAGGTGCTCTGTGGGCCTGGAGTGCCACCCTCTGGTCCCAGGCTGCTGTTAGTCCCTGCAGAGCTACGGAGGGCCTAGGCTTTCAAAGCTTTGACTTCTGAGTCATTTAATGCAACATCCAGACATGTCCAGGGAAGAGCATCCTCTGGGAAGCTGAGACCACAGCAGGTGCTGGTGCTCTGCACTGAATCCCAGCACCTGCTTCATGCAGGACCCTCCGGACCTGTTGTTGCCCTGGGTCTGTGGCTCAGATCTCTTGTGTAGTCTTCTATTTCCAGCTATCCAGTGGTGAAGAAAGAAACCTTGAAGGGTTTGTTTCTCGGACCAGACAAGGAACAGGGACTAACACAGATGGAGCGCCCTGGTTATTTATTCATTACTTCCTGGGCTGGATGCCAGACACTGCTCAGCTCTAGTGGCTTAAAGAGAAGCTCAGGAGTTCTTGGGGCCCAACAAGGATGACAGGATAGGAGGGATTGCAGTGTGGTGTAGAGCAAACTGAAGAAGTGGGTGGTTCATGATGCAGCCTGGACACCTGGGTGGTCTCTATTCAATGCAGACAGCAGAAACTGGAGAGTTTGCCAGCCTGAAAACTGGGGAGGCAGGGCCATCGGCGACAGAAGAATTTCAGGTAGATTTCTTTAAGTGCAGATGAAAGAAGTAAAGAAGCCAGAATCTCAGTTGATAATTAAACAGCAGACTACGAAGTATGACCAGGACTTTCAGTAGGATATAAACTGCAAGGTGGAGGGGCTAGCCAAAATGTGCACAGGTTTAGAGATCCATGCAGCCTCACAAGTTTATTCTAGAATGAAGAGGGCTGGGAAAGAATTCCGGTTGGTCCCATGGCCACCCTACTAGTTGGGAACTACAAGTTGGTAAGCTGTGAAAAGCTGTTTTTCAGGCAACATAGCTGCAATGACTCTGGCCACTTAAGGCAAACTATCCGGTCAGGGCCCTGTAACCCTGGCTTCTGGACATGAATTCATGCAGGGAGATGCTACCATGTGATGCTTGCTTCTGAACTTTGTGTCATTGTATTGGTAGCTGTGACCTCTATCTTATCAGGGATAGCCCGAGGGGAGTGGCATAGAGCACCTGTGCTTGCTTTCTGATGCCTGATTCCTGTGTGAGAACTTCTCCCTTACCTGGTCTTATCTTTCTATCTCCCAGGACCCAGTGGGTATGGTGGGGGTTGCCATATAGAGCCTGGTATAGCAGCAATGACAAAGACTCATGGGAAGTGAGATCAGAAAGTCATTTAATCTGTTTGCCATAAAGACTTTATCAGCCTTGTGATCTCTCTCTCTCTTTCTCTTTCTCTCTCTCTCTCTCTCTCTCTCTCTCTCTCTCTCTGTGTGTGTGTGTGTGTGTGTGTGTGTGTGTGTGTGAACTGTAGGGTCTATGTCAAATATACTGAACAGTCCCATCTATTATGACAACATGCTTCCTGCAATTTTCACAAACATCTCACCTTTGAAACCTGTCAACCATAGATCTGATCTCTATCACCATGTTCTGTCTCCACAATTATGTCATATGCAGAGACATGTCTCATTCAATAAAGTGTGTTCTGGGCAAGCAGGAGAACCTGAGTTTGGATTCCTAGCAGAACTCTACCACTATCAGCATGACTACCAAAAAAAAAAAAAAAAAAAAAGCTTAGAAAAGCAGTATATATCTATAATTCCAGCAATAGAAAGGAGCTGGGGAGGGTCATACAGATCCCTGAAGTTTACTCACCCTTCAGTCTAGCGGAATTGGTAAACTCCGGGTACTGTGAGAAACCATGTCTCTAACAAACAAACAAAACTGTGAAGACAGATATAGGAAGTAATGTGACATCAACCTCTGACCTCTGTCCTGCACATTTGCATACAATCACCTGTGCACACTGACACCACCACCTGTATATATGTATAGCACAAATCTGTGAGCATCTATGTGCAAACACAGAATTCTGGATTATTAGGACATGTGCTAAGGCTATGTGTTAGTTTGTGAGAAAATGTTAGCTGTTTCCCCAAAGGAGCTGTGCTGGTTTTCAGTCAATTAGCAAGGCCTGAGTATTCCAAGTAATCTCTATCCTTGTCAGCATTGGTAACGACTATTAATTATTTTGGCCATTCTACTAGCTCAGTGCTATCTCATCATGATTTGAATTCCTACATTTTGCTAGATGAGTTGTATATCTTTTCATGTGTGTGTTTGCCAATCTTATATATCTTATATATCTTTCATCCTGGATAAAATTTCTGCGATGATCTGTAACTCTTTGTGTTTTTTTTTTTCTATTTGTTTTCAATTGTTTATTTTTCTTCTTGTTTCTATTTATTTATTTATTTATTTTTGTATGTATGAGTGTGTACCCACAGAGGCTAAAGAAAGACATTATCTTTTGTGGCTAATTTACAGGTGTCTTGTCTGACATGGGTGCTGGAAATCAAACATGGGTCCCCTGGAAAAGCAACCAGTTCAGCCTCTGATCCATCTCTCCAGCCCTACCTTTCTGTTTGAGATAATATCTCTCACTGAAACTAGAGCTAACAGATTAGGTTCAGCTAACATACTGTAGTGTGTACTGTTATGTCTGACTTTTACATAGGTCCTGGGACCTGAACTTGTGTCTTTTTGTTTGTATAAGAAGCACTTTGCAGACTGAGCCCCACGTTTTAGTATTCAATAGATCTCTTGGGTGTGGTTGATTGGTCTGAAGCTGCTTGTTTTGTAATGATAAATACTGTCCCCTAAAGCCTGGTTACTCCAGAGAGGAAAGAATCCATACATAGATGTAGATCCAAGTGGTGCTACATGTCCTTGCCCTCCAAGTTATTCTTGATTGGTGAATAAGGGTACCCACAGCCTATAGCTGGGCAGAATTGAAATCAATAGAGCATGAAATTTCTGGCATTGGGGTTGGAATAGAACCAAGAAAGGGAGGAAAGGAAGGCAGAAAGAAAAGATGCCATGGTAAGACCCTTTAAATCATGGCCATGAGGGCTGACCAATTGCATTTCAGAGCAACCCAGGTGGAGCATAGTAAGTAATAGCTCAGGGTTATCAAGAGGAAAGTAAGTGTAATAACATAGAGGGTAGATATCTGCCTATCTTTAGTGGTGATAAAGGCTTTTTATAGGTTAAAGGTCATGTGTATGTTTTATCTGGCAATTGTATAACCAAAGGGGGTGGGGTTACAATCCCTGGATTGAGATTAAATATTCGACAACATGTTGGCATCCAATGGGAAGCTCAAACCCATGACCCTGAGATTAAGTCTCAGGCAAAGGCAGGATAGAAGCCCTAGATAGAAATTAACTATTTCAACAGCACTTGGGTTTCAGTGTTTTCTTGAACAGTGACTATCAGGTTCACAGCATTTTTTTTTTTTTTAAATCACAGTATCTGCCAGAAAAAGCTTAAAGGTTTCTTTCAGCTCATTGTTTTCTAGGGTTACAGTCTGTCATGGCAGTGGGCACATGGGAAGAGGCTGCACATAGCAGCAGATCAGGCAGCAGGAACTAGGTCAGAACCAGGACTGGGCTCACCTTTCAGAGCCCACCCCTAGGGACCTACATTAGCTAACCAGGCCCCACTTCCTAAAGGCTACCCAGCCACTAGAAATAGCAACACCAGCTGGAAAATAAACGTTCAAACCCTGAGCCTACAGGAAAGTGTATCAGGATTCTCTAGAGGAACAGAACTGATGGAATGAATATGTATTACAAAGAGATGCATTTATGAGGGCAGCTTACATGGTATGTGCTAGGGAGTCCAACGGTAGCTGTCCTCACTCTGGAGACCCTGAGAACCATGTAGCTCCTCAGTTCAGAAATGCTTCAGCACTCCCACCCTGGTAATTCAGGTCTGGAAGATTCTTGAGGAGACATTGGTCTTTAGCCCACATTGGAATCCCAAAGAAGCTGGAAATTAGGGATGCACATAGTGACAGCCTCAATAACAAGATCAACGACTATTGGAAACACGGTGAGTGAACTTGCTGGTGAAGAATTAAGCCAAAGAGCAGAACTTTCCCCCTCTGATTTCCTTTTATCTGAACTGCCGTTAGAAGGTACTGCCCATATTTAGTGTGGGTCTTCCTGCTTTAGACAACCTGATCCAGACCACCCCTCACAGGTGTGCCCGCAGCTTGTCTTTTAATGGATTTCATATTCAGTCAAGTTGACCACTGAGATTAATTTAAAACTCACAGAGACATTTCAGATTCAAACTTGAGCAAGGGATCTGAAGCAATGGTAGCAATTCATCAACGCCTCAGTTTTTAGCAGGGACTTGCCCAGGTAAAATGTTCCAAGCAGGAGGTCCACAGAAGTGTTACTTGTGCATTCAGAGTCTAACTTGATAAGGGCATCAGAGAAAGACTTCCTGCTATGACAAAGGAGCTAGCTGCATGTGACTGGCATGTGCAGAGCTTGGCAGAACACTGTTCCTGGTACCACTTGTAGCTTTCCATGAAGTGCCTGACAGACTCAGCACCTCCTTTTCACACATCATCCTTCCTACTCACTAAGGGTGCCAGAGCCATGCTGTAGAGTAGCTTCTGGTTTCTAACTCACTGTCTGTATGGAAATGGTAGTTTGTATGGGATCATCTAACTCTTGCTAAAATCCAGGAGATGACCTAGAATTATTATCCCTGTTGTGTGATGGGTGAACTGGGGTACACCTCAGAGTATGAGAAGAAAGAAGGGAGGACCACGAGCCATACCTTGGGGAGTAAGGAAGTAGTTACTGAGGACCTTCACTGTTTTATGCTATTTATAAGTCCCCCCACAATGCAGACACTATTTCAATAATAAAAGCAAGGCTTGAGGATCATAAGTTTTGGGTTCATCTCTAAGCAAGTTCTGATGCTAAGAGAAAGGATATGGAAATCAAGCAAATAAGACAACTTAAACCTCACTGTCATTATACCCCTTTTGTCCCCTTGTGTGTCACTATCCCTGGGGAATTGTGAACAAATACCCATCTCTGATAGGGAAGCAATGACAGACCAAAGTATGGATAATCCCAGTGTCCAACTTTGTGAACCAATGGATTGTTTTGGCATTATATACATTAGCAGGATTGACTCCCAAGACAACCATATCACCCAACATGGGTAATGGTTCATGAAAGCTGGAAAGCAGAAGTGCACTACAAAATTAATTGAAATCTCAGCAGGTTAGAGTCTCTTTCAAGCAGTTCAGCTCTTACATGCTCTGCTGGTCTCTGCTTCTTCCAACCTGGTGGGTCTCTGTTTAATTTCCTCTAGGCTACTTGGCTTATCTGAGTGTCTCAGCAATCCCCATTGCTTATATATGTATGAGGAGGAAGGGCCAGGTAATCTGGTCAATTTTAGGGACTTCCTGAAAATTTTGAGTTGCTTGGTTCATGAGCTGAAAAAGTATTTTTTATAGAAAAGAATGGTTCACCTTCATTTAAAGCATTTTGTGCCTTAATAAACTTCTCTCCAAGATGGATGTTTTTATCCAGGAAAAAATTATGCAGTACCCTCTCACATCACCGAGGTTTCACTATTCCCTCTCCCTTAAGATCTTTTTTCCCTCTTCCCATCAATGAATGAACCCTTTCTTATTTTCTGGATTGTACAGGTACTCCAGTTTAAACTTACAAATCTAAGGAGTCAGTGTGAACATCCACATGTGAAGCAAGAATATTTAACATTTGTCTTTCCTGGTCTGAGTTAAATCAGTTAGTATAAAGCTTTCCAGTTTCATTCATTTATCTTCAAATTTCATTTTACTTTCTAGATGAATAAAATTTCGTTATGTGTATGCACCATATTTTCTTTAATCATTCATTAGTTGATGGATATCCCAGCTATTTTCATGTTTGATTTGTTGTGAATAAAATCACCTATGAACATAGACAAGGATGTGTGTCTGCAACAGGAAATAAATGTGTTTGGTTATATGCTCTGATATTAGATGGCTGTGTCATGTAGTGATTCTGTTTTTAATGGTCTTGAGGAACTGTCACAGATTCCACAGTGGCTACACTGATTTACACGCTGCTCCCACCACCAGAGCCTGACAGAAGAGTATGATTCTCCCTAGAATGTGTTTTCATAATCTTAGCCATTCTGGCATGTGATGGTTTATATATGCTTGGCCCAGAGAGTGGCACTATTAGGAATTATAGACTTGCTGAAGTAGGTGTGACCTTATTGGAGTAGGTGTGTCACTGTGAGTGTGGGCTTTAAGAACCCTGTCCTAGCTGCCTGGAAGTCAGTCTTCCAGTAGCAGCCTTCAGATGAAGATGTAGAACTCTCAGTGCTACCTGCACCATGCCTGCCTCGATAATGGACTGAACATCTGACCCTGTAAGCCAGCCCCAATTAAATGTCATCCACATAACAGTTGCCTTGGTCATGGTGTCTGTTCACTGCAGTAAAACTCAAACTAGGACATAGAAACTCACAACTGCTCAAAGTACAGGGAACAAGTGCCTATTAGGTGCTCAACTATTAATGGGACATCAGCATCAACCCCCTGCACTCATACACACACACACAATGCTCAGCACCATTGTGGAAGAGGGAACTGAAAAATTGTAAGAGCCAGAGGTCAAGATGGATTTAGCTAAACAGTGTCTTCTGTACATGTCAATAGTGACACATAAACTCATAGCAGCTGAAAGGACTGGTCCAAAATGAAGCTAGTGAACTATCATGGAGGGGAAGGAGCTCAGGAGCCTCCACCCGTAATGGAGGAGCTATTGGCAGCTAATGGCTTCTATGGGAGGAGAGTCAAGTATTTTTAGAAAAGATATAGGCCCTGGGAGGTGGACCACACTCTCTGACCCCATATGAACAGCACACAATGGAGTTGGTGGATTAAAAAAGACGTGAAGTTGTGAGGAGGTAAAGAGGAAACGGTAGATTTAGCAGGAGTTGTGAGAAGTAATGGAGGATGAATGTGATCAAACACATTGTACATGCATCTAATTCTCAGTATTAATAAAATGCTACATTTTAAAAAGAAAATAAGTCCAACTGGGTGTAAAGGAGAGCTGGTGGGAGGATGTTTTGGCGAGGGCTGGCCTCAGAGCTGCTGTTATTGCAGAAGCCCAGGGAACAGCTGCCAGGTGGCCGTCCACTGAGGAAAACCCCCACTAGTACATTAGGGACACTACTGGGGCTGCTGGGAAGATCTGACGCCAGGATTCCAAAGCTCAGTCTACTCTGCCTGTGGAATCGCCTTTGCCCTTAGGTGTCACAGATCCCACCTGGCTGAGGCTCAGCCACGTCTGAGCTGGGAAGCCACTTGTAGGAAGGGAGGTGTCTGGAGACAGTGAGCTCCCAGTAAGAGGGCACAAATTTGCCCCTATGTTCTTTAACTTACCTACTGAAAAGGCTTTTAATGCGGTTTATTTTAGTCGCGATTTTTACTCCTATATTTTAATCTATATATTACTCCTATATTTTAATATTGATTTAATTTAATGTCTCCACTCATTATTATTATTCTTTTATAATCCCCTACACATTTTCTTATTGATATTTCCAACTACAAGGAGTGTTCCCTGCTTCATGGTAAGGCAAGAAATTCAGACAGCTCCTCCTCTGGCCCCCAGGAGGCGCTGTTTCCAAGGAAGGGTAGAGGAGCAAGAGGTAACTGAACAAAATCTAAGGACCTAGACATTGGATCCCAGCAGCCTGGTTGAGCTATGAGGTGGCTTACGTTTCATTGGTTAAATTACAAGTCCTGCTGAGATGTGGCTGCCTCTGCATAAAATCACGCAGGTAGAACCGTTTCCATCTGCTTGTTAGGAATTCATGGGAATGCTTAGCTAAGCCCTCCCCCCTTTTCTAAATGGGACAATTAAAAATAATTTCAGTAAATGTCACTAGTAATTTAATATGTTTTATTAGAAATAAAAATAAGCAAAGGCAGAGAAATTAATGTCTTTGCTGTGCTTGGCTCTGGCAGTTGGGACTAAGAAAGACTTGCATGAAGTCTTCATGAGGGCCTTTCATTTGCTGATACAAAAGAAGCTTGCAGGGTAATGGGGTAATTTGCTCAAAGGGTGGAGTGGGAAGGGGAGGAGCTTATAGTCAAAAGCCAAACTATCTCTCTTGGCTTTAGGGCATTGCCACTGGGCAAGTAGTTCTCCCTCTTCTAGCCTTTCTTCTATCTGCAAAGCAAGGAAAATGATGAAGCATTGGAGAGGAGGGCAGCACTGCCCCTGTCAGCGGTGTGAGCTTTCACAGGGGTCAAATATCAGACATCCTACATATCTGATATTTACATTATTATCCATAAGGGTAGCAACATTACAGTTATGAGATAGCAATGGAGTCAAGGCAACATGAGTCAGTGCCTTGGGCAGGTTGATCACTGCCGTCAGTCATCTCTGGGCCATTTACTGGGACTGTATACTATCAAAGGACAGACTATCAGAGGAAAACTGCGTCTAAGGCATGCAGTGCACACAGACACTTCATGCAATCTTCCTGTGGTTCACCTGAGACTGTCTCATTCTAAGTGGGACTATGACACTCCTGTAAGAGTGCTTTGGTTTTCTTCATGTTTTTCTTTCTTTTTTTTCCAAGCTAGCAGGGTGTGTTGTGTTCTTTTTCCATGATGCTGGGCTGCTGCAGCCAGTGGTCCAGGCAGTGTGTGGTGACAGAGGCAGCGTCCCATACCCTGCGGTGTTGCAGTGTGCAGCATGGCTGAGGAATGGTGTGCACTTGGTCAGGCTTCTCTGCATTTTCCCCTTCAGATATTTTCAACTCACAGTGTACTGTGGATCACAGCAGCACAAGCACTCAACTGCGAACTTGATCAACTCTGAAGGGTAAATGGACCCTGAACCTTAGAACATCGAAACGTAAGAACAGAGATGTCCAGAGAACTGACAACACAGAGGAAAGGGGCTGGGTTTATCAGACAGCAAATAAGTGGGAAACTAATAGAAAAAAAACTACTTAGAAAAAATCTTATCGGAGAAATTCCTACTGTGCTGGGATGGGTGCTAAAGGATCGATGTTGTCTGGAGCAATTAACTCATGTCCTTCCTGGTAGAAATTGAGACACAGGCACTGGGGTGCCCTGGCTTTAGGCAAACAACAGATAGTAAGGTCTTCCTTTGATCTCTTTTTAAATTTACTGTGTCTATTTTATTTTTTTTAATTTTTTATTGGATATTCTCTGTATTTACATTTCATATGTTATCCCCTTTCCCCTCAGTCACATCCCCCCTCCCTTCCCATTGCCTCCAAGAAGGTGCTCCGTCTCCCAACTACCCTTTCCACCTCAGCACCTTGGCATTCCCCTACACTGGGAAATCGCACCTTTACTGGACCAAAGTCCTCTCCTCCCATTGATGCCAAAGAATGCCATCCTCTGCTACATATGCATCTGGAGCCATGGGTCTCTCCATGTATACTCATTGGTTGGTGTTTTAGTCCCTGGGAGCTGTGGTGGGTTTGGTTAGTTGATAATTTTGTTCTACCCATAGAGTCACAGACCCTTTCAGCTGCTTAATTTCTTTCTCCAGCTCCTTCATTGGATTCCTCGGGTTCAGTCCAATGGTTAGCTGAAAGCATCTTCCTCTGTATTAGTATGGCTCTGGAAGAGCCTCTGAGGAGGCATCCATATCAGATTTCTGCTAGTAAACACTACTTGGCATCAGCAATAGTGCATGGGTTTAGTGGCTGCATATGGGTTGGATCTCCAGGTGAGACAGTCTCTGGATGATCTTTTCTCCAATTTCTGCTCTTTATTTGTTCCTTCATTTTCTTCCATGAGTGTTTTGTTCTCCCTTCTAGGAAGAACTGAGGCATCAACCTTCTGGCCTTTCTTCTCTTTGAGCTTTATAAGTTCTGTGAATTGTATCTTGGTTATTCCGAGCTTTTTGGGCTAGTATCTGCTTATCAGAGAGTACATACCATAAGTGTTCTTTTGTGACTAGTTTACCTCACTCAGGATGATAGCTTCTAGTTCCATCGATTTGCCTAGGGATTTCGTAAAGTCATTGTTTCTTATAGCTGATTAGTAATCCATTGTGTAAATGTACCACAATTTCTGTATCCATTCCTCTGTTGAAGGACATCTGGGTTCTTTCCAGTTTCGGCTATTATAAATAAGGCTGCTATGAACATGGTGGAGCATGTGCCCTTGTTAGATGTTGGGGCTTTTTTGAGTATATGCCCAGGAGTTGTACAACTTGGTCCTCAAGTAGTACTATGTTCAATTTTCTGAGGAACTGCCAGACTGATTTCCAGAGTGGTTGTACCAGCTTACAACCCCCCAAGAGTGGAGAAGTATTCCTCCTTCTCCACATCCTCACCAGCATCTGCTGTCACGTGAATTTTTGATTATATCCATTTTGACTGGTGTGAGGTGGAATCTCAGCGTTATTGTTTGATCTTTCTTAACTTCAGCTCAAAACAGTATTTGAGCCTAAGTTGCATATTCTATTCCCCTGCAACTATTAGGACTGATGAGTTTGTTACACAGAAGAGACTTGGAACAGGACATAGCACTGTCTAAGCTGCTGCTGTTTACATTGTCAGTGCCATCGTCCTTCTCATGAGAATGAGGAGCCTGTGGCACTAACCAGCCCAGTTCTACTCCATCACATGCATGCATGCATGCACGCACACATACACACAGTGTGTGTGTGTGTGTGTGTGTGTGTGTGTGTGTGTGTGTCTGTGTGTGTGTGCCTATTTTCAGTGCAGAAAGGCAGTCAGCCTGCAAGATGAGAGTGTGTCCCCGATGTTGCAGCTGATTGGGTTATTCTTAATCCAGTTCCCACACTTGGGCTTTCCAAGGTGAAGGACAAAGCAGAGCTGGGAGAATGCTGCATCTTAGACAGTTACCAAAGAGCAATCTGTTAAATCTTTGCAACAGGAGAGGAGATGGGTGGGAAGAGCAGCCCACCAGGGTGTCTCAGTGACTGAAAGTCTCCATTCTGAGATAGAGGAGAACAGCATAACAACAAATGTCCTGGCACATGATATTTCACAACTTGCTAAGTCCCATGAGCCTCAGTTTATTCATCGGTAAATGAGGTCAGTGATTGCATTTGTCCAGAGGGGTTGGGTGAGGATTAGAGAGAGGCTGCTTGTCTTTGGATCATAATCAGCGTGGTGGGTGCTATTTGGTGATTCAGAGATGATCCTGTTGGGAGAACATCAAGTAACCAGCAGGTATTCAGGATATCCTTGTGTATTAGCTAGGGTAGTCTCAGAGGCATATAAACACATTAGCTGAGGATTCAAAAGACCTGTGCCCAAGCTAACCTGTGCTTCTACTATGCTAAATGATCTTAAACCAACCAGTCTGCTGTGTTTTCTTGCTTCAGTCAGGTTTTCTGCTGTTGTAGCAGAAATACTCAGATTGGATCTTCTGTAAAGAAGAGAAATTTATTTAGCTCACTGTACAGGAGATGGAAAAATTCAGGATCAGACTGTTACATGGGGTGAGAACCTCATGTTACATCACAACATGGTGGATGCCAACAAATACCAGAAGGACTCAGGAGCATTGGGTTTAAGCACATGAACACAAGGCGAGCGCATGGGCTGACCTATATCACCCTGCTCTTTTGAAAGATAACTCAGTCCTGCATGAGTGAGAACCCACTCATTCCTCCACCATTAATCCATAAGGACTTTGTCCCAGTGACAGAAACATGTTCTCTTAGGCTCTACTGACCAACACTGCCCAGTGAGGAATTACAATTTTTGGTGGAAAGTGACCATACTTGAACCATGGCACACCCCATCAGGAAAGTAGCAGGAGGAGGAGTGCCAGAATGTGGGGGTTCTGTACTGCACAGACATCTCCTCCTCTGCCCTCCCCCAGTAGACACAGACAGCTTACAAACACCCACAGACCTGGAGTCCTCCAGCAGACGTCTACCCTGTTTTCAGTATGTGTGGCTTGCTCTGCATGCCAGATCCTGGGCCAGGCAGTGAGACAGAAATTTGGGGTTGGGGCGGGATCTGGGAGTGCGGAAGGGGAAAAGGCGCAGTTACATTGTTATTGGGGACAGTGGGTGCTGGGACAATAATAGAAGAATGTTCAGAGTGGTTAGAGGTCTCTGAGAAAGTGGTAATAGAGGTGGGACATGTGTGGCAAGGAGGAAGCTAGGGAAGAGGTTTAGGTGAAGTGTCTAGTAGGTGATAGTAAGGTTAAACACCTACTCTCCTGATAAGTGTTAATGGCACTGGGGCATTTGTGTCATTGTGATCAATTGCCTCGCAGATACTAGAGAGGGAAGAATTGACCCATGGTTTCAGAACTTTGATTCCATCGCCATAGAGAAGGCAGGGTGGAACCCAGTAGCTCACATCATTGTAGTCAGGAAACAGATCAAAAGAGTAAATTCTGGGACATGACACAGTCCCCAAGGATTTATCCCCTTATGGTAGAAATCCATCAGATAGGCATGTCCTCCAAAACCTCAAAACATGTCATCATCTGGAGATCAAACATGCAACATTTAATCTTATGAAGGGTCCTCATTTCAAACTGTATGGAACGGGGTTTTATTTACTGGAAATACAAAAATAGGCGGTTTGGGAGTGGACTGTGACTAGTCATGGACCTAGTCTTGTCATCTCCAGTGGTTCAAGAGGATCTTGAATTCCAAAGTGCACTCAGTGGGGCGTGGAAAAGGTCAAGTGGGGTTAGTGATATGGGGAGACTTAACAGACTGTCAGTTGGGGAGTCACAGAAGCAAATGAAGAATTGCATCTACTAGAAACGATGACTGTGGGGTTTAATGAAGCAAATAAATCAATCTATTTTAGGGTAGTGGTGACTTCGTGTGCTAAAGGAGAGGAAAACATTCAGACCCACAAACAGCCGGCCCATGTGATTCAATAGGGTCATTACTGAGGTGGAGATGGATAGGAGGGGCGTGGCAGGACATGGGGAGCTGCATTTAGAACTGTTTATTGGGATGCTTTTTACCCATGCCATGACTTCTTTCCCAAGTGTATTTTCCAAATTCCTCATTAGGCTAGCAACTGGCTTCTAGGAGCATTGCCAATTGTTCATTTGCCCTGCCCTAGGCAGGGGGCTTTTGGCCAGCAATAGAAGATATAGGAGGATTGAAGGCCAAGTAGGGACAGTCTGGCTCATCAGGTACGTTCCCTGTGAGTGTGCCTCCATCTGTCTTTCTCTTGTCTTTGTTTTTCTCATTCTATGTGTGTCACCTGCTCCCTCTGTCTACATTTTTGTGTCTACCTATCTCTGTCTCTCTCTCCATATCTACCTATTAGATAGACAGATAGATAGATAGATAGATAGATAGATAGATAGATAGATAGATAGACAGACAGATAGATATACAGATAGATGGACAGGCAGATATAAATACATAAATATATTTTCTCTGTGAGTGTTGAGTGTGTCAATGTTGACAGACAAACATAGAGACAAAGACATCTACATGGGCCCCACACTATATATGTGTGTTGCCTTTGGCAGAAGAATCATGCATATTTTCCAGATGACTTGGAATTTCTCACCCTTATATTCTTTTTATTCTCAGGAACATTCAAGGAAGCCAGATCCCTTTGTTTTTAAGAAGAATGCTTGTTTTCTTATTCAGCAGGCTGGAAGTTTATACCTGGTTTCCAGATAGTGATGATACAGGCATCTCATTGACTATTCTCTGCCTGCTCTCTCAAAGTCCACATGTGCTACCAGTCTTGGTACCTTAGAGCTCAGAGCCAAGCCCAGGATCTTTTTCTCAAATCCACAGCAATGAGTATTCATAGGACACCATAATAATCAGCTTTAGACCTCATTGGTAACTGTTGAGTAGCACCAGCATCTTTCCAGAGGAGGCAATAATCCCAGAGAGCATAAACAAAATAAATTCCCAATCAGAGTGGGGGAAGCACAGAGAAGGACAAGCCAGGGAGGGCAAACAGAGGTGAAACCACCATACAGAATAAAGGGATGGGGCCTCTGTGCCAATGGCCACACTCAATGTGAGCACCTGAGAAGCCAGATTCCAATGGGACAAGGCGCCATGGTGTTCTGGAATGATCAGGGACCATGGCCTCAGGTCGACCAGGTCTCAGATACTAGAGGTATGAGGAAGTGGCACTGCTAAATGGTCAGGACTATCAGAGGCCACCAGAGCTCTACAATTGAGATATAGAACTAGAAGATTGGTGATTTAATTTATGAGCCAGAGCCCATTAAGCTGAGGGACTGTGTTGTATCTGGTCTTTGACTTTTATATCAATAAAATGGATGTGATAGCATTTCCTACCCAAGGTTGCTGAGAAATCAAGTCGACTCTTTTGGTCTATCTCAGCAGAACCAGGATTTTAAGCCCAGTAAACAGGCAACCCCATTCCCAGTGTGGCCATAATCACTTTTATGATTATCACCACCAACATCTGGATCACATTACACAGTCATCCCCTACTCATTTCTATTGTTGCTGACAAAAAGAAATTTAAGGAGCAAACTGTTTGCATTGGCACAGAGTGTGGGTTTGCAAACATCACGGCAAACATAGCAGCAGAAGTAGAATGTCAGATTCCATCCGCAGTCAGGAAGCAGCAAGAGATGTAGGCTGGTGCTCAGCTCTCTCCTTTTTACTCAGCCTAGAAGCCCAGCCCAGTGGAGAGTACCACCTACTCTTCCCACCTTAATTAACTCAATCTAGATAATCTCTTGAAGAGGCTTGTTTCCAGAACACTTTAAAGCCCATGAAGTTTACAAGGTTAACTGTAGTAGTTGTCAACCTGTGAAAGAGCCTTCTGTTTTTTTTTTTTTTTTTTTTTTTTTTTTTTTTTTTTGTTTAGAGTGATTCTTTAAATGCTGAGCCATGAGTTTTAATTTCCAGATGGCAGTGCTCTTAACAGTCACCTGTCACATAATAGACCAGCACCCCCCTCTCTCTCTCCCTCCTCCCTCCCTCTCTCTCTCTTTGTCTCTCTGTCTCTTTGTCTCTCTCTCCCTCCCTTCCTCTCTCCCTTCCTCCCTCTTCCTCTCTCTCTTTCTTTCTCTCTTTCTCTTCTGTGGGGCTGACCACTCTGGCATTCCACTCACAGGAAAAAATCCTCTAGGATTTGAACTCATCAAAAAACAGAACACACTTTCATGATGATATGTCTAGGAAGTGGGCTTTACACTCCAAAGGCCCAGGACATCTGTTAGAATCAGGGAAGCCATTCCCTTCACACGTGACCTTTTCACTAGAAAGTTAAGTGTCTGTTAGCTCCAATCCAATACGAACTGTGGGTTGCCTACCTCCCCTGAGAAACTTTCTGTACTCACAGTCATCAATATATTGGTGAAGTCCAAGCTATGCAATTCTAGCAATCATTTAACAAGCTAACCAAGGAAAATCAGGGAGAAAAAGAATTCCTTTTAGTCTTCACCCATGGAGCAGAGGACAGAGTTAGGGACACTATATGAATCTGAATGTCTTGCTCAGAGGAGTGGCCACTAAAAACTGAAGATGGGTATTCCTCCAAGTATGGTGTTTAGTTAACTGAAATGTGAGTCCAGCACCTAGAGAGCTTTCTTCAGTATAATGCATTTAGTCAGCTCAGAAAACAGTGGAGGTAGTTAAACTTTGTCTCTGATGATTTTATGTAGATTTACTCGGTCAATGATTATTGCTACTCTACTATGTGGAGACACTGTCCTATGTGCTTAGGGGACACTGGGGGACAGGACACACAGTGGTATCTGATCTTGAGGCACTTGGATTTTTTCAGTACAAGCAGAGACTTCATGGAGTAAATTGTAGGCAGAATATAGGTGAGACATGCTGTCGTGTTAGAGGAATCCCAAATGTCAGACAGTGACCACCAGAAGGGAGTCAGTCCCGGAGAGGGTGTCATTTATAATAACTTAAGGAGAGAAAGACTGAGCTGGGCAGGCGTCTAGAGGAACTCCCTGTTAAGGGAACAGCCCGTGTGCATCAAGCACTAGCAGGAAGATTCAATCTGTGATTCAGTCTTTCCTTGTTGGTTAAGAAATGAGGTAGGCTTCACTTATTCCTCATCTAAATGACCCCTGCAGGAGGCCCAGGTGTCAGCTTGCAGAGCACTGTGCCAGTAACCTCAGAAGGGTGTTGTAAAGTGATCTTGTAGGGAATGATGGATCTATTCTGGGTTTTAGTGTTTATGAGAATATATTAACACTCATAGAACTAGATAGCCAGAAAGTCCATTTTACTCCCTGTTAACTTAAAAGACAAATATTTTCAAAATTGCTTTTATACCAATTACTTTGATCTACTTTAGCTCCACAGGTCTGGGTGTTTCTAGATATTGCTAAAGATGAGCTGTTCTGATGCAAATACAGCAGCCCCCACCACAGTGCCTTCAGAACCATTGCTGGACCTTCTAGTGGTTGCTGTCAAAAAGTGAGTTATACTAGTGGGACACAGATTGCTCGTTAATGCCAGGCACTGTTTCCAACTCCTTAATTTGTCACTTGTTACTCATAAGAACCCCATGAGGTAGATGCTAGTCTATCATCTGAATTCTGCAAAGAAACCCAAGTACTGTGAGATGAGATCGTTTTGCCCAGACGTGAGCACAAAGTAGCAGAGCCCATCAGCCCAACCTTCAGGCTAACTGGTTGTGTCAGGCTGTGTCAAAACCAGAGGGTTGGCACTGTGTCGTCTTTAATCAGTGTGTTGAGAGAGGCCTGTTCTAAACAACAACCACCATTGGAGTCTGTTCACTGCACCCTGAAGACTAAGCAAGAGGATTGACAAGATAAAGTGAGCAGGAATTTGAATCCTCTTTGAGGGAATAGAAGTCGAAATATGCGGTTTATAGATGGATCCCAGAATGGGAACCCAGTTCTGTGCGTCTACCTGATCTTAAGCAAGGAAATAAGACATCTGAGCAGATATTATCTGCCTTCTTCTCTGGGCTGATGCCACCATGAGATGGCTCTTCCCACTCCACAAGCTCTTCCCAAGTTGATGCAAAATCTGTGACCCTATGATTGTCCCTCTTCGGGCTCTACTGCCAACTTGACCTGTTTTCATCCTCTCAGCATTCCTCCTTCCCACCTCAGAGTGGCAAGGCTGCCAGCCAAAAGGTTTATTTTCCAATCTGCTGTGGCCACTCCTGCCCTCTGGTGGCATGCATGTGGCAGTGCCACTGCTTTTTAACTTGGCAGCCATTAAACAAAATACTCATCACTTAAACACAAGAACTGTTATATTATGATACTAGAATTCTTGTGACCAAGATGGGGTATAAGTGACTGATGGGCAGGTAGCATATACAATGTGCATACCCTGGACAAATGGGTGGTCATTGTCTTGTATGTGGTGGGTCAGTATGAAGAGTAAAAGGTTGTCAAAGGACACTGATTCCTTGCCCTAGGGATTTCCTCTGCCGCTCCCAGGAAATCCCACCCAGGAAATCCCACTTTCTTGAGATTTGAGTTCCCAAAATACCACAGAAGGTCCGGATGTCCTCTGTGGAATGTTCCAACGCCCTAGGTGTGCCTGGGGGTGTACTGATAAAAAATGTATGATTCTTCCCCTTATGAATTTCCTCATTCCCCCTGTCCTCCCCCTCCTTTGTGATTTTTGCCTTTATAAGCCTGTTACAAGTTCAGGCCGGGGTCGAACTCCTCTACCCCTGCGTGGTGTATGAGTCTCGACCCCAGCATGCTGGCCTGAGATCTCACTCTTTCACTTTCAATAAACTTCCTCATGCGATTGCAGCAAGTCTGGTCTCGGTGCCTTACTGGGTGCGCGCCTCTCCTGAGATTTGAGTGAGGGTCTCCCTTCGGAGGTCTTTTATTTGGGGGCTTGTCCTTGATTTGCGCGACCACCCAGGGGCCCTAGACCTACTTGGAAGTAAGGATTTTCTTTCATTTCTTTCCTTGTTGTCCTGTTGTGACTCTTTGTTTGTGGATTGTCCAGATTGTGATTCTGTGTTTGTGATTTGTTCAGAGGTCTGGTGCGATCGCAGTTCGGTATTCGCAAACGCTCTAACCAAGTCTGCTCTTCCAAGGGAGGAGTGGACGGGGATAGACGTGTCCAGGGTCCACCGTTTGCTCACCCTGGGAGACGTCCCAGGAGGACAGGGGGAGGACCAGGGACGCCTGGTGGACCCCCACGGGAAAAGTCGGGAGATCAGTTTTTCTCCTTGACGATCTGTGTCAGAGGGCCAATTCTGGGCCATCTGGCTCTTTTCGGGATTTCGGGTCGACTCGAGGTCGGCGACTGACTTTGTCTCTCTGTTTTGTAGTATCTGTGAGTGTTTTGTGTGTGTGTGTCAGAACTAGAAATGGGCCAGACTGTGACGACCCCACTAACACTGACTTTGAACCATTGGACGGACGTTAAGACAAGGGCCCATAATCTTTCTGTTGAAGTTAGGAAAGGACCGTGGCAAACTTTCTGCTCCTCCGAATGGCCAAGTTTTGGCGTAGGATGGCCTTCGGAGGGAACTTTTAATCTATCTCTTATCTCCGCTGTTAAGCGAATTGTTTTTCAGGCTTCAGGGGGACACCCCAATCAGGTCCCATACATCATCGTGTGGGAGGACCTGGTCCAAAACCTGACATTCTGGGTGAGACCCTGGACAGCAGGGGCAGAAATGGCAACGGTGGCCGTGGCCTCGAACAAGCTGGCACCTGCTCCATCGGCCCCCATGCAGATCTATCCTGAAATTGATAATGGTTTTTTTCTCCTCGACAACCCTCCACCCCCATACCCTCAACTGGCTTCTCATGCAAGTCCCCCACAGGCGCCGACTCCCACTGACTACCAGAGGACCTCTGAAACAGGACCAGCGGCCGGGACCCAAAGCCCCCGGGTTCGAAGCCCAGGGGGAAATGGCGCGGGGCTTGGCTCTGCTATTGCCCTACCATTACAGGCTTATGGACCCACCCCAGCTCCGGGAGAACTAGTCCCGCTACAGTATTGGCCGTTTTCATCAGCCGATATGTATAACTGGAAAACTAACCACCCCTCTTTTTCAGAGGACCCCTCGGGCCTGACGGGACTCCGTGAGTCCCTGATGTTTTCTCATCAGCCCACTTGGGACAACTGCCAGCAGCTTTTGCAGGTCCTCTTTACTACGGAAGAGAGGGAGAGGATCCTCCTGGAAGCTAGAAAAAATGTTCCAGGACCAGATGGGACCCCCACGAATCTCCCTAATCTTATAGATGCAGCTTTTCCCTTGATCCGCCCTGACTAGGATTACAACTCTGCAGAAGGTAAGGAGCGTCTCAAGGTTTACCGCCGGGCTCTAGTGGCAGGTCTCAAGGGAGCCGCAAGGCGACCCACGAATTTGGCTAAGGTAAGAGAGGTTCTTCAGGGACCTGTTGAACCGCCGTCTGTGTTTCTTGAACGTTTAATGGAAGCTTACAGGGGTTATACTTTGACCCAACCTCTGAGGGTCAGCAGGCAGAGGTGGCTATGGCCTTTATACAGCAGTCAGCATCAGATATTAAGAGAAAGTTACAGTGGCTAGAGGGGTTCCAAAACCCTTGCAGGATTTGGTGAAGGAATCAGAGAAAGTGTTTCATAAGGAGGAGACTGAGGAAGAGAAGCGAGAAAGAGAGAAGCAGAAGGCAGAGGAAAGAGAAAACCGGAGGGTAGTAGACAAAAAAGGAATTTGTAGGATTTTGGCCACAGTAGTGAAGGGCCAGGGAGTTAGGAATCAAGTCTGGCACTAGGAGGGAGCCTCTTGACAAAGGTCAATGTGCTTACTATAAAGAAGAAGGCCACTGAGACAAAAAAATTGCCCCAACAAGAAAAAAAGGGGACACCAGCAACAGAAGGCCCGGACATGTGGCTCCAAAGTTTTAAATATTTATGGACTACCCGAAGATCTGTGGATCTCGGAGTGGGCCGGGTATCCCACTTATTCATTGTAATGCCAGACTGTCCCTGCACCCTGTTGGGGAGAGACCTCCTGACCAAGATGGGGCACAGATTCACTTCCACTCTGATGGACCACAGGTTAGAGGTCCAGAAGGGGAGCCTGTGCAGGTTCTAACCATCCAGTTGTAGGACAAGTACCAATTCTAAACAGCCTGCCTCAGATCAAAAGGACTGGTGGCTGCAGGCATATTCACGGGCCTAGGAGGAGACTGCAGGAATGAGGGAGGCTAAGAACCAGCCCCTGCCCATATGGAGCTGAAAGTCCAGGCTAGTGGTGCGTTAGTACCCCATATAAAAGGAGGCATGAGACGGGATCAAGACACTCATCATTCGGTTACTCCAACAACTTCGTATGTGTCCATCATCCTGAGGTGTGCCTCTCCTACTGGTGCGGAAACATGGAACCAACGACTGCTGACAGTTCAAGATCTCTGGGAGGTAAACAAATTGGTGGCAGAACTCCACCTCACAGTACTTAACCCCTATAACCTGTTGAGCTCATTGCCCTATCCAGGACCTGGTGTACAGCACTGGACTTGAAGAAAATGCATCAATGGACTCATCTAGAGGTAGACAAACTTGTAAAGACTGTCTTGAGGTCAAATTCTTTTGTGCCAGATTTGACTAGATAACTGTGTGCCATGTTAGAAAGCAAATGTATGTAGAAGGCCGGGAGGAGAGAAGATAGACCTGAGGTTTACTGAGAAGTGGATTTTACAGAACTGAGCCAAGAAGATATAGATGTAAGTATCTATTAGTCTTTATAGATACCTTTTCTGGGCGGGTAAAAGCCTCCCCACAAAGAGAGAAATGGCAGCTTTGGTCATAGCTAAGAAGATTCCTGAAGAGATCTTCTCTAGGTTTGGTACCCCTAAGGTAATTGGATCAGACAATGGGCCATCTGTGTTGCCCAGGTAAGTTAGATATTAGCTTGTTTATTGTGGACTAATTGGAAATTGCATTGTGCTTACAGACCCCAGAGCTCAGGACAGGTAGAAAGAATGAATAGAACTCTAAAAGAGACCCTTACTAAATTAGCTATTGAGACCGGCGGTAAAGACTGGGTGACCCTCCTCCCCTTTGAGCTTCTTAGAGTCCGAAACTCGCCGGGGCGTTTCGGACTTACCCCTTATGAAATCCTACGTGGGGGACCGCCCCCCTTAATGGAGTCGTGCGGGATATTGGATCCTGGCACTAACTCCCCCTCCTCCTCTGCTCTATTTGCCCACTTAAAGGCCTTAGAAGTTATTAAAACACAGATCTGGAGTCGAATCAAAGAAGCCTACACTCCAGGAACCACCGCGGTGCCCCACGGGTTCTAGGTCAGAGACTCAGTCCTGGTCAGATGACATCGCGCTGGCACGCTTGAGCCCCGGTGGATGGGACACTACCTGGTGCTGTTGACTACCCCCTCGGCAGTCAAGGTCAACGGGATTGCTGCTTGGGTACGGTGGCAGCTGGTGACAATTCTCTTAAGCTGCGCCTTCGTCATAGCCCCAACCTTGGGTAATAACCCCCATACCCCTCAAAAATTAACCTGGGAAGTGCTTAATGAAGTGGGCGACGTCCTGTGGTCAACAACCGCAGTGCACCCCCCTTGGACTTGGTGGCCTGATCTTGCAACCAATGTCTGTAAGTTAGCAGCCGGCTCTATGGCCTGGGATCTTTCCAGTTATACCAATTTAGAAAAGCCACCCCCAGAAGAACAGTGTGTCCCTCATGGCATAGGGATCACATTGGGGTGTTCAGGACAGTTTTACTGAGCCAACCTTCAGGCAGCAGACTTCTATGTCTGCCCCGGACAGGGACACACCAGGGAAATGAAGAGAGGGGCCTCAGACTATTTTTGTAGTAAATGGGGATGTGAGACCACGGGAGAAGCCTACTGGAACCCTTCCTCCGCTTGGGATCTAAAAGGGTCGTAGGCCAGGGGAGCCAGAGAAAGGGGAAAGAGATCCATCCACATACCTGGCTTATAGGACTGGGTGTGCCTCTGAAAGCTCCGGTAGCCCTCAGGGACCGTGCAAAGACAGTTATTGTAACCCTCTAAATATCAGCTTCACCCCATAGGGAAAACAAGATCGTCAGTGGGTAAGAGGAAACCGTTGGGGATGGAGAGTCTATACTGGCAGAGGGGACCCTAGATTCATTTTTGTTATTAAGATAAAGATAGAGAGTCCGCCCACACGACCCGTAGGCCCCAATTCGGTGCTTGATAACCCTGCACCCAGGCCTGAGAGACCTCCTTGTCTCACTCTGTCACCAAAGGAGGACTCGTATCCCCTTTTGACCACACCCTCCTATCTCCCTATGAGAACTGAGGACCACCTGTTCAATCTGCTTGATAGTGCATTTGTTGTTTTAAACCGCACTAACCCTGCCACTACTTTGACCTTAGCTGTCTTGTTAGGACTTGGAGTGGCAGCAGGAATTGGAACAGGGGCAGCTGCCCTCATCCAACAACCTTACTACTATAATGAACTCAGAGCAGCTATGGACACGGACCTGGGAGCATTAGAACAGTCCATAACCAAACTAGAAGAGTCATTGACTTCATTATCAGAGGTAGTGCTACAGAACAGGAGGGGATTAGATCTGCTTTTTCTAAAGGAAGGAGGGCTCTGTGCTGCCCTAAAAGAAGAATGTTGCTTTTACATAGATCATTCTGGTGTCATAAGAGATTCTATCGCAAAGCTTAGAGAAAGACTAAAAAACAGAAAAAAAAAAAAAAAAGAGAAACATACCAAGGATGGTATGAAAATTGGTTTAACTGGTCACCCTGGTTCTCTAAGCTAGTCTCTGCTTTGGTCCCGCCTTTACTCATTTTAATGCTAATCCTAACCTTTGGACCATGCATCCTCAATAGACTGGTGGCTTTTATAAAAGAAAGGGTGAGTGCTGTACGGGTAATGGTCCTAAGACAACAATACCAGATATTACAAGAAGCTGAGGGATCGCTCTAAGATTAGAGCTTTTTTACAAAAAGAAAAACGGGGGAATGAAGAGTAAAAGGTTGTCAAAAGACACTGATTCCTTGCCCTAGGGATTTCCTCTGCCGCTCCCAGGAAATCCCACCCAGGAAATCCCACTTTCTTGAGATTTGAGTTCCCAAAATACCACAGAAGGTCCGGATGTCCTCTGTGGAATGTTCCAACGCCCTAGGTGTGCCTGGGGGTGTACTGATAAAAAATGTATGATTCTTCCCCTTATGAATTTCCTCATTCCCCCTGTCCTCCCCCTCCTTTGTGATTTTTGCCTTTATAAGCCTGTTACAAGTTCAGGCCGGGGTCGAACTCCTCTACCCCTGCGTGGTGTATGAGTCTTGACCCCAGCATGCTGGCCTGAGATCTCACTCTTTCACTTTCAATAAACTTCCTCATGCGATTGCAGCAAGTCTGGTCTCAGTACCTCACTGGGTGCACACCTCTCCAGAGATTTGAGTGAGGGTCTCCCTTCGGAGGTCTTTTAAGTACAGTGTGAGATTTTACCACACCATGTTAAGCACTGAAAAAGTTAGAGCACATGAATAGTATCTGTCTTAATTAGGGTTTTACTGCTGTGAACAGACACCATGCCCAAGGCAAGTCTTATAAGGATGACATCTGATTGGGGCTGGCTAACAGGTCCAAAGGTTCAGTCCTTCATCATCAAGGCAGAAAGAAGCATGGCAACATCCAAGCAGACATGGTTTAGGAGGATCTAAGAGTTCTACATCTTCATCTGAAGTCTACTAGAAGACTGACTTCCAGGCAGCTAGGATGAAGGTCTTATAGACCATAACGACAGTCAAACACCTAGTCCAACAGGGCCGCACCTTATAATAATGTCACTCCCTGGGCCAAGTATATGCAAACCATCACAGATTCTTTCTGGAACTTTGAAAGAAGAAGACTTTGGATTATGGTGAATAGTGTATGTCTAAGCACACAAAACAAAGCAAAACAAAATCAAACAAATAAAAACCTGAAACCCTGGGTAAGGTAACAGTCATATAAAGTCTTTAGAGTTCGCGTCTCAGATAAAGCCAGAAAGACTTGATTATGACTCTCTTTCCTATAGACCTTCTGTAGAGTACTGCCACTGTTGTATTACAGTCAAACTCACGTTCAATATGCCTGTTTTTTAACTGGTATCTAATCACTCTTCCTCTCATCTTTCTCTTCAGAAAGGTATTTTTCCACAGCAGAACAGACCTTTTCTCTCCCCTTCAGATGTGCCAACATCTTTCCTATCATTTACATAAATACTTTCCATTCCTCATGCTTCATCTTAAAGACCCATGGCCTACAGTTAAGTACTCAAGAGATGGCTCAGAGGCTAAGAGAACCGACTTCTCTTCTAGAGGACCTGGATTCAGTTCCCATCACCCACATGCTGGCACCCAATCATCTAGAACTATAGTTGCTGAGATCTAATACCTTCTTCTGGCCTCTGTAGATACCAGGCCAGCCTGTAATGCTCATGTGTACAAGCACAAAACACTCACATGCATAAAATGCAAATAGACAAGTGTTGGTACAGTACAGCAGCAATGGAGAAATGGATACATAGATCCAGAACAGAGCAGTGAGCTCAGGGATAAAGCTGAGCACATACAGGAAAATCACTGTGGAGATGGCTGACTATAGGCATAAAAATGACACTGGAGCCTTGTCTTACACAATATAAAAAACTGGATAAATCAGTATAAGACTGAAAATGAAAACAAGTAGAAAGACAGAAAGAGAAGGTAATCCATTTTGCATCGGTGATGAGATCTGGAATATGTCTCCCAAATCCAGGCGACATATAAGTCAAATCAAACAAAGTTTACACCAGATTGAAAGAAGCAGTAGCATGAGAGACAGCTTATGGGTTGTTAGAATAATTTACAAATATCTGTCTGATAAAAGGCTATCATCCACAAACATAAGAGAACTTAATTCAACAGAAAACAAATATATATCCTAAAAATATATAAAGTGCCTGAATAGATATTTCTCAAAATAATGCATACCAAAGATATATGAAGATAATGGTCATCACAAAGAGACACAAATGGATGCAATAAAACGCCTCACACAGGATGGAATAATGAATATAAGCAAAATGAAAACATGGCCCAGTGGGTAAAGGTGCTTGCTACTTAGTTTGATGACTTGAGTTTGATCCCTGGGAACCACACAGCAGAAGGAGAGAATTGATTTCTGCAAGCTGTTCTCTGCCCTCAACAAGCACATTATGAAGTGCACAGAGGTAAATGTAATTTAAAATGAGAAATGTAGAGCCATCAAGTGCATGGAGAATAGAGTCAATGGGAGTATAAATAAAATATATAAATATAAATTAATATAGTTGTTACACAGAACAGTATGGAATTCTTTGGAAAAAGGGAAATGGAATTACCATTTGGTCCAGCAGTCTCACTTCTGTGCACACATCCAAAGAAATTGAAATCATCATGACAATGAGCTAGAGAGAGTGGCTCTCCCATGATCATTTCGGCATGATTCACAATACCCAAGGTGTTAAATCAATCTGCCTTCATTGTCAGATCCTGTGGGACTGGTGATGATGAAATTGTATTAGACAATTGAAAAGACGAAAATCCTGTTCCTTGTAATATGTATAAAACTGGAGAATGCTATGTTAGGGCAGATAAGCAGGGTACAGAAGGACACATGACCTCAGTTTGGGCATCTAAGAGTAGAAAGCACGGAAGTGTAACATCCAATTCTGGCTACTAGAAGTACAGAGAAGGTGTGGAGCGAAAGCCGGTGACAGTGATCAAAGTTGCAACTGAGAAGAATGAGCTTCAGTCGTCCACTGTAAGGACCTCAGGTGTTAAATATTAAACAATAACATATCTCCTATTATCAAATTGCCGAAGAGGATCTTAAATGTTTGTACCATGTAGAAAATGCTAACTACAGAGCACAGTTTTATTTACATAATTGAATCATCCCACAGTGTAATCATATGTTTAAAAATCTCACATCACCTTCCAGGTAAAAATCCAGTTATGGAAAAGGTCACATCCTCAGAAAGAACTTTCCAGATGTCCTATTTAAAGACACAATGCTCTCAGAAAAGCCACCTAGCCTTCTTTACCAGCACATACCTCAAGTCATAGCTACCGGTTCATCTGTTACCAACTCTCACTTGCCAGACCTAAGTCTTACTGGGGCCCATAGTAGTAGGGATTGCATGAACACCCCTGATCATTGTTGGGGATGACCAGAAGTTTATTAGGAGGCATGCCTCTAGAAACACAAGTTCAAGGTCACCCTGAGCTACTTAGTAAAGCTCTGTCTCAAAATAAAAAGTAAAAAGGGCTTTCAAACAGACAGAAACATTTTTAGGAGGTAAGTCTAGTGATAATAGTTGAATTCTTACCAGTGTGATGTTGACCAGAGTTCCCAAAAATGGGGATTGTTATATAAGCTGCATAATCTCTTCAGCTCAAATATCTCACGAACTTTTTCATCCAGAAATTGTACAAGAAGAGCACTTCAATTTCAGTAGTGACCAGTAGCTTGTTGGGATTAGGCCCCTTCGCAGATGCTGATCATGAACGTTAGACAAACATTTAAATCCAAATAAATGATGTTGCTAGAAAGAAACACAAATCAGAGGAGAACCAACCATGAGGGAGGGGAGTCACTTCAAATCTACCCTGGTGAAACAGAAAACAAGAGACTCCAGCACTAATGCAGAGGGCTTTGGTTGTAATGATCTAATTTGTAACCAGTCAGCTTATAAACTGGGGGGAGGGACATCAAGAGATGTTTCAGTTTCTCTCAAGAGGATCAGCCAAGGCTTTGCTCAGACCAGTTCCTCTTTTTCCTTCTTGCTGACAGTTGTTGATCAGGGTGGCGCTTGTCATAAGTCACTATGGAGAAAAACAGCACAGTGAAGAACCAAACAACAGAAAGTAATTTTAAGCATCTGAATTCTTGTCAAGTGTAATACACCATCATCAAATTGGATCATATTAAACCATGAAGTTGGCCTCAGGGCTACACAGTTGGCTTTGGCAATGAAGTTCTTGCTGTATGAACATGAAGACTTGAGTTGGTGTCTCTGGCACCCAGGTAAAATCCCAGGCACAGCAGTGTGCACTAGTATATCAGAAAGGTGTGGGTTGACCAGAAAACAGTATGGGAGAATTTTCAGAGGTGATAAGAACAACAAAACCCTACCTCACCTTGTCATTGAGCAAAATCAAAGAATTGTAAAGATTTTCTTAATTTTACTCTAGGTAAATTTACAAGGATAAAATATAAACATAGAGTGGAACATATACTTCAGTTCCATGACTTAAGTAGTCATTGTTCTGGATCTCAAAAAGATAATAAGGTTTTAAAAATTATTCTTGGGTTGATAAGATAGCAAAGGCTCAGCCACTAAAGGCATCTGACACCATGCCTGGAAATGTGGGTTCAGTCTCCAGCCCCACAGAGTGGAACTAGGGAATTAGTACATGTGTAGGTGTGTGTGTGTGTGTGTGTGTGTGTGTGTGTGTATCTGAGTGTGTGTGTGTGTGAGTGTGTGTTTATTAGTGTGTGTGTGTGTGTCAGAGAGAATGTGTGTGTGAGTGTGTGTGTGAGTGTGTGTGAGTGTGTGTGTGTGTGAGTGTGTGTGTATTATGATAACTGGAACACACTCTATCAATAAATAAATGCAATTTAAAAAGCACAAAATGTTTATTTTGCTTAGAAATAAATTGTGTGTATGTGTTTTATTTATCATAACGAAATGACACAGCCTGTTTCGCTTAAACAGCAGGAATTTATTTTGACTCAGTCTAGAAGCTGGCAGCAGAGCATTGCATGTGGGTTTGGCTAAGCCCACCTCCTAGCTTGCAGAAGGTCACCTTTTGCTTGTGTCCTTACGAGGTACAGAGAATGTCTGTCCTAAGAAGAGCTGTACTCCATCCCAGGGTTCCATCAATACCCACCCATCTCCAGCTACCTCCCATAGGCCTTGTCTCTAAATTTCTTCTCACTGAGGTCACATTACACCTGAACATAAGAGGGGTGTCGGATTTCACAAACTTCAGCATTATACATTCAAGGAAATTTGGAAATTACAAATAAACAAATAAATAAGTGTTGCCAGAATGCATTCACTGCTGTGATTTACTTATAATTCCTTTTGTGTAACTTGTATATGGCTGTACTTATGTCATACATATCATTTTATATTATGATTATTTTTCTTTATTCAGTGCTAGGGATCCAGATCAGAGCTTTCTGCATAATAGGCCCCTCTATTGCTAAGCTTTCTGCCCCAGTCATTTAAATTCTAATTTAGATATTTATTTGTCCACCTAATTTGGAGAGCATCTCTAGTCTTCTGCTGAGTTACTCAAGCTGGCCTTGGGTACACTAGAGTCCATTAGACCTTCTGCATTCAGTGTAGCTGGGGTTGTTAGCATGTGCCAGCAAGCCCAGTCTTGATTTACCTAATATTACAGCATGAGGCTCCGCTACTCAACATGCTTCATCTGAACTCTGTTTGAATGGACAGCAACAATTCTCCGGGTGACTGCGTCATCCTCTGGCTGAATATTGAATTGTGTTAAATCTATTTAGACATGAAATATTTACCTGTTTCTTGGATTATTTTTTTAGTATAGAATTCCTGAAAATGGAAGTTGTATGCTGTTAAAGCATATTGCCAAATTACTCTCTAACAGTGCTCCAGTTTGCACAGCCACGAGCAATGGGCTGGAAGTGTGCTTTATGTATTTGCTTTTAAATGGGAGGTAGTTGGTTCCACTAATGTGCTTGCTGGCTTCTTTTCGACAGGTAAACAGAGTGCTGTGAAGCCTTCTTCTGACAGTGCAGAAGCCCTGGGATTCTCTGACCCCAACCCTCCAGCTCCCTTTAGCTGGTGACCTGCACTTCAAACCTCATCTGCTTGATTTTGTGTGGATGGAGTCTTCCCCTCCATCACAACCATGAACTTCCTCAGGAGGAGACTGTCTGACAGCAGCTTTGTGGCCAACCTGCCCAATGGCTACATGCCAGACCTGCAACGCCCAGAGAGCTCCAGTAGCTCCCCAGCATCCCAGGCCACAGAGAGGCGACACCCCCAGCCCCTCGCTGCCTCCTTCTCTTCTCCAGGATCCAGCCTGTTCAGCTCCTTCTCCAGTGCCATGAAACAGACCCCACAGGCTCCTTCGGGGCTGATGGAACCACCAACTCCTGTCACACCTGTGGTTCAGAGACCCAGGATCTTGTTGGTCATCGGTGATGCCCACACAGACTGGTAAGCAGCTTCAGGGATAGAATCTGGGTGGGGTTGTCTCCCCTCAGAGAGTAAAGAATAAGAAGCAAATATTTAAAAGGGCTTATGTATTTTCTGAGGCTAGCTGGGAGCAGGAGGAGTTCATCAAAGACAAGCTGTGTGTCTTGTTTTTTAGGGGCCTTATATTGGCATAGACATCTGCAAATTCCAAGTCTGATAGCTCTTGGAATAAACAGAGATCCCAAGTCTGGAAAGTTCCATGTGTATATTATAAATGTCTTAAACTTTTTGATACAGGAAGCACTTGCTCTCTGTGAGTGTTCTGGAGACAGCAGGGAAATCATACAACCTTTCTGAACAAGCAAAGTTCTTCAGCATCAAATACACCCCACAGTGTTTCCCAAGTTACCTCCCCTCTCTCTTTGTGTGTGTGTGTGTGTGTGTGTGTGTACCCTTGGGTATCCCAAGATACACCAGTCATCGGAAACTGCCCATTCTTACCCTAACTCTTGAGAACAGATTACCCATAATTACCTCACACTTCTCCATTGAGCTTGACCTCTGATAGCCCATTGGGTGGGGTTGACTAGTTCTCTGGCCTCCTCCAGACAGTAAGTTCTGAAAGCAGAGGCCTACCCACTTGCAACAGTAGTCATTCAGCAAGTGACCAATCACAGGGGACCAGGTCAAGTACAAGCTGCTAGGCCAGAGCAGGTGAGATGCTCAAGTGTGTCTGCCTCTGGGGAATAAGTCTATACCCCAAGGTTGTGGTCCTGAGAGGTGACAAATACTATAAGCCTCAACAGAAATAACTGAGTTAAGGACATTGGATGCAAATATGGAGACACTGAAGCGCTATGACCAGAGAGGAGCTGAACCTGTGCAAAACAGAGTTGTTCTGTGTTGGGAGGCAGACTCGTGTGTAAGTATCTCCAGAACTCCAAAAACTGGCACATGTCAGCACCTACTTTATCCCTGGGAAAGTAGACAGGTTGGGGGCAGACAAGCCTTTGCTTTGAAGTCAAAGTTGCTCATTTATTCAAACTGCATTCCTAATGGTCCCAATGTTTGTTGGGATTTTGTAAACCCCACCCCTCATTTACCTGGCAGTAGCCAGGTATGCTCTGCCCCCATGACCTGACACTATAAAAGGGGCTACTTGTCCCCTCCTCTCCCCCTTGCTCTTGGCTCTCTATCCTCTCTTGCTCTCCCACCTTTACCCCTCCTCTTCCCCTTCCCTTCCCCCTCCTCTCTCCATGTGCTCTTAGCTGGCCTCTACTATTCTACTTCTCGACTCCTCTTCTGCCTCTCTCTCTGCCTCTACTACCCTATTAACTCTTCTATGACTTGAATAAACTCTATTCTGTGCTATACCCTCATGTGGCTGGTCCCTCAGGGGGAAGAGATTCCTAACATGGGCCATTCAGAGGCATCCCCTTTTCCCCCAGGCCTCGCCGCACCTCCATGGGCCATATGCCTTCCACTGTCTTCATCCTTTCCCTAACAATGTTAACATGTGTTCAGGTGATTTTGGTGGCAGGCCTTATCTTTCAGATGAGAAGTGACCTCTTTACTGTCCATTGCTTTATGCCTGGAACTCACTATGTAACTGAGACTGAATTCAAACTCATGGCTGAGCTTCCTACCCCTGCCTCCTGGGTGCTGGGATTACAGGTATGAGTCCCCACACACTAGAAATAATCTGATGTTAACATCCAGGGTGGCCTGGAAGTTGTCTCTGTCTGACCCAGTCCGAGTTGAATTCTCTTTTCTCGAAGGCTTTTGACTCACAGGCTTGCCTGTTGTGTCTGCTGGCGTGTTCTCCTCTTGCACCTTCTTCAGCCACATGCTTTTGATTTTGATCAGGTTTGTGGTGTTTGCATTTTCTGAGAGCGAACTGAGACCCCAGGCCACCTTTGCTGCAGGAGTTCATGGCTGAACACTTTGAGATGTATTGTTTCTCCCAAGGGAATGGCTGTCAAACTGCCTTCCAAATATTTATGTTTACACTCATGGGCTGTTGTCAGCCTGGCACAGTTTTTACCCCCTCTCCTCAGAGGATGTTGGTTAACAGAAAGATTAATGTCTGGTCCAAGAGCTGAGAATAAGTGATTGAGAAGCATAAATCAGGAAATGGGACATCTTATTATTCCTCATGTCAAGGCACACAGGTTTTAAGAGTGTCAGGGCAGAAAAGGTTGTCATGAAGTGATATGACATTGTCACTGTAACCATGAGAACATAGACCTGTCCACACTGTGTCAGAGAGAAGAGGTGTTGCCCACAAGATCCCACCCTTTCCTGAGGAGACTGGTTGCTGTGAGGGGGTGTGTCATTTTCTCCAAGGGTGTAGCCACTGAGGGACTAGTTGGGATGAAAATTAAGGGAAAAAATAAGGTCCCTGTCCCAGAGGTCTGGCCAGTACTCAGGTGGAATTGGTTGGACCCACAGGTTTGAATGCCTACCAGCTGGACTCTCTATAGAGACCTGTGTTCCCACCACACTGTTTGCAAGAAAACCTTGTGGGACAGATTGGCCCTGGACCAATAAAGAAAGACAGTAGTTTGCAGGGCTGAGTCTGAGAAGGGTCAGGAAGCAGACAGCAGTGTGCCCCTGGGGCTGGGAGGTAGGGTCACTCTTAGCCCAGACACTCTAAACCCCTTCATTATCATCTCAAAGGGGGAAGGAAAAGGCTGTGGGAGCAGCCTTCTTCTCTTTTCACAACTTCTTCCTTTCAAGATCTTCTCACAAAGGAGGAGGAGCTGGGAAGCAGCAGGATCTGGGGACAGCTGGCTCTGCCAGGATGCACTGGACCAAGGGGCTAGCCTGCCACCTGCTAGCTAAGTTCAGTAGTTGTGGCCAGGCATATTTGGAGGCTTGGATAAGTAGGACTGTGAATCTTCTGGTGTCTACAAGCTGTTTGTTCTGGAAACAGTCTCCCTATATAGCAAAGGCTGGCTTTGAACTTACAGTCCTCTCAAACTCAGCCTCCTAAATGCAAGGATTATAGCTGTGCCCCACCACAACCAGCCAGGGAACATTAATTTGGACACAGCTGGGAATGTCACTGAGAAACTGAGAGGTTAGAGAGGTCATAAAGATTTAAGAACAGAGTTCAAAGGAGAAGCCAATGAACCTGTGGTAGGAAGTCTCTCAGTCACAAACATTCAGTGAATATGTGGCTAACTCTCAGGTAAACCCATGAGCCTCAGTTTCTTTTTCCCCACCAATGGGCAGAAAGAATGCCAGAAACCAAACACTTGTTCTTAAAACCCAATTAAAGTGTGAGCAAGTGATAGATGTTTCAACACATTGAGAGACTGACTACTCAAGTCAAAATTCCCCCACCCCACCCCCTGCAAGGGAGCAGCACCTAAGATTTATAAGGATTTAATTAAAATACTTATATGGATTAAGAAGCTTGATGGCCAAAGTAAAAAATGTAGATGCTACTTCTCTGGGGCCACTAGCTGGATCTCAGCCCTGTTCACTGTGCCTTGTCATGGTACTACAGGCTCTGTTGGCAGACACAGAGCTGTAAGATCAGCTTAGCAGGGGCTAAGCAGAAGGAATGGCAACAGGAATCCGGAAACAATGGGACGAACCCCGCCCTTTCTGCACAGTCCTGGGGATGAAGACTTAAGTAAAGAATGCCTGGAAGGTGCTGCTGTCATTATGATTGTGTCTTGTCATCAGTGACACAGAGAAAAGTCCACAGTTCTCTGCCACAGTGCGTGCAGGTGTCAATGCCCCTTTGTAGCTTCTCCATGACTTTCATAGTGACTATGTAACTGAGACTGAATTCAAACTCATGGCATAAAGCAATGGACAGTAAAGAGATAACTTCTAATCCAAAAGATAAGGCCTGCCACCAAAATCAGCTGAACACATGTTAACATTTTTAGGGAAAGGATGAAGAGAGTGGAAGGCATATGGACAATGGAGGTGCATTCAGGCCTGGGAGAAAAGGGGATGCCTTTGAGGGGCCCATGTTAGGAATCTCTTCCCCCTGAAAGACCAGCCACATGAGGGTATAGTACAGAATAGAGTTTATTCAAGTCATAGAAGAGTTAAGAGGGTAGTAGAGGCAGAGAGAGAGGGAGAAGAGGAGCAGAGAAGTAGAGTAGAGGCGGCCATGAGCACATGGAGAAAGGAGGGGGAAGGAAAGGGGAAGAGGAGGGGAAGGGGTGGGAGAGCAAGAGGGGCAAGAGAGGCAAGAGCAAGAGACAGAGGAGGGGGCAAGCAGCCCCTTTTATAGTGTCAGGTCACTGGTGCAGAGCATACCTGGCTACTGCCAGGTAATTGAGGGTTGGGATATACCTGGCTGTTGCTAGGTAACTGAGGGGTGGGGTTTACACAATCCCAACAAGCATTTCGACCATTAGGAATGCAGTTTAAATAAATGAGCAGCTTTGACTTCAAAGCAAAGGCTTGCCCCCCCCCCCAACCTGTCTACATTCCCAGGGATAAAGTAGGTGCTGACATGTTCCAGTTTTTGGAGTTCTGGAGATACTTACACACGAGTCTGCCTCCCAACACAGAACAACTCTGTTTTGCACAGGTTCAGCTCCTCTCTGGTCATAGCGCTTCAGTGTCTCCATATTTGCATCCAATGTTCTTAACTCAGCTATTTCTTTTGAGACTTATAGTATTTGTCACCTCTCAGGACCACAACCTTGGGGTATAGACTTATTCCCCAGAGGCAGACACACTTGACATCTCACCTGCTCTGGCCTAGCAGCTTGTACTTGACCTGGTCCCCTGTCATTGGTCACTTGCTGAATGACTACTGTTGCAGGCCTCTGCTTTCAGAACTTACTGTCTGGAGGAGGCCAGAGAACTAGTCAACCCCACCCAATGGGCTAACAGAGGTCAAGCTCATTGGGTAAGTATGAGGTAATTGTGGGTAATCTGTTCTCAAGAGTAAGAATGGGCAGTTTCCGATGACTGGTGTATCTTGGGATACACAGGGGTATACACACACACACACACACACACACACACACACACACACACAGAGGGTAACCTGGGTAACACTAGGAGGTGTATTTCATGCTGAAGAACTTTGCTTGTTCAGAAAGGTTGTATGATTTCCCTGCTTGTCTCCAGAACACTCACAGAGAGCAAGTGCTTTCTGTATCAAAAACTTTAAGACATTTATAACATACACATGGAACTTTCCAGACTTCGGACCTCTGTTTATTCCAAGAGCTATCAGACTTGGAATTTGCAGATGTCTCTGCCAGTATAAGGTCCCTAGAATACAAGACACACAGCTTGTCTTTGATGAACTCCTCCTGCTCCCAGCTAGCCTCAGAAACTACATAAGCCCCTTTTAACATTTGCTTTTTATTCTTTCCTCTCTGAGGGGAGAAAACCCCACTCAGATTCTATCCCTGAAGCTGCTTACCAGTCTGTGTGGGCATCATCGATGACCAACAAGATCCTGGGTCTCTGAACCACGGGTGTGACAGGAGTTGGTGGTTCCATCAGCCCCGAAGGAGCCTGTGGGGTCTGCTTCATGGCACTGGAGAAGAAGCTGAACAGGCTGGATCCTGGAGAAGAGAAGGAGGCAGCGAGGAGCTGGGGGTGTCTCCTCTCTGTGGCTGGGGATGCTGGGGAGCTACTGGAGCTCTCTGGGCTTTGCAGGTCCGGCATGTAGCCATTGGGCAGGTTGGCCACAAAGCTGCTGTCAGACAGTCTCCTCCTGAGGAAGTTCATGGTTGAGATGGAGGGGAAGCCTCCATCCACACAAAATCAAGCAGATGAGGTTTGAAGTGCAGGTCGCCAGCTAAAGGGAGCTGGAAAGTTGGGGTCAGAGAATCCCAGGGCTTCTGCACTGTCAGAAGAAGGCTTCATAGCACTCTGTTTACCTGTCAAAAAAAAGCCAGCAAGCACATTAGTGGAACCAACTACCTCCCATTTAAAAGCAAATACATAAAGCACACTTCCAGCCCATTGCTCGTGGCTGTGCAAACTGGAGCACTTTTAGAGAGTAATTTGGCAATATGCTTTAAAAGCATACAACTTCCATTTTCAGGAATTCTATACTAAAAAAATAATAATCCAAGCAACAGGTAAATACTTCATGTCTAAATAGATTTAACACAATCCAATATTCAGCCACAGGATGACGCAGTCACCTGGAGAATTGTTTCTGTCCATTCAAACAGAGTTCAGATGAAGCATGTTGAGTAGCGAAGCCTCATGCTGTAATATTAGGTAAATCAAGACTGGGCTTGCTGGCACATGCTAACAACCCCAGCTCCACTGAAGGCAGAAAACTGTAACAGTTGAAGGTTTAACGGGACTCTTGTGTACCCAAGGCCAGATTGAATAACTCAGCAGAAAGCTAGAGATGCTCTCCAAATTAGGTGGATAAATATCTAAATTAGAATTTAAATGACTGGGGCAGAAAGCTTAGTAATAGAGGGGCCTATTATGCAGAAAGCTCTGATCTGGATCCCTAGCACTGAATAAAGAAAAATAATCATAATATAAAATGATATGTATGACATAAGTACAGCCATATACAAGTTACACAAAAGGAATTATAAGTAAATCACAGCAGTGAATGCATTCTGGCAACACTTATTTATTTGTTTATTTGTAATTTCCAAATTTCCTTGAATGTATAATGCTGAAGTTTGTGAAATCCGACACCCCTCTTAAGTTCAGGTGTAATATGACCCCAGTGAAAAGAAATTTAGAGACAAGGCCTATGGGTGGTAGCTGGAGATGGGTGGGTATTGATGTCACCCTGGGATGGAGTACAGCTCTTCTTAGGACAGACATTCTCTGTACCTTGTAAGGACACAAGCAAAAGGTGACCATCTGCAAGCTAGGAGGTGGGCTTAGCCAGACCCCCATGCAATACTCTGCTGCCAGATTCTAGACTGAGTCAAAATAAATTCCTGCTGTTTAAGGGAAACAGGCTGTGTCATTTTGTCATGCTAACTAAAACACAGACACACACAGACACACACACACACAATTTATTTTCTAAGCAAAATAAACATTTTGTGCTTTTTAAATTGCATTTATTTATTGATAGAGTGTGTTCCAGTTATCATAATACACACACTCACACACTTTCACATACACACACACTAACACACACACTCAAATTCACACTCACATACACACACATACTCACACACACATTCTCACTCTCTCTCACAAACACTCACATACACAAACACTCACACACTCACAGTCACATACACTCACACACATACACTCACACACATAGTCTCACACACACACAAACACACAAACACTCACATACACTCACACACACACTCACACACACATTCTCTCTCTCACACACCAACAGACAGACACACACACACACACACACACACACACACACACACACACCAGTCCCCTCTTTCCACTCTGTGGGGCTGGAGACTGAACTCACATTTCCAGGCATGGTGTCAGATGCCTTTAGTGGCTGAGCCTTAGCCATCTTATCAACCCAAGAATAATTTTTAAAACCTTATTATCTATTTGAGATCCAGAACAATGACTACTTAAGTCATGGAACTGAAGTATATGTTTCCGCTCTATCTTTATATTTTATCCTTGTAAATTTACCTAGAGTAAAATTAAGGAAATCTTTACAATCTTTGATTTTGCTCAATGACAAGGTGAGGTAGGGTTTCGTTATTCTTATCACCTCTGAAAATTCTCCCATACCGTTTTCTGGTAAACCCACACCTTCCTGATATACTAGTGCACACTGCTGTGCCTGGGATTTTACCTGGGTGCCAGAGACACCAACTCAAGTCTTCATGTTCATACAGCAAGAACTTCATTGGCAAAGCCACCTGTGTAGCCCTGAGGCCAACTTCATGGTTTAATATGATCCAAATTGATGATGGTGTATTACACTTGACAAGAATACAGATGCTTAAAATTACTTTCTGTTGTTGGGAGTCTGGTTCCTCACTGTGCTGTTTCTCCCCATAGTGTCTTATGACAAGCTCCACCCTGATCAACAACTGTCAGCAAGAAGGAAAATCAGAACTGCTCTGAGCAAAGCCTTGGCTGATCCTCTTGAGAGAAACTGAAACATCTCTTGATGACCCTCCCCCCACACCAGTTTATAAGCTGACTGGTTACAAATTAGACCATAACAACCGAATCTCTCTGCATTAGTGCTGGCGTCTCTAGCTTTCTGTTTCACCAGGGTAGATGTGAAGTGACTCCCCTCCCTCATGGTGTGCTCTCCTCTGCTTTGTGTTTCTCTCTAGTAACATCATGTATTTTGATTTAAATGTTTGTCCAACGTTCATTATCATCTGCAAAGGGGCCTAATCCCAAAAAGCTACTGGTCACTACTGAAATTGAAGTGATCTTCTTGTACAATTTCTCGATAAAAAAGTTTGTGAGATATTTGAGCTGAAGAGATTATGCAGCTTATATAACAATCTCCTTTTTTGGGAACTCTGGTCAACATCACACTAGTAAGAATTCAACAATTATCACTAGACTTACCTCCTAAAAATGTTTCTGTCAGTTTGAAAGCCCTTTTTACTTTTTATTTTGAGACAGAGCTTTACTAAGTAGCTCAGGGTGACCTTGAACTTGTGTTTCTAGAGGCATGCCTCCTAATAAACTTCTGGTCATCCCCAACAATGATCAGGGGTGTTCATGCAATCCCTACTACTATGGGCCCCAGTAAGACTTAGGTCTGGCAAGTGAGAGTTGGTAACAGATGAACTGGTAGCTATGACTTGAGGTATGTGCTGGTAAAGAAGGCTAGGTGGCTTTTCTGAGAGCATTGTGTCTTTAAATAGGACATCTGGGAAGTTCTTCCTGAGGATGTGACCTTTTCCATAACTGGATTTTTACCTGGAAGGTGATGTGAGATTTTTAAACATATGATTACACTGTGGGATGATTAAATTATGTAAATAAAACTGTGTTCTGTAGTTAGCATTTTCTACGTGGTACAAACATTTAAGATCCTCTTCAGCAATTTGATAATAGGAGATATGTTATTGTTTAATATTTAACACCTGAGGTCCTTACAGTGGACAACTGAAGCTCATTCTTCTCAGTTGCAACTTTGATCAGTGTCACCGGCTTTCGCTCCACACCTTCTCTGTACTTCTAGTAGCCAGAATTGGATGTTACACTTCTGTGCTTTCTACTCTTAGATGCCCCAACTGAGGTCATGTGTCCTTCTGTACCCTGCTTATCTGCCCTAACATAGCATTCTCCAGGTTTATACATATTACAAGGAACAGGATTTTCGTCTTTTCAAATGTCTAATACAATTTCATCATCACCAGTCCCACAGGATCTGACAATGAAGGCAGATTGATTTAACACCTTGGGTATTGTGAATCATGCCGAAATGATCATGGGAGAGCCACTCTCTCTATCTCATTGTCGTGATGATTTCAATTTTTTTGGATGTGTGCACAGAAGTGAGACTGCTGGACCAAATGGTAATTCCATTTCCCCTTTTCCAAAGAATTCCATACTGTTCTGTGTAACAACTATATTAATTTATATTTATATATTTTATTTATACTCCCATTGACTCTAATCTCCATGCGCCTGATGGCTCTACATTTCTCATTTTAAATTACATTTACCTCTGTGCACTTCATAATGTGCTTGTTGAGGTCAGAGAACACCTTGCAGAAATCAATTCTCTCCTTCTGCTGTGTGGTTCCCAGGGATCAAACTCAAGTCATCAAACTAAGTAGCAAGCACCTTTACCCACTGGGCCATGTTTTCATTTTGCTTATATTCATTATTTAAATCAGCATTCAAAAGACAGAAGCAGGAGGATCTCTATGAATTTGAGTCCAGCCTGGTCTACATAAAAAATTTAAGCCAGGCAGAGCTACATAGAGAAACCCTCTCTCATAAAAAACAAACAAACAACCGTAGAAGACAGAAGAGCTTTGATAGAGATCTGCTTTGACCTTCTGAATGTCCCTGAGGCATAGAATAGAACAAGAGACAAGGACCTGCCAAGTGTCCCCCCTGTCTGTTCTGGTTAAGCTTCTCGGTTGCCTTGTTCTTTAATCTGGGTGTCTTTTAACCTTGCTGTCTTAATTCACATCTCACAAATCTCTTCTGTAGAGAGTCCTGGCATAGTCGTGGCATCCCTTTTGTCGTCTTACTCCACAGCCCTCTCAGCTTACAGCAGGCTGACATTATCTTTGTATGTGTACTTGTATGTAATCAAGTCCTGCACGATCCCCACGCCAGGGTAAGAGCTTAGCTCCTTGTTGCTTCTTGTGCTTGTAGTCCTGTGACATTTGCTGACAGCAGGCTCACTGGTCTCTCAGAATCTCCTACTAAGAACCAGGGAAGTCAGGTGAGTTTCTTCGGATTATTTCTTTCTAGGATACTGGGCTGGATTATTGACACTCCCTGAAGGACATCTCACCCTCCTGGAATGGATAAAGATCACTCTTTTGGCCACTTGAGGGCAGCAAGAGCAAAGCATGCCTGCTATAGCAACTTTCCTTGGCTGGAGAGGGAAAGCCTACCCAGTGAGGTAGGAGGGGCTGGAGGGGCGGGTCTAGGTGCGGGGCCCTTTTTGCCCCAGCCAATGGGCTTTCCCGCGTGGGGAACCAGGCTGCCCAGAGGAGGTGCTCTCTCACTGTGCAGAGCAGCAACAGGGCTCTGAGGTTGCAGCACTTCCTCAGATCCCATAATTGGAGGTGCCAGTCCGAGCTACACATGGGCCACCTTAGCTGGCATGGCCGGTAAGCCACAGCAAAGTGAACTTGGTGGGTTTTCTGGCCATAGGTAGAACTCACCCCGAATCCGAGCTGCTGGTTCGTTCTCCCAAGGTGATACATCCTCATAAGCTCCTTCTCTTTTGTTAGCAGAATGTTGATGCTGCATGGCTGTGGGATGCAGGTGCTCTGTGGGCCTGGAGTGCCACCCTCTGGTCCCAGGCTGCTGTTAGTCCCTGCAGAGCTACGGAGCGCCTAGGCTTTCAAAGCTTTGACTTCTGAGTTATTTAATGCAACATCCAGAAGTGTCCAGGGAAGAGCATCCTCTGGGAAGCTGAGACCACAGCAGGTGCTGGTGCTCTGCACTGAATCCCAGCACCTGCTTCATGCAGGACCCTCCGGACCTGTTGTTGCCCTGGGTCTGTGGCTCAGATCTCTTGTGTAGTCTTCTATTTCCAGCTATCCAGTGGTGAAGAAAGAAACCTTGAAGGGTTTGTTTCTCGGACCAGACAAGGAACAGGGACTAACACAGATGGAGCGCCCTGGTTATTTATTCATTACTTCCTGGGCTGGATGCCAGACACTGCTCAGCTCTAGTGGCTTAAAGAGAAGCTCAGGAGTTCTTGGGGCCCAACAAGGATGACAGGATAGGAGGGATTGCAGTGTGGTGTAGAGCAAACTGAAGAAGTGGGTGGTTCATGATGCAGCCTGGACACCTGGGTGGTCTCTATTCAATGCAGACAGCAGAAACTGGAGAGTTTGCCAGCCTGAAAACTGGGGAGGCAGGGCCATCGGCGACAGAAGAATTTCAGGTAGATTTCTTTAAGTGCAGATGAAAGAAGTAAAGAAGCCAGAATCTCAGTTGATAATTAAACAGCAGACTACGAAGTATGACCAGGACTTTCAGTAGGATATAAACTGCAAGGTGGAGGGGCTAGCCAAAATGTGCACAGGTTTAGAGATCCATGCAGCCTCACAAGTTTATTCTAGAATGAAGAGGGCTGGGAAAGAATTCCGGTTGGTCCCATGGCCACCCTACTAGTTGGGAACTACAAGTTGGTAAGCTGTGAAAAGCTGTTTTTCAGGCAACATAGCTGCAATGACTCTGGCCACTTAAGGCAAACTATCCGGTCAGGGCCCTGTAACCCTGGCTTCTGGACATGAATTCATGCAGGGAGATGCTACCATGTGATGCTTGCTTCTGAACTTTGTGTCATTGTATTGGTAGCTGTGACCTCTATCTTATCAGGGATAGCCCGAGGGGAGTGGCATAGAGCACCTGTGCTTGCTTTCTGATGCCTGATTCCTGTGTGAGAACTTCTCCCTTACCTGGTCTTATCTTTCTATCTCCCAGGACCCAGTGGGTATGGTGGGGGTTGCCATATAGAGCCTGGTATAGCAGCAATGACAAAGACTCATGGGAAGTGAGATCAGAAAGTCATTTAATCTGTTTGCCATAAAGACTTTATCAGCCTTGTGATCTCTCTCTCTCTTTCTCTTTCTCTCTCTCTCTCTCTCTCTCTCTCTCTCTCTCTGTGTGTGTGTGTGTGTGTGTGTGTGTGTGTGTGTGTGAACTGTAGGGTCTATGTCAAATATACTGAACAGTCCCATCTATTATGACAACATGCTTCCTGCAATTTTCACAAACATCTCACCTTTGAAACCTGTCAACCATAGATCTGATCTCTATCACCATGTTCTGTCTCCACAATTATGTCATATGCAGAGACATGTCTCATTCAATAAAGTGTGTTCTGGGCAAGCAGGAGAACCTGAGTTTGGATTCCTAGCAGAACTCTACCACTATCAGCATGACTACCAAAAAAAAAAAAAAAAAAAAGCTTAGAAAAGCAGTATATATCTATAATTCCAGCAATAGAAAGGAGCTGGGGAGGGTCATACAGATCCCTGAAGTTTACTCACCCTTCAGTCTAGCGGAATTGGTAAACTCCGGGTACTGTGAGAAACCATGTCTCTAACAAACAAACAAAACTGTGAAGACAGATATAGGAAGTAATGTGACATCAACCTCTGACCTCTGTCCTGCACATTTGCATACAATCACCTGTGCACACTGACACCACCACCTGTATATATGTATAGCACAAATCTGTGAGCATCTATGTGCAAACACAGAATTCTGGATTATTAGGACATGTGCTAAGGCTATGTGTTAGTTTGTGAGAAAATGTTAGCTGTTTCCCCAAAGGAGCTGTGCTGGTTTTCAGTCAATTAGCAAGGCCTGAGTATTCCAAGTAATCTCTATCCTTGTCAGCATTGGTAACGACTATTAATTATTTTGGCCATTCTACTAGCTCAGTGCTATCTCATCATGATTTGAATTCCTACATTTTGCTAGATGAGTTGTATATCTTTTCATGTGTGTGTTTGCCAATCTTATATATCTTATATATCTTTCATCCTGGATAAAATTTCTGCGATGATCTGTAACTCTTTGTGTTTTTTTTTTTCTATTTGTTTTCAATTGTTTATTTTTCTTCTTGTTTCTATTTATTTATTTATTTATTTTTGTATGTATGAGTGTGTACCCACAGAGGCTAAAGAAAGACATTATCTTTTGTGGCTAATTTACAGGTGTCTTGTCTGACATGGGTGCTGGAAATCAAACATGGGTCCCCTGGAAAAGCAACCAGTTCAGCCTCTGATCCATCTCTCCAGCCCTACCTTTCTGTTTGAGATAATATCTCTCACTGAAACTAGAGCTAACAGATTAGGTTCAGCTAACATACTGTAGTGTGTACTGTTATGTCTGACTTTTACATAGGTCCTGGGACCTGAACTTGTGTCTTTTTGTTTGTATAAGAAGCACTTTGCAGACTGAGCCCCACGTTTTAGTATTCAATAGATCTCTTGGGTGTGGTTGATTGGTCTGAAGCTGCTTGTTTTGTAATGATAAATACTGTCCCCTAAAGCCTGGTTACTCCAGAGAGGAAAGAATCCATACATAGATGTAGATCCAAGTGGTGCTACATGTCCTTGCCCTCCAAGTTATTCTTGATTGGTGAATAAGGGTACCCACAGCCTATAGCTGGGCAGAATTGAAATCAATAGAGCATGAAATTTCTGGCATTGGGGTTGGAATAGAACCAAGAAAGGGAGGAAAGGAAGGCAGAAAGAAAAGATGCCATGGTAAGACCCTTTAAATCATGGCCATGAGGGCTGACCAATTGCATTTCAGAGCAACCCAGGTGGAGCATAGTAAGTAATAGCTCAGGGTTATCAAGAGGAAAGTAAGTGTAATAACATAGAGGGTAGATATCTGCCTATCTTTAGTGGTGATAAAGGCTTTTTATAGGTTAAAGGTCATGTGTATGTTTTATCTGGCAATTGTATAACCAAAGGGGGTGGGGTTACAATCCCTGGATTGAGATTAAATATTCGACAACATGTTGGCATCCAATGGGAAGCTCAAACCCATGACCCTGAGATTAAGTCTCAGGCAAAGGCAGGATAGAAGCCCTAGATAGAAATTAACTATTTCAACAGCACTTGGGTTTCAGTGTTTTCTTGAACAGTGACTATCAGGTTCACAGCATTTTTTTTTTTTTTAAATCACAGTATCTGCCAGAAAAAGCTTAAAGGTTTCTTTCAGCTCATTGTTTTCTAGGGTTACAGTCTGTCATGGCAGTGGGCACATGGGAAGAGGCTGCACATAGCAGCAGATCAGGCAGCAGGAACTAGGTCAGAACCAGGACTGGGCTCACCTTTCAGAGCCCACCCCTAGGGACCTACATTAGCTAACCAGGCCCCACTTCCTAAAGGCTACCCAGCCACTAGAAATAGCAACACCAGCTGGAAAATAAACGTTCAAACCCTGAGCCTACAGGAAAGTGTATCAGGATTCTCTAGAGGAACAGAACTGATGGAATGAATATGTATTACAAAGAGATGCATTTATGAGGGCAGCTTACATGGTATGTGCTAGGGAGTCCAACGGTAGCTGTCCTCACTCTGGAGACCCTGAGAACCATGTAGCTCCTCAGTTCAGAAATGCTTCAGCACTCCCACCCTGGTAATTCAGGTCTGGAAGATTCTTGAGGAGACATTGGTCTTTAGCCCACATTGGAATCCCAAAGAAGCTGGAAATTAGGGATGCACATAGTGACAGCCTCAATAACAAGATCAACGACTATTGGAAACACGGTGAGTGAACTTGCTGGTGAAGAATTAAGCCAAAGAGCAGAACTTTCCCCCTCTGATTTCCTTTTATCTGAACTGCCGTTAGAAGGTACTGCCCATATTTAGTGTGGGTCTTCCTGCTTTAGACAACCTGATCCAGACCACCCCTCACAGGTGTGCCCGCAGCTTGTCTTTTAATGGATTTCATATTCAGTCAAGTTGACCACTGAGATTAATTTAAAACTCACAGAGACATTTCAGATTCAAACTTGAGCAAGGGATCTGAAGCAATGGTAGCAATTCATCAACGCCTCAGTTTTTAGCAGGGACTTGCCCAGGTAAAATGTTCCAAGCAGGAGGTCCACAGAAGTGTTACTTGTGCATTCAGAGTCTAACTTGATAAGGGCATCAGAGAAAGACTTCCTGCTATGACAAAGGAGCTAGCTGCATGTGACTGGCATGTGCAGAGCTTGGCAGAACACTGTTCCTGGTACCACTTGTAGCTTTCCATGAAGTGCCTGACAGACTCAGCACCTCCTTTTCACACATCATCCTTCCTACTCACTAAGGGTGCCAGAGCCATGCTGTAGAGTAGCTTCTGGTTTCTAACTCACTGTCTGTATGGAAATGGTAGTTTGTATGGGATCATCTAACTCTTGCTAAAATCCAGGAGATGACCTAGAATTATTATCCCTGTTGTGTGATGGGTGAACTGGGGTACACCTCAGAGTATGAGAAGAAAGAAGGGAGGACCACGAGCCATACCTTGGGGAGTAAGGAAGTAGTTACTGAGGACCTTCACTGTTTTATGCTATTTATAAGTCCCCCCACAATGCAGACACTATTTCAATAATAAAAGCAAGGCTTGAGGATCATAAGTTTTGGGTTCATCTCTAAGCAAGTTCTGATGCTAAGAGAAAGGATATGGAAATCAAGCAAATAAGACAACTTAAACCTCACTGTCATTATACCCCTTTTGTCCCCTTGTGTGTCACTATCCCTGGGGAATTGTGAACAAATACCCATCTCTGATAGGGAAGCAATGACAGACCAAAGTATGGATAATCCCAGTGTCCAACTTTGTGAACCAATGGATTGTTTTGGCATTATATACATTAGCAGGATTGACTCCCAAGACAACCATATCACCCAACATGGGTAATGGTTCATGAAAGCTGGAAAGCAGAAGTGCACTACAAAATTAATTGAAATCTCAGCAGGTTAGAGTCTCTTTCAAGCAGTTCAGCTCTTACATGCTCTGCTGGTCTCTGCTTCTTCCAACCTGGTGGGTCTCTGTTTAATTTCCTCTAGGCTACTTGGCTTATCTGAGTGTCTCAGCAATCCCCATTGCTTATATATGTATGAGGAGGAAGGGCCAGGTAATCTGGTCAATTTTAGGGACTTCCTGAAAATTTTGAGTTGCTTGGTTCATGAGCTGAAAAAGTATTTTTTATAGAAAAGAATGGTTCACCTTCATTTAAAGCATTTTGTGCCTTAATAAACTTCTCTCCAAGATGGATGTTTTTATCCAGGAAAAAATTATGCAGTACCCTCTCACATCACCGAGGTTTCACTATTCCCTCTCCCTTAAGATCTTTTTTCCCTCTTCCCATCAATGAATGAACCCTTTCTTATTTTCTGGATTGTACAGGTACTCCAGTTTAAACTTACAAATCTAAGGAGTCAGTGTGAACATCCACATGTGAAGCAAGAATATTTAACATTTGTCTTTCCTGGTCTGAGTTAAATCAGTTAGTATAAAGCTTTCCAGTTTCATTCATTTATCTTCAAATTTCATTTTACTTTCTAGATGAATAAAATTTCGTTATGTGTATGCACCATATTTTCTTTAATCATTCATTAGTTGATGGATATCCCAGCTATTTTCATGTTTGATTTGTTGTGAATAAAATCACCTATGAACATAGACAAGGATGTGTGTCTGCAACAGGAAATAAATGTGTTTGGTTATATGCTCTGATATTAGATGGCTGTGTCATGTAGTGATTCTGTTTTTAATGGTCTTGAGGAACTGTCACAGATTCCACAGTGGCTACACTGATTTACACGCTGCTCCCACCACCAGAGCCTGACAGAAGAGTATGATTCTCCCTAGAATGTGTTTTCATAATCTTAGCCATTCTGGCATGTGATGGTTTATATATGCTTGGCCCAGAGAGTGGCACTATTAGGAATTATAGACTTGCTGAAGTAGGTGTGACCTTATTGGAGTAGGTGTGTCACTGTGAGTGTGGGCTTTAAGAACCCTGTCCTAGCTGCCTGGAAGTCAGTCTTCCAGTAGCAGCCTTCAGATGAAGATGTAGAACTCTCAGTGCTACCTGCACCATGCCTGCCTCGATAATGGACTGAACATCTGACCCTGTAAGCCAGCCCCAATTAAATGTCATCCACATAAGAGTTGCCTTGGTCATGGTGTCTGTTCACTGCAGTAAAACTCAAACTAGGACATAGAAACTCACAACTGCTCAAAGTACAGGGAACAAGTGCCTATTAGGTGCTCAACTATTAATGGGACATCAGCATCAACCCCCTGCACTCATACACACACACACAATGCTCAGCACCATTGTGGAAGAGGGAACTGAAAAATTGTAAAAGCCAGAGGTCAAGATGGATTTAGCTAAACAGTGTCTTCTGTACATGTCAATAGTGACACATAAACTCATAGCAGCTGAAAGGACTGGTCCAAAATGAAGCTAGTGAACTATCATGGAGGGGAAGGAGCTCAGGAGCCTCCACCCGTAATGGAGGAGCTATTGGCAGCTAATGGCTTCTATGGGAGGAGAGTCAAGTATTTTTAGAAAAGATATAGGCCCTGGGAGGTGGACCACACTCTCTGACCCCATATGAACAGCACACAATGGAGTTGGTGGATTAAAAAAGACGTGAAGTTGTGAGGAGGTAAAGAGGAAACGGTAGATTTAGCAGGAGTTGTGAGAAGTAATGGAGGATGAATGTGATCAAACACATTGTACATGCATCTAATTCTCAGTATTAATAAAATGCTACATTTTAAAAAGAAAATAAGTCCAACTGGGTGTAAAGGAGAGCTGGTGGGAGGATGTTTTGGCGAGGGCTGGCCTCAGAGCTGCTGTTATTGCAGAAGCCCAGGGAACAGCTGCCAGGTGGCCGTCCACTGAGGAAAACCCCCACTAGTTCATTAGGGACACTACTGGGGCTGCTGGGAAGATCTGACGCCAGGATTCCAAAGCTCCGTCTACTCTGCCTGTGGAATCGCCTTTGCCCTTAGGTGTCACAGATCCCACCTGGCTGAGGCTCAGCCACGTCTGAGCTGGGAAGCCACTTGTAGGAAGGGAGGTGTCTGGAGACAGTGAGCTCCCAGTAAGAGGGCACAAATTTGCCCCTATGTTCTTTAACTTACCTACTGAAAAGGCTTTTAATGCGGTTTATTTTAGTCGCGATTTTTACTCCTATATTTTAATCTATATATTACTCCTATATTTTAATATTGATTTAATTTAATGTCTCCACTCATTATTATTATTCTTTTATAATCCCCTACACATTTTCTTATTGATATTTCCAACTACAAGGAGTGTTCCCTGCTTCATGGTAAGGCAAGAAATTCAGACAGCTCCTCCTCTGGCCCCCAGGAGGCGCTGTTTCCAAGGAAGGGTAGAGGAGCAAGAGGTAACTGAACAAAATCTAAGGACCTAGACATTGGATCCCAGCAGCCTGGTTGAGCTATGAGGTGGCTTACGTTTCATTGGTTAAATTACAAGTCCTGCTGAGATGTGGCTGCCTCTGCATAAAATCACGCAGGTAGAACCGTTTCCATCTGCTTGTTAGGAATTCATGGGAATGCTTAGCTAAGCCCTCCCCCCTTTTCTAAATGGGACAATTAAAAATAATTTCAGTAAATGTCACTAGTAATTTAATATGTTTTATTAGAAATAAAAATAAGCAAAGGCAGAGAAATTAATGTCTTTGCTGTGCTTGGCTCTGGCAGTTGGGACTAAGAAAGACTTGCATGAAGTCTTCATGAGGGCCTTTCATTTGCTGATACAAAAGAAGCTTGCAGGGTAATGGGGTAATTTGCTCAAAGGGTGGAGTGGGAAGGGGAGGAGCTTATAGTCAGAAGCCAAACTATCTCTCTTGGCTTTAGGGCATTGCCACTGGGCAAGTAGTTCTCCCTCTTCTATCCTTTCTTCTATCTGCAAAGCAAGGAAAATGATGAAGCATTGGAGAGGAGGGCAGCACTGCCCCTGTCAGCGGTGTGAGCTTTCACAGGGGTCAAATATCAGACATCCTACATATCTGATATTTACATTATTATCCATAAGGGTAGCAACATTACAGTTATGAGATAGCAATGGAGTCAAGGCAACATGAGTCAGTGCCTTGGGCAGGTTGATCACTGCCGTCAGTCATCTCTGGGCCATTTACTGGGACTGTATACTATCAAAGGACAGACTATCAGAGGAAAACTGCGTCTAAGGCATGCAGTGCACACAGACACTTCATGCAATCTTCCTGTGGTTCACCTGAGACTGTCTCATTCTAAGTGGGACTATGACACTCCTGTAAGAGTGCTTTGGTTTTCTTCATGTTTTTCTTTCTTTTTTTTCCAAGCTAGCAGGGTGTGTTGTGTTCTTTTTCCATGATGCTGGGCTGCTGCAGCCAGTGGTCCAGGCAGTGTGTGGTCACAGAGGCAGCGTCCCATACCCTGCGGTGTTGCAGTGTGCAGCATGGCTGAGGAATGGTGTGCACTTGGTCTGGCTTCTCTGCATTTTCCCCTTCAGATATTTTCAACCCACATTGTAGCTGTGGATCACAGCAGCGCAAGCACTCAACTGCGAACTTGATCAACTCTGAAGGGTAAATGGACCCTGAACCTTAGAACATCGAAACGTAAGAACAGAGACGTCCAGAGAACTGACAACACAGAGGAAAGGGGCTGGGTTTATCAGACAGCAAATAAGTGGGAAACTAATAGAAAAAAAACTACTTAGTAAAAATCTTATCGGAGAAATTCCTACTGTGCTGGAATGGGTGCTAAAGGATCGATGTTGTCTGGAGCAATTAACTCATGTCCTTCCTGGTAGAAATTGAGACACAGGCACTGGGGTGCCCTGGCTTTAGGCAAACAACAGATAGTAAGGTCTTCCTTTGATCTCTTTTTAAATTTACTGTGTCTATTTTATTTTTTTTTAATTTTTTATTGGATATTCTCTGTATTTACATTTCATATGTTATCCCCTTTCCCCTCAGTCACATCCCCCCTCCCTTCCCATTGCCTCCAAGAAGGTGCTCCGTCTCCCAACTACCCTTTCCACCTCAGCACCTTGGCATTCCCCTACACTGGGAAATCGCACCTTTACTGGACCAAAGTCCTCTCCTCCCATTGATGCCAAAGAATGCCATCCTCTGCTACATATGCATCTGGAGCCATGGGTCTCTCCATGTATACTCATTGGTTGGTGTTTTAGTCCCTGGGAGCTGTGGTGGGTTTGGTTAGTTGATAATTTTGTTTTGCCCATGGAGTCACAGACCCTTTCAGCTGCTTAATTTCTTTCTCCAACTCCTTCATTGGGGTCCTTGGGTTCTGTCCAATGGTTAGCTGAAAGCATCTTCCTCTGTATTAGTATGGCTCTGGAAGAGCCTCTGAGGAGGCATCCATATCAGATTTCTGCTAGTAAACACTACTTGGCATCAGCAATAGTGCATGGGTTTAGTGGCTGCATATGGGTTGGATCTCCAGGTGAGACAGTCTCTGGATGATCTTTTCTTTAATTTCTGCTCTTTATTTGTTCCTTCATTTTCTTCCATGAGTGTTCTGTTCTCCCTTCTAGGAAGAACTGGGGCATCAACCTTCTGACCATTCTTCTCTTTGAGCTTTATAAGTTCTGTGAATTGTATCTTGGTTATTCCGAGCTATTTGGGCTAGTATCTGCTTATCAGTGAGTACATACCATAAGTGTTCTTTTGTGACTAGGTTACCTCACTCAGGATGATAGCTTCTAGTTCCATCGATTTGCCTAGGGATTTCGTAAAGTCATTGTTTCTTATAGCTGAGTAGTAATCCATTGTGTAAATGTACCACAATTTCTGTATCCATTCCTCTGTTGAAGGACATCTGGGTTCTTTCCAGTTTCGGCTATTATAAATAAGGCTGCTATGAACATGGTGGAGCATGTGCCCTTGTTAGATGTTGGGGCTTCTTTTGGGTATATGCCCAGGAGTTGTACAACTGGGTCCTCAGGGAGTACTATGTTCAATTTGCTGAGGAACTGCCAGACTGATTTCCAGAGTGGTTGTACCAGCTTACAACCCCCCAACAGTGGAGAAGTATTCCTTCTTCTCCACATCCTCACCAGCATCTACTGTCACGTGAATTTTTGATTATATCCATTTTGACTGGTGTGAGGTGGAATCTCAGCGTTATTGTTTGATCTTTCTTAACTTCATCTCAAAACAGTATTTGAGCCTAAGTTGCATATTCTATTCCCCTGCAACTATTAGGACTGATGAGTTTGTTACACAAAAGAGACTTGGAACAGGACATAGCACTGTCTAAGCTGCTGCTGTTTACATTGTCAGTGCCATCGTCCTTCTCATGAGAATGAGGAGTCTGTGGCACTAACCAGCCCAGTTCTACTCCATCACATGCATGCATGCATGCACGCACACATACACACAGTGTGTGTGTGTGTGTCTGTGTGTGTGTGCCTATTTCAGTGCAGAAAGGCAGTCAGCCTGCAAGATGAGAGTGTGTCCCCGATGTTGCAGCTGATTGGGTCATTCTTAATCCAGTTCCCAGACTTGGGCTTTCCAAGGTGAAGGACAAAGCAGAGCTGGGAGAATGCTGCATCTTAGACAGTTACCAAAGAGCAATCTGTTAAATCTTTGCAACAGCAGAGGAGATGGGTAAGCAGAGCAGCCCACCAGGGTGTCTCAGTGACTGAAAGTCTCCATTCTGAGATAGAGGAGAACAGCATAACAACAAATGTCCTGGCACATGATATTTCACAACTTGCTAAGTCCCATGAGCCTCAGTTTATTCATCGGTAAATGAGGTCAGTGATTGCATTTGTCCAGAGGGGTTGGGTGAGGATTAGAGAGAGGCTGCTTCTCTTTGGATTATAATCAGTGTGGTGGGTGCTATTTGGTGATTCAGAGATGATCCTGTTGGGAGAACATCAAGTAACCAGCAGGTATTCAGGATATCCTTGTGTATTAGCTAGGGTAGTCTCAGAGGCATATAAACACATTAGCTGAGGATTCAAAAGACCTGTGCCCAAGCTAACCTGTGCTTCTACTATGCTAAATGATCTTAAACCAACCAGTCTGCTGTGTTTTCTTGCTTCAGTCAGGTTTTCTGCTGTTGTAGCAGAAATCCTCAGATTGGATCTTCTGTAAAGAAGAGAAATTTATTTAGCTCACTGTACAGGAGACGAAAAAATTCAGGATCAGACTGTTACATGGGGTGAGAACCTCATGTTACATCACAACATGGTGGATGCCAACAAATACCAGAAGGACTCAGGAGCATGGTGTTTCAGCACATGAACACAAGGCGAGCGCATGGGCTGACCTATATCACCCTGCTCTTTTGAAAGATAACTCAGTCCTGCATGAGTGAGAACCCACTCATTCCTCCACCATTAATCCATAAGGACTTTGTCCCAGTGACAGAAACATGTTCTCTTAGGCTCTACTGACCAACACTGCCCAGTGAAGAATTACAAGTTTTGGTGGAAAGTGACCATACTTGAACCGTGGGACACCCCATCAGGAAAGTAGCAGGAGGAGGAGGGCCAGAATGTGGGGGTTCTGTACTGCACAGACATCTCCTCCTCTGCCCTTCCCCAGTAGACACAGACAGCTTAGAAACACCCACAGACCTGGAGTCCTCCAGCAGACATCTACCCTGTGTTCAGTATGTGTGGCTTGCTCTGCGTGCCAGATCCTGGGCCAGGCAGTGAGACAGAAATTTGGGGGTGGGGCGGGATCTGGAATTCGGAAGGGGAAAAGGCGCAGTTACATTGTTATTGGGGACAGTGGGTGCTGGGACAATAATACAAGAATGTTCAGAGTGGTTAGAGGTCTCTGAGAAAGTGGTAATAGAGGTGGGACATGTGTGGCAAGGAGGAAGCTAGGGAAGAAGTTTAGGTGAAGTGTCTTGTAGGTGATAGTAAGGTTAAACACCTACTCTCCTGATAAGTGTTAATGGCACTGGGGCATTTGTGTCATTGTGATCAATTGCCTCACAGATACTAGAGAGGGAAGAATTGACCCATGGTTTCAGAACTTTGATTCCATCGCCATAGAGAAGGCAGGGTGGAACCCAGTAGCTCACATCATTGTAGTCAGGAAACAGATCAAAAGAGTAAATTCTAGGACATGACACAGTCCCCAAGGATTTATCCCCTTATGGTAGAAATCCATCAGATAGGCATGTCCTCCAAAACCTCAAAACATGTCATCATCTGGAGATCAAACATGCAACATTTAATCTTATGAAGGGTCCTCATTTCAAACTGTATGGAACGGGGTTTTATTTACTGGAAATACAAAAATAGGCGGTTTGGGAGTGGACTGTGACTAGTCATGGACCTAGTCTTGTCATCTCCAGTGGTTCAAGAGGATCTTGAATTCCAAAGTGCACTCAGTGGGGCGTGGAAAAGGTCAAGTGGGGTTAGTGATATGGGGAGACTTAACAGACTGTCAGTTGGGGAGTCACAGAAGCAAATGAAGAATTGCATCTACTAGAAACGATGACTGTGGGGTTTAATCAAGCAAATAAATCAATCTATTTTAGGGTAGTGGTGACTTCGTGTGCTAAAGGAGAGGAAAACATTCAGACCCCCAAACAGCCGACCCATGTGATTCAATAGGGTCATTACTGAGGTGGAGATGGATAGGAGGGGCATGGCAGGACATGGGGAGCTGCATTTAGAACTGTTTATTGGGATGCTTTTTACCCATGCCATGACTTCTTTCCCAAGTGTATTTTCCAAATTCCTCATTAGGCTAGCAACTGGCTTCTAGGAGCATTGCCAATTGTTCATTTGCCCTGCCCTAGGCAGGGGGCTTTTGGCCAGCAATAGAAGATATAGGAGGATTGAAGGCCAAGTAGGCACAGTCTGGCTCATCAGGTACGTTTCCTGTGAGTGTGCCTCCATCTGTCTTTCTCTTGTCTTTGTTTTTCTCATTCTATGTGTGTCACCTGCTCCCTCTGTCTACATTTTTGTGTCTACCTATCTCTGTCTCTCTCTCCATATCTACCTATTAGATAGACAGATAGATAGATAGATAGATAGATAGATAGATAGATAGATAGATAGACAGACAGATAGATAGATATACAGATAGATGGACAGGCAGATATAAATACATAAATATATTTTCTCTGTGAGTGTTGAGTGTGTCAATGTTGACAGACTAACATAGAGACAAAGACATCTACATGGGCCCCACACTATATATGTGTGTTGCCTTTGGCAGAAGAATCATGCATATTTTCCAGATGACTTGGAATTTCTCACCCTTATATTCTTTTTATTCTCAGGAACATTCAAGGAAGCCAGATCCCTTTGTTTTTAAGAAGAATGCTTGTTTTCTTATTCAGCAGGCTGGAAGTTTATACCTGGTTTCCAGATAGTGATGATACAGGCATCTCATTGACTATTCTCTGCCTGCTCTCTCAAAGTCCACATGTGCTACCAGTCTTGGTACCTTAGAGCTCAGAGCCAAGCCCAGGATCTTTTTCTCAAATCCACAGCAATGAGTATTCATAGGACACCATAATATTCAGCTTTAGACCTCATTGGTAACTGTTGAGTAGCACCAGCATCTTTCCAGAGGAGGCAATAATCCCAGAGAGCATAAACAAAATAAATTCCCAATCAGAGTGGGGGAAGCACAGAGAAGGACAAGCCAGGGAGGGCAAACAGAGGTGAAACCACCATACAAAATAAAGGGATGGGGCCTCTGTGCCAATGGCCACACTCAATGTGAGCACCTGAGAAGCCAGATTCCAATGGGACAAGGCGCCATGGTGTTCTGGAATGATCAGGGACCATGGCCTCAGGTCGACCAGGTCTCAGATACTAGAGGTATGAGGAAGTGGCACTGCTAAATGGTCAGGACTATCAGAGGCCACCAGAGCTCTACAATTGAGATATAGAACTAGAAGATTGGTGATTTAATTTATGAGCCAGAGCCCATTAAGCTGAGGGACTGTGTTGTATCTGGTCTTTGACTTTTATATCAATAAAATGGATGTGATAGCATTTCCTACCCAAGGTTGCTGAGAAATCAAGTCGACTCTTTTGGTCTATCTCAGCAGAACCAGGATTTTAAGCCCAGTAAACAGGCAACCCCATTCCCAGTGTGGCCATAATCACTTTTATGATTATCACCACCAACATCTGGATCACATTACACAGTCATCCCCTACTCATTTCTATTGTTGCTGACAAAAAGAAATTTAAGGAGCAAACTGTTTGCATTGGCACAGAGTGTGGGTTTGCAAACATCACGGCAAACATAGCAGCAGAAGTAGAATGTCAGATTCCATCCGCAGTCAGGAAGCAGCAAGAGATGTAGGCTGGTGCTCAGCTCTCTCCTTTTTACTCAGCCTAGAAGCCCAGCCCAGTGGAGAGTACCACCTACTCTTCCCACCTTAATTAACTCAATCTAGATAATCTCTTGAAGAGGCTTGTTTCCAGAACACTTTAAAGCCCATGAAGTTTACAAGGTTAACTGTAGTAGTTGTCAACCTGTGAAAGAGCCTTCTGTTTTTTTTTTTTGTTTTTTTTTTTTTTTTTTTTTTTTTTTTTTTTTTTTTTTTTGTTTAGAGTGATTCTTTAAATGCTGAGCCATGAGTTTTAATTTCCAGATGGCAGTGCTCTTAACAGTCACCTGTCACATAATAGACCAGCACCCCCCTCTCTCTCTCCCTCCTCCCTCCCTCTCTCTCTCTTTGTCTCTCTGTCTCTTTGTCTCTCTCTCCCTCCCTTCCTCTCTCCCTTCCTCCCTCTTCCTCTCTCTCTCTCTTTCTCTCTTTCTCTTCTGTGGGGCTGACCACTCTGGCATTCCACTCACAGGAAAAAATCCTCTAGGATTTGAACTCATCAAAAAACAGAACACACTTTCATGATGATATGTCTAGGAAGTGGGCTTTACACTCCAAAGGCCCAGGACATCTGTTAGAATCAGGGAAGCCATTCCCTTCACACGTGACCTTTTCACTAGAAAGTTAAGTGTCTGTTAGCTCCAATCCAATACGAACTGTGGGTTGCCTACCTCCCCTGAGAAACTTTCTGTACTCACAGTCATCAATATATTGGTGAAGTCCAAGCTATGCAATTCTAGCAATCATTTAACAAGCTAACCAAGGAAAATCAGGGAGAAAAAGAATTCCTTTTAGTCTTCACCCATGGAGCAGAGGACAGAGTTAGGGACACTATATGAATCTGAATGTCTTGCTCAGAGGAGTGGCCACTAAAAACTGAAGATGGGTATTCCTCCAAGTATGGTGTTTAGTTAACTGAAATGTGAGTCCAGCACCTAGAGAGCTTTCTTCAGTATAATGCATTTAGTCAGCTCAGAAAACAGTGGAGGTAGTTAAACTTTGTCTCTGATGATTTTATGTAGATTTCCTCAGTCAATGATTATTGCTACTCTACTATGTGGAGACACTGTCCTATGTGCTTAGGGGACACTGGGGGACAGGACACACAGTGGTATCTGATCTTGAGGCACTTGGATTTTTTCAGTACAAGCAGAGACTTCATGGAGTAAATTGTAGGCAGAATATAGGTGAGACATGCTGTCGTGTTAGAGGAATCCCAAATGTCAGACAGTGACCACCAGAAGGGAGTCAGTCCCGGAGAGGGTGTCATTTATAATAACTTAAGGAGAGAAAGACTGAGCTGGGCAGGCGTCTAGAGGAACTCCCTGTTAAGGGAACAGCCCGTGTGCATCAAGCACTAGCAGGAAGATTCAATCTGTGATTCAGTCTTTCCTTGTTGGTTAAGAAATGAGGTAGGCTTCACTTATTCCTCATCTAAATGACCCCTGCAGGAGGCCCAGGTGTCAGCTTGCAGAGCACTGTGCCAGTAACCTCAGAAGGGTGTTGTAAAGTGATCTTGTAGGGAATGATGGATCTATTCTGGGTTTTAGTGTTTATGAGAATGTATTAACACTCATAGAACTAGATAGCCAGAAAGTCCATTTTACTCCCTGTTAACTTAAAAGACAAATATTTTCAAAATTGCTTTTATACCAATTACTTTGATCTACTTTAGCTCCACAGGTCTGGGTGTTTCTAGATATTGCTAAAGATGAGCTGTTCTGATGCAAATACAGCAGCCCCCACCACAGTGCCTTCAGAACCATTGCTGGACCTTCTAGTGGTTGCTGTCAAAAAGTGAGTTATACTAGTGGGACACAGATTGCTCGTTAATGCCAGGCACTGTTTCCAACTCCTTAATTTGTCACTTGTTACTCATAAGAACCCCATGAGGTAGATGCTAGTCTATCATCTGAATTCTGCAAAGAAACCCAAGTACTGTGAGATGAGATCGTTTTGCCCAGACGTGAGCACAAAGTAGCAGAGCCCATCAGCCCAACCTTCAGGCTAACTGGTTGTGTCAGGCTGTGTCAAAACCAGAGGGTTGGCACTGTGTCGTCTTTAATCAGTGTGTTGAGAGAGGCCTGTTCTAAACAACAACCACCATTGGAGTCTGTTCACTGCACCCTGAAGACTAAGCAAGAGGATTGACAAGATAAAGTGAGCAGGAATTTGAATCCTCTTTGAGGGAATAGAAGTCGAAATATGCGGTTTATAGATGGATCCCAGAATGGGAACCCAGTTCTGTGCGTCTACCTGATCTTAAGCAAGGAAATAAGACATCTGAGCAGATATTATCTGCCTTCTTCTCTGGGCTGATGCCACCATGAGATGGCTCTTCCCACTCCACAAGCTCTTCCCAAGTTGATGCAAAATCTGTGACCCTATGATTGTCCCTCTTCGGGCTCTACTGCCAACTTGACCTGTTTTCATCCTCTCAGCATTCCTCCTTCCCACCTCAGAGTGGCAAGGCTGCCAGCCAAAAGGTTTATTTTCCAATCTGCTGTGGCCACTCCTGCCCTCTGGTGGCATGCATGTGGCAGTGCCACTGCTTTTTAACTTGGCAGCCATTAAACAAAATACTCATCACTTAAACACAAGAACTGTTATATTATGATACTAGAATTCTTGTGACCAAGATGGGGTATAAGTGACTGATGGGCAGGTAGCATATACAATGTGCATACCCTGGACAAATGGGTGGTCATTGTCTTGTATGTGGTGGGTCAGTATGAAGAGTAAAAGGTTGTCAAAGGACACTGATTCCTTGCCCTAGGGATTTCCTCTGCCGCTCCCAGGAAATCCCACCCAGGAAATCCCACTTTCTTGAGATTTGAGTTCCCAAAATACCACAGAAGGTCCGGATGTCCTCTGTGGAATGTTCCAACGCCCTAGGTGTGCCTGGGGGTGTACTGATAAAAAATGTATGATTCTTCCCCTTATGAATTTCCTCATTCCCCCTGTCCTCCCCCTCCTTTGTGATTTTTGCCTTTATAAGCCTGTTACAAGTTCAGGCCGGGGTCGAACTCCTCTACCCCTGCGTGGTGTATGAGTCTCGACCCCAGCATGCTGGCCTGAGATCTCACTCTTTCACTTTCAATAAACTTCCTCATGCGATTGCAGCAAGTCTGGTCTCGGTGCCTTACTGGGTGCGCGCCTCTCCTGAGATTTGAGTGAGGGTCTCCCTTCGGAGGTCTTTTATTTGGGGGCTTGTCCTTGATTTGCGCGACCACCCAGGGGCCCTAGACCTACTTGGAAGTAAGGATTTTCTTTCATTTCTTTCCTTGTTGTCCTGTTGTGACTCTTTGTTTGTGGATTGTCCAGATTGTGATTCTGTGTTTGTGATTTGTTCAGAGGTCTGGTGCGATCGCAGTTCGGTATTCGCAAACGCTCTAACCAAGTCTGCTCTTCCAAGGGAGGAGTGGACGGGGATAGACGTGTCCAGGGTCCACCGTTTGCTCACCCTGGGAGACGTCCCAGGAGGACAGGGGGAGGACCAGGGACGCCTGGTGGACCCCCACGGGAAAAGTCGGGAGATCAGTTTTTCTCCTTGACGATCTGTGTCAGAGGGCCAATTCTGGGCCATCTGGCTCTTTTCGGGATTTCGGGTCGACTCGAGGTCGGCGACTGACTTTGTCTCTCTGTTTTGTAGTATCTGTGAGTGTTTTGTGTGTGTGTGTCAGAACTAGAAATGGGCCAGACTGTGACGACCCCACTAACACTGACTTTGAACCATTGGACGGACGTTAAGACAAGGGCCCATAATCTTTCTGTTGAAGTTAGGAAAGGACCATGGCAAACTTTCTGCTCCTCCGAATGGCCAAGTTTTGGCGTAGGATGGCCTTCGGAGGGAACTTATAATCTATCTCTTATCTCCGCTGTTAAGCGAATTGTTTTTCAGGCTTCAGGGGGACACCCCAATCAGGTCCCATACATCATCGTGTGGGAGGACCTGGTCCAAAACCTGACATTCTGGGTGAGACCCTGGACAGCAGGGGCAGAAATGGCAACGGTGGCCGTGGCCTCGAACAAGCTGGCACCTGCTCCATCGGCCCCCATGCAGATCTATCCTGAAATTGATAATGGTTTTTTTCTCCTCGACAACCCTCCACCCCCATACCCTCAACTGGCTTCTCATGCAAGTCCCCCACAGGCGCCGACTCCCACTGACTACCAGAGGACCTCTGAAACAGGACCAGCGGCCGGGACCCAAAGCCCCCGGGTTCGAAGCCCAGGGGGAAATGGCGCGGGGCTTGGCTCTGCTATTGCCCTACCATTACAGGCTTATGGACCCACCCCAGCTCCGGGAGAACTAGTCCCGCTACAGTATTGGCCGTTTTCATCAGCCGATATGTATAACTGGAAAACTAACCACCCCTCTTTTTCAGAGGACCCCTCGGGCCTGACGGGACTCCGTGAGTCCCTGATGTTTTCTCATCAGCCCACTTGGGACAACTGCCAGCAGCTTTTGCAGGTCCTCTTTACTACGGAAGAGAGGGAGAGGATCCTCCTGGAAGCTAGAAAAAATGTTCCAGGACCAGATGGGACCCCCACGAATCTCCCTAATCTTATAGATGCAGCTTTTCCCTTGATCCGCCCTGACTAGGATTACAACTCTGCAGAAGGTAAGGAGCGTCTCAAGGTTTACCGCCGGGCTCTAGTGGCAGGTCTCAAGGGAGCCGCAAGGCGACCCACGAATTTGGCTAAGGTAAGAGAGGTTCTTCAGGGACCTGTTGAACCGCCGTCTGTGTTTCTTGAACGTTTAATGGAAGCTTACAGGGGTTATACTTTGACCCAACCTCTGAGGGTCAGCAGGCAGAGGTGGCTATGGCCTTTATACAGCAGTCAGCATCAGATATTAAGAGAAAGTTACAGTGGCTAGAGGGGTTCCAAAACCCTTGCAGGATTTGGTGAAGGAATCAGAGAAAGTGTTTCATAAGGAGGAGACTGAGGAAGAGAAGCGAGAAAGAGAGAAGCAGAAGGCAGAGGAAAGAGAAAACCGGAGGGTAGTAGACAAAAAAGGAATTTGTAGGATTTTGGCCACAGTAGTGAAGGGCCAGGGAGTTAGGAATCAAGTCTGGCACTAGGAGGGAGCCTCTTGACAAAGGTCAATGTGCTTACTATAAAGAAGAAGGCCACTGAGACAAAAAAATTGCCCCAACAAGAAAAAAAGGGGACACCAGCAACAGAAGGCCCGGACATGTGGCTCCAAAGTTTTAAATATTTATGGACTACCCGAAGATCTGTGGATCTCGGAGTGGGCCGGGTATCCCACTTATTCATTGTAATGCCAGACTGTCCCTGCACCCTGTTGGGGAGAGACCTCCTGACCAAGATGGGGCACAGATTCACTTCCACTCTGATGGACCACAGGTTAGAGGTCCAGAAGGGGAGCCTGTGCAGGTTCTAACCATCCAGTTGTAGGACAAGTACCAATTCTAAACAGCCTGCCTCAGATCAAAAGGACTGGTGGCTGCAGGCATATTCACGGGCCTAGGAGGAGACTGCAGGAATGAGGGAGGCTAAGAACCAGCCCCTGCCCATATGGAGCTGAAAGTCCAGGCTAGTGGTGCGTTAGTACCCCATATAAAAGGAGGCATGAGACGGGATCAAGACACTCATCATTCGGTTACTCCAACAACTTCGTATGTGTCCATCATCCTGAGGTGTGCCTCTCCTACTGGTGCGGAAACATGGAACCAACGACTGCTGACAGTTCAAGATCTCTGGGAGGTAAACAAATTGGTGGCAGAACTCCACCTCACAGTACTTAACCCCTATAACCTGTTGAGCTCATTGCCCTATCCAGGACCTGGTGTACAGCACTGGACTTGAAGAAAATGCATCAATGGACTCATCTAGAGGTAGACAAACTTGTAAAGACTGTCTTGAGGTCAAATTCTTTTGTGCCAGATTTGACTAGATAACTGTGTGCCATGTTAGAAAGCAAATGTATGTAGAAGGCCGGGAGGAGAGAAGATAGACCTGAGGTTTACTGAGAAGTGGATTTTACAGAACTGAGCCAAGAAGATATAGATGTAAGTATCTATTAGTCTTTATAGATACCTTTTCTGGGCGGGTAAAAGCCTCCCCACAAAGAGAGAAATGGCAGCTTTGGTCATAGCTAAGAAGATTCCTGAAGAGATCTTCTCTAGGTTTGGTACCCCTAAGGTAATTGGATCAGACAATGGGCCATCTGTGTTGCCCAGGTAAGTTAGATATTAGCTTGTTTATTGTGGACTAATTGGAAATTGCATTGTGCTTACAGACCCCAGAGCTCAGGACAGGTAGAAAGAATGAATAGAACTCTAAAAGAGACCCTTACTAAATTAGCTATTGAGACCGGCGGTAAAGACTGGGTGACCCTCCTCCCCTTTGAGCTTCTTAGAGTCCGAAACTCGCCGGGGCGTTTCGGACTTACCCCTTATGAAATCCTACGTGGGGGACCGCCCCCCTTAATGGAGTCGTGCGGGATATTGGATCCTGGCACTAACTCCCCCTCCTCCTCTGCTCTATTTGCCCACTTAAAGGCCTTAGAAGTTATTAAAACACAGATCTGGAGTCGAATCAAAGAAGCCTACACTCCAGGAACCACCGCGGTGCCCCACGGGTTCTAGGTCAGAGACTCAGTCCTGGTCAGATGACATCGCGCTGGCACGCTTGAGCCCCGGTGGATGGGACACTACCTGGTGCTGTTGACTACCCCCTCGGCAGTCAAGGTCAACGGGATTGCTGCTTGGGTACGGTGGCAGCTGGTGACAATTCTCTTAAGCTGCGCCTTCGTCATAGCCCCAACCTTGGGTAATAACCCCCATACCCCTCAAAAATTAACCTGGGAAGTGCTTAATGAAGTGGGCGACGTCCTGTGGTCAACAACCGCAGTGCACCCCCCTTGGACTTGGTGGCCTGATCTTGCAACCAATGTCTGTAAGTTAGCAGCCGGCTCTATGGCCTGGGATCTTTCCAGTTATACCAATTTAGAAAAGCCACCCCCAGAAGAACAGTGTGTCCCTCATGGCATAGGGATCACATTGGGGTGTTCAGGACAGTTTTACTGAGCCAACCTTCAGGCAGCAGACTTCTATGTCTGCCCCGGACAGGGACACACCAGGGAAATGAAGAGAGGGGCCTCAGACTATTTTTGTAGTAAATGGGGATGTGAGACCACGGGAGAAGCCTACTGGAACCCTTCCTCCGCTTGGGATCTAAAAGGGTCGTAGGCCAGGGGAGCCAGAGAAAGGGGAAAGAGATCCATCCACATACCTGGCTTATAGGACTGGGTGTGCCTCTGAAAGCTCCGGTAGCCCTCAGGGACCGTGCAAAGACAGTTATTGTAACCCTCTAAATATCAGCTTCACCCCATAGGGAAAACAAGATCGTCAGTGGGTAAGAGGAAACCGTTGGGGATGGAGAGTCTATACTGGCAGAGGGGACCCTAGATTCATTTTTGTTATTAAGATAAAGATAGAGAGTCCGCCCACACGACCCGTAGGCCCCAATTCGGTGCTTGATAACCCTGCACCCAGGCCTGAGAGACCTCCTTGTCTCACTCTGTCACCAAAGGAGGACTCGTATCCCCTTTTGACCACACCCTCCTATCTCCCTATGAGAACTGAGGACCACCTGTTCAATCTGCTTGATAGTGCATTTGTTGTTTTAAACCGCACTAACCCTGCCACTACTTTGACCTTAGCTGTCTTGTTAGGACTTGGAGTGGCAGCAGGAATTGGAACAGGGGCAGCTGCCCTCATCCAACAACCTTACTACTATAATGAACTCAGAGCAGCTATGGACACGGACCTGGGAGCATTAGAACAGTCCATAACCAAACTAGAAGAGTCATTGACTTCATTATCAGAGGTAGTGCTACAGAACAGGAGGGGATTAGATCTGCTTTTTCTAAAGGAAGGAGGGCTCTGTGCTGCCCTAAAAGAAGAATGTTGCTTTTACATAGATCATTCTGGTGTCATAAGAGATTCTATCGCAAAGCTTAGAGAAAGACTAAAAAACAGAAAAAAAAAAAAAAAAGAGAAACATACCAAGGATGGTATGAAAATTGGTTTAACTGGTCACCCTGGTTCTCTAAGCTAGTCTCTGCTTTGGTCCCGCCTTTACTCATTTTAATGCTAATCCTAACCTTTGGACCATGCATCCTCAATAGACTGGTGGCTTTTATAAAAGAAAGGGTGAGTGCTGTACGGGTAATGGTCCTAAGACAACAATACCAGATATTACAAGAAGCTGAGGGATCGCTCTAAGATTAGAGCTTTTTTACAAAAAGAAAAACGGGGGAATGAAGAGTAAAAGGTTGTCAAAAGACACTGATTCCTTGCCCTAGGGATTTCCTCTGCCGCTCCCAGGAAATCCCACCCAGGAAATCCCACTTTCTTGAGATTTGAGTTCCCAAAATACCACAGAAGGTCCGGATGTCCTCTGTGGAATGTTCCAACGCCCTAGGTGTGCCTGGGGGTGTACTGATAAAAAATGTATGATTCTTCCCCTTATGAATTTCCTCATTCCCCCTGTCCTCCCCCTCCTTTGTGATTTTTGCCTTTATAAGCCTGTTACAAGTTCAGGCCGGGGTCGAACTCCTCTACCCCTGCGTGGTGTATGAGTCTTGACCCCAGCATGCTGGCCTGAGATCTCACTCTTTCACTTTCAATAAACTTCCTCATGCGATTGCAGCAAGTCTGGTCTCAGTACCTCACTGGGTGCACACCTCTCCAGAGATTTGAGTGAGGGTCTCCCTTCGGAGGTCTTTTAAGTACAGTGTGAGATTTTACCACACCATGTTAAGCACTGAAAAAGTTAGAGCACATGAATAGTATCTGTCTTAATTAGGGTTTTACTGCTGTGAACAGACACCATGCCCAAGGCAAGTCTTATAAGGATGACATCTGATTGGGGCTGGCTAACAGGTCCAAAGGTTCAGTCCTTCATCATCAAGGCAGAAAGAAGCATGGCAACATCCAAGCAGACATGGTTTAGGAGGATCTAAGAGTTCTACATCTTCATCTGAAGTCTACTAGAAGACTGACTTCCAGGCAGCTAGGATGAAGGTCTTATAGACCATAACGACAGTCAAACACCTAGTCCAACAGGGCCGCACCTTATAATAATGTCACTCCCTGGGCCAAGTATATGCAAACCATCACAGATTCTTTCTGGAACTTTGAAAGAAGAAGACTTTGGATTATGGTGAATAGTGTATGTCTAAGCACACAAAACAAAGCAAAACAAAATCAAACAAATAAAAACCTGAAACCCTGGGTAAGGTAACAGTCATATAAAGTCTTTAGAGTTCGCGTCTCAGATAAAGCCAGAAAGACTTGATTATGACTCTCTTTCCTATAGACCTTCTGTAGAGTACTGCCACTGTTGTATTACAGTCAAACTCACGTTCAATATGCCTGTTTTTTAACTGGTATCTAATCACTCTTCCTCTCATCTTTCTCTTCAGAAAGGTATTTTTCCACAGCAGAACAGACCTTTTCTCTCCCCTTCAGATGTGCCAACATCTTTCCTATCATTTACATAAATACTTTCCATTCCTCATGCTTCATCTTAAAGACCCATGGCCTACAGTTAAGTACTCAAGAGATGGCTCAGAGGCTAAGAGAACCGACTTCTCTTCTAGAGGACCTGGATTCAGTTCCCATCACCCACATGCTGGCACCCAATCATCTAGAACTATAGTTGCTGAGATCTAATACCTTCTTCTGGCCTCTGTAGATACCAGGCCAGCCTGTAATGCTCATGTGTACAAGCACAAAACACTCACATGCATAAAATGCAAATAGACAAGTGTTGGTACAGTACAGCAGCAATGGAGAAATGGATACATAGATCCAGAACAGAGCAGTGAGCTCAGGGATAAAGCTGAGCACATACAGGAAAATCACTGTGGAGATGGCTGACTATAGGCATAAAAATGACACTGGAGCCTTGTCTTACACAATATAAAAAACTGGATAAATCAGTATAAGACTGAAAATGAAAACAAGTAGAAAGACAGAAAGAGAAGGTAATCCATTTTGCATCGGTGATGAGATCTGGAATATGTCTCCCAAATCCAGGCGACATATAAGTCAAATCAAACAAAGTTTACACCAGATTGAAAGAAGCAGTAGCATGAGAGACAGCTTATGGGTTGTTAGAATAATTTACAAATATCTGTCTGATAAAAGGCTATCATCCACAAACATAAGAGAACTTAATTCAACAGAAAACAAATATATATCCTAAAAATATATAAAGTGCCTGAATAGATATTTCTCAAAATAATGCATACCAAAGATATATGAAGATAATGGTCATCACAAAGAGACACAAATGGATGCAATAAAACGCCTCACACAGGATGGAATAATGAATATAAGCAAAATGAAAACATGGCCCAGTGGGTAAAGGTGCTTGCTACTTAGTTTGATGACTTGAGTTTGATCCCTGGGAACCACACAGCAGAAGGAGAGAATTGATTTCTGCAAGCTGTTCTCTGCCCTCAACAAGCACATTATGAAGTGCACAGAGGTAAATGTAATTTAAAATGAGAAATGTAGAGCCATCAAGTGCATGGAGAATAGAGTCAATGGGAGTATAAATAAAATATATAAATATAAATTAATATAGTTGTTACACAGAACAGTATGGAATTCTTTGGAAAAAGGGAAATGGAATTACCATTTGGTCCAGCAGTCTCACTTCTGTGCACACATCCAAAGAAATTGAAATCATCATGACAATGAGCTAGAGAGAGTGGCTCTCCCATGATCATTTCGGCATGATTCACAATACCCAAGGTGTTAAATCAATCTGCCTTCATTGTCAGATCCTGTGGGACTGGTGATGATGAAATTGTATTAGACAATTGAAAAGACGAAAATCCTGTTCCTTGTAATATGTATAAAACTGGAGAATGCTATGTTAGGGCAGATAAGCAGGGTACAGAAGGACACATGACCTCAGTTTGGGCATCTAAGAGTAGAAAGCACGGAAGTGTAACATCCAATTCTGGCTACTAGAAGTACAGAGAAGGTGTGGAGCGAAAGCCGGTGACAGTGATCAAAGTTGCAACTGAGAAGAATGAGCTTCAGTCGTCCACTGTAAGGACCTCAGGTGTTAAATATTAAACAATAACATATCTCCTATTATCAAATTGCCGAAGAGGATCTTAAATGTTTGTACCATGTAGAAAATGCTAACTACAGAGCACAGTTTTATTTACATAATTGAATCATCCCACAGTGTAATCATATGTTTAAAAATCTCACATCACCTTCCAGGTAAAAATCCAGTTATGGAAAAGGTCACATCCTCAGAAAGAACTTTCCAGATGTCCTATTTAAAGACACAATGCTCTCAGAAAAGCCACCTAGCCTTCTTTACCAGCACATACCTCAAGTCATAGCTACCGGTTCATCTGTTACCAACTCTCACTTGCCAGACCTAAGTCTTACTGGGGCCCATAGTAGTAGGGATTGCATGAACACCCCTGATCATTGTTGGGGATGACCAGAAGTTTATTAGGAGGCATGCCTCTAGAAACACAAGTTCAAGGTCACCCTGAGCTACTTAGTAAAGCTCTGTCTCAAAATAAAAAGTAAAAAGGGCTTTCAAACAGACAGAAACATTTTTAGGAGGTAAGTCTAGTGATAATAGTTGAATTCTTACCAGTGTGATGTTGACCAGAGTTCCCAAAAATGGGGATTGTTATATAAGCTGCATAATCTCTTCAGCTCAAATATCTCACGAACTTTTTCATCCAGAAATTGTACAAGAAGAGCACTTCAATTTCAGTAGTGACCAGTAGCTTGTTGGGATTAGGCCCCTTCGCAGATGCTGATCATGAACGTTAGACAAACATTTAAATCCAAATAAATGATGTTGCTAGAAAGAAACACAAATCAGAGGAGAACCAACCATGAGGGAGGGGAGTCACTTCAAATCTACCCTGGTGAAACAGAAAACAAGAGACTCCAGCACTAATGCAGAGGGCTTTGGTTGTAATGATCTAATTTGTAACCAGTCAGCTTATAAACTGGGGGGAGGGACATCAAGAGATGTTTCAGTTTCTCTCAAGAGGATCAGCCAAGGCTTTGCTCAGACCAGTTCCTCTTTTTCCTTCTTGCTGACAGTTGTTGATCAGGGTGGCGCTTGTCATAAGTCACTATGGAGAAAAACAGCACAGTGAAGAACCAAACAACAGAAAGTAATTTTAAGCATCTGAATTCTTGTCAAGTGTAATACACCATCATCAAATTGGATCATATTAAACCATGAAGTTGGCCTCAGGGCTACACAGTTGGCTTTGGCAATGAAGTTCTTGCTGTATGAACATGAAGACTTGAGTTGGTGTCTCTGGCACCCAGGTAAAATCCCAGGCACAGCAGTGTGCACTAGTATATCAGAAAGGTGTGGGTTGACCAGAAAACAGTATGGGAGAATTTTCAGAGGTGATAAGAACAACAAAACCCTACCTCACCTTGTCATTGAGCAAAATCAAAGAATTGTAAAGATTTTCTTAATTTTACTCTAGGTAAATTTACAAGGATAAAATATAAACATAGAGTGGAACATATACTTCAGTTCCATGACTTAAGTAGTCATTGTTCTGGATCTCAAAAAGATAATAAGGTTTTAAAAATTATTCTTGGGTTGATAAGATAGCAAAGGCTCAGCCACTAAAGGCATCTGACACCATGCCTGGAAATGTGGGTTCAGTCTCCAGCCCCACAGAGTGGAACTAGGGAATTAGTACATGTGTAGGTGTGTGTGTGTGTGTGTGTGTGTGTGTGTGTGTATCTGAGTGTGTGTGTGTGTGAGTGTGTGTTTATTAGTGTGTGTGTGTGTGTCAGAGAGAATGTGTGTGTGAGTGTGTGTGTGAGTGTGTGTGAGTGTGTGTGTGTGTGAGTGTGTGTGTATTATGATAACTGGAACACACTCTATCAATAAATAAATGCAATTTAAAAAGCACAAAATGTTTATTTTGCTTAGAAATAAATTGTGTGTATGTGTTTTATTTATCATAACGAAATGACACAGCCTGTTTCGCTTAAACAGCAGGAATTTATTTTGACTCAGTCTAGAAGCTGGCAGCAGAGCATTGCATGTGGGTTTGGCTAAGCCCACCTCCTAGCTTGCAGAAGGTCACCTTTTGCTTGTGTCCTTACGAGGTACAGAGAATGTCTGTCCTAAGAAGAGCTGTACTCCATCCCAGGGTTCCATCAATACCCACCCATCTCCAGCTACCTCCCATAGGCCTTGTCTCTAAATTTCTTCTCACTGAGGTCACATTACACCTGAACATAAGAGGGGTGTCGGATTTCACAAACTTCAGCATTATACATTCAAGGAAATTTGGAAATTACAAATAAACAAATAAATAAGTGTTGCCAGAATGCATTCACTGCTGTGATTTACTTATAATTCCTTTTGTGTAACTTGTATATGGCTGTACTTATGTCATACATATCATTTTATATTATGATTATTTTTCTTTATTCAGTGCTAGGGATCCAGATCAGAGCTTTCTGCATAATAGGCCCCTCTATTGCTAAGCTTTCTGCCCCAGTCATTTAAATTCTAATTTAGATATTTATTTGTCCACCTAATTTGGAGAGCATCTCTAGTCTTCTGCTGAGTTACTCAAGCTGGCCTTGGGTACACTAGAGTCCATTAGACCTTCTGCATTCAGTGTAGCTGGGGTTGTTAGCATGTGCCAGCAAGCCCAGTCTTGATTTACCTAATATTACAGCATGAGGCTCCGCTACTCAACATGCTTCATCTGAACTCTGTTTGAATGGACAGCAACAATTCTCCGGGTGACTGCGTCATCCTCTGGCTGAATATTGAATTGTGTTAAATCTATTTAGACATGAAATATTTACCTGTTTCTTGGATTATTTTTTTAGTATAGAATTCCTGAAAATGGAAGTTGTATGCTGTTAAAGCATATTGCCAAATTACTCTCTAACAGTGCTCCAGTTTGCACAGCCACGAGCAATGGGCTGGAAGTGTGCTTTATGTATTTGCTTTTAAATGGGAGGTAGTTGGTTCCACTAATGTGCTTGCTGGCTTCTTTTCGACAGGTAAACAGAGTGCTGTGAAGCCTTCTTCTGACAGTGCAGAAGCCCTGGGATTCTCTGACCCCAACCCTCCAGCTCCCTTTAGCTGGTGACCTGCACTTCAAACCTCATCTGCTTGATTTTGTGTGGATGGAGTCTTCCCCTCCATCACAACCATGAACTTCCTCAGGAGGAGACTGTCTGACAGCAGCTTTGTGGCCAACCTGCCCAATGGCTACATGCCAGACCTGCAACGCCCAGAGAGCTCCAGTAGCTCCCCAGCATCCCAGGCCACAGAGAGGCGACACCCCCAGCCCCTCGCTGCCTCCTTCTCTTCTCCAGGATCCAGCCTGTTCAGCTCCTTCTCCAGTGCCATGAAACAGACCCCACAGGCTCCTTCGGGGCTGATGGAACCACCAACTCCTGTCACACCTGTGGTTCAGAGACCCAGGATCTTGTTGGTCATCGGTGATGCCCACACAGACTGGTAAGCAGCTTCAGGGATAGAATCTGGGTGGGGTTGTCTCCCCTCAGAGAGTAAAGAATAAGAAGCAAATATTTAAAAGGGCTTATGTATTTTCTGAGGCTAGCTGGGAGCAGGAGGAGTTCATCAAAGACAAGCTGTGTGTCTTGTTTTTTAGGGGCCTTATATTGGCATAGACATCTGCAAATTCCAAGTCTGATAGCTCTTGGAATAAACAGAGATCCCAAGTCTGGAAAGTTCCATGTGTATATTATAAATGTCTTAAACTTTTTGATACAGGAAGCACTTGCTCTCTGTGAGTGTTCTGGAGACAGCAGGGAAATCATACAACCTTTCTGAACAAGCAAAGTTCTTCAGCATCAAATACACCCCACAGTGTTTCCCAAGTTACCTCCCCTCTCTCTTTGTGTGTGTGTGTGTGTGTGTGTGTGTACCCTTGGGTATCCCAAGATACACCAGTCATCGGAAACTGCCCATTCTTACCCTAACTCTTGAGAACAGATTACCCATAATTACCTCACACTTCTCCATTGAGCTTGACCTCTGATAGCCCATTGGGTGGGGTTGACTAGTTCTCTGGCCTCCTCCAGACAGTAAGTTCTGAAAGCAGAGGCCTACCCACTTGCAACAGTAGTCATTCAGCAAGTGACCAATCACAGGGGACCAGGTCAAGTACAAGCTGCTAGGCCAGAGCAGGTGAGATGCTCAAGTGTGTCTGCCTCTGGGGAATAAGTCTATACCCCAAGGTTGTGGTCCTGAGAGGTGACAAATACTATAAGCCTCAACAGAAATAACTGAGTTAAGGACATTGGATGCAAATATGGAGACACTGAAGCGCTATGACCAGAGAGGAGCTGAACCTGTGCAAAACAGAGTTGTTCTGTGTTGGGAGGCAGACTCGTGTGTAAGTATCTCCAGAACTCCAAAAACTGGCACATGTCAGCACCTACTTTATCCCTGGGAAAGTAGACAGGTTGGGGGCAGACAAGCCTTTGCTTTGAAGTCAAAGTTGCTCATTTATTCAAACTGCATTCCTAATGGTCCCAATGTTTGTTGGGATTTTGTAAACCCCACCCCTCATTTACCTGGCAGTAGCCAGGTATGCTCTGCCCCCATGACCTGACACTATAAAAGGGGCTACTTGTCCCCTCCTCTCCCCCTTGCTCTTGGCTCTCTATCCTCTCTTGCTCTCCCACCTTTACCCCTCCTCTTCCCCTTCCCTTCCCCCTCCTCTCTCCATGTGCTCTTAGCTGGCCTCTACTATTCTACTTCTCGACTCCTCTTCTGCCTCTCTCTCTGCCTCTACTACCCTATTAACTCTTCTATGACTTGAATAAACTCTATTCTGTGCTATACCCTCATGTGGCTGGTCCCTCAGGGGGAAGAGATTCCTAACATGGGCCATTCAGAGGCATCCCCTTTTCCCCCAGGCCTCGCCGCACCTCCATGGGCCATATGCCTTCCACTGTCTTCATCCTTTCCCTAACAATGTTAACATGTGTTCAGGTGATTTTGGTGGCAGGCCTTATCTTTCAGATGAGAAGTGACCTCTTTACTGTCCATTGCTTTATGCCTGGAACTCACTATGTAACTGAGACTGAATTCAAACTCATGGCTGAGCTTCCTACCCCTGCCTCCTGGGTGCTGGGATTACAGGTATGAGTCCCCACACACTAGAAATAATCTGATGTTAACATCCAGGGTGGCCTGGAAGTTGTCTCTGTCTGACCCAGTCCGAGTTGAATTCTCTTTTCTCGAAGGCTTTTGACTCACAGGCTTGCCTGTTGTGTCTGCTGGCGTGTTCTCCTCTTGCACCTTCTTCAGCCACATGCTTTTGATTTTGATCAGGTTTGTGGTGTTTGCATTTTCTGAGAGCGAACTGAGACCCCAGGCCACCTTTGCTGCAGGAGTTCATGGCTGAACACTTTGAGATGTATTGTTTCTCCCAAGGGAATGGCTGTCAAACTGCCTTCCAAATATTTATGTTTACACTCATGGGCTGTTGTCAGCCTGGCACAGTTTTTACCCCCTCTCCTCAGAGGATGTTGGTTAACAGAAAGATTAATGTCTGGTCCAAGAGCTGAGAATAAGTGATTGAGAAGCATAAATCAGGAAATGGGACATCTTATTATTCCTCATGTCAAGGCACACAGGTTTTAAGAGTGTCAGGGCAGAAAAGGTTGTCATGAAGTGATATGACATTGTCACTGTAACCATGAGAACATAGACCTGTCCACACTGTGTCAGAGAGAAGAGGTGTTGCCCACAAGATCCCACCCTTTCCTGAGGAGACTGGTTGCTGTGAGGGGGTGTGTCATTTTCTCCAAGGGTGTAGCCACTGAGGGACTAGTTGGGATGAAAATTAAGGGAAAAAATAAGGTCCCTGTCCCAGAGGTCTGGCCAGTACTCAGGTGGAATTGGTTGGACCCACAGGTTTGAATGCCTACCAGCTGGACTCTCTATAGAGACCTGTGTTCCCACCACACTGTTTGCAAGAAAACCTTGTGGGACAGATTGGCCCTGGACCAATAAAGAAAGACAGTAGTTTGCAGGGCTGAGTCTGAGAAGGGTCAGGAAGCAGACAGCAGTGTGCCCCTGGGGCTGGGAGGTAGGGTCACTCTTAGCCCAGACACTCTAAACCCCTTCATTATCATCTCAAAGGGGGAAGGAAAAGGCTGTGGGAGCAGCCTTCTTCTCTTTTCACAACTTCTTCCTTTCAAGATCTTCTCACAAAGGAGGAGGAGCTGGGAAGCAGCAGGATCTGGGGACAGCTGGCTCTGCCAGGATGCACTGGACCAAGGGGCTAGCCTGCCACCTGCTAGCTAAGTTCAGTAGTTGTGGCCAGGCATATTTGGAGGCTTGGATAAGTAGGACTGTGAATCTTCTGGTGTCTACAAGCTGTTTGTTCTGGAAACAGTCTCCCTATATAGCAAAGGCTGGCTTTGAACTTACAGTCCTCTCAAACTCAGCCTCCTAAATGCAAGGATTATAGCTGTGCCCCACCACAACCAGCCAGGGAACATTAATTTGGACACAGCTGGGAATGTCACTGAGAAACTGAGAGGTTAGAGAGGTCATAAAGATTTAAGAACAGAGTTCAAAGGAGAAGCCAATGAACCTGTGGTAGGAAGTCTCTCAGTCACAAACATTCAGTGAATATGTGGCTAACTCTCAGGTAAACCCATGAGCCTCAGTTTCTTTTTCCCCACCAATGGGCAGAAAGAATGCCAGAAACCAAACACTTGTTCTTAAAACCCAATTAAAGTGTGAGCAAGTGATAGATGTTTCAACACATTGAGAGACTGACTACTCAAGTCAAAATTCCCCCACCCCACCCCCTGCAAGGGAGCAGCACCTAAGATTTATAAGGATTTAATTAAAATACTTATATGGATTAAGAAGCTTGATGGCCAAAGTAAAAAATGTAGATGCTACTTCTCTGGGGCCACTAGCTGGATCTCAGCCCTGTTCACTGTGCCTTGTCATGGTACTACAGGCTCTGTTGGCAGACACAGAGCTGTAAGATCAGCTTAGCAGGGGCTAAGCAGAAGGAATGGCAACAGGAATCCGGAAACAATGGGACGAACCCCGCCCTTTCTGCACAGTCCTGGGGATGAAGACTTAAGTAAAGAATGCCTGGAAGGTGCTGCTGTCATTATGATTGTGTCTTGTCATCAGTGACACAGAGAAAAGTCCACAGTTCTCTGCCACAGTGCGTGCAGGTGTCAATGCCCCTTTGTAGCTTCTCCATGACTTTCATAGTGACTATGTAACTGAGACTGAATTCAAACTCATGGCATAAAGCAATGGACAGTAAAGAGATAACTTCTAATCCAAAAGATAAGGCCTGCCACCAAAATCAGCTGAACACATGTTAACATTTTTAGGGAAAGGATGAAGAGAGTGGAAGGCATATGGACAATGGAGGTGCATTCAGGCCTGGGAGAAAAGGGGATGCCTTTGAGGGGCCCATGTTAGGAATCTCTTCCCCCTGAAAGACCAGCCACATGAGGGTATAGTACAGAATAGAGTTTATTCAAGTCATAGAAGAGTTAAGAGGGTAGTAGAGGCAGAGAGAGAGGGAGAAGAGGAGCAGAGAAGTAGAGTAGAGGCGGCCATGAGCACATGGAGAAAGGAGGGGGAAGGAAAGGGGAAGAGGAGGGGAAGGGGTGGGAGAGCAAGAGGGGCAAGAGAGGCAAGAGCAAGAGACAGAGGAGGGGGCAAGCAGCCCCTTTTATAGTGTCAGGTCACTGGTGCAGAGCATACCTGGCTACTGCCAGGTAATTGAGGGTTGGGATATACCTGGCTGTTGCTAGGTAACTGAGGGGTGGGGTTTACACAATCCCAACAAGCATTTCGACCATTAGGAATGCAGTTTAAATAAATGAGCAGCTTTGACTTCAAAGCAAAGGCTTGCCCCCCCCCCCAACCTGTCTACATTCCCAGGGATAAAGTAGGTGCTGACATGTTCCAGTTTTTGGAGTTCTGGAGATACTTACACACGAGTCTGCCTCCCAACACAGAACAACTCTGTTTTGCACAGGTTCAGCTCCTCTCTGGTCATAGCGCTTCAGTGTCTCCATATTTGCATCCAATGTTCTTAACTCAGCTATTTCTTTTGAGACTTATAGTATTTGTCACCTCTCAGGACCACAACCTTGGGGTATAGACTTATTCCCCAGAGGCAGACACACTTGACATCTCACCTGCTCTGGCCTAGCAGCTTGTACTTGACCTGGTCCCCTGTCATTGGTCACTTGCTGAATGACTACTGTTGCAGGCCTCTGCTTTCAGAACTTACTGTCTGGAGGAGGCCAGAGAACTAGTCAACCCCACCCAATGGGCTAACAGAGGTCAAGCTCATTGGGTAAGTATGAGGTAATTGTGGGTAATCTGTTCTCAAGAGTAAGAATGGGCAGTTTCCGATGACTGGTGTATCTTGGGATACACAGGGGTATACACACACACACACACACACACACACACACACACACACACAGAGGGTAACCTGGGTAACACTAGGAGGTGTATTTCATGCTGAAGAACTTTGCTTGTTCAGAAAGGTTGTATGATTTCCCTGCTTGTCTCCAGAACACTCACAGAGAGCAAGTGCTTTCTGTATCAAAAACTTTAAGACATTTATAACATACACATGGAACTTTCCAGACTTCGGACCTCTGTTTATTCCAAGAGCTATCAGACTTGGAATTTGCAGATGTCTCTGCCAGTATAAGGTCCCTAGAATACAAGACACACAGCTTGTCTTTGATGAACTCCTCCTGCTCCCAGCTAGCCTCAGAAACTACATAAGCCCCTTTTAACATTTGCTTTTTATTCTTTCCTCTCTGAGGGGAGAAAACCCCACTCAGATTCTATCCCTGAAGCTGCTTACCAGTCTGTGTGGGCATCATCGATGACCAACAAGATCCTGGGTCTCTGAACCACGGGTGTGACAGGAGTTGGTGGTTCCATCAGCCCCGAAGGAGCCTGTGGGGTCTGCTTCATGGCACTGGAGAAGAAGCTGAACAGGCTGGATCCTGGAGAAGAGAAGGAGGCAGCGAGGAGCTGGGGGTGTCTCCTCTCTGTGGCTGGGGATGCTGGGGAGCTACTGGAGCTCTCTGGGCTTTGCAGGTCCGGCATGTAGCCATTGGGCAGGTTGGCCACAAAGCTGCTGTCAGACAGTCTCCTCCTGAGGAAGTTCATGGTTGAGATGGAGGGGAAGCCTCCATCCACACAAAATCAAGCAGATGAGGTTTGAAGTGCAGGTCGCCAGCTAAAGGGAGCTGGAAAGTTGGGGTCAGAGAATCCCAGGGCTTCTGCACTGTCAGAAGAAGGCTTCATAGCACTCTGTTTACCTGTCAAAAAAAAGCCAGCAAGCACATTAGTGGAACCAACTACCTCCCATTTAAAAGCAAATACATAAAGCACACTTCCAGCCCATTGCTCGTGGCTGTGCAAACTGGAGCACTTTTAGAGAGTAATTTGGCAATATGCTTTAAAAGCATACAACTTCCATTTTCAGGAATTCTATACTAAAAAAATAATAATCCAAGCAACAGGTAAATACTTCATGTCTAAATAGATTTAACACAATCCAATATTCAGCCACAGGATGACGCAGTCACCTGGAGAATTGTTTCTGTCCATTCAAACAGAGTTCAGATGAAGCATGTTGAGTAGCGAAGCCTCATGCTGTAATATTAGGTAAATCAAGACTGGGCTTGCTGGCACATGCTAACAACCCCAGCTCCACTGAAGGCAGAAAACTGTAACAGTTGAAGGTTTAACGGGACTCTTGTGTACCCAAGGCCAGATTGAATAACTCAGCAGAAAGCTAGAGATGCTCTCCAAATTAGGTGGATAAATATCTAAATTAGAATTTAAATGACTGGGGCAGAAAGCTTAGTAATAGAGGGGCCTATTATGCAGAAAGCTCTGATCTGGATCCCTAGCACTGAATAAAGAAAAATAATCATAATATAAAATGATATGTATGACATAAGTACAGCCATATACAAGTTACACAAAAGGAATTATAAGTAAATCACAGCAGTGAATGCATTCTGGCAACACTTATTTATTTGTTTATTTGTAATTTCCAAATTTCCTTGAATGTATAATGCTGAAGTTTGTGAAATCCGACACCCCTCTTAAGTTCAGGTGTAATATGACCCCAGTGAAAAGAAATTTAGAGACAAGGCCTATGGGTGGTAGCTGGAGATGGGTGGGTATTGATGTCACCCTGGGATGGAGTACAGCTCTTCTTAGGACAGACATTCTCTGTACCTTGTAAGGACACAAGCAAAAGGTGACCATCTGCAAGCTAGGAGGTGGGCTTAGCCAGACCCCCATGCAATACTCTGCTGCCAGATTCTAGACTGAGTCAAAATAAATTCCTGCTGTTTAAGGGAAACAGGCTGTGTCATTTTGTCATGCTAACTAAAACACAGACACACACAGACACACACACACACAATTTATTTTCTAAGCAAAATAAACATTTTGTGCTTTTTAAATTGCATTTATTTATTGATAGAGTGTGTTCCAGTTATCATAATACACACACTCACACACTTTCACATACACACACACTAACACACACACTCAAATTCACACTCACATACACACACATACTCACACACACATTCTCACTCTCTCTCACAAACACTCACATACACAAACACTCACACACTCACAGTCACATACACTCACACACATACACTCACACACATAGTCTCACACACACACAAACACACAAACACTCACATACACTCACACACACACTCACACACACATTCTCTCTCTCACACACCAACAGACAGACACACACACACACACACACACACACACACACACACACACCAGTCCCCTCTTTCCACTCTGTGGGGCTGGAGACTGAACTCACATTTCCAGGCATGGTGTCAGATGCCTTTAGTGGCTGAGCCTTAGCCATCTTATCAACCCAAGAATAATTTTTAAAACCTTATTATCTATTTGAGATCCAGAACAATGACTACTTAAGTCATGGAACTGAAGTATATGTTTCCGCTCTATCTTTATATTTTATCCTTGTAAATTTACCTAGAGTAAAATTAAGGAAATCTTTACAATCTTTGATTTTGCTCAATGACAAGGTGAGGTAGGGTTTCGTTATTCTTATCACCTCTGAAAATTCTCCCATACCGTTTTCTGGTAAACCCACACCTTCCTGATATACTAGTGCACACTGCTGTGCCTGGGATTTTACCTGGGTGCCAGAGACACCAACTCAAGTCTTCATGTTCATACAGCAAGAACTTCATTGGCAAAGCCACCTGTGTAGCCCTGAGGCCAACTTCATGGTTTAATATGATCCAAATTGATGATGGTGTATTACACTTGACAAGAATACAGATGCTTAAAATTACTTTCTGTTGTTGGGAGTCTGGTTCCTCACTGTGCTGTTTCTCCCCATAGTGTCTTATGACAAGCTCCACCCTGATCAACAACTGTCAGCAAGAAGGAAAATCAGAACTGCTCTGAGCAAAGCCTTGGCTGATCCTCTTGAGAGAAACTGAAACATCTCTTGATGACCCTCCCCCCACACCAGTTTATAAGCTGACTGGTTACAAATTAGACCATAACAACCGAATCTCTCTGCATTAGTGCTGGCGTCTCTAGCTTTCTGTTTCACCAGGGTAGATGTGAAGTGACTCCCCTCCCTCATGGTGTGCTCTCCTCTGCTTTGTGTTTCTCTCTAGTAACATCATGTATTTTGATTTAAATGTTTGTCCAACGTTCATTATCATCTGCAAAGGGGCCTAATCCCAAAAAGCTACTGGTCACTACTGAAATTGAAGTGATCTTCTTGTACAATTTCTCGATAAAAAAGTTTGTGAGATATTTGAGCTGAAGAGATTATGCAGCTTATATAACAATCTCCTTTTTTGGGAACTCTGGTCAACATCACACTAGTAAGAATTCAACAATTATCACTAGACTTACCTCCTAAAAATGTTTCTGTCAGTTTGAAAGCCCTTTTTACTTTTTATTTTGAGACAGAGCTTTACTAAGTAGCTCAGGGTGACCTTGAACTTGTGTTTCTAGAGGCATGCCTCCTAATAAACTTCTGGTCATCCCCAACAATGATCAGGGGTGTTCATGCAATCCCTACTACTATGGGCCCCAGTAAGACTTAGGTCTGGCAAGTGAGAGTTGGTAACAGATGAACTGGTAGCTATGACTTGAGGTATGTGCTGGTAAAGAAGGCTAGGTGGCTTTTCTGAGAGCATTGTGTCTTTAAATAGGACATCTGGGAAGTTCTTCCTGAGGATGTGACCTTTTCCATAACTGGATTTTTACCTGGAAGGTGATGTGAGATTTTTAAACATATGATTACACTGTGGGATGATTAAATTATGTAAATAAAACTGTGTTCTGTAGTTAGCATTTTCTACGTGGTACAAACATTTAAGATCCTCTTCAGCAATTTGATAATAGGAGATATGTTATTGTTTAATATTTAACACCTGAGGTCCTTACAGTGGACGACTGAAGCTCATTCTTCTCAGTTGCAACTTTGATCAGTGTCACCGGCTTTCGCTCCACACCTTCTCTGTACTTCTAGTAGCCAGAATTGGATGTTACACTTCTGTGCTTTCTACTCTTAGATGCCCCAACTGAGGTCATGTGTCCTTCTGTACCCTGCTTATCTGCCCTAACATAGCATTCTCCAGGTTTATACATATTACAAGGAACAGGATTTTCGTCTTTTCAAATGTCTAATACAATTTCATCATCACCAGTCCCACAGGATCTGACAATGAAGGCAGATTGATTTAACACCTTGGGTATTGTGAATCATGCCGAAATGATCATGGGAGAGCCACTCTCTCTATCTCATTGTCGTGATGATTTCAATTTTTTTGGATGTGTGCACAGAAGTGAGACTGCTGGACCAAATGGTAATTCCATTTCCCCTTTTCCAAAGAATTCCATACTGTTCTGTGTAACAACTATATTAATTTATATTTATATATTTTATTTATACTCCCATTGACTCTAATCTCCATGCGCCTGATGGCTCTACATTTCTCATTTTAAATTACATTTACCTCTGTGCACTTCATAATGTGCTTGTTGAGGTCAGAGAACACCTTGCAGAAATCAATTCTCTCCTTCTGCTGTGTGGTTCCCAGGGATCAAACTCAAGTCATCAAACTAAGTAGCAAGCACCTTTACCCACTGGGCCATGTTTTCATTTTGCTTATATTCATTATTTAAATCAGCATTCAAAAGACAGAAGCAGGAGGATCTCTATGAATTTGAGTCCAGCCTGGTCTACATAAAAAATTTAAGCCAGGCAGAGCTACATAGAGAAACCCTCTCTCATAAAAAACAAACAAACAACCGTAGAAGACAGAAGAGCTTTGATAGAGATCTGCTTTGACCTTCTGAATGTCCCTGAGGCATAGAATAGAACAAGAGACAAGGACCTGCCAAGTGTCCCCCCTGTCTGTTCTGGTTAAGCTTCTCGGTTGCCTTGTTCTTTAATCTGGGTGTCTTTTAACCTTGCTGTCTTAATTCACATCTCACAAATCTCTTCTGTAGAGAGTCCTGGCATAGTCGTGGCATCCCTTTTGTCGTCTTACTCCACAGCCCTCTCAGCTTACAGCAGGCTGACATTATCTTTGTATGTGTACTTGTATGTAATCAAGTCCTGCACGATCCCCACGCCAGGGTAAGAGCTTAGCTCCTTGTTGCTTCTTGTGCTTGTAGTCCTGTGACATTTGCTGACAGCAGGCTCACTGGTCTCTCAGAATCTCCTACTAAGAACCAGGGAAGTCAGGTGAGTTTCTTCGGATTATTTCTTTCTAGGATACTGGGCTGGATTATTGACACTCCCTGAAGGACATCTCACCCTCCTGGAATGGATAAAGATCACTCTTTTGGCCACTTGAGGGCAGCAAGAGCAAAGCATGCCTGCTATAGCAACTTTCCTTGGCTGGAGAGGGAAAGCCTACCCAGTGAGGTAGGAGGGGCTGGAGGGGCGGGTCTAGGTGCGGGGCCCTTTTTGCCCCAGCCAATGGGCTTTCCCGCGTGGGGAACCAGGCTGCCCAGAGGAGGTGCTCTCTCACTGTGCAGAGCAGCAACAGGGCTCTGAGGTTGCAGCACTTCCTCAGATCCCATAATTGGAGGTGCCAGTCCGAGCTACACATGGGCCACCTTAGCTGGCATGGCCGGTAAGCCACAGCAAAGTGAACTTGGTGGGTTTTCTGGCCATAGGTAGAACTCACCCCGAATCCGAGCTGCTGGTTCGTTCTCCCAAGGTGATACATCCTCATAAGCTCCTTCTCTTTTGTTAGCAGAATGTTGATGCTGCATGGCTGTGGGATGCAGGTGCTCTGTGGGCCTGGAGTGCCACCCTCTGGTCCCAGGCTGCTGTTAGTCCCTGCAGAGCTACGGAGGGCCTAGGCTTTCAAAGCTTTGACTTCTGAGTCATTTAATGCAACATCCAGACATGTCCAGGGAAGAGCATCCTCTGGGAAGCTGAGACCACAGCAGGTGCTGGTGCTCTGCACTGAATCCCAGCACCTGCTTCATGCAGGACCCTCCGGACCTGTTGTTGCCCTGGGTCTGTGGCTCAGATCTCTTGTGTAGTCTTCTATTTCCAGCTATCCAGTGGTGAAGAAAGAAACCTTGAAGGGTTTGTTTCTCGGACCAGACAAGGAACAGGGACTAACACAGATGGAGCGCCCTGGTTATTTATTCATTACTTCCTGGGCTGGATGCCAGACACTGCTCAGCTCTAGTGGCTTAAAGAGAAGCTCAGGAGTTCTTGGGGCCCAACAAGGATGACAGGATAGGAGGGATTGCAGTGTGGTGTAGAGCAAACTGAAGAAGTGGGTGGTTCATGATGCAGCCTGGACACCTGGGTGGTCTCTATTCAATGCAGACAGCAGAAACTGGAGAGTTTGCCAGCCTGAAAACTGGGGAGGCAGGGCCATCGGCGACAGAAGAATTTCAGGTAGATTTCTTTAAGTGCAGATGAAAGAAGTAAAGAAGCCAGAATCTCAGTTGATAATTAAACAGCAGACTACGAAGTATGACCAGGACTTTCAGTAGGATATAAACTGCAAGGTGGAGGGGCTAGCCAAAATGTGCACAGGTTTAGAGATCCATGCAGCCTCACAAGTTTATTCTAGAATGAAGAGGGCTGGGAAAGAATTCCGGTTGGTCCCATGGCCACCCTACTAGTTGGGAACTACAAGTTGGTAAGCTGTGAAAAGCTGTTTTTCAGGCAACATAGCTGCAATGACTCTGGCCACTTAAGGCAAACTATCCGGTCAGGGCCCTGTAACCCTGGCTTCTGGACATGAATTCATGCAGGGAGATGCTACCATGTGATGCTTGCTTCTGAACTTTGTGTCATTGTATTGGTAGCTGTGACCTCTATCTTATCAGGGATAGCCCGAGGGGAGTGGCATAGAGCACCTGTGCTTGCTTTCTGATGCCTGATTCCTGTGTGAGAACTTCTCCCTTACCTGGTCTTATCTTTCTATCTCCCAGGACCCAGTGGGTATGGTGGGGGTTGCCATATAGAGCCTGGTATAGCAGCAATGACAAAGACTCATGGGAAGTGAGATCAGAAAGTCATTTAATCTGTTTGCCATAAAGACTTTATCAGCCTTGTGATCTCTCTCTCTCTTTCTCTTTCTCTCTCTCTCTCTCTCTCTCTCTCTCTCTCTCTGTGTGTGTGTGTGTGTGTGTGTGTGTGTGTGTGTGTGAACTGTAGGGTCTATGTCAAATATACTGAACAGTCCCATCTATTATGACAACATGCTTCCTGCAATTTTCACAAACATCTCACCTTTGAAACCTGTCAACCATAGATCTGATCTCTATCACCATGTTCTGTCTCCACAATTATGTCATATGCAGAGACATGTCTCATTCAATAAAGTGTGTTCTGGGCAAGCAGGAGAACCTGAGTTTGGATTCCTAGCAGAACTCTACCACTATCAGCATGACTACCAAAAAAAAAAAAAAAAAAAAGCTTAGAAAAGCAGTATATATCTATAATTCCAGCAATAGAAAGGAGCTGGGGAGGGTCATACAGATCCCTGAAGTTTACTCACCCTTCAGTCTAGCGGAATTGGTAAACTCCGGGTACTGTGAGAAACCATGTCTCTAACAAACAAACAAAACTGTGAAGACAGATATAGGAAGTAATGTGACATCAACCTCTGACCTCTGTCCTGCACATTTGCATACAATCACCTGTGCACACTGACACCACCACCTGTATATATGTATAGCACAAATCTGTGAGCATCTATGTGCAAACACAGAATTCTGGATTATTAGGACATGTGCTAAGGCTATGTGTTAGTTTGTGAGAAAATGTTAGCTGTTTCCCCAAAGGAGCTGTGCTGGTTTTCAGTCAATTAGCAAGGCCTGAGTATTCCAAGTAATCTCTATCCTTGTCAGCATTGGTAACGACTATTAATTATTTTGGCCATTCTACTAGCTCAGTGCTATCTCATCATGATTTGAATTCCTACATTTTGCTAGATGAGTTGTATATCTTTTCATGTGTGTGTTTGCCAATCTTATATATCTTATATATCTTTCATCCTGGATAAAATTTCTGCGATGATCTGTAACTCTTTGTGTTTTTTTTTTTCTATTTGTTTTCAATTGTTTATTTTTCTTCTTGTTTCTATTTATTTATTTATTTATTTTTGTATGTATGAGTGTGTACCCACAGAGGCTAAAGAAAGACATTATCTTTTGTGGCTAATTTACAGGTGTCTTGTCTGACATGGGTGCTGGAAATCAAACATGGGTCCCCTGGAAAAGCAACCAGTTCAGCCTCTGATCCATCTCTCCAGCCCTACCTTTCTGTTTGAGATAATATCTCTCACTGAAACTAGAGCTAACAGATTAGGTTCAGCTAACATACTGTAGTGTGTACTGTTATGTCTGACTTTTACATAGGTCCTGGGACCTGAACTTGTGTCTTTTTGTTTGTATAAGAAGCACTTTGCAGACTGAGCCCCACGTTTTAGTATTCAATAGATCTCTTGGGTGTGGTTGATTGGTCTGAAGCTGCTTGTTTTGTAATGATAAATACTGTCCCCTAAAGCCTGGTTACTCCAGAGAGGAAAGAATCCATACATAGATGTAGATCCAAGTGGTGCTACATGTCCTTGCCCTCCAAGTTATTCTTGATTGGTGAATAAGGGTACCCACAGCCTATAGCTGGGCAGAATTGAAATCAATAGAGCATGAAATTTCTGGCATTGGGGTTGGAATAGAACCAAGAAAGGGAGGAAAGGAAGGCAGAAAGAAAAGATGCCATGGTAAGACCCTTTAAATCATGGCCATGAGGGCTGACCAATTGCATTTCAGAGCAACCCAGGTGGAGCATAGTAAGTAATAGCTCAGGGTTATCAAGAGGAAAGTAAGTGTAATAACATAGAGGGTAGATATCTGCCTATCTTTAGTGGTGATAAAGGCTTTTTATAGGTTAAAGGTCATGTGTATGTTTTATCTGGCAATTGTATAACCAAAGGGGGTGGGGTTACAATCCCTGGATTGAGATTAAATATTCGACAACATGTTGGCATCCAATGGGAAGCTCAAACCCATGACCCTGAGATTAAGTCTCAGGCAAAGGCAGGATAGAAGCCCTAGATAGAAATTAACTATTTCAACAGCACTTGGGTTTCAGTGTTTTCTTGAACAGTGACTATCAGGTTCACAGCATTTTTTTTTTTTTTAAATCACAGTATCTGCCAGAAAAAGCTTAAAGGTTTCTTTCAGCTCATTGTTTTCTAGGGTTACAGTCTGTCATGGCAGTGGGCACATGGGAAGAGGCTGCACATAGCAGCAGATCAGGCAGCAGGAACTAGGTCAGAACCAGGACTGGGCTCACCTTTCAGAGCCCACCCCTAGGGACCTACATTAGCTAACCAGGCCCCACTTCCTAAAGGCTACCCAGCCACTAGAAATAGCAACACCAGCTGGAAAATAAACGTTCAAACCCTGAGCCTACAGGAAAGTGTATCAGGATTCTCTAGAGGAACAGAACTGATGGAATGAATATGTATTACAAAGAGATGCATTTATGAGGGCAGCTTACATGGTATGTGCTAGGGAGTCCAACGGTAGCTGTCCTCACTCTGGAGACCCTGAGAACCATGTAGCTCCTCAGTTCAGAAATGCTTCAGCACTCCCACCCTGGTAATTCAGGTCTGGAAGATTCTTGAGGAGACATTGGTCTTTAGCCCACATTGGAATCCCAAAGAAGCTGGAAATTAGGGATGCACATAGTGACAGCCTCAATAACAAGATCAACGACTATTGGAAACACGGTGAGTGAACTTGCTGGTGAAGAATTAAGCCAAAGAGCAGAACTTTCCCCCTCTGATTTCCTTTTATCTGAACTGCCGTTAGAAGGTACTGCCCATATTTAGTGTGGGTCTTCCTGCTTTAGACAACCTGATCCAGACCACCCCTCACAGGTGTGCCCGCAGCTTGTCTTTTAATGGATTTCATATTCAGTCAAGTTGACCACTGAGATTAATTTAAAACTCACAGAGACATTTCAGATTCAAACTTGAGCAAGGGATCTGAAGCAATGGTAGCAATTCATCAACGCCTCAGTTTTTAGCAGGGACTTGCCCAGGTAAAATGTTCCAAGCAGGAGGTCCACAGAAGTGTTACTTGTGCATTCAGAGTCTAACTTGATAAGGGCATCAGAGAAAGACTTCCTGCTATGACAAAGGAGCTAGCTGCATGTGACTGGCATGTGCAGAGCTTGGCAGAACACTGTTCCTGGTACCACTTGTAGCTTTCCATGAAGTGCCTGACAGACTCAGCACCTCCTTTTCACACATCATCCTTCCTACTCACTAAGGGTGCCAGAGCCATGCTGTAGAGTAGCTTCTGGTTTCTAACTCACTGTCTGTATGGAAATGGTAGTTTGTATGGGATCATCTAACTCTTGCTAAAATCCAGGAGATGACCTAGAATTATTATCCCTGTTGTGTGATGGGTGAACTGGGGTACACCTCAGAGTATGAGAAGAAAGAAGGGAGGACCACGAGCCATACCTTGGGGAGTAAGGAAGTAGTTACTGAGGACCTTCACTGTTTTATGCTATTTATAAGTCCCCCCACAATGCAGACACTATTTCAATAATAAAAGCAAGGCTTGAGGATCATAAGTTTTGGGTTCATCTCTAAGCAAGTTCTGATGCTAAGAGAAAGGATATGGAAATCAAGCAAATAAGACAACTTAAACCTCACTGTCATTATACCCCTTTTGTCCCCTTGTGTGTCACTATCCCTGGGGAATTGTGAACAAATACCCATCTCTGATAGGGAAGCAATGACAGACCAAAGTATGGATAATCCCAGTGTCCAACTTTGTGAACCAATGGATTGTTTTGGCATTATATACATTAGCAGGATTGACTCCCAAGACAACCATATCACCCAACATGGGTAATGGTTCATGAAAGCTGGAAAGCAGAAGTGCACTACAAAATTAATTGAAATCTCAGCAGGTTAGAGTCTCTTTCAAGCAGTTCAGCTCTTACATGCTCTGCTGGTCTCTGCTTCTTCCAACCTGGTGGGTCTCTGTTTAATTTCCTCTAGGCTACTTGGCTTATCTGAGTGTCTCAGCAATCCCCATTGCTTATATATGTATGAGGAGGAAGGGCCAGGTAATCTGGTCAATTTTAGGGACTTCCTGAAAATTTTGAGTTGCTTGGTTCATGAGCTGAAAAAGTATTTTTTATAGAAAAGAATGGTTCACCTTCATTTAAAGCATTTTGTGCCTTAATAAACTTCTCTCCAAGATGGATGTTTTTATCCAGGAAAAAATTATGCAGTACCCTCTCACATCACCGAGGTTTCACTATTCCCTCTCCCTTAAGATCTTTTTTCCCTCTTCCCATCAATGAATGAACCCTTTCTTATTTTCTGGATTGTACAGGTACTCCAGTTTAAACTTACAAATCTAAGGAGTCAGTGTGAACATCCACATGTGAAGCAAGAATATTTAACATTTGTCTTTCCTGGTCTGAGTTAAATCAGTTAGTATAAAGCTTTCCAGTTTCATTCATTTATCTTCAAATTTCATTTTACTTTCTAGATGAATAAAATTTCGTTATGTGTATGCACCATATTTTCTTTAATCATTCATTAGTTGATGGATATCCCAGCTATTTTCATGTTTGATTTGTTGTGAATAAAATCACCTATGAACATAGACAAGGATGTGTGTCTGCAACAGGAAATAAATGTGTTTGGTTATATGCTCTGATATTAGATGGCTGTGTCATGTAGTGATTCTGTTTTTAATGGTCTTGAGGAACTGTCACAGATTCCACAGTGGCTACACTGATTTACACGCTGCTCCCACCACCAGAGCCTGACAGAAGAGTATGATTCTCCCTAGAATGTGTTTTCATAATCTTAGCCATTCTGGCATGTGATGGTTTATATATGCTTGGCCCAGAGAGTGGCACTATTAGGAATTATAGACTTGCTGAAGTAGGTGTGACCTTATTGGAGTAGGTGTGTCACTGTGAGTGTGGGCTTTAAGAACCCTGTCCTAGCTGCCTGGAAGTCAGTCTTCCAGTAGCAGCCTTCAGATGAAGATGTAGAACTCTCAGTGCTACCTGCACCATGCCTGCCTCGATAATGGACTGAACATCTGACCCTGTAAGCCAGCCCCAATTAAATGTCATCCACATAAGAGTTGCCTTGGTCATGGTGTCTGTTCACTGCAGTAAAACTCAAACTAGGACATAGAAACTCACAACTGCTCAAAGTACAGGGAACAAGTGCCTATTAGGTGCTCAACTATTAATGGGACATCAGCATCAACCCCCTGCACTCATACACACACACACAATGCTCAGCACCATTGTGGAAGAGGGAACTGAAAAATTGTAAAAGCCAGAGGTCAAGATGGATTTAGCTAAACAGTGTCTTCTGTACATGTCAATAGTGACACATAAACTCATAGCAGCTGAAAGGACTGGTCCAAAATGAAGCTAGTGAACTATCATGGAGGGGAAGGAGCTCAGGAGCCTCCACCCGTAATGGAGGAGCTATTGGCAGCTAATGGCTTCTATGGGAGGAGAGTCAAGTATTTTTAGAAAAGATATAGGCCCTGGGAGGTGGACCACACTCTCTGACCCCATATGAACAGCACACAATGGAGTTGGTGGATTAAAAAAGACGTGAAGTTGTGAGGAGGTAAAGAGGAAACGGTAGATTTAGCAGGAGTTGTGAGAAGTAATGGAGGATGAATGTGATCAAACACATTGTACATGCATCTAATTCTCAGTATTAATAAAATGCTACATTTTAAAAAGAAAATAAGTCCAACTGGGTGTAAAGGAGAGCTGGTGGGAGGATGTTTTGGCGAGGGCTGGCCTCAGAGCTGCTGTTATTGCAGAAGCCCAGGGAACAGCTGCCAGGTGGCCGTCCACTGAGGAAAACCCCCACTAGTTCATTAGGGACACTACTGGGGCTGCTGGGAAGATCTGACGCCAGGATTCCAAAGCTCCGTCTACTCTGCCTGTGGAATCGCCTTTGCCCTTAGGTGTCACAGATCCCACCTGGCTGAGGCTCAGCCACGTCTGAGCTGGGAAGCCACTTGTAGGAAGGGAGGTGTCTGGAGACAGTGAGCTCCCAGTAAGAGGGCACAAATTTGCCCCTATGTTCTTTAACTTACCTACTGAAAAGGCTTTTAATGCGGTTTATTTTAGTCGCGATTTTTACTCCTATATTTTAATCTATATATTACTCCTATATTTTAATATTGATTTAATTTAATGTCTCCACTCATTATTATTATTCTTTTATAATCCCCTACACATTTTCTTATTGATATTTCCAACTACAAGGAGTGTTCCCTGCTTCATGGTAAGGCAAGAAATTCAGACAGCTCCTCCTCTGGCCCCCAGGAGGCGCTGTTTCCAAGGAAGGGTAGAGGAGCAAGAGGTAACTGAACAAAATCTAAGGACCTAGACATTGGATCCCAGCAGCCTGGTTGAGCTATGAGGTGGCTTACGTTTCATTGGTTAAATTACAAGTCCTGCTGAGATGTGGCTGCCTCTGCATAAAATCACGCAGGTAGAATCGTTTCCATCTGCTTGTTAGGAATTCATGGGAATGCTTAGCTAAGCCCTCCCCCCTTTTCTAAATGGGACAATTAAAAATAATTTCAGTAAATGTCACTAGTAATTTAATATGTTTTATTAGAAATAAAAATAAGCAAAGGCAGAGAAATTAATGTCTTTGCTGTGCTTGGCTCTGGCAGTTGGGACTAAGAAAGACTTGCATGAAGTCTTCATGAGGGCCTTTCATTTGCTGATACAAAAGAAGCTTGCAGGGTAATGGGGTAATTTGCTCAAAGGGTGGAGTGGGAAGGGGAGGAGCTTATAGTCAGAAGCCAAACTATCTCTCTTGGCTTTAGGGCATTGCCACTGGGCAAGTAGTTCTCCCTCTTCTATCCTTTCTTCTATCTGCAAAGCAAGGAAAATGATGAAGCATTGGAGAGGAGGGCAGCACTGCCCCTGTCAGCGGTGTGAGCTTTCACAGGGGTCAAATATCAGACATCCTACATATCTGATATTTACATTATTATCCATAAGGGTAGCAACATTACAGTTATGAGATAGCAATGGAGTCAAGGCAACATGAGTCAGTGCCTTGGGCAGGTTGATCACTGCCGTCAGTCATCTCTGGGCCATTTACTGGGACTGTATACTATCAAAGGACAGACTATCAGAGGAAAACTGCGTCTAAGGCATGCAGTGCACACAGACACTTCATGCAATCTTCCTGTGGTTCACCTGAGACTGTCTCATTCTAAGTGGGACTATGACACTCCTGTAAGAGTGCTTTGGTTTTCTTCATGTTTTTCTTTCTTTTTTTTCCAAGCTAGCAGGGTGTGTTGTGTTCTTTTTCCATGATGCTGGGCTGCTGCAGCCAGTGGTCCAGGCAGTGTGTGGTCACAGAGGCAGCGTCCCATACCCTGCGGTGTTGCAGTGTGCAGCATGGCTGAGGAATGGTGTGCACTTGGTCTGGCTTCTCTGCATTTTCCCCTTCAGATATTTTCAACCCACATTGTAGCTGTGGATCACAGCAGCGCAAGCACTCAACTGCGAACTTGATCAACTCTGAAGGGTAAATGGACCCTGAACCTTAGAACATCGAAACGTAAGAACAGAGACGTCCAGAGAACTGACAACACAGAGGAAAGGGGCTGGGTTTATCAGACAGCAAATAAGTGGGAAACTAATAGAAAAAAAACTACTTAGTAAAAATCTTATCGGAGAAATTCCTACTGTGCTGGGATGGGTGCTAAAGGATCGATGTTGTCTGGAGCAATTAACTCATGTCCTTCCTGGTAGAAATTGAGACACAGGCACTGGGGTGCCCTGGCTTTAGGCAAACAACAGATAGTAAGGTCTTCCTTTGATCTCTTTTTAAATTTACTGTGTCTATTTTATTTTTTTTTAATTTTTTATTGGATATTCTCTGTATTTACATTTCATATGTTATCCCCTTTCCCCTCAGTCACATCCCCCCTCCCTTCCCATTGCCTCCAAGAAGGTGCTCCGTCTCCCAACTACCCTTTCCACCTCAGCACCTTGGCATTCCCCTACACTGGGAAATCGCACCTTTACTGGACCAAAGTCCTCTCCTCCCATTGATGCCAAAGAATGCCATCCTCTGCTACATATGCATCTGGAGCCATGGGTCTCTCCATGTATACTCATTGGTTGGTGTTTTAGTCCCTGGGAGCTGTGGTGGGTTTGGTTAGTTGATAATTTTGTTTTGCCCATGGAGTCACAGACCCTTTCAGCTGCTTAATTTCTTTCTCCAACTCCTTCATTGGGGTCCTTGGGTTCTGTCCAATGGTTAGCTGAAAGCATCTTCCTCTGTATTAGTATGGCTCTGGAAGAGCCTCTGAGGAGGCATCCATATCAGATTTCTGCTAGTAAACACTACTTGGCATCAGCAATAGTGCATGGGTTTAGTGGCTGCATATGGGTTGGATCTCCAGGTGAGACAGTCTCTGGATGATCTTTTCTTTAATTTCTGCTCTTTATTTGTTCCTTCATTTTCTTCCATGAGTGTTCTGTTCTCCCTTCTAGGAAGAACTGGGGCATCAACCTTCTGACCATTCTTCTCTTTGAGCTTTATAAGTTCTGTGAATTGTATCTTGGTTATTCCGAGCTATTTGGGCTAGTATCTGCTTATCAGTGAGTACATACCATAAGTGTTCTTTTGTGACTAGGTTACCTCACTCAGGATGATAGCTTCTAGTTCCATCGATTTGCCTAGGGATTTCGTAAAGTCATTGTTTCTTATAGCTGAGTAGTAATCCATTGTGTAAATGTACCACAATTTCTGTATCCATTCCTCTGTTGAAGGACATCTGGGTTCTTTCCAGTTTCGGCTATTATAAATAAGGCTGCTATGAACATGGTGGAGCATGTGCCCTTGTTAGATGTTGGGGCTTCTTTTGGGTATATGCCCAGGAGTTGTACAACTGGGTCCTCAGGGAGTACTATGTTCAATTTGCTGAGGAACTGCCAGACTGATTTCCAGAGTGGTTGTACCAGCTTACAACCCCCCAACAGTGGAGAAGTATTCCTTCTTCTCCACATCCTCACCAGCATCTACTGTCACGTGAATTTTTGATTATATCCATTTTGACTGGTGTGAGGTGGAATCTCAGCGTTATTGTTTGATCTTTCTTAACTTCATCTCAAAACAGTATTTGAGCCTAAGTTGCATATTCTATTCCCCTGCAACTATTAGGACTGATGAGTTTGTTACACAAAAGAGACTTGGAACAGGACATAGCACTGTCTAAGCTGCTGCTGTTTACATTGTCAGTGCCATCGTCCTTCTCATGAGAATGAGGAGTCTGTGGCACTAACCAGCCCAGTTCTACTCCATCACATGCATGCATGCATGCACGCACACATACACACAGTGTGTGTGTGTGTGTCTGTGTGTGTGTGCCTATTTCAGTGCAGAAAGGCAGTCAGCCTGCAAGATGAGAGTGTGTCCCCGATGTTGCAGCTGATTGGGTCATTCTTAATCCAGTTCCCAGACTTGGGCTTTCCAAGGTGAAGGACAAAGCAGAGCTGGGAGAATGCTGCATCTTAGACAGTTACCAAAGAGCAATCTGTTAAATCTTTGCAACAGCAGAGGAGATGGGTAAGCAGAGCAGCCCACCAGGGTGTCTCAGTGACTGAAAGTCTCCATTCTGAGATAGAGGAGAACAGCATAACAACAAATGTCCTGGCACATGATATTTCACAACTTGCTAAGTCCCATGAGCCTCAGTTTATTCATCGGTAAATGAGGTCAGTGATTGCATTTGTCCAGAGGGGTTGGGTGAGGATTAGAGAGAGGCTGCTTCTCTTTGGATTATAATCAGTGTGGTGGGTGCTATTTGGTGATTCAGAGATGATCCTGTTGGGAGAACATCAAGTAACCAGCAGGTATTCAGGATATCCTTGTGTATTAGCTAGGGTAGTCTCAGAGGCATATAAACACATTAGCTGAGGATTCAAAAGACCTGTGCCCAAGCTAACCTGTGCTTCTACTATGCTAAATGATCTTAAACCAACCAGTCTGCTGTGTTTTCTTGCTTCAGTCAGGTTTTCTGCTGTTGTAGCAGAAATCCTCAGATTGGATCTTCTGTAAAGAAGAGAAATTTATTTAGCTCACTGTACAGGAGACGAAAAAATTCAGGATCAGACTGTTACATGGGGTGAGAACCTCATGTTACATCACAACATGGTGGATGCCAACAAATACCAGAAGGACTCAGGAGCATGGTGTTTCAGCACATGAACACAAGGCGAGCGCATGGGCTGACCTATATCACCCTGCTCTTTTGAAAGATAACTCAGTCCTGCATGAGTGAGAACCCACTCATTCCTCCACCATTAATCCATAAGGACTTTGTCCCAGTGACAGAAACATGTTCTCTTAGGCTCTACTGACCAACACTGCCCAGTGAAGAATTACAAGTTTTGGTGGAAAGTGACCATACTTGAACCGTGGGACACCCCATCAGGAAAGTAGCAGGAGGAGGAGGGCCAGAATGTGGGGGTTCTGTACTGCACAGACATCTCCTCCTCTGCCCTTCCCCAGTAGACACAGACAGCTTAGAAACACCCACAGACCTGGAGTCCTCCAGCAGACATCTACCCTGTGTTCAGTATGTGTGGCTTGCTCTGCGTGCCAGATCCTGGGCCAGGCAGTGAGACAGAAATTTGGGGGTGGGGCGGGATCTGGAATTCGGAAGGGGAAAAGGCGCAGTTACATTGTTATTGGGGACAGTGGGTGCTGGGACAATAATACAAGAATGTTCAGAGTGGTTAGAGGTCTCTGAGAAAGTGGTAATAGAGGTGGGACATGTGTGGCAAGGAGGAAGCTAGGGAAGAAGTTTAGGTGAAGTGTCTTGTAGGTGATAGTAAGGTTAAACACCTACTCTCCTGATAAGTGTTAATGGCACTGGGGCATTTGTGTCATTGTGATCAATTGCCTCACAGATACTAGAGAGGGAAGAATTGACCCATGGTTTCAGAACTTTGATTCCATCGCCATAGAGAAGGCAGGGTGGAACCCAGTAGCTCACATCATTGTAGTCAGGAAACAGATCAAAAGAGTAAATTCTAGGACATGACACAGTCCCCAAGGATTTATCCCCTTATGGTAGAAATCCATCAGATAGGCATGTCCTCCAAAACCTCAAAACATGTCATCATCTGGAGATCAAACATGCAACATTTAATCTTATGAAGGGTCCTCATTTCAAACTGTATGGAACGGGGTTTTATTTACTGGAAATACAAAAATAGGCGGTTTGGGAGTGGACTGTGACTAGTCATGGACCTAGTCTTGTCATCTCCAGTGGTTCAAGAGGATCTTGAATTCCAAAGTGCACTCAGTGGGGCGTGGAAAAGGTCAAGTGGGGTTAGTGATATGGGGAGACTTAACAGACTGTCAGTTGGGGAGTCACAGAAGCAAATGAAGAATTGCATCTACTAGAAACGATGACTGTGGGGTTTAATCAAGCAAATAAATCAATCTATTTTAGGGTAGTGGTGACTTCGTGTGCTAAAGGAGAGGAAAACATTCAGACCCCCAAACAGCCGACCCATGTGATTCAATAGGGTCATTACTGAGGTGGAGATGGATAGGAGGGGCATGGCAGGACATGGGGAGCTGCATTTAGAACTGTTTATTGGGATGCTTTTTACCCATGCCATGACTTCTTTCCCAAGTGTATTTTCCAAATTCCTCATTAGGCTAGCAACTGGCTTCTAGGAGCATTGCCAATTGTTCATTTGCCCTGCCCTAGGCAGGGGGCTTTTGGCCAGCAATAGAAGATATAGGAGGATTGAAGGCCAAGTAGGCACAGTCTGGCTCATCAGGTACGTTTCCTGTGAGTGTGCCTCCATCTGTCTTTCTCTTGTCTTTGTTTTTCTCATTCTATGTGTGTCACCTGCTCCCTCTGTCTACATTTTTGTGTCTACCTATCTCTGTCTCTCTCTCCATATCTACCTATTAGATAGACAGATAGATAGATAGATAGATAGATAGATAGATAGATAGATAGATAGACAGACAGATAGATAGATATACAGATAGATGGACAGGCAGATATAAATACATAAATATATTTTCTCTGTGAGTGTTGAGTGTGTCAATGTTGACAGACTAACATAGAGACAAAGACATCTACATGGGCCCCACACTATATATGTGTGTTGCCTTTGGCAGAAGAATCATGCATATTTTCCAGATGACTTGGAATTTCTCACCCTTATATTCTTTTTATTCTCAGGAACATTCAAGGAAGCCAGATCCCTTTGTTTTTAAGAAGAATGCTTGTTTTCTTATTCAGCAGGCTGGAAGTTTATACCTGGTTTCCAGATAGTGATGATACAGGCATCTCATTGACTATTCTCTGCCTGCTCTCTCAAAGTCCACATGTGCTACCAGTCTTGGTACCTTAGAGCTCAGAGCCAAGCCCAGGATCTTTTTCTCAAATCCACAGCAATGAGTATTCATAGGACACCATAATATTCAGCTTTAGACCTCATTGGTAACTGTTGAGTAGCACCAGCATCTTTCCAGAGGAGGCAATAATCCCAGAGAGCATAAACAAAATAAATTCCCAATCAGAGTGGGGGAAGCACAGAGAAGGACAAGCCAGGGAGGGCAAACAGAGGTGAAACCACCATACAGAATAAAGGGATGGGGCCTCTGTGCCAATGGCCACACTCAATGTGAGCACCTGAGAAGCCAGATTCCAATGGGACAAGGCGCCATGGTGTTCTGGAATGATCAGGGACCATGGCCTCAGGTCGACCAGGTCTCAGATACTAGAGGTATGAGGAAGTGGCACTGCTAAATGGTCAGGACTATCAGAGGCCACCAGAGCTCTACAATTGAGATATAGAACTAGAAGATTGGTGATTTAATTTATGAGCCAGAGCCCATTAAGCTGAGGGACTGTGTTGTATCTGGTCTTTGACTTTTATATCAATAAAATGGATGTGATAGCATTTCCTACCCAAGGTTGCTGAGAAATCAAGTCGACTCTTTTGGTCTATCTCAGCAGAACCAGGATTTTAAGCCCAGTAAACAGGCAACCCCATTCCCAGTGTGGCCATAATCACTTTTATGATTATCACCACCAACATCTGGATCACATTACACAGTCATCCCCTACTCATTTCTATTGTTGCTGACAAAAAGAAATTTAAGGAGCAAACTGTTTGCATTGGCACAGAGTGTGGGTTTGCAAACATCACGGCAAACATAGCAGCAGAAGTAGAATGTCAGATTCCATCCGCAGTCAGGAAGCAGCAAGAGATGTAGGCTGGTGCTCAGCTCTCTCCTTTTTACTCAGCCTAGAAGCCCAGCCCAGTGGAGAGTACCACCTACTCTTCCCACCTTAATTAACTCAATCTAGATAATCTCTTGAAGAGGCTTGTTTCCAGAACACTTTAAAGCCCATGAAGTTTACAAGGTTAACTGTAGTAGTTGTCAACCTGTGAAAGAGCCTTCTGTTTTTTTTTTTTGTTTTTTTTTTTTTTTTTTTTTTTTTTTTTTTTTTTTTTTTGTTTAGAGTGATTCTTTAAATGCTGAGCCATGAGTTTTAATTTCCAGATGGCAGTGCTCTTAACAGTCACCTGTCACATAATAGACCAGCACCCCCCTCTCTCTCTCCCTCCTCCCTCCCTCTCTCTCTCTTTGTCTCTCTGTCTCTTTGTCTCTCTCTCCCTCCCTTCCTCTCTCCCTTCCTCCCTCTTCCTCTCTCTCTCTCTTTCTCTCTTTCTCTTCTGTGGGGCTGACCACTCTGGCATTCCACTCACAGGAAAAAATCCTCTAGGATTTGAACTCATCAAAAAACAGAACACACTTTCATGATGATATGTCTAGGAAGTGGGCTTTACACTCCAAAGGCCCAGGACATCTGTTAGAATCAGGGAAGCCATTCCCTTCACACGTGACCTTTTCACTAGAAAGTTAAGTGTCTGTTAGCTCCAATCCAATACGAACTGTGGGTTGCCTACCTCCCCTGAGAAACTTTCTGTACTCACAGTCATCAATATATTGGTGAAGTCCAAGCTATGCAATTCTAGCAATCATTTAACAAGCTAACCAAGGAAAATCAGGGAGAAAAAGAATTCCTTTTAGTCTTCACCCATGGAGCAGAGGACAGAGTTAGGGACACTATATGAATCTGAATGTCTTGCTCAGAGGAGTGGCCACTAAAAACTGAAGATGGGTATTCCTCCAAGTATGGTGTTTAGTTAACTGAAATGTGAGTCCAGCACCTAGAGAGCTTTCTTCAGTATAATGCATTTAGTCAGCTCAGAAAACAGTGGAGGTAGTTAAACTTTGTCTCTGATGATTTTATGTAGATTTCCTCAGTCAATGATTATTGCTACTCTACTATGTGGAGACACTGTCCTATGTGCTTAGGGGACACTGGGGGACAGGACACACAGTGGTATCTGATCTTGAGGCACTTGGATTTTTTCAGTACAAGCAGAGACTTCATGGAGTAAATTGTAGGCAGAATATAGGTGAGACATGCTGTCGTGTTAGAGGAATCCCAAATGTCAGACAGTGACCACCAGAAGGGAGTCAGTCCCGGAGAGGGTGTCATTTATAATAACTTAAGGAGAGAAAGACTGAGCTGGGCAGGCGTCTAGAGGAACTCCCTGTTAAGGGAACAGCCCGTGTGCATCAAGCACTAGCAGGAAGATTCAATCTGTGATTCAGTCTTTCCTTGTTGGTTAAGAAATGAGGTAGGCTTCACTTATTCCTCATCTAAATGACCCCTGCAGGAGGCCCAGGTGTCAGCTTGCAGAGCACTGTGCCAGTAACCTCAGAAGGGTGTTGTAAAGTGATCTTGTAGGGAATGATGGATCTATTCTGGGTTTTAGTGTTTATGAGAATGTATTAACACTCATAGAACTAGATAGCCAGAAAGTCCATTTTACTCCCTGTTAACTTAAAAGACAAATATTTTCAAAATTGCTTTTATACCAATTACTTTGATCTACTTTAGCTCCACAGGTCTGGGTGTTTCTAGATATTGCTAAAGATGAGCTGTTCTGATGCAAATACAGCAGCCCCCACCACAGTGCCTTCAGAACCATTGCTGGACCTTCTAGTGGTTGCTGTCAAAAAGTGAGTTATACTAGTGGGACACAGATTGCTCGTTAATGCCAGGCACTGTTTCCAACTCCTTAATTTGTCACTTGTTACTCATAAGAACCCCATGAGGTAGATGCTAGTCTATCATCTGAATTCTGCAAAGAAACCCAAGTACTGTGAGATGAGATCGTTTTGCCCAGACGTGAGCACAAAGTAGCAGAGCCCATCAGCCCAACCTTCAGGCTAACTGGTTGTGTCAGGCTGTGTCAAAACCAGAGGGTTGGCACTGTGTCGTCTTTAATCAGTGTGTTGAGAGAGGCCTGTTCTAAACAACAACCACCATTGGAGTCTGTTCACTGCACCCTGAAGACTAAGCAAGAGGATTGACAAGATAAAGTGAGCAGGAATTTGAATCCTCTTTGAGGGAATAGAAGTCGAAATATGCGGTTTATAGATGGATCCCAGAATGGGAACCCAGTTCTGTGCGTCTACCTGATCTTAAGCAAGGAAATAAGACATCTGAGCAGATATTATCTGCCTTCTTCTCTGGGCTGATGCCACCATGAGATGGCTCTTCCCACTCCACAAGCTCTTCCCAAGTTGATGCAAAATCTGTGACCCTATGATTGTCCCTCTTCGGGCTCTACTGCCAACTTGACCTGTTTTCATCCTCTCAGCATTCCTCCTTCCCACCTCAGAGTGGCAAGGCTGCCAGCCAAAAGGTTTATTTTCCAATCTGCTGTGGCCACTCCTGCCCTCTGGTGGCATGCATGTGGCAGTGCCACTGCTTTTTAACTTGGCAGCCATTAAACAAAATACTCATCACTTAAACACAAGAACTGTTATATTATGATACTAGAATTCTTGTGACCAAGATGGGGTATAAGTGACTGATGGGCAGGTAGCATATACAATGTGCATACCCTGGACAAATGGGTGGTCATTGTCTTGTATGTGGTGGGTCAGTATGAAGAGTAAAAGGTTGTCAAAGGACACTGATTCCTTGCCCTAGGGATTTCCTCTGCCGCTCCCAGGAAATCCCACCCAGGAAATCCCACTTTCTTGAGATTTGAGTTCCCAAAATACCACAGAAGGTCCGGATGTCCTCTGTGGAATGTTCCAACGCCCTAGGTGTGCCTGGGGGTGTACTGATAAAAAATGTATGATTCTTCCCCTTATGAATTTCCTCATTCCCCCTGTCCTCCCCCTCCTTTGTGATTTTTGCCTTTATAAGCCTGTTACAAGTTCAGGCCGGGGTCGAACTCCTCTACCCCTGCGTGGTGTATGAGTCTCGACCCCAGCATGCTGGCCTGAGATCTCACTCTTTCACTTTCAATAAACTTCCTCATGCGATTGCAGCAAGTCTGGTCTCGGTGCCTTACTGGGTGCGCGCCTCTCCTGAGATTTGAGTGAGGGTCTCCCTTCGGAGGTCTTTTATTTGGGGGCTCGTCCTTGATTTACGCGACCACCCAGGGGCCCTAGACCTACTTGGAAGTAAGGATTTTCTTTCCTTTCTTTCCTTGTTGTCCTGTTGTGACTCTTTGTTTGTGGATTGTCCAGATTGTGATTCTGTGTTTGTGATTTGTTCAGAGGTCTGGTGCGATCGCAGTTCGGTATTCGCAAACGCTCTAACCAAGTCTGCTCTTCCAAGGGAGGAGTGGACGGGGATAGACGTGTCCAGGGTCCACCGTTTGCTCACCCTGGGAGACGTCCCAGGAGGACAGGGGGAGGACCAGGGACGCCTGGTGGACCCCCACGGGAAAAGTCGGGAGATCAGTTTTTCTCCTTGACGATCTGTGTCAGAGGGCCAATTCTGGGCCATCTGGCTCTTTTCGGGATTTCGGGTCGACTCGAGGTCGGCGACTGACTTTGTCTCTCTGTTTTGTAGTATCTGTGAGTGTTTTGTGTGTGTGTGTCAGAACTAGAAATGGGCCAGACTGTGACGACCCCACTAACACTGACTTTGAACCATTGGACGGACGTTAAGACAAGGGCCCATAATCTTTCTGTTGAAGTTAGGAAAGGACCGTGGCAAACTTTCTGCTCCTCCGAATGGCCAAGTTTTGGCGTAGGATGGCCTTCGGAGGGAACTTTTAATCTATCTCTTATCTCCGCTGTTAAGCGAATTGTTTTTCAGGCTTCAGGGGGACACCCCAATCAGGTCCCATACATCATCGTGTGGGAGGACCTGGTCCAAAACCTGACATTCTGGGTGAGACCCTGGACAGCAGGGGCAGAAATGGCAACGGTGGCCGTGGCCTCGAACAAGCTGGCACCTGCTCCATCGGCCCCCATGCAGATCTATCCTGAAATTGGTAATGGTTTTTTTCTCCTCGACAACCCTCCACCCCCATACCCTCAACTGGCTTCTCATGCAAGTCCCCCACAGGCGCCGACTCCCACTGACTACCAGAGGACCTCTGAAACAGGACCAGCGGCCGGGACCCAAAGCCCCCGGGTTCGAAGCCCAGGGGGAAATGGCGCGGAGCTTGGCTCTGCTATTGCCCTACCATTACAGGCTTATGGACCCGCCCCAGCTCCGGGAGAACTAGTCCCGCTACAGTATTGGCCGTTTTCATCAGCCGATATGTATAACTAAAAAACTAACCACCCCTCTTTTTCAGAGGACCCCTCGGGCCTGACGGGACTCCGTGAGTCCCTGATGTTTTCTCATCAGCCCACTTGGGACAACTGCCAGCAGCTTTTGCAGGTCCTCTTTACTACGGAAGAGAGGGAGAGGATCCTCCTGGAAGCTAGAAAAAATGTTCCAGGACCAGATGGGACCCCCACGAATCTCCCTAATCTTATAGATGCAGCTTTTCCCTTGATCCGCCCTGACTAGGATTACAACTCTGCAGAAGGTAAGGAGCGTCTCAAGGTTTACCGCCGGGCTCTAGTGGCAGGTCTCAAGGGAGCCGCAAGGCGACCCACGAATTTGGCTAAGGTAAGAGAGGTTCTTCAGGGACCTGTTGAACCGCCGTCTGTGTTTCTTGAACGTTTAATGGAAGCTTACAGGGGTTATACTTTGACCCAACCTCTGAGGGTCAGCAGGCAGAGGTGGCTATGGCCTTTATACAGCAGTCAGCATCAGATATTAAGAGAAAGTTACAGTGGCTAGAGGGGTTCCAAAACCCTTGCAGGATTTGGTGAAGGAATCAGAGAAAGTGTTTCATAAGGAGGAGACTGAGGAAGAGAAGCGAGAAAGAGAGAAGCAGAAGGCAGAGGAAAGAGAAAACCGGAGGGTAGTAGACAAAAAAGGAATTTGTAGGATTTTGGCCACAGTAGTGAAGGGCCAGGGAGTTAGGAATCAAGTCTGGCACTAGGAGGGAGCCTCTTGACAAAGGTCAATGTGCTTACTATAAAGAAGAAGGCCACTGAGACAAAAAAATTGCCCCAACAAGAAAAAAAGGGGACACCAGCAACAGAAGGCCCGGACATGTGGCTCCAAAGTTTTAAATATTTATGGACTACCCGAAGATCTGTGGATCTCGGAGTGGGCCGGGTATCCCACTTATTCATTGTAATGCCAGACTGTCCCTGCACCCTGTTGGGGAGAGACCTCCTGACCAAGATGGGGCACAGATTCACTTCCACTCTGATGGACCACAGGTTAGAGGTCCAGAAGGGGAGCCTGTGCAGGTTCTAACCATCCAGTTGTAGGACAAGTACCAATTCTAAACAGCCTGCCTCAGATCAAAAGGACTGGTGGCTGCAGGCATATTCACGGGCCTAGGAGGAGACTGCAGGAATGAGGGAGGCTAAGAACCAGCCCCTGCCCATATGGAGCTGAAAGTCCAGGCTAGTGGTGCGTTAGTACCCCATATAAAAGGAGGCATGAGACGGGATCAAGACACTCATCATTCGGTTACTCCAACAACTTCGTATGTGTCCATCATCCTGAGGTGTGCCTCTCCTACTGGTGCGGAAACATGGAACCAACGACTGCTGACAGTTCAAGATCTCTGGGAGGTAAACAAATTGGTGGCAGAACTCCACCTCACAGTACTTAACCCCTATAACCTGTTGAGCTCATTGCCCTATCCAGGACCTGGTGTACAGCACTGGACTTGAAGAAAATGCATCAATGGACTCATCTAGAGGTAGACAAACTTGTAAAGACTGTCTTGAGGTCAAATTCTTTTGTGCCAGATTTGACTAGATAACTGTGTGCCATGTTAGAAAGCAAATGTATGTAGAAGGCCGGGAGGAGAGAAGATAGACCTGAGGTTTACTGAGAAGTGGATTTTACAGAACTGAGCCAAGAAGATATAGATGTAAGTATCTATTAGTCTTTATAGATACCTTTTCTGGGCGGGTAAAAGCCTCCCCACAAAGAGAGAAATGGCAGCTTTGGTCATAGCTAAGAAGATTCCTGAAGAGATCTTCTCTAGGTTTGGTACCCCTAAGGTAATTGGATCAGACAATGGGCCATCTGTGTTGCCCAGGTAAGTTAGATATTAGCTTGTTTATTGTGGACTAATTGGAAATTGCATTGTGCTTACAGACCCCAGAGCTCAGGACAGGTAGAAAGAATGAATAGAACTCTAAAAGAGACCCTTACTAAATTAGCTATTGAGACCGGCGGTAAAGACTGGGTGACCCTCCTCCCCTTTGAGCTTCTTAGAGTCCGAAACTCGCCGGGGCGTTTCGGACTTACCCCTTATGAAATCCTACGTGGGGGACCGCCCCCCTTAATGGAGTCGTGCGGGATATTGGATCCTGGCACTAACTCCCCCTCCTCCTCTGCTCTATTTGCCCACTTAAAGGCCTTAGAAGTTATTAAAACACAGATCTGGAGTCGAATCAAAGAAGCCTACACTCCAGGAACCACCGCGGTGCCCCACGGGTTCTAGGTCGGAGACTCAGTCCTGGTCAGACAACATCGCGCTGGCATGCTTGAGCCCCGGTGGATGGGACACTACCTGGTGCTGTTGACTACCCCCTCGGCAGTCAAGGTCAACGGGATTGCTGCTTGGGTACGGTGGCAGCTGGTGACAATTCTCTTAAGCTGCGCCTTCGTCATAGCCCCAACCTTGGGTAATAACCCCCATACCCCTCAAAAATTAACCTGGGAAGTGCTTAATGAAGTGGGCGATGTCCTGTGGTCAACAACCGCAGTGCACCCCCCTTGGACTTGGTGGCCTGATCTTGCAACCAATGTCTGTAAGTTAGCAGCCGGCTCTATGGCCTGGGATCTTTCCAGTTATACCAATTTAGAAAAGCCACCCCCAGAAGAACAGTGTGTCCCTCATGGCATAGGGATCACATTGGGGTGTTCAGGACAGTTTTACTGAGCCAACCTTCAGGCAGCAGACTTCTATGTCTGCCCCGGACAGGGACACACCAGGGAAATGAAGAGAGGGGCCTCAGACTATTTTTGTAGTAAATGGGGATGTGAGACCACGGGAGAAGCCTACTGGAACCCTTCCTCCGCTTGGGATCTAAAAGGGTCGTAGGCCAGGGGAGCCAGAGAAAGGGGAAAGAGATCCATCCACATACCTGGCTTATAGGACTGGGTGTGCCTCTGAAAGCTCCGGTAGCCCTCAGGGACCGTGCAAAGACAGTTATTGTAACCCTCTAAATATCAGCTTCACCCCATAGGGAAAACAAGATCGTCAGTGGGTAAGAGGAAACCGTTGGGGATGGAGAGTCTATACTGGCAGAGGGGACCCTAGATTCATTTTTGTTATTAAGATAAAGATAGAGAGTCCGCCCACACGACCCGTAGGCCCCAATTCGGTGCTTGATAACCCTGCACCCAGGCCTGAGAGACCTCCTTGTCTCACTCTGTCACCAAAGGAGGACTCGTATCCCCTTTTGACCACACCCTCCTATCTCCCTATGAGAACTGAGGACCACCTGTTCAATCTGCTTGATAGTGCATTTGTTGTTTTAAACCGCACTAACCCTGCCACTACTTTGACCTTAGCTGTCTTGTTAGGACTTGGAGTGGCAGCAGGAATTGGAACAGGGGCAGCTGCCCTCATCCAACAACCTTACTACTATAATGAACTCAGAGCAGCTATGGACACGGACCTGGGAGCATTAGAACAGTCCATAACCAAACTAGAAGAGTCATTGACTTCATTATCAGAGGTAGTGCTACAGAACAGGAGGGGATTAGATCTGCTTTTTCTAAAGGAAGGAGGGCTCTGTGCTGCCCTAAAAGAAGAATGTTGCTTTTACATAGATCATTCTGGTGTCATAAGAGATTCTATCGCAAAGCTTAGAGAAAGACTAAAAAACAGAAAAAAAAAAAAAAAGAGAAACATACCAAGGATGGTATGAAAATTGGTTTAACCGGTCACCCTGGTTCTCTAAGCTAGTCTCTGCTTTGGTCCCGCCTTTACTCATTTTAATGCTAATCCTAACCTTTGGACCATGCATCCTCAATAGACTGGTGGCTTTTATAAAAGAAAGGGTGAGTGCTGTACGGGTAATGGTCCTAAGACAACAATACCAGATATTACAAGAAGCTGAGGGATCGTTCTAAGATTAGAGCTTTTTTACAAAAAGAAAAACGGGGGAATGAAGAGTAAAAGGTTGTCAAAAGACACTGATTCCTTGCCCTAGGGATTTCCTCTGCCGCTCCCAGGAAATCCCACCCAGGAAATCCCACTTTCTTGAGATTTGAGTTCCCAAAATACCACAGAAGGTCCGGATGTCCTCTGTGGAATGTTCCAACGCCCTAGGTGTGCCTGGGGGTGTACTGATAAAAAATGTATGATTCTTCCCCTTATGAATTTCCTCATTCCCCCTGTCCTCTCCCTCCTTTGTGATTTTTGCCTTTATAAGCCTGTTACAAGTTCAGGCCGGGGTCGAACTCCTCTACCCCTGCGTGGTGTATGAGTCTCGACCCCAGCATGCTGGCCTGAGATCTCACTCTTTCACTTTCAATAAACTTCCTCATGCGATTGCAGCAAGTCTGGTCTCAGTGCCTCACTGGGTGCACACCTCTCCAGAGATTTGAGTGAGGGTCTCCCTTCGGAGGTCTTTTAAGTACAGTGTGAGATTTTACCACACCATGTTAAGCACTGAAAAAGTTAGAGCACATGAATAGTATCTGTCTTAATTAGGGTTTTACTGCTGTGAACAGACACCATGACCAAGGCAAGTCTTATAAGGATGACATCTGATTGGGGCTGGCTAACAGGTCCAAAGGTTCAGTCCTTCATCATCAAGGCAGAAAGAAGCATGGCAACATCCAAGCAGACATGGTTTAGGAGGATCTAAGAGTTCTACATCTTCATCTGAAGTCTACTAGAAGACTGACTTCCAGGCAGCTAGGATGAAGGTCTTATAGACCATAACGACAGTCAAACACCTAGTCCAACAGGGCCGCACCTTATAATAATGTCACTCCCTGGGCCAAGTATATGCAAACCATCACAGATTCTTTCTGGAACTTTGAAAGAAGAAGACTTTGGATTATGGTGAATAGTGTATGTCTAAGCACACAAAACAAAGCAAAACAAAATCAAACAAATAAAAACCTGAAACCCTGGGTAAGGTAACAGTCATATAAAGTCTTTAGAGTTCGCGTCTCAGATAAAGCCAGAAAGACTTGATCATGACTCTCTTTCCTATAGACCTTCTGTAGAGTACTGCCACTGTTGTATTACAGTCAAACTCACGTTCAATATGCCTGTTTTTTAACTGGTATCTAATCACTCTTCCTCTCATCTTTCTCTTCAGAAAGGTATTTTTCCACAGCAGAACAGACCTTTTCTCTCCCCTTCAGATGTGCCAACATCTTTCCTATCATTTACATAAATACTTTCCATTCCTCATGCTTCATCTTAAAGACCCATGGCCTACAGTTAAGTACTCAAGAGATGGCTCAGAGGCTAAGAGAACCGACTTCTCTTCTAGAGGACCTGGATTCAGTTCTCATCACCCACATGCTGGCACCCAATCATCTAGAACTATAGTTGCTGAGATCTAATACCTTCTTCTGGCCTCTGTAGATACCAGGCCAGCCTGTAATGCACATGTGTACAAGCACAAAACACTCACATGCAAAAAATGCAAATAGACAAGTGTTGGTACAGTACAGCAGCAATGGAGAAATGGATACATAGACCCAGAACAGAGCAGTGAGCTCAGGGATAAAGCTGAGCACATACAGGAAAATCACTGTGGAGATGGCTGACTATAGGCATAAAAATGACACTGGAGCCTTGTCTTACATAATATAAAAAACTGGATAAATCAGTATAAGACTGAAAATGAAAACAAGTAGAAAGACAGAAAGGGAAGGTAATCCATTTTGCATCGGTGATGAGATCTGGAATATGTCTCCCAAATCCAGGCGACATATAAGTCAAATCAAACAAAGTTTACACCAGATTGAAAGAAGCAGTAGCATGAGAGACAGCTTATGGGTTGTTAGAATAATTTACAAATATCTGTCTGATAAAAGGCTATCATCCACAAACATAAGAGAACTTAATTCAACAGAAAACAAATATATATCCTAAAAATATATAAAGTGCCTGAATAGATATTTCTCGAAATAATGCATACCAAAGATATATGAAGATAATGGTCATCACAAAGAGACACAAATGGATGCAATAAAACGCCTCACACAGGATGGAATAATGAATATAAGCAAAATGAAAACATGGCCCAGTGGGTAAAGGTGCTTGCTACTTAGTTTGATGACTTGAGTTTGATCCCTGGGAACCACACAGCAGAAGGAGAGAATTGATTTCTGCAAGGTGTTCTCTGACCTCAACAAGCACATTATGAAGTGCACAGAGGTAAATGTAATTTAAAATGAGAAATGTAGAGCCATCAGGCGCATGGAGATTAGAGTCAATGGGAGTATAAATAAAATATATAAATATAAATTAATATAGTTGTTACACAGAACAGTATGGAATTCTTTGGAAAAGGGGAAATGGAATTACCATTTGGTCCAGCAGTCTCACTTCTGTGCACACATCCAAAAAAATTGAAATCATCACGACAATGAGCTAGAGAGAGTGGCTCTCCCATGATCATTTCAGCATGATTCACAATACCCAAGGTGTTAAATCAATCTGCCTTCATTGTCAGATCCTGTGGGACTGGTGATGATGAAATTGTATTAGACATTTGAAAAGACGAAAATCCTGTTCCTTGTAATATGTATAAACCTGGAGAATGCTATGTTAGGGCAGATAAGCAGGGTACAGAAGGACACATGACCTCAGTTGGGGCATCTAAGAGTAGAAAGCACAGAAGTGTAACATCCAATTCTGGCTACTAGAAGTACAGAGAAGGTGTGGAGCGAAAGCCGGTGACACTGATCAAAGTTGCAACTGAGAAGAATGAGCTTCAGTCGTCCACTGTAAGGACCTCAGGTGTTAAATATTAAACAATAACATATCTCCTATTATCAAATTGCTGAAGAGGATCTTAAATGTTTGTACCACGTAGAAAATGCTAACTACAGAACACAGTTTTATTTACATAATTTAATCATCCCACAGTGTAATCATATGTTTAAAAATCTCACATCACCTTCCAGGTAAAAATCCAGTTATGGAAAAGGTCACATCCTCAGGAAGAACTTCCCAGATGTCCTATTTAAAGACACAATGCTCTCAGAAAAGCCACCTAGCCTTCTTTACCAGCACATACCTCAAGTCATAGCTACCAGTTCATCTGTTACCAACTCTCACTTGCCAGACCTAAGTCTTACTGGGGCCCATAGTAGTAGGGATTGCATGAACACCCCTGATCATTGTTGGGGATGACCAGAAGTTTATTAGGAGGCATGCCTCTAGAAACACAAGTTCAAGGTCACCCTGAGCTACTTAGTAAAGCTCTGTCTCAAAATAAAAAGTAAAAAGGGCTTTCAAACTGACAGAAACATTTTTAGGAGGTAAGTCTAGTGATAATTGTTGAATTCTTACTAGTGTGATGTTGACCAGAGTTCCCAAAAAAGGAGATTGTTATATAAGCTGCATAATCTCTTCAGCTCAAATATCTCACAAACTTTTTTATCGAGAAATTGTACAAGAAGATCACTTCAATTTCAGTAGTGACCAGTAGCTTTTTGGGATTAGGCCCCTTTGCAGATGATAATGAACGTTGGACAAACATTTAAATCAAAATACATGATGTTACTAGAGAGAAACACAAAGCAGAGGAGAGCACACCATGAGGGAGGGGAGTCACTTCACATCTACCCTGGTGAAACAGAAAGCTAGAGACGCCAGCACTAATGCAGAGAGATTCGGTTGTTATGGTCTAATTTGTAACCAGTCAGCTTATAAACTGGTGTGGGGGGAGGGTCATCAAGAGATGTTTCAGTTTCTCTCAAGAGGATCAGCCAAGGCTTTGCTCAGAGCAGTTCTGATTTTCCTTCTTGCTGACAGTTGTTGATCAGGGTGGAGCTTGTCATAAGACACTATGGGGAGAAACAGCACAGTGAGGAACCAGACTCCCAACAACAGAAAGTAATTTTAAGCATCTGTATTCTTGTCAAGTGTAATACACCATCATCAATTTGGATCATATTAAACCATGAAGTTGGCCTCAGGGCTACACAGGTGGCTTTGCCAATGAAGTTCTTGCTGTATGAACATGAAGACTTGAGTTGGTGTCTCTGGCACCCAGGTAAAATCCCAGGCACAGCAGTGTGCACTAGTATATCAGGAAGGTGTGGGTTTACCAGAAAACGGTATGGGAGAATTTTCAGAGGTGATAAGAATAACGAAACCCTACCTCACCTTGTCATTGAGCAAAATCAAAGATTGTAAAGATTTCCTTAATTTTACTCTAGGTAAATTTACAAGGATAAAATATAAAGATAGAGCGGAAACATATACTTCAGTTCCATGACTTAAGTAGTCATTGTTCTGGATCTCAAATAGATAATAAGGTTTTAAAAATTATTCTTGGGTTGATAAGATGGCTAAGGCTCAGCCACTAAAGGCATCTGACACCATGCCTGGAAATGTGAGTTCAGTCTCCAGCCCCACAGAGTGGAAAGAGGGGACTGGTGTGTGTGTGTGTGTGTGTGTGTGTGTGTGTGTGTGTGTGTCTGTCTGTTGGTGTGTGAGAGAGAGAATGTGTGTGTGAGTGTGTGTGTGAGTGTATGTGAGTGTTTGTGTGTTTGTGTGTGTGTGAGACTATGTGTGTGAGTGTATGTGTGTGAGTGTATGTGACTGTGAGTGTGTGAGTGTTTGTGTATGTGAGTGTTTGTGAGAGAGAGTGAGAATGTGTGTGTGAGTATGTGTGTGTATGTGAGTGTGAATTTGAGTGTGTGTGTTAGTGTGTGTGTATGTGAAAGTGTGTGAGTGTGTGTATTATGATAACTGGAACACACTCTATCAATAAATAAATGCAATTTAAAAAGCACAAAATGTTTATTTTGCTTAGAAAATAAATTGTGTGTGTGTGTGTCTGTGTGTGTCTGTGTTTTAGTTAGCATGACAAAATGACACAGCCTGTTTCCCTTAAACAGCAGGAATTTATTTTGACTCAGTCTAGAATCTGGCAGCAGAGTATTGCATGGGGGTCTGGCTAAGCCCACCTCCTAGCTTGCAGATGGTCACCTTTTGCTTGTGTCCTTACAAGGTACAGAGAATGTCTGTCCTAAGAAGAGCTGTACTCCATCCCAGGGTGACATCAATACCCACCCATCTCCAGCTACCACCCATAGGCCTTGTCTCTAAATTTCTTTTCACTGGGGTCATATTACACCTGAACTTAAGAGGGGTGTCGGATTTCACAAACTTCAGCATTATACATTCAAGGAAATTTGGAAATTACAAATAAACAAATAAATAAGTGTTGCCAGAATGCATTCACTGCTGTGATTTACTTATAATTCCTTTTGTGTAACTTGTATATGGCTGTACTTATGTCATACATATCATTTTATATTATGATTATTTTTCTTTATTCAGTGCTAGGGATCCAGATCAGAGCTTTCTGCATAATAGGCCCCTCTATTACTAAGCTTTCTGCCCCAGTCATTTAAATTTTAATTTAGATATTTATCCACCTAATTTGGAGAGCATCTCTAGCTTTCTGCTGAGTTATTCAATCTGGCCTTGGGTACACAAGAGTCCCGTTAAACCTTCAACTGTTACAGTTTTCTGCCTTCAGTGGAGCTGGGGTTGTTAGCATGTGCCAGCAAGCCCAGTCTTGATTTACCTAATATTACAGCATGAGGCTTCGCTACTCAACATGCTTCATCTGAACTCTGTTTGAATGGACAGAAACAATTCTCCAGGTGACTGCGTCATCCTGTGGCTGAATATTGGATTGTGTTAAATCTATTTAGACATGAAGTATTTACCTGTTGCTTGGATTATTATTTTTTTAGTATAGAATTCCTGAAAATGGAAGTTGTATGCTGTTAAAGCATATTGCCAAATTACTCTCTAAAAGTGCTCCAGTTTGCACAGCCACGAGCAATGGGCTGGAAGTGTGCTTTATGTATTTGCTTTTAAATGGGAGGTAGTTGGTTCCACTAATGTGCTTGCTGGCTTTTTTTTGACAGGTAAACAGAGTGCTATGAAGCCTTCTTCTGACAGTGCAGAAGCCCTGGGATTCTCTGACCCCAACTTTCCAGCTCCCTTTAGCTGGCGACCTGCACTTCAAACCTCATCTGCTTGATTTTGTGTGGATGGAGTCTTCCCCTCCTTCGCAACCATGAACTTCCTCAGGAGGCGACTGTCTGACAGCAGCTTTGTGGCCAACCTGCCCAATGGCTACATGCCGGACCTGCAAAGCCCAGAGAGCTCCAGTAGCTCCCCAGCATCCCCAGCCACAGAGAGGAGACACCCCCAGCTCCTCGCTGCCTCCTTCTCTTCTCCAGGATCCAGCCTGTTCAGCTTCTTCTCCAGTGCCATGAAGCAGACCCCACAGGCTCCTTCGGGGCTGATGGAACCACCAACTCCTGTCACACCCGTGGTTCAGAGACCCAGGATCTTGTTGGTCATCGATGATGCCCACACAGACTGGTAAGCAGCTTCAGGGATAGAATCTGAGTGGGGTTTTCTCCCCTCAGAGAGGAAAGAATAAAAAGCAAATGTTAAAAGGGGCTTATGTAGTTTCTGAGGCTAGCTGGGAGCAGGAGGAGTTCATCAAAGACAAGCTGTGTGTCTTGTATTCTAGGGACCTTATACTGGCAGAGACATCTGCAAATTCCAAGTCTGATAGCTCTTGGAATAAACAGAGGTCCGAAGTCTGGAAAGTTCCATGTGTATGTTATAAATGTCTTAAAGTTTTTGATACAGAAAGCACTTGCTCTCTGTGAGTGTTCTGGAGACAAGCAGGGAAATCATACAACCTTTCTGAACAAGCAAAGTTCTTCAGCATGAAATACACCTCCTAGTGTTACCCAGGTTACCCTCTGTGTGTGTGTGTGTGTGTGTGTGTGTGTGTGTGTGTGTGTGTGTGTGTGTGTATACCCCTGTGTATCCCAAGATACACCAGTCATCGGAAACTGCCCATTCTTACTCTTGAGAACAGATTACCCACAATTACCTCATACTTACCCAATGAGCTTGACCTCTGTTAGCCCATTGGGTGGGGTTGACTAGTTCTCTGGCCTCCTCCAGACAGTAAGTTCTGAAAGCAGAGGCCTGCAACAGTAGTCATTCAGCAAGTGACCAATGACAGGGGACCAGGTCAAGTACAAGCTGCTAGGCCAGAGCAGGTGAGATGTCAAGTGTGTCTGCCTCTGGGGAATAAGTCTATACCCCAAGGTTGTGGTCCTGAGAGGTGACAAATACTATAAGTCTCAAAAGAAATAGCTGAGTTAAGAACATTGGATGCAAATATGGAGACACTGAAGCGCTATGACCAGAGAGGAGCTGAACCTGTGCAAAACAGAGTTGTTCTGTGTTGGGAGGCAGACTCGTGTGTAAGTATCTCCAGAACTCCAAAAACTGGAACATGTCAGCACCTACTTTATCCCTGGGAATGTAGACAGGTTGGGGGGGGGGGCAAGCCTTTGCTTTGAAGTCAAAGCTGCTCATTTATTTAAACTGCATTCCTAATGGTCGAAATGCTTGTTGGGATTGTGTAAACCCCACCCCTCAGTTACCTAGCAACAGCCAGGTATATCCCAACCCTCAATTACCTGGCAGTAGCCAGGTATGCTCTGCACCAGTGACCTGACACTATAAAAGGGGCTGCTTGCCCCCTCCTCTGTCTCTTGCTCTTGCCTCTCTTGCCCCTCTTGCTCTCCCACCCCTTCCCCTCCTCTTCCCCTTTCCTTCCCCCTCCTTTCTCCATGTGCTCATGGCCGCCTCTACTCTACTTCTCTGCTCCTCTTCTCCCTCTCTCTCTGCCTCTACTACCCTCTTAACTCTTCTATGACTTGAATAAACTCTATTCTGTACTATACCCTCATGTGGCTGGTCTTTCAGGGGGAAGAGATTCCTAACATGGGCCCCTCAAAGGCATCCCCTTTTCTCCCAGGCCTGAATGCACCTCCATTGTCCATATGCCTTCCACTCTCTTCATCCTTTCCCTAAAAATGTTAACATGTGTTCAGCTGATTTTGGTGGCAGGCCTTATCTTTTGGATTAGAAGTTATCTCTTTACTGTCCATTGCTTTATGCCATGAGTTTGAATTCAGTCTCAGTTACATAGTCACTATGAAAGTCATGGAGAAGCTACAAAGGGGCATTGACACCTGCACGCACTGTGGCAGAGAACTGTGGACTTTTCTCTGTGTCACTGATGACAAGACACAATCATAATGACAGCAGCACCTTCCAGGCATTCTTTACTTAAGTCTTCATCCCCAGGACTGTGCAGAAAGGGCGGGGTTCGTCCCATTGTTTCCGGATTCCTGTTGCCATTCCTTCTGCTTAGCCCCTGCTAAGCTGATCTTACAGCTCTGTGTCTGCCAACAGAGCCTGTAGTACCATGACAAGGCACAGTGAACAGGGCTGAGATCCAGCTAGTGGCCCCAGAGAAGTAGCATCTACATTTTTTACTTTGGCCATCAAGCTTCTTAATCCATATAAGTATTTTAATTAAATCCTTATAAATCTTAGGTGCTGCTCCCTTGCAGGGGGTGGGGTGGGGGAATTTTGACTTGAGTAGTCAGTCTCTCAATGTGTTGAAACATCTATCACTTGCTCACACTTTAATTGGGTTTTAAGAACAAGTGTTTGGTTTCTGGCATTCTTTCTGCCCATTGGTGGGGAAAAAGAAACTGAGGCTCATGGGTTTACCTGAGAGTTAGCCACATATTCACTGAATGTTTGTGACTGAGAGACTTCCTACCACAGGTTCATTGGCTTCTCCTTTGAACTCTGTTCTTAAATCTTTATGACCTCTCTAACCTCTCAGTTTCTCAGTGACATTCCCAGCTGTGTCCAAATTAATGTTCCCTGGCTGGTTGTGGTGGGGCACAGCTATAATCCTTGCATTTAGGAGGCTGAGTTTGAGAGGACTGTAAGTTCAAAGCCAGCCTTTGCTATATAGGGAGACTGTTTCCAGAACAAACAGCTTGTAGACACCAGAAGATTCACAGTCCTACTTATCCAAGCCTCCAAATATGCCTGGCCACAACTACTGAACTTAGCTAGCAGGTGGCAGGCTAGCCCCTTGGTCCAGTGCATCCTGGCAGAGCCAGCTGTCCCCAGATCCTGCTGCTTCCCAGCTCCTCCTCCTTTGTGAGAAGATCTTGAAAGGAAGAAGTTGTGAAAAGAGAAGAAGGCTGCTCCCACAGCCTTTTCCTTCCCCCTTTGAGATGATAATGAAGGGGTTTAGAGTGTCTGGGCTAAGAGTGACCCTACCTCCCAGCCCCAGGGGCACACTGCTGTCTGCTTCCTGACCCTTCTCAGACTCAGCCCTGCAAACTACTGTCTTTCTTTATTGGTCCAGGGCCAATCTGTCCCACAAGGTTTTCTTGCAAACAGTGTGGTGGGAACACAGGTCTCTATAGAGAGTCCAGCTGGCGGGCATTCAAACCTGTGGGTCCAACCAATTCCACCTGAGTACTGGCCAGACCTCTGGGACAGGGACCTTATTTTTTCCCTTAATTTTCATCTCAACTAGTCCCTCAGTGGCTACACCCTTGGAGAAAATGACACACCCCCTCACAGCAACCAGTCTCCTCAGGAAAGGGTGGGATCCTGTGGGCAACACCTCTTCTCTCTGACACAGTGTGGACAGGTCTATGTTCTCATGGTTACAGTGACAATGTCATATCACTTCATGACAACCTTTTCTGCCCTGACACTCTTAAAACCTGTGTGCCTTGACATGAGGAATAATAAGATGTCCCATTTCCTGATTTATGCTTCTCAATCACTTATTCTCAGCTCTTGGACCAGACATTAATCTTTCTGTTAACCAACATCCTCTGAGGAGAGGGGGTAAAAACTGTGCCAGGCTGACAACAGCCCATGAGTGTAAACATAAATATTTGGAAGGCAGTTTGACAGCCATTCCCTTGGGAGAAACAATACATCTCAAAGTGTTCAGCCATGAACTCCTGCAGCAAAGGTGGCCTGGGGTCTCAGTTCGCTCTCAGAAAATGCAAACACCACAAACCTGATCAAAATCAAAAGCATGTGGCTGAAGAAGGTGCAAGAGGAGAACACGCCAGCAGACACAACAGGCAAGCCTGTGAGTCAAAAGCCTTCGAGAAAAGAGAATTCAACTCGGACTGGGTCAGACAGAGACAACTTCCAGGCCACCCTGGATGTTAACATCAGATTATTTCTAGTGTGTGGGGACTCATACCTGTAATCCCAGCACCCAGGAGGCAGGGGTAGGAAGCTCAGCCATGAGTTTGAATTCAGTCTCAGTTACATAGTGAGTTCCAGGCATAAAGCAATGGACAGTAAAGAGGTCACTTCTCATCTGAAAGATAAGGCCTGCCACCAAAATCACCTGAACACATGTTAACATTGTTAGGGAAAGGATGAAGACAGTGGAAGGCATATGGCCCATGGAGGTGCGGCGAGGCCTGGGGGAAAAGGGGATGCCTCTGAATGGCCCATGTTAGGAATCTCTTCCCCCTGAGGGACCAGCCACATGAGGGTATAGCACAGAATAGAGTTTATTCAAGTCATAGAAGAGTTAATAGGGTAGTAGAGGCAGAGAGAGAGGCAGAAGAGGAGTCGAGAAGTAGAATAGTAGAGGCCAGCTAAGAGCACATGGAGAGAGGAGGGGGAAGGGAAGGGGAAGAGGAGGGGTAAAGGTGGGAGAGCAAGAGAGGATAGAGAGCCAAGAGCAAGGGGGAGAGGAGGGGACAAGTAGCCCCTTTTATAGTGTCAGGTCATGGGGGCAGAGCATACCTGGCTACTGCCAGGTAAATGAGGGGTGGGGTTTACAAAATCCCAACAAACATTGGGACCATTAGGAATGCAGTTTGAATAAATGAGCAACTTTGACTTCAAAGCAAAGGCTTGTCTGCCCCCAACCTGTCTACTTTCCCAGGGATAAAGTAGGTGCTGACATGTGCCAGTTTTTGGAGTTCTGGAGATACTTACACACGAGTCTGCCTCCCAACACAGAACAACTCTGTTTTGCACAGGTTCAGCTCCTCTCTGGTCATAGCGCTTCAGTGTCTCCATATTTGCATCCAATGTCCTTAACTCAGTTATTTCTGTTGAGGCTTATAGTATTTGTCACCTCTCAGGACCACAACCTTGGGGTATAGACTTATTCCCCAGAGGCAGACACACTTGAGCATCTCACCTGCTCTGGCCTAGCAGCTTGTACTTGACCTGGTCCCCTGTGATTGGTCACTTGCTGAATGACTACTGTTGCAAGTGGGTAGGCCTCTGCTTTCAGAACTTACTGTCTGGAGGAGGCCAGAGAACTAGTCAACCCCACCCAATGGGCTATCAGAGGTCAAGCTCAATGGAGAAGTGTGAGGTAATTATGGGTAATCTGTTCTCAAGAGTTAGGGTAAGAATGGGCAGTTTCCGATGACTGGTGTATCTTGGGATACCCAAGGGTACACACACACACACACACACACACACACACAAAGAGAGAGGGGAGGTAACTTGGGAAACACTGTGGGGTGTATTTGATGCTGAAGAACTTTGCTTGTTCAGAAAGGTTGTATGATTTCCCTGCTGTCTCCAGAACACTCACAGAGAGCAAGTGCTTCCTGTATCAAAAAGTTTAAGACATTTATAATATACACATGGAACTTTCCAGACTTGGGACCTCTGTTTATTCCAAGAGCTATCAGACTTGGAATTTGCAGATGTCTATGCCAATATAAGGCCCCTAAAAAACAAGACACACAGCTTGTCTTTGATGAACTCCTCCTGCTCCCAGCTAGCCTCAGAAAATACATAAGCCCTTTTAAATATTTGCTTCTTATTCTTTCCTCTCTGAGGGGAGACAACCCCACCCAGATTCTATCCCTGAAGCTGCTTACCAGTCTGTGTGGGCATCACCGATGACCAACAAGATCCTGGGTCTCTGAACCACGGGTGTGACAGGAGTTGGTGGTTCCATCAGCCCCGAAGGAGCCTGTGGGGTCTGTTTCATGGCACTGGAGAAGGAGCTGAACAGGCTGGATCCTGGAGAAGAGAAGGAGGCAGCGAGGGGCTGGGGGTGTCTCCTCTCTGTGGCTGGGGATGCTGGGGAGCTACTGGAGCTCTCTGGGCGTTGCAGGTCTGGCATGTAGCCATTGGGCAGGTTGGCCACAAAGCTGCTGTCAGACAGTCTCCTCCTGAGGAAGTTCATGGTTGTGATGGAGGGGAAGACTCCATCCACACAAAATCAAGCAGATGAGGTTTGAAGTGCAGGTCGCCAGCTAAAGGGAGCTGGAGGGTTGGGGTCAGAGAATCCCAGAGCTTCTGCACTGTCAGAAGAAGGCTTCACAGCACTCTGTTTACCTGTCGAAAAGAAGCCAGCAAGCACATTAGTGGAACCAACTACCTCCCATTTAAAAGCAAATACATAAAGCACACTTTCAGCCCATTGCTCGTGGCTGTGCAAACTGGAGCACTGTTAGAGAGTAATTTGGCAATATGCTTTAACAGCATACAACTTCCATTTTCAGGAATTCTATACTAAAAAAATAATCCAAGAAACAGGTAAATATTTCATGTCTAAATAGATTTAACACAATTCAATATTCAGCCAGAGGATGACGCAGTCACCCGGAGAATTGTTGCTGTCCATTCAAACAGAGTTCAGATGAAGCATGTTGAGTAGCGGAGCCTCATGCTGTAATATTAGGTAAATCAAGACTGGGCTTGCTGGCACATGCTGACAACCCCAGCTACACTGAATGCAGAAGGTCTAATGGACTCTAGTGTACCCAAGGCCAGCTTGAGTAACTCAGCAGAAGACTAGAGATGCTCTCCAAATTAGGTGGACAAATAAATATCTAAATTAGAATTTAAATGACTGGGGCAGAAAGCTTAGCAATAGAGGGGCCTATTATGCAGAAAGCTCTGATCTGGATCCCTAGCACTGAATAAAGAAAAATAATCATAATATAAAATGATATGTATGACATAAGTACAGCCATATACAAGTTACACAAAAGGAATTATAAGTAAATCACAGCAGTGAATGCATTCTGGCAACACTTATTTATTTGTTTATTTGTAATTTCCAAATTTCCTTGAATGTATAATGCTGAAGTTTGTGAAATCCGACACCCCTCTTATGTTCAGGTGTAATGTGACCTCAGTGAGAAGAAATTTAGAGACAAGGCCTATGGGAGGTAGCTGGAGATGGGTGGGTATTGATGGAACCCTGGGATGGAGTACAGCTCTTCTTAGGACAGACATTCTCTGTACCTCGTAAGGACACAAGCAAAAGGTGACCTTCTGCAAGCTAGGAGGTGGGCTTAGCCAAACCCACATGCAATGCTCTGCTGCCAGCTTCTAGACTGAGTCAAAATAAATTCCTGCTGTTTAAGAGAAACAGGCTGTGTCATTTCGTTATGATAAATAAAACACATACACACAATTTATTTCTAAGCAAAATAAACATTTTGTGCTTTTTAAATTGCATTTATTTATTGATAGAGTGTGTTCCAGTTATCATAATACACACACACTCACACACACACACACTCACACACACTCACACACACACTCACACACACATTCTCTCTGACACACACACACACACTAATAAACACACACTCACACACACACACACTCAGATACACACACACACACACACACACACACACACACACACACACACCTACACATGTACTAATTCCCTAGTTCCACTCTGTGGGGCTGGAGACTGAACTCACTTTTCCAGGCATGGTGTCAGATGCCTTTAGTGGCTGAGCCTTTGCTATCTTATCAACCCAAGAATAATTTTTAAAACCTTATTATCTTTTTGAGATCCAGAACAATGACTACTTAAGTCATGGAACTGAAGTATATGTTCCACTCTATGTTTATATTTTATCCTTGTAAATTTACCTAGAGTAAAATTAAGAAAATCTTTACAATTCTTTGATTTTGCTCAATGACAAGGTGAGGTAGGGTTTTGTTGTTCTTATCACCTCTGAAAATTCTCCCATACTGTTTTCTGGTCAACCCACACCTTTCTGATATACTAGTGCACACTGCTGTGCCTGGGATTTTACCTGGGTGCCAGAGACACCAACTCAAGTCTTCATGTTCATACAGCAAGAACTTCATTGCCAAAGCCAACTGTGTAGCCCTGAGGCCAACTTCATGGTTTAATATGATCCAATTTGATGATGGTGTATTACACTTGACAAGAATTCAGATGCTTAAAATTACTTTCTGTTGTTTGGTTCTTCACTGTGCTGTTTTTCTCCATAGTGACTTATGACAAGCGCCACCCTGATCAACAACTGTCAGCAAGAAGGAAAAAGAGGAACTGGTCTGAGCAAAGCCTTGGCTGATCCTCTTGAGAGAAACTGAAACATCTCTTGATGTCCCTCCCCCCAGTTTATAAGCTGACTGGTTACAAATTAGATCATTACAACCAAAGCCCTCTGCATTAGTGCTGGAGTCTCTTGTTTTCTGTTTCACCAGGGTAGATTTGAAGTGACTCCCCTCCCTCATGGTTGGTTCTCCTCTGATTTGTGTTTCTTTCTAGCAACATCATTTATTTGGATTTAAATGTTTGTCTAACGTTCATGATCAGCATCTGCGAAGGGGCCTAATCCCAACAAGCTACTGGTCACTACTGAAATTGAAGTGCTCTTCTTGTACAATTTCTGGATGAAAAAGTTCGTGAGATATTTGAGCTGAAGAGATTATGCAGCTTATATAACAATCCCCATTTTTGGGAACTCTGGTCAACATCACACTGGTAAGAATTCAACTATTATCACTAGACTTACCTCCTAAAAATGTTTCTGTCTGTTTGAAAGCCCTTTTTACTTTTTATTTTGAGACAGAGCTTTACTAAGTAGCTCAGGGTGACCTTGAACTTGTGTTTCTAGAGGCATGCCTCCTAATAAACTTCTGGTCATCCCCAACAATGATCAGGGGTGTTCATGCAATCCCTACTACTATGGGCCCCAGTAAGACTTAGGTCTGGCAAGTGAGAGTTGGTAACAGATGAACCGGTAGCTATGACTTGAGGTATGTGCTGGTAAAGAAGGCTAGGTGGCTTTTCTGAGAGCATTGTGTCTTTAAATAGGACATCTGGAAAGTTCTTTCTGAGGATGTGACCTTTTCCATAACTGGATTTTTACCTGGAAGGTGATGTGAGATTTTTAAACATATGATTACACTGTGGGATGATTCAATTATGTAAATAAAACTGTGCTCTGTAGTTAGCATTTTCTACATGGTACAAACATTTAAGATCCTCTTCGGCAATTTGATAATAGGAGATATGTTATTGTTTAATATTTAACACCTGAGGTCCTTACAGTGGACGACTGAAGCTCATTCTTCTCAGTTGCAACTTTGATCACTGTCACCGGCTTTCGCTCCACACCTTCTCTGTACTTCTAGTAGCCAGAATTGGATGTTACACTTCCGTGCTTTCTACTCTTAGATGCCCAAACTGAGGTCATGTGTCCTTCTGTACCCTGCTTATCTGCCCTAACATAGCATTCTCCAGTTTTATACATATTACAAGGAACAGGATTTTCGTCTTTTCAATTGTCTAATACAATTTCATCATCACCAGTCCCACAGGATCTGACAATGAAGGCAGATTGATTTAACACCTTGGGTATTGTGAATCATGCCGAAATGATCATGGGAGAGCCACTCTCTCTAGCTCATTGTCATGATGATTTCAATTTCTTTGGATGTGTGCACAGAAGTGAGACTGCTGGACCAAATGGTAATTCCATTTCCCTTTTTCCAAAGAATTCCATACTGTTCTGTGTAACAACTATATTAATTTATATTTATATATTTTATTTATACTCCCATTGACTCTATTCTCCATGCACTTGATGGCTCTACATTTCTCATTTTAAATTACATTTACCTCTGTGCACTTCATAATGTGCTTGTTGAGGGCAGAGAACAGCTTGCAGAAATCAATTCTCTCCTTCTGCTGTGTGGTTCCCAGGGATCAAACTCAAGTCATCAAACTAAGTAGCAAGCACCTTTACCCACTGGGCCATGTTTTCATTTTGCTTATATTCATTATTCCATCCTGTGTGAGGCGTTTTATTGCATCCATTTGTGTCTCTTTGTGATGACCATTATCTTCATATATCTTTGGTATGCATTATTTTGAGAAATATCTATTCAGGCACTTTATATATTTTTAGGATATATATTTGTTTTCTGTTGAATTAAGTTCTCTTATGTTTGTGGATGATAGCCTTTTATCAGACAGATATTTGTAAATTATTCTAACAACCCATAAGCTGTCTCTCATGCTACTGCTTCTTTCAATCTGGTGTAAACTTTGTTTGATTTGACTTATATGTCGCCTGGATTTGGGAGACATATTCCAGATCTCATCACCGATGCAAAATGGATTACCTTCTCTTTCTGTCTTTCTACTTGTTTTCATTTTCAGTCTTATACTGATTTATCCAGTTTTTTATATTGTGTAAGACAAGGCTCCAGTGTCATTTTTATGCCTATAGTCAGCCATCTCCACAGTGATTTTCCTGTATGTGCTCAGCTTTATCCCTGAGCTCACTGCTCTGTTCTGGATCTATGTATCCATTTCTCCATTGCTGCTGTACTGTACCAACACTTGTCTATTTGCATTTTATGCATGTGAGTGTTTTGTGCTTGTACACATGAGCATTACAGGCTGGCCTGGTATCTACAGAGGCCAGAAGAAGGTATTAGATCTCAGCAACTATAGTTCTAGATGATTGGGTGCCAGCATGTGGGTGATGGGAACTGAATCCAGGTCCTCTAGAAGAGAAGTCGGTTCTCTTAGCCTCTGAGCCATCTCTTGAGTACTTAACTGTAGGCCATGGGTCTTTAAGATGAAGCATGAGGAATGGAAAGTATTTATGTAAATGATAGGAAAGATGTTGGCACATCTGAAGGGGAGAGAAAAGGTCCGTTCTGCTGTGGAAAAATACCTTTCTGAAGAGAAAGATGAGAGGAAGAGTGATTAGATACCAGTTAAAAAACAGGCATATTGAACGTGAGTTTGACTGTAATACAACAGTGGCAGTACTCTACAGAAGGTCTATAGGAAAGAGAGTCATGATCAAGTCTTTCTGGTTTTATCTGAGACACGAACTCTAAAGACTTTATATGACTGTTACCTTACCCAGGTATCCCTTACCCAGGGTTTCAGGTTTTTATTTGATTTTGTTTTGCTTTGTTTTGTGTGCTTAGACATACACTATTCACCATAATCCAAAGTCTTCTTCTTTCAAAGTTCCAGAAAGAATCTGTGATGGTTTGCATATACTTGTCCCAGGGAGTGACATTATTATAAGGTGCGGCCCTGTTGGACTAGGTGTTTGACTGTCGTTATGGTCTATAAGACCTTCATCCTAGCTGCCTGGAAGTCAGTCTTCTAGTAGACTTCAGATGAAGATGTAGAACTCTTAGATCCTCCTAAACCATGTCTGCTTGGATGTTGCCATGCTTCTTTCTGCCTTGATGATGAAGGACTGAACCTTTGAACCTGTTAGCCAGCCCCAATCAGATGTCATCCTTATAAGACTTGCCTTGGGCATGGTGTCTGTTCACAGCAGTAAAACCCTAATTAAGACAGATATTCATGTGCTTTAACTTTTTCAGTGCTTTACATGGTGTGGTAAAATCTCACACTGTACTTAAAAGACCTCCGAAGGGAGACCCTCACTCAAATCTCTGGAGAGGTGTGCACCCAGTGAGGCACCGAGACCAGACTTGCTGCAATCGCATGAGGAAGTTTATTGAAAGTGAAAGAGTGAGATCTCAGGCCAGCATGCTGGGGTCGAGACTCATACACCACGCAGGGGTAGAGGAGTTCGACCCAGGCCTGAACTTGTAACAGGCTTATAAAGGCAAAAATCACAAAGGAGGGGGAGGACAGGGAGAATGAGGAAATTCATAAGGGGAAGAATCATACATTTTTTATCAGTACACCCCCAGGCACACCTAGGGTGTTGGAACATTCCACAGAGGTCATCCGGACCTTCTGTGGTATTTTGGGAAATCAAATCTCAAGAAAGTGGGATTTCCTGGGTGGGATTTCCTGGGAGCGGCAGAGGAAATCCCTAGGGCAAGGAATCAGTGTCTTTTGACAACCTTTTACTCTTCATTCCCCCGTTTTTCTTTTTGTAAAAAAGCTCTAATCTTAGAACGATCCCTCAGCTTCTTGTAATATCTGGTATTGTTGTCTTAGGACCATTACCTGTCCAGCACTCACCCTTTCTTTTATAAAAGTCACCAGTCTATTGAGGATGCATGGTCCAAAGTTTAGGATTAGCATTAAAATGAGTAAAGGCCTGACCAAAGCAGAGACTAGCTTAGAGAACCAGGGTTACCGGTTAAACCAATTTTCATACCATCCTTGGTATGTTTCTCTTTTTTTTTTTTTTCTGTTTTCTAGTCTTTCTCTAAGCTTTGCCATAGAATCTCTTATGACACCAGAATGATCTATGTAAAAGCAACATTCTTCTTTTAGGGCAGCACAGAGCCCTCCTTCCTTTAGAAAAAGCAGATCTAATCCCCTCCTGTTCTGTAGCACTACCTCTGATAATGAAGTCAATGACTCTTCTAGTTTGGTTATGGACTGTTCTAATGCTCCCAGGTCCGTGTCCATAGCTGCTCTGAGTTCATTATAGTAGTAAGGTTGTTGGATGAGGGCAGCTGCCCCTGTTCCAATTCCTGCTGCCACTCCAAGTCCTAACAAGACAGCTAAGGTCAAAGTAGTGGCAGTTTAAAACAACAAATGCACTATCAAGCAGATTGAACAGGCGGTCCTCAGTTCTCATAGGGAGATAGGAGGGTGTGGTCAAAAGGGGATACGAGTCCTCCTTTGGTGACAGAGTGAGACAAGGAGGTCTCTCAGGCCTGGGTGCAGGGTTATCAAGCACCGAATTGGGGCCTACGGGTCGTGTGGGCGGACTCTCTATCTTTATCTTAATAACAAAAATGAATCTAGGGTCCCCTCTGCCAGTATAGACTCTCCATCCCCAACGGTTTCCTCTTACCCACTGACGATCTTGTTTTCCCTATGGGGTGAAGCTGATATTTAGAGGGTTACAATAACTGTCTTTGCACGGTCCCTGAGGGCTACCGGAGCTTTCAGAGGCACACCCAGTCCTATAAGCCAGGTATTTGGATGGATCTCTTTCCCCTTTCTCTGGCTCCCCTGGCCTACGACCCTATTAGATCCCAAGCGGAGGAAGGGTTCCAGTAGGCTTCTCCCGTGGTCTCACATCCTCATTTACTACAAAAATAGTCTGAGGCCCCTCTCTTCATTTCCCTGGTGTGTCCCTGCCCGGGGCAGACATAGAAGTCTGCTGCCTGAAGGTTGGCTCAGTAAAACTGTCCTGAACACCCCAATGTGATCCCTATGCCATGAGGGACACACTGTTCTTCTGGGGGTGGCTTTTCTAAATTGGTATAACTGGAAAGATCCCAGGCCATAGAGCCGGCTGCTAACTTACAGACATTGGGTGCAAGATCAGGCCACCAAGTCCAAGGAAGGTGCACTGCGGTTGTTGACCACACGACGTCGCCCACTTCATTAAGCACTTCCCAGGTTAATTTTTGAGGGGCATGGGGGTTATTACCCAAGGTTGGGGCTATGACGAAGGCGCAGCTTAAGAGAATTGTCACCAGCTGCCACCGTACCCAAACAGCAATCCCGTTGACCTTGACTGCCGAGGGTGTAGTCAACAGCACGAGGTAGTGTCCCATCCACCGGGGCTCAAGCATGCCAGCGCGATGTTGTCTGACCAGGACTGAGTCTCCGACCTAGAACCCGTGGGGCACCGCGGTGGTTCCTGGAGTGTAGGCTTCTTTGATTCGACTCCAGATCTGTGTTTTAATAACTTCTAAGGCCTTTAAGTGGGCAAATAGAGCAGAGGAGGAGGGGGAGTTAGTGCCAGGATCCAATATCCCGCACGACTCCATTAAGGGGGGCGGTCCCCCACGTAGGATTTCATAAGGGGTAAGTCCGAAACGCCCCGGCGAGTTTCGGACTCTAAGAAGCTCAAAGGGGAGGAGGGTCACCCAGTCTTTACCGCCGGTCTCAATAGCTAATTTAGTAAGGGTCTCTTTTAGAGTTCTATTCATTCTTTCTACCTGTCCTGAGCTCTGGGGTCTGTAAGCACAATGCAATTTCCAATTAGTCCACAATAAACAAGCTAATATTTAACTTACCTGGGCAACACAGATGGCCCATTGTCTGATCCAATTACCTTAGGGGTACCAAACCTAGGGAAGATCTCTTCAGGAATCTTCTTAGCTATGACCGCTGCTGCCATTTCTCTCTTTGTGGGGAGGCTTTTACCCGCCCAGAAAAGGTATCTATAAAGACTAATAGATACTTACATCTATATCTTCTTGGCTCAGTTCTGTAAAATCCACTTCTCAGTAAACCTCAGGTCTATCTTCTCTCCTCCCGGCCTTCTACATACATTTGCTTTCTAACATGGCACACAGTTATCTAGTCAAATCTGGCACAAAAGAATTTGACCTCAAGACAGTCTTTACAAGTTTGTCTACCTCTAGATGAGTCCATTGATGCATTTTCTTCAAGTCCAGTGCTGTACACCAGGTCCTGGATAGGGCAATGAGCTCAACAGGTTATAGGGGTTAAGTACTGTGAGGTGGAGTTCTGCCACCAATTTGTTTACCTCCCAGAGATCTTGAACTGTCCAGCAGTCGTTGGTTCCATGTTTCCGCACCAGTAGGAGAGGCACACCTCAGGATGATGGACACATACGAAGTTGTTGGAGTAACCGAATGATGAGTGTCTTGATCCCGTCTCATGCCTCCTTTTATATGGGGTACTAACACACCACTAGCCTGGACTTTCAGCTCCATATGGGCAGGGGCTGGTTCTTAGCCTCCCTCATTCCTGCAGTCTCCGCCTAGGCCTGTGGATATGCCTGCAGCCACCAGTCCTTTTGATCTGAGGCAGGCTGTTTAGAATTGGTACTTGTCCTACAACTGGATGGTTAGAACCTGCACAGGCTCCCCTTCTGGACCTCTAACCTGTGGTCCATCAGAGTGGAAGTGAATCTGTGCCCCATCTTGGTCAGGAGGTCTCTCCCCAACAGGGTGCAGGGACAGTCTGGCATTACAATGAATAAATGGGGTACCCAGCCCACTCCGAGATCCACAGATCTTCGGGTAGTCCATAAATATTTAAAACTTTGGAGCCACATGTCCGGGCCTTCTGTTGCTGGTGTCCCCTTTTTTTCTTGTTGGGGCAATTTTTTTGTCTCAGTGGCCTTCTTCTTTATAGTAAGCACATTGACCTTTGTCAAGAGGCTCCCTCCTAGTGCCAGACTTGATTCCTAACTCCCTGGCCCTTCACTACTGTGGCCAAAATCCTAAAAATTCCTTTTTTGTCTACTACCCTCTGGTCCTCTCTTTCCTCTGCCTTCTGCTTCTCTCTTTCTCGCTTCTCTTCCTCAGTCTCCTCCTTATGAAACACTTTCTCTGATTCCTTCACCAAATCCTGCAAGGGTTTTGGAACCCCTCTAGCCACTGTAACTTTCTCTTAATATCTGATGCTGACTGCTGTATGAAGGCCATAGCCACCTCTGCCTGCTGACCCTCAGAAGTTGGGTCAAAGTATAACCCCTGGAAGCTTCCATTAAACATTCAAGAAACACAGACGGCGGTTCAACAGGTCCCTGAAGAACCTCTCTTACCTTAGCCAAATTTGTGGGTCGCCTTGCGGCTCCCTTGAGACCTGCCACTAGAGCCCGGCGTAAGACCTTGAGACGCTCCTTACCTTCTGCAGAGTTGTAATCCTACACAGGGCGGATCAAGGGAAAAGCTGCATCTATAAGATTAGGGAGATTGGTGGGGGTCCCATCTGGTCCTGGAACATTTTTTCTAGCTTCCAGAAGGATCCTCTCCCTCTCTTCCATAGTAAAGAGGACCTGCAAAAGCTGCTGGCAGTTGTCCCAAGTGGGCTGATGAGAAAACATCAGGGACTCAAGGAGTCCTGTCAGGCCCGAGGGGTTCTCTGAAAAAGAGGGGTGGTTAGTTTTCCAGTTATACATATCGGCTGATGAAAACGGCCAATACTGTAGCGGGACTAGTTCTCCCGGAGCTGGGGTGGGTCCATAAGCCCGTAATGATAGGGCAATAGCAGAGCCAAGCCCCGCGCCATTTCCCCCTGGGCTTCGAACCCGGGGGCTTTGGGTCCCGGCCGCTGGTCCTGTTTCAGAGGTCCTCTGGTAGTCAGTGGGAGTCGGCGCCTGTGGGGGACTTGCATGAGAAGCCAGTTGAGGGTATGGGGGTGGAGGGTTGTCGAGGAGAAAAAAACCATTATCAATTTCAGGATAGATCTGCGTGGGGGCCGATGGAGCAGGTGCCAGCTTGTTCGAGGCCACGGCCACCGTTGCCATTTCTGCCCCCGCTGTCCAGGGTCTCACCCAGAATGTCAGGTTTTGGACGAGGTCCTCCCACACGATGATGTATGGGACCTGATCAGGGTGTCCCCCTGAAGCCTGAAAAACAATTCGCTTAACAGCGGAGATAAGAGATAGATTAAAAGTTCCCTCCAAAGGCCATCCTACGCAAAAACTTGGCCATTCGGAGGAGCAGAAAGTTTGCTACGGTCCTTTCCTAACTTCAACAGAAAGATTATGGGCCCTTGTCCTAACGTCCGTCCAATGGTTCAAAGTCAGTGTTAGTGGGGTCGTCACAGTCTGGCCCATTTCTAGTTCTGACACACACACACAAAACACTCACAGATACTACAAAACAGAGAGACAAAGTCAGTCGCCGACCTCGAGTCGACCCGAAATCCCGAAAAGAGCCAGATGGCCCAGAATTGGCCCTCTGACACAGATCGTCAAGGAGAAAAACTGATCTCCCGACTTTTCCCGTGGGGGTCCACCAGGCATCCCTGGTCCTCCCCCTGTCCTCCTGGGATGTCTCCCAGGGTGAGCAAACGGTGGACCCTGGACACGTCTATCCCTGTCCACTCCACTCCTCCCTTGGAAGAGCAGACTTGGTTAGAGCGTTTGCTGCGATCGCACCAGACCTCTGAACAAATCACAAACACAGAATCACAATCTGGACAATCCACAAACACAGAATCACAATCTGGACAATCCACAAACAAAGAGTCACAACAGGACAACAAGGAAAGAAAGGAAAGAAAATCCTTACCTCCAAGTAGGTCTAGGGCCCCTAGGTGGTCGCGCAAATCCAGGACGAGCCCCCAAATAAAAGACCTCCGAAGGGAGACCCTCACTCAAATCTCAGGAGAGGCGCGCACCCAGTAAGGCACCGAGACCAGACTTGCTACAATCGCATGAGGAAGTTTATTGAAAGTGAAAGAGTGAGATCTCAGGCCAGCATGCTGGGGTCGAGACTCATACACCACGCAGGGGTAGAGGAGTTCGACCCCGGCCTGAACTTGTAACAGGCTTATAAAGGCAAAAATCACAAAGGAGGGGGAGGACAGGGGGAATGAGGAAATTCATAAGGGGAAGAATCATACATTTTTTATCAGTACACCCCCAGGCACACCTAGGGCGTTGGAACATTCCACAGAGGACATCCGGACCTTCTGTGGTATTTTGGGAACTCAAATCTCAAGAAAGTGGGATTTCCTGGGTGGGATTTCCTGGGAGCGGCAGAGGAAATCCCTAGGGCAAGGAATCAGTGTCCTTTGACAACCTTTTACTCTTCATACTGACCCACCATATACAAGACAATGACCACCCATTTGTCCAGGGTATGCACATTGTATATGCTACCTGCCCATCAGTCACTTATACCCCATCTTGGTCACAAGAATTCTAGTATCATAATATAACAGTTCTTGTGTTAAAGTGATGAGTATTTTGTTTAATGGCTGCCAAGTTAAAAAGCAGTGGCACTGCCACATGCATGCCACCAGAGGGCAGGAGTGGCCACAGCAGATTGGAAAATAAACCTTTTGGCTGGCAGCCTTGCCACTCTGAGGTGGGAAGGAGGAATGCTGAGAGGATGAAAACAGGTCAAGTTGGCAGTAGAGCCCGAAGAGGGACAATCATAGGGTCACAGATTTTGCATCAACTTGGGAAGAGCTTGTCGAGTGGGAAGAGCCATCTCATGGTGGCATCAGCCCAGAGAAGAAGGCAGATAATATCTGCTCAGATGTCTTATTTCCTTGCTTAAGATCAGGTAGACGCACAGAACTGGGTTCCCATTCTGGGATCCATCTATTAACCGCATATTTCGACTTCTATTCCCTCAAAGAGGATTCAAATTCCTGCTCACTTTATCTTGTCAATCCTCTTGCTTAGTCTTCAGGGTGCAGTGAACAGACTCCAATGGTGGTTGTTGTTTAGAACAGGCCTCTCTCAACACACTGATTAAAGACAACACAGTGCCAACCCTCTGGTTTTGACACAGCCTGACACAACCAGTTAGCCTGAAGGTTGGGCTGATGGGCTCTGCTACTTTGTGCTCACGTCTGGGCAAAACGATCTCATCTCACAGTACTTGGGTTTCTTTGCAGAATTCAGATGATAGACCAGCATCTACCTCATGGGGTTCTTATGAGTAACAAGTGACAAATTAAGGAGTTGGAAACAGTGCCTGGCATTAACGAGCAATCTGTGTCCCACTAGTATAACTCACTTTTTGAGAGCAACCACTAGAAGGTCCAGCAATGGTTCTGAAGGCACTGTGGTGGGGGCTGCTGTATTTGCATCAGAAGAGCTCATCTTTAGCAATATCTAGAAACACCCAGACCTGTGGAGCTAAAGTAGATCAAAGTAATTGGTATAAAAGCAATTTTGAAAATATTTGTCTTTTAAGTTAACAGGGAGTAAAATGGACTTTCTGGCTATCTAGTTCTATGAGTGTTAATACATTCTCATAAACACTAAAACCCAGAATAGATCCATCATTCCCTACAAGATCACTTTACAACACCCTTCTGAGGTTACTGGCACAGTGCTCTGCAAGCTGACACCTGGGCCTCCTGCAGGGGTCATTTAGATGAGGAATAAGTGAAGCCTACCTCATTTCTTAACCAACAAGGAAAGACTGAATCACAGATTGAATCTTCCTGCTAGTGCTTGATGCACACTGTCTGTTCCCTTAACAGGAAGTTCCTCTAGACGCCTGCCCAGCTCAGTCTTTCTCTCCTTAAGTTATTATAAATGACACCCTCTCCGGGACTGACTCCCTTCTGGTGGTCACTGTCTGACATTTGGGATTCCTCTAACACGACAGCATGTCTCACCTATATTCTGCCTACAATTTACTCCATACAGTCTCTGCTTGTACTGAAAAAATCCAAGTGCCTCAAGATCAGATACCACTGTGTGTCCTGTCCCCTGGTGTCCCCTAAACACATAGGACAGTGTCTTCACGTAGTAGAGTAGCAATAATCATTGACCGAGTAAATCTACATAAAATCATCAGAGACAAAGTTTAACTACCTCCACTGTTTTCTGAGCTGACTAAATGCATTATACTGAAGAAAGCTCTCTAGGTGCTGGACTCACATTTCAGTTAACTAAACACCATACTTGGAGGAATACCCATCTTCAGTTTTTAGTGGCCACTCCTCTGAGCAACACATTCAGATTCATATAGTGTCCCTAACTCTGTCCTCTGCTCCATGGGTGAAGACTAAAATGAATTCTTTTTCTCCCTGATTTTCCTTGGTTAGCTTGTTAAATGATTGCTAGAATTGCATAGCTTGGACTTCACCAATATATTGATGACTGTGAGTACAGAAAGTTTCTCAGGGGAGGTAGGCAACCCACAGTTCGTATTGGATTGGAGCTAACAGACACTTAACTTTCAAGTGAAAAGGTCACGTGTGAAGGGAATGGCTTCCCTGATTCTAACAGATGTCCTGGGCCTTTGGAGTGTAAAGCCCACCTCCTAGACATATCATCATGAAAGTGTGTTCTGTTTTTTGATGAGTTCAAATCCTAGAAGATTTTTTCCTGTGAGTGGAATGCCAGAGTGGTCAGCCCCACAGAAGAGAGAGAGAGAAAGAGAGAGAGAGAGGAAGAGGGAGGAAGGGAGAGAGGAAGGGAGGGAGAGAGAGACAAAGAGACAGAGAGACAAAGAGAGAGAGAGGGAGGGAGGAGGGAGGGAGAGAGGGGGTGCTGGTCTATTATGTGACAGGTGACTGTTAAGAGCACTGCCGTCTGGAAATTAAAACTCAGGGCTCAGCATTTAAAGAATCACTGTAAACAAACAAAAAAAAAAAACAAAAACAAAAACAAAAAAAAAACAGAAGGCTTTTCACAGGTTGACAACTACTACAGTTAACCTTGTAAACTTCATGGGCTTTAAAGTGTTCTGGAAACAAGCCTCTTCAAGAGATTATCTAGATTGAGTTAATTAAGGTGGGAAGAGTAGGTGGTACTCTCCACTGGGCTGGGCTTCTAGGCTGAGTAAAAAGGAGAGAGCTGAGCACCAGCCTACATCTCTTGCTGCTTCCTGACTGCGGATGGAATCTGACATTCTACTTCTGCTGCTATGTTTTTCGTGATGTTTGCAAACCCACACTCTGTGCCAATGCAAACAGTTTGTTCCTTAAATTTCTTTTTGTCAGCAACAATAGAAATGAGTAGGGGATGACTGTGTAATGTGATCCAGATGTTGGTGGTGATAATCATAAAAGTGATTATGGCCACACTGGGAATGGGGTTGCCTCTTTACTGGGCTTAAAATCCTGGTTCTGCTGAGATAGACCAAAAGAGTCGACTTGATTTCTCAGCAACCTTGGGTAGGAAATGCTATCACCTCCATTTTATTGATATAAAAGTCAAAGACCAGATACAACACAGTCCCTCAGCTTAATGGGCTCTGGCTCATAAATTAAATCACCAAACTTCTAGTTCTATATCTCAATTGTAGAACTCTGGTGGCCTCTGATAGTCCTGACCATTTAGCAGTGCCACTTCCTCATACCTCTAGTATCTGAGACCTGGTCGACCTGAGGCCATGGTCCGTGATCATTCCAGAACACCATGGCGCCTTGTCCCATTGGAATCTGGCTTTTCAGGTGCTCACATTGAGTGTGGCCATTGGCACAGAGGCCCCATCCCTTTATTCTGTATGGTGGTTTCACCTCTGTTTGCCCTCCATGGCTTGTCCTTCTCTGTGCTTCCCCCACTCTGATTGGGAATTTATTTTGTTTATGCTCTCTGGGATTATTTCCTCCTCTGGAAAGATGCTGGTGCTACTCAACAGTTACCAATGAGGTCTAAAGCTGATTATTATGGTGTCCTATGAATACTCATTGCTGTGGATTTGAGAAAAAGATCCTGGGCTTGGCTCTGAGCTCTAAGGTACCAAGACTGGTAGCACATGTGGACTTTGAGAGAGCAGGCAGAGAATAGTCAATGAGATGCCTGTATCATCACTATCTGGAAACCAGGTATAAACTTCCAGCCTGCTGAATAAGAAAACAAGCATTCTTCTTAAAAACAAAGGGATCTGGCTTCCTTGAATGTTCCTGAGAATAAAAAGAATATAAGGGTGAGAAATTCCAAGTCATCTGGAAAATATGCATGATTCTTCTGCCAAAGGCAACACACATATATAGTGTGGGGCCCATGTAGATGTCTTTGTCTCTATGTTTGTCTGTCAACATTGACACACTCAACACTCACAGAGAAAATATATTTATGTATTTATATCTGCCTGTCCATCTATCTGTATATCTATCTGTCTGTCTGTCTATCTATCTATCTATCTATCTATCTATCTATCTATCTATCTATCTGTCTATCTAATAGGTAGATATGGAGAGAGAGACAGAGATAGGTAGACACAAAAATGTAGACAGAGGGAGCAGGTGACACACATAGAATGAGAAAAACAAAGACAAGAGAAAGACAGATGGAGGCACACTCACAGGGAACGTACCTGATGAGCCAGACTGTCCCTACTTGGCCTTCAATCCTCCTATATCTTCTATTGCTGGCCAAGAGCCCCCTGCCTAGGGCAGGGCAAATGAACAATTGGCAATGCTCCTAGAAGCCAGTTGCTAGCCTAATGAGGAATTTGGAAAATACACTTGGGAAAGAAGTCATGGCATGGGTAAAAAGCATCCCAATAAACAGTTCTAAATGCAGCTCCCCATGTCCTGCCATGCCCCTCCTATCCATCTCCACCTCAGTAATGACCCTATTGAATCACATGGGTCGGCTGTTTGGGGGTCTGAATGTTTTCCTCTCCTTTAGCACACGAAGTCACCACTACCCTAAAATAGATTGATTTATTTGCTTGATTAAACCCCACAGTCATCGTTTCTAGTAGATGCAATTCTTCATTTGCTTCTGTGACTCCCCAACTGACAGTCTGTTAAGTCTCCCCATATCACTAACCCCACTTGACCTTTTCCACGCCCCACTGAGTGCACTTTGGAATTCAAGATCCTCTTGAACCACTGGAGATGACAAGACTAGGTCCATGACTAGTCACAGTCCACTCCCAAACCGCCTATTTTTGTATTTCCAGTAAATAAAACCCCGTTCCATACAGTTTGAAATGAGGACCCTTCATAAGATTAAATGTTGCATGTTTGATCTCCAGATGATGACATGTTTTGAGGTTTTGGAGGACATGCCTATCTGATGGATTTCTACCATAAGGGGATAAATCCTTGGGGACTGTGTCATGTCCTAGAATTTACTCTTTTGATCTGTTTCCTGACTACAATGATGTGAGCTACTGGGTTCCACCCTGCCTTCTCTATGGCGATGGAATCAAAGTTCTGAAACCATGGGTCAATTCTTACCTCTCTAGTATCTGTGAGGCAATTGATCACAATGACACAAATGCCCCAGTGCCATTAACACTTATCAGGAGAGTAGGTGTTTAACCTTACTATCACCTACTAGACACTTCACCTAAACCTCTTCCCTAGCTTCCTCCTTGCCACACATGTCCCACCTCTATTACCACTTTCTCAGAGACCTCTAACCACTCTGAACATTCTTGTATTATTGTCCCAGCACCCACTGTCCCCAATAACAATGTAACTGCGCCTTTTCCCCTTCCGCAATCCCAGATTCCGCCCCACCCCCAAATTTCTGTCTCACTGCCTGGCCCAGGATCTGGCACGCAGAGCAAGCCACACATACTGAACACAGGGTAGACGTCTGCTGGATGACTACAGGTCTGTGGGTGTTTGTAAGCTGTCTGTGTCTACTGGGGAAGGGCAGAGGAGGAGATGTCTGTGCAGTACAGAACCCCCACATTCTGGCCCTCCTCCTCCTGCTACTTTCCTGATGGGGTGTCCCACGGTTCAAGTATGATCACTTTCCACCAAAACTTGTAATTCCTCACTGGGCAGTGTTGGTCAGTAGAGCCTAAGAGAACATGTTTCTGTCACTGGGACAAAGTCCTTATGGATTAATGGTGGAGGAATGAGTGGGTTCTCACTCATGCAGGACTGAGTTATCTTTCAAAAGAGCAGGGTGATATAGGTCAGCCCATGCGCTCGCCTTGTGTTCATGTGCTTAAACACCATGCTCCTGAGTCCTTCTGGTATTTGTTGGCATCCACCATGTTGTGATGTAACATGAGGTTCTCACCCCATGTAACAGTCTGATCCTGAATTTTTTCGTCTCCTGTACAGTGAGCTAAATAAATTTCTCTTCTTTACAGAAGATCCAATCTGAGGATTTCTGCTACAACAGCAGAAAACCTGACTGAAGCAAGAAAACACAGCAGACTGGTTGGTTTAAGATCATTTAGCATAGTAGAAGCACAGGTTAGCTTGGGCACAGGTCTTTTGAATCCTCAGCTAATGTGTTTATATGCCTCTGAGACTACCCTAGCTAATACACAAGGATATCCTGAATACCTGCTGGTTACTTGATGTTCTCCCAACAGGATCATCTCTGAATCACCAAATAGCACCCACCACACTGATTATAATCCAAAGAGAAGCAGCCTCTCTCTAATCCTCACCCAACCCCTCTGGACAAATGCAATCACTGACCTCATTTACCGATGAATAAACTGAGGCTCATGGGACTTAGCAAGTTGTGAAATATCATGTGCAGGACATTTGTTGTTATGCTGTTCTCCTCTATCTCAGAATGGAGACTTTCAGTCACTGAGACACCCTGGTGGGCTGCTCTGCCCACCCATCTCCTCTGCTGTTGCAAAGATTTAACAGATTGCTCTTTGGTAACTGTCTAAGATGCAGCATTCTCCCAGCTCTGCTTTGTCCTTCACCTTGGAAAGCCCAAGTCTGGGAACTGGATTAAGAATGACCCAATCAGCTGCAACATCGGGGACACACTCTCATCTTGCAGGCTGACTGCCTTTCTGCACTGAAATAGGCACACACACACAGACACACACACACACACACACACACACACACACACACACACACACACTGTGTGTATGTGTGCGTGCATGCATGCATGCATGTGATGGAGTAGAACTGGGCTGGTTAGTGCCACAGGCTCCTCATTCTCATGAGAAGGACGATGGCACTGACAATGTAAACAGCAGCAGCTTAGACAGTGCTATGTCCTGTTCCAAGTCTCTTTTGTGTAACAAACTCATCAGTCCTAATAGTTGCAGGGGAATAGAATATGCAACTTAGGCTCAAATACTGTTTTGAGATGAAGTTAAGAAAGATCAAACAATAACGCTGAGATTCCACCTCACACCAGTCAAAATGGATATAATCAAAAATTCACGTGACAGTAGATGCTGGTGAGGATGTGGAGAAGGAGGAATACTTCTCCACTGTTGGGGGGTTGTAAGCTGGTACAACCACTCTGGAAATCAGTCTAGCAGTTCCTCAGAAAATTGAACATAGTACTACTTGAGGACCCAGTTGTACAACTCCTGGGCATATACTCAAAAAAGCCCCAACATCTAACAAGGGCACATGCTCCACCATGTTCATAGCAGCCTTATTTATAATAGCCGAAACTGGAAAGAACCCAGATGTCCTTCAACAGAGGAATGGATACAGAAATTGTGGTACATTTACACAATGGATTACTACTCAGCTATAAGAAACAATGACTTTACGAAATCCCTAGGCAAATCGATGGAACTAGAAGCTATCATCCTGAGTGAGGTAACCTAGTCACAAAAGAACACTTATGGTATGTACTCACTGATAAGCAGATACTAGCCCAAATAGCTCGGAATAACCAAGATACAATTCACAGAACTTATAAAGCTCAAAGAGAAGAATGGTCAGAAGGTTGATGCCCCAGTTCTTCCTAGAAGGGAGAACAGAACACTCATGGAAGAAAATGAAGGAACAAATAAAGAGCAGAAATTGGAGAAAAGATCATCCAGAGACTGTCTCACCTGGAGATCCAACCCATATGCAGCCACTAATCCCATGCACTATTGCTGATGCCAAGTAGTGTTTACTAGCAGAAATCTGATATGGATGCCTCCTCAGAGGCTCTTCCAGAGCCATACTAATACAGAGGAAGATGCTTTCAGCTAACCATTGGACAGAACCCAAGGACCCCAATGAAGGAGTTGGAGAAAGAAATTAAGCAGCTGAAAGGGTCTGTGACTCCATGGGCAAAACAAAATTATCAACTAACCAAACCCACCACAGCTCCCAGGGACTAAAACACCAACCAATGAGTATACATGGAGAGACCCATGGCTCCAGATGCATATGTAGCAGAGGATGGCATTCTTTGGCATCAATGGGAGGAGAGGACTTTGGTCCAGTAAAGGTGCGATTTCCCAGTGTAGGGGAATGCCAAGGTGCTGAGGTGGAAAGGGTAGTTGGGAGACGGAGCACCTTCTTGGAGGCAATGGGAAGGGAGGGGGGATGTGACTGAGGGGAAAGGGGATAACATATGAAATGTAAATACAGAGAATATCCAATAAAAAATTAAAAAAAATAAAATAGACACAGTAAATTTAAAAAGAGATCAAAGGAAGACCTTACTATCTGTTGTTTGCCTAAAGCCAGGGCACCCCAGTGCCTGTGTCTCAATTTCTACCAGGAAGGACATGAGTTAATTGCTCCAGACAACATCGATCCTTTAGCACCCATCCCAGCACAGTAGGAATTTCTCCGATAAGATTTTTACTAAGTAGTTTTTTTTCTATTAGTTTCCCACTTATTTGCTGTCTGATAAACCCAGCCCCTTTCCTCTGTGTTGTCAGTTCTCTGGACATCTCTGTTCTTACGTTTCGATGTTCTAAGGTTCAGGGTCCATTTACCCTTCAGAGTTGATCAAGTTCGCAGTTGAGTGCTTGCGCTGCTGTGATCCACAGCTACAATGTGAGTTGAAAATATCTGAAGGGGAAAATGCAGAGAAGCCAGACCAAGTGCACACCATTCCTCAGCCATGCTGCACACTGCAACACCGCAGGGTATGGGACGCTGCCTCTGACCACACACTGCCTGGACCACTGGCTGCAGCAGCCCAGCATCATGGAAAAAGAACACAACACACCCTGCTAGCTTGGAAAAAAAGAAAGAAAAACATGAAGAAAACCAAAGCACTCTTACAGGAGTGTCATAGTCCCACTTAGAATGAGACAGTCTCAGGTGAACCACAGGAAGATTGCATGAAGTGTCTGTGTGCACTGCATGCCTTAGACGCAGTTTTCCTCTGATAGTCTGTCCTTTGATAGTATATGGTCCCAGTAAATGGCCCAGAGATGACTGACGGCAGTGATCAACCTGCCCAAGGCACTGACTCATGTTGCCTTGACTCCATTGCTATCTCATAACTGTAATGTTGCTACCCTTATGGATAATAATGTAAATATCAGATATGTAGGATGTCTGATATTTGACCCCTGTGAAAGCTCACACCGCTGACAGGGGCAGTGCTGCCCTCCTCTCCAATGCTTCATCATTTTCCTTGCTTTGCAGATAGAAGAAAGGCTAGAAGAGGGAGAACTACTTGCCCAGTGGCAATGCCCTAAAGCCAAGAGAGATAGTTTGGCTTCTGACTATAAGCTCCTCCCCTTCCTGCTCCACCCTTTGAGCAAATTACCCCATTACCCTGCAAGCTTCTTTTGTATCAGCAAATGAAAGGCCATCATGAAGACTTCATGCAAGTCTTTCTTAGTCCCAACTGCCAGAGCCAAGCACAGCAAAGACATTAATTTCTCTGCCTTTGTTTATATTTATTTCTAATAAAACTTATCATATTAAATTAGTAGTGACATTTACTGAAATTATTTTTAATTGTCCCATTTAGAAAAGGGGGGAGGGCTTAGCTAAGCATTCCCATGAATTCCTAACAAGCAGATGGAAACGGTTCTACCTGCGTGATTTTATGCAGAGGCAGCCACATCTCAGCAGGACTTGTAATTTAACCAATGAAACGTAAGCCACCTCATAGCTCAACCAGGCTGCTGGGATCCAATGTCTAGGTCCTTAGATTTTGTTCAGTTACCTCTTGCTCCTCTACCCTTCCTTGGAAACAGCGCCTCCTGGGGGCCAGAGGAGGAGCTGTCTGAATTTCTTGCCTTACCATGAAGCAGGGAACACTCCTTGTAGTTGGAAATATCAATAAGAAAATGTGTAGGGGATTATAAAAGAATAATAATAATGAGTGGAGACATTAAATTAAATTAATATTAAAATATAGGAGTAATATATAGATTAAAATATAGGAGTAAAAATCGCAACTAAAATAAACCGCATTAAAAGCCTTTTCAGTAGGTAAGTTAAAGAACATAGGGGCAAATTTGTGCCCTCTTACTGGGAGCTCACTGTCTCCAGACACCTCCCTTCCTACAAGTGGCTTCCCAGCTCAGACGTGGCTGAGCCTCAGCCAGGTGGGATCTGTGACACCTAAGGGCAAAGGCGATTGATTCCACAGGCAGAGTAGACGGAGCTTTGGAATCCTGGCGTCAGATCTTCCCAGCAGCCCCAGTAGTGTCCCTAATGGACTAGTGGGGTTTTCCTCAGTGGACGGCCACCTGGCAGCTGTTCCCTGGGCTTCTGCAATAACAGCAGCTCTGAGGCCAGCCCTCGCCAAAACATCCTCCCACCAGCTCTCCTTTACACCCAGTTGGACTTATTTTCTTTTTAAAATGTAGCATTTTATTAATACTGAGAATTAGATGCATGTACAATGTGTTTGATCACATTCATCCTCCATTACTTCTCACAACTCCTGCTAAATCTACCGTTTCCTCTTTACCTCCTCACAACTTCACGTCTTTTTTAATCCACCAACTCCATTGTGTGCTGTTCATATGGGGTCAGAGAGTGTGGTCCACCTCCTAGGGCCTATATCTTTTCTAAAAATACTTGACTCTCCTCCCATAGAAGCCATTAGCTGCCAATAGCTCCTCCATTACGGGTGGAGGCTCCTGAGCTCCTTCCCCTCCATGATAGTTCACTAGCTTCATTTTGGACCAGTCCTTTCAGCTGCTATGAGTTTATGTGTCACTATTGACATGTACAGAAGACACTGTTTAGCTAAATCCATCTTGACCTCTGGCTCTTACAACTTTTCAGTTCCCTCTTCCACAATGGTGCTGAGCATTGTGTGTGTGTGTATGAGTGCAGGGGGTTGATGCTGATGTCCTATTAATAGTTGAGCACCTAATAGGCACTTGTTCCCTGTACTTTGAGCAGTTGTGAGTTTCTATGTCCTAGTTTGAGTTTTACTGCAGTGAACAGACACCATGACCAAGGCAACTCTTATGTGGATGACATTTAATTGGGGCTGGCTTACAGGGTCAGATGTTCAGTCCATTATCGAGGTAGGCATGGTGCAGGTAGCACTGAGAGTTCTACATCTTCATCTGAAGGCTGCTACTGGAAGACTGACTTCCAGGCAGCTAGGACAGGGTTCTTAAAGCCCACACTCACAGTGACACACCTACTCCAATAAGGTCACACCTACTTCAGCAAGTCTATAATTCCTAATAGTGCCACTCTCTGGGCCAAGCATATATAAACCATCACATGCCAGAATGGCTAAGATTATGAAAACACATTCTAGGGAGAATCATACTCTTCTGTCAGGCTCTGGTGGTGGGAGCAGCATGTAAATCAGTGTAGCCACTGTGGAATCTGTGACAGTTCCTCAAGACCATTAAAAACAGAATCACTACATGACACAGCCATCTAATATCAGAGCATATAACCAAACACATTTATTTCCTGTTGCAGACACACATCCTTGTCTATGTTCATAGGTGATTTTATTCACAACAAATCAAACATGAAAATAGCTGGGATATCCATCAACTAATGAATGATTAAAGAAAATATGGTGCATACACATAACGAAATTTTATTCATCTAGAAAGTAAAATGAAATTTGAAGATAAATGAATGAAACTGGAAAGCTTTATACTAACTGATTTAACTCAGACCAGGAAAGACAAATGTTAAATATTCTTGCTTCACATGTGGATGTTCACACTGACTCCTTAGATTTGTAAGTTTAAACTGGAGTACCTGTACAATCCAGAAAATAAGAAAGGGTTCATTCATTGATGGGAAGAGGGAAAAAAGATCTTAAGGGAGAGGGAATAGTGAAACCTCGGTGATGTGAGAGGGTACTGCATAATTTTTTCCTGGATAAAAACATCCATCTTGGAGAGAAGTTTATTAAGGCACAAAATGCTTTAAATGAAGGTGAACCATTCTTTTCTATAAAAAATACTTTTTCAGCTCATGAACCAAGCAACTCAAAATTTTCAGGAAGTCCCTAAAATTGACCAGATTACCTGGCCCTTCCTCCTCATACATATATAAGCAATGGGGATTGCTGAGACACTCAGATAAGCCAAGTAGCCTAGAGGAAATTAAACAGACCCACCAGGTTGGAAGAAGCAGAGACCAGCAGAGCATGTAAGAGCTGAACTGCTTGAAAGAGACTCTAACCTGCTGAGATTTCAATTAATTTTGTAGTGCACTTCTGCTTTCCTGCTTTCATGAACCATTACCCATGTTGGGTGATATGGTTGTCTTGGGAGTCAATCCTGCTAATGTATATAATGCCAAAACAATCCATTGGTTCACAAAGTTGGACACTGGGATTATCCATACTTTGGTCTGTCATTGCTTCCCTATCAGAGATGGGTATTTGTTCACAATTCCCCAGGGATAGTGACACACAAGGGGACAAAAGGGGTATAATGACAGTGAGGTTTAAGTTGTCTTATTTGCTTGATTTCCATATCCTTTCTCTTAGCATCAGAACTTGCTTAGAGATGAACCCAAAACTTATGATCCTCAAGCCTTGCTTTTATTATTGAAATAGTGTCTGCATTGTGGGGGGACTTATAAATAGCATAAAACAGTGAAGGTCCTCAGTAACTACTTCCTTACTCCCCGAGGTATGGCTCGTGGTCCTCCCTTCTTTCTTCTCATTCTCTGAGGTGTACCCCAGTTCACCCATCACACAACAGGGATAATAATTCTAGGTCATCTCCTGGATTTTAGCAAGAGTTAGATGATCCCATACAAACTACCATTTCCATACAGACAGTGAGTTAGAAACCAGAAGCTACTCTACAGCATGGCTCTGGCACCCTTAGTGAGTAGGAAGGATGATGTGTGAAAAGGAGGTGCTGAGTCTGTCAGGCACTTCATGGAAAGCTGCAAGTGGTACCAGGAACAGTGTTCTGCCAAGCTCTGCACATGCCAGCCACATGCAGCTAGCTCCTTTGTCATAGCAGGAGGTCTTTCTCTGATGCCCTTATCAAGTTAGACTCTGAATGCACAAGTAACACTTCTGTGGACCTCCTGCTTGGAACATTTTACCTGGGCAAGTCCCTGCTAAAAACTGAGGCGTTGATGAATTGCTACCATTGCTTCAGATCCCTTGCTCATGTTTGAATCTGAAATGTCTCTGTGAGTTTTAAATTAATCTCAGTGGTCAACTTGACTGAATATGAAATCCATTAAAAGACAAGCTGCGGGCACACCTGTGAGGGGTGGTCTGGATCAGCTTGTCTAAAGCAGGAAGACCCACTCTAAATATGGGCAGTACCTTCTAACGGCAGTTCAGATAAAAGGAAATCAGAGGGGGAAAGTTCTGCTCTTTGGCTTAATTCTTCACCAGCAAGTTCACTCACCGTGTTTCCAATAGTCGTTGATCTTGTTATTGAGGCTGTCACTATGTGCATCCCTAATTTCCAGCTTCTTTGGGATTCCAATGTGGGCTAAAGACCAATGTCTCCTCAAGAATCTTCCAGACCTGAATTACCAGGGTGGGAGTGCTGAAGCATTTCTGAACTGAGGAGCTACATGGTTCTCAGGGTCTCCAGAGTGAGGACAGCCACCGTTGGACTCCCTAGCACATACCATGTAAGCTGCCCTCATAAATGCATCCCTTTGTAATACATATTCATTCCATCAGTTCTGTTCCTCTAGAGAATCCTGATACACTTTCCTGTAGACTCAGGGTTTGAACGTTTATTTTCCAGCTGGTGTTGCTATTTCAAGTGGCTGGGTAGCCTTTAGGAAGTGGGGCCTGGTTAGCTAATGTAGGTCCCTAGGGGTGGGCTTTGAAAGGTGAGCCCAGTCCTGGTTCTGACCTAGTTCCTGCTGCCTGATCTGCTGCTATGTGCAGCCTCTTCCCATGTGCCCACTGCCATGACAGACTGTAACCCTAGAAAACAATGAGCTGAAAGAAACCTTTAAGCTTTTTCTGGCAGATACTGTGATTTAAAAAAAAAATATGCTGTGAACCTGATAGTCACTGTTCAAGAAAACACTGAAACCCAAGTGCTGTTGAAATAGTTCATTTCTATCTAGGGCTTCTATCCTGCCTTTGCCTGAGACTTAATCTCAGGGTCATGGGTTTGAGCTTCCCATTGGATGCCAACATGTTGTCGAATATTTAATCTCAATCCAGGGATTGTAACCCCACCCCCTTTGGTTATACAATTGCCAGATAAAACATACACATGACCTTTAACCTATAAAAAGCCTTTATCACCACTAAAGATAGGCAGATATCTACCCTCTATGTTATTACACTTACTTTCCTCTTGATAACCCTGAGCTATTACTTACTATGCTCCACCTGGGTTGCTCTGAAATGCAATTGGTCAGCCCTCATGGCCATGATTTAAAGGGTCTTACCATGGCATCTTTTCTTTCTGCCTTCCTTTCCTCCCTTTCTTGGTTCTATTCCAACCCCAATGCCAGAAATTTCATGCTCTATTGATTTCAATTCTGCCCAGCTATAGGCTGTGGGTACCCTTATTCACCAATCAAGAATAACTTGGAGGGCAAGGACATGTAGCACCACTTGGATCTACATCTATGTATGGATTCTTTCCTCTCTGGAGTAACCAGGCTTTAGGGGACAGTATTTATCATTACAAAACAAGCAGCTTCAGACCAATCAACCACACCCAAGAGATCTATTGAATACTAAAACGTGGGGCTCAGTCTGCAAAGTGCTTCTTGTACAAACAAAAAGACCCAAGTTCAGGTCCCAGGACCTATGTAAAAGTCAGACATAACAGTACACACTACAGTATGTTAGCTGAACCTAATCTGTTAGCTCTACTTTCAGTGAGAGATATTATCTCAAACAGAAAGGTAGGGCTGGAGAGATGGATCAGAGGCTGAACTGGTTGCTTTTCCAGAGGACCCATGTTTCATTTCCAGCACCCATGTCAGACAAGACACCTCTAAATTAGCCACAAAAGATAATGTCTTTCTTTAGCTTCTGTGGGTACACACTCATACACACATAAATAAATAAACAAACAAATAAATAAATAAATACAAACAAGAAGAAAAATAAACAATTGAAAACAAATAGAAAAAAAAACACAAAGAGTTACAGATCATAGCATAAATTTTATCCAGGATAAAAGATATATAAGATATATAAGATTGGCAAACACACACATGAAAAGATATACAACTCATCTAGCAAAATGTAGGAATTCAAATCATGATGAGATAGCACTGAGCTAGTAGAATGGCCAAAATAATTAATAGTCGTTACCAATGCTGACAAGGATAGAGATTACTTGGAATACTCAGGCCTTGCTAATTGACTGAAAACCAGCACAGCTCCTTTGGGGAAACAGCTAACATTTTCTCACAAACTTACACATAGCCTTAGCACATGTCCTAATAATCCAGAATTCTGTGTTTGCACATAGATGCTCACAGATTTGTGCTATACATATATACAGGTGGTGGTGTCAGTGTGCACAGGTGATTGTATGCAAATGTGCAGGACAGAGGTCAGAGGTTGATGTCACATTACTTCCTATATCTGTCTTCACAGTTTTGTTTGTTTGTTAGAGACATGGTTTCTCACAGTACCTGGAGTTTACCAATTCAGCTAGACTGAAGGGTGAGTAAACTTCAGGGATCTGTATGACCCTCCCCAGCTCCTTTCTATTGCTGGAATTATAGATATATACTGCTTTTCTAAGCTTTTTTTTTTTTTTTTTTGGTAGTCATGCTGATAGTGGTAGAGTTCTGCTAGGAATCCAAACTCAGGTTCTCCTGCTTGCCCAGAACACACTTTACTGAATGAGACATGTCTCTGCATATGACATAATTGTGGAGACAGAACATGGTGATAGAGATCAGATCTATGGTTGACAGGTTTCAAAGGTGAGATGTTTGTGAAAATTGCAGGAAGCATGTTGTCATAATAGATGGGACTGTTCAGTATATTTGACATAGACCCGACAGTTCACACACACACACACACACACACACACACACAGAGAGAGAGAGAGAGAGAGAGAGAGAGAGAGAGAGAGAGAGACAGACAGACAGAGAGAGAGAGAGACAGAGAGAGAAAAAGAGAGAGAGAGAGAGAGAGAGAGAGAGAGAGAGAGAGAGAGAGAGAGAGAGAGAGAGATCACAAGGCTGATAAAGTCTTTAGGCAAACAGATTAAATGACTTTCTGGTCTCACTTCCCATGAGTCTTTGTTATTGCTGCTATACCAGGCTCTATATGGCAACCCCCACCATACCCACTGGTTCCTGGGAGATAGAAAGATAAGACCAGGTAAGGGAGAAGTTCTCACACAGGAATCAGGCATCAGAAAGCAAGCACAGGTGCTCTATGCCACTCCCCTCGGGCTATCCCTGATAAGATAGAGGTCACAGCTACCAATACAATGACACAAAGTTCAGAAGCAAGCATCACATGGTAGCATCTCCCTGCATGAATTCATATCCAGAAGCCAGGGTTACAGGGCCCTGACCGGATAGTTTGCCTTAAGTGGCCAGAGTCATTGCAGCTATGTTGCCTGAAAAACAGCTTTTCACAGCTTACCAACTTGTAGTTCCCAACTAGTAGGGTGGCCATGGGACCAACCGGAATTCTTTCCCAGCCCTCTTCATTCTAGAATAAACTTGTGAGGCTGCATGGATCTCTAAACCTGTGCACATTTTGGCTAGCCCCTCCACCTTGCAGTTTATGTCCTACTGAAAGTCCTGGTCATACTTCGTAGTCTGCTGTTTAATTATCAACTGAGATTCTGGCTTCTTTACTTCTTTCATCTGACTTACAGAAATCTACCTGAAATTCTTCTGTCACCGATGGCCCTGCCTCCCCAGTTTTCAGGCTGGCAAACTCTCCAGTTTCTGCTGTCTGCATTGAATAGAGACCACCCAGGCGTCCAGGCTGCATCATGAACCACCCACTTCTTCAGTTTGCTCTACACCACACTGCAATCCCTCCTATCCTGTCATCCTTGTTGGGCCCCAGGAACTCCTGAGCTCCCCTTTAAGCCACTAGAGCTGAGCAGTGTCTGGCATCCAGCCCAGGAAGTCATGAATAAATAACCAGGGCGCTCCATCTGTGTTAGTCCCTGTTCCTTGTCTGGTCCGGGAAACAAACCCTTCAAGGTTTCTTTCTTCACCACTGGATAGCTGGAAATAGAAGACTACACAAGAGATCTGAGCCACAGACCAAGGGCTACAACAGGTCCGGAGGGTCCTTCATAAAGCAGGTGCTAGGATTCAGTGCAGAGCACCAGCACCTGCTGTGGTCTCAGCTTCCCAGAGGATGCTCTTCCCTGGACACTTCTGGATGTTGCATTAAATGACTCAGAAGTCAAAGCTTTGAAAGCCTAGGCGCTCCGGAGCTCTGCAGGGACTTACAGCAGCCTGGGACCAGAGGGTGGCACTCCAGGCCCACAGAGCACCTGCATCCCACAGCCATGCAGCATCAACATTCTGCTAACAAAAGAGAAGGAGCTTATGAGGATGTATCACCTTGGGAGGACGAACCAGCAGCACGAATTCGGGGTGAGTGCTACCTATGGCCAGAAAACCCACCTAGTTCACTTTGCTGTGGCTTACCGCCATGCCAGCTAAGGTGGCCCATGTGTAGCTTGGACTGGCACCTCCAATTATGGGATCTGAGGAAGTGCTGCAACCTCAGAGCCCTGTTGCTGCTCTGCACAGTGAGAGAGCACCTCCTCTGGGCAGCCTGGTTCCCCACGCGGGAAAGCCCATTGGCTGGGGCAAAAAGGGCCCCGCACCTAGACCCGCCCCTCCAGCCCCTCCTACCTCACTGGGTAGGCTTTCCCTCTCCAGCCAGGGAAAGTTGCTATAGCAGGCATGCTTTGCTCTTGCTGCCCTCAAGTGGCCAAAAGAGTGATCTTTCTCCATTCCAGGAGGGTGAGATGTCCCTCAGGGAGTGTCAATAATCAAGCTCAGTATCCTAGAAAGAAATAATCCGAAGAAACTCACCTGACTTCCCTGGTCCTTAGTAGGAGATTCTGAGAGACCAGTGAGCCTGCTGTCAGCAAATGTCACAGGACTACAAGCACAAGAAGCAACAAGGAGCTAAGCTCTTACCCTGGCGTGGGGATGGTGCAGGACTTCATTACATACAAGTACACATACAAAGATAATGTCAGCCTGCTGTAAGCTGAGAGGGCTGTGGAGTAAGACGACAAAAGGGATGCCACGACTATGCCAGGACTCTCTACAGAAGAGATTTGTGAGATGTGAATTAAGACAGCAAGGTTAAAGGACATCCAGATTGGAGAACAAGGCAACCTAGAAGCTTAACCAGAACAGACAGGGGGGACACTTGGCAGGTCCTTGTCTCTTGTTATATTCTATGCCTCAGGGACATTCAGAAGGTCAAAGCAGATCTCCATCAAAGCTCTTCTGTCTTCTACGGTTGTTTGTTTGTTTTTTATGAGAGTGGGTTTCTCTATGTAGCTCTGCCTGGCCTAAATTTTTTATGTAGACCAGGCTGGACTCAAATTCATAGAGATCCTCCTGCTTCTGTCTTTTGAATGCTGATTTAAAAGGCATGTGCCACCATTCCACCTCTAACTTCAACATCTAAACCTATAAATATAGTTACTTTAAAAAACACTACTGGTGTTCAAAATAAATAAAAATGCTCGGGATAAAAGGAAGCAGAATTCTTGCCAGGACAGACAATTCTAAAGAACCTTAAATTAAAAAAAATTATTAGATAGTCTCTGTATTTACTTTTGAAATGTTATCCCCTTTGCCCACCCTGCTCCCCTCCCCCCTCTACATGTCCTCACAAAGGCACACTAGCTCCCAAGCACCCTCTCCTCCTCAGTGCCTTGGCTTTCTTCTACATTTGGAAAATGTGCCCTTCATATGCAACTGGAGCCTTGGGCCTCTCAGCGCATGCTCAGTGGTTGGTGTTCTAGTCTATTTGGAGCTGTGAAGAATTTGGTTGGTCAACAATCTTGTTCTTCCCTTGAGGGCACAGCCCTCTCATTTATCTCCCCCCCCCCCCCGAACAACCTCACTGGGGTCCCCGTGCTCAGTTTGATGGTTAGCTGTAAGCATACTCAGCTGCATGACTCTGGCAGAGACCCTGAGAATGCACCCCTATCTGGTTTCTGTCAGCAAGCATTGCCCAACATGAGCTACAGTGCTTGGGCCTGGAGGCTGCACATGGGGTGCATCCCCAAGTAAGGCAGCCCCTGAAAGATCCTTTTTGCTCTTCCATTTAATCCTGTATCTCTTCCTGTGAGTGTTTTTTTCTCCTTTCTAAGAAGGACTGAGGCTTCCACATTTTGGCCTTCCTTCTTTTTGAGCTTCATAAGGTCTGTAAATTGTTTCTTGGGTACTCAGAGCTTTCTGGGGCTAGTATCCAATTATCAGTCTGCATTTCATGTGTGTACTTTTTTGACTGGGTTAGCTCACTCACATGATGAATCACATTTGCTTAGGAATTTCGTGAAGTAATACCAAATGGCTGAGAAGCATCCAAAGAAATGCTCAACATCCCTAGTTATCAGGGAAACGCAAATTAAAACAATCCTGAGATTCTACCTCACACCAGTAAGAATGGCTAAGATCAAAAATTCAGATGACAGCATATGCTGGCGAGGATGTAGAGAAAGAGGAACACTCCTCCACTGTTGGGGGGTTGTAACCTGGTACAACCACTCTGGAAATCAGTTTGGTGGTTCCTCAGAAAACTGGACATAGTAATTTTTTCGACTCAGCTATACCACCCCTTGGCATATACCCAAAAGTAGCTCTGATATTTAACAAGGACACATGCTCCCCCATGTTTATAGCAGTGATATTTATAAAAGCCAGAACCTGGAAAGAACCCAGATGTCCTTCAACAGAGGAATGGACACAGAAAGTGTGGTACATTTACACAATGGATTACTACTCAGCTATTAAAGACAATGACTTTATGAACCTTACATTTATGACGAAAGAAGGAGTAAGACAGAGGTTTAGATGATAAGCCAAGCAAATTACGGCCCAAGTATTCATGTTTTATTGCACGATAAATAAGAAAAGGTAGAGGTTAGATGCAGGAGCTGTAGTGGTTTCCATGGAAACATCAGTGTATGGTGGCCAGTGTTCAGTATACATCATCAAAAAGTTTGCATTCATGATATTCATCTGCCATGCACGAAGTTAAGTGTCACCTAGCACTTTAATCTTCATCTACTAAATCTGCATAATAAAAGGGTCTGCAACAGTCATCACACCAAGAAAAAGCAATCCCTTTTCTCCTACTGTTCTCACCTCAAAGGGTGTTTAAATATGGAGAAAATGTGGAAGACTTCATAAATCACTGGCTTGGTCTTGTAAGTTGTACAAGATCTTGTGAGGTGAACCATGCCAATTTATTGATTCTGAAACTTTGTCAGCAGTCAAATGAGGACCAGGTAAAAGATATCTTTCTAGAAATGTCAATTACTTTTCCTTCCACATATTTTTAAAAAGAGATTTCCTTATTTTTAGTTATGTGTGTGTAGGCTTGTGAACATGAGTTCCTGCAGAGACCAGAGGAAGAGAATTCCCTGGAGTTGGGTTACAGGCTGTTGTGAACCTGCATATTGGGTGCATGGAACTGAGCTCAGGCCTCTGTTATAGCCGGACAACACACCCAAGCCCTGGACCATATCTCCAGTCCCTGCACCTCAGCATCTTCATGGGGGTAAAATTTCAAGGAGTAACGTCTTGGCAACTCCCCAGGTCAGAACTCTCCATAGTTTCCCCATCTACCATTTACCTCTAGTCTCAGCACAAAATGCTAGTCTAAGTAGCACAGGAAGGATAATTTCGACAGGAGGTTGCTCTGTGTGACAGTGACAGCTGTGGCATTATAAAAGACTAAACGGTGTACTTCTGACTCATGGGGGTCAGATCCATGGCTCCCATGGTTTTTGCCAATATGTCAAGGCTCATCCTTCTGGTTACTCCTGTACCACACCCTACCATTTTCTGTAGTGAATCTCCATCTCTGCTTGCATCCACTGTCTTGTATTAGTCACCCAACCATTTCTGTTGCTTTGTACCAAGACCTTGATGGATTCAGGAGAAAAGATTGCCTCATACAACAGCAAGTGAACAGTGCAGAACACGGATCTGTTACACATGATAACAGATGTGTGTACACTCCTTCATCATTCCAAAAATATGACGCCCAAAGATGGTGGTAGTATTAGCATTTGAAAATTATATTTGTATTTGAAAAGAACCCAGATATACTGTTCTTAGCAGGACTAAAAGAAGTGAGCTAGCTCTTTGTATAACAAACTATTCTTGAGAAAAACCTCTTTAGTGTAAAGTTTAGATATTGCAAGTATTTCACATTCAATATGAATAGTTTGCTACTGATCAAGATGTGGATAAAGCCTGGTTTCTAACTCCCTACAGGTCAGGAATTCCTGGGGTATATCTCAGCTTTGCTTGTCAGCAAGGGTAGAACTGTTATGTTTTCTATACATAGCAAGATTTTTTAGATGATTGGAAGGCTTAATTTTTCAAAATTTCTTTAATAGCTCTACATGATTGAAGATGCACTATAACATGGCAAAATGGATTAATGGTACCAGGATGAGGTATTATATTTGCATCCTCAGAATTAATGTAAAAGTTCAGGTTTGGTATCACACCTGTAACTCTCGGGCTTGAAAGGCAGGATAAAAGGTAAATTCTGAAGAATATCCAGAAACTAGCCTTTGTGCACCAGAAGAAAACAAAGACCTGGGTCAAACAATGTAGAAGGAGAAAATGAACTAGCATCCGAGTTATCCTGTGAACTCCACATGTCATCTATAACATGCTCATAGTAATATGTGCTCACACAGTTACACATAATTAAAAACAGTCAAATTGCTAAGCATGGAATACAATGCTGTTGAGAACACACATCATCCCCATTCTGAGGGATTAGTACTACTTTAGCAGTTGGAGAGATAAAGAAACAAAGAGCTTTGGAGACTATTCAAAGATGGTCAGCGGGGAAATAATTTTCAGTTCCATCTACTCCCATGCCTGTTCCACTTGGACAGGTGGTTACAATCTATTTCCCCTCTGAACCCTAGTAAGGTGATTGATAGCAAAGAATCTCATAGTGTATGTTTTGTTTCTTGAATAACAGAGTAAAGGCTCTGCAATACTGTGCTTCAGTCTAGGGCTGAGGGGGATACTGAGCTAGAGACTTGGGGGAGCTTTTTGCTAGCTTTGTGTATTGTGGAGCATTTCTGCTGACACTGCAAAAATTTCCCATGGCAACCAGTAAAATAAGTTTATGAGTTCTTGCATTCTTCCTCAGAGGAGGCAGATGACAGAGGGCATTGCTCATCATTATGGTGCATGGAAGCTTCAGATGATCGTGTCACACTCAAGGCCTACTAAATTTTTCTCCAGGTCTCAGCCAGAATCAGCTCCAGCAAGGTAAATAGGGGAGGGCCCCATCCTGTGGGTCAGGAGATGAAAACACTTTGACAGGAACACAATCCCATGCTTGGCTGTACATTCTAAGCACCTTCCCGATTAAAATTCAAGATGCATGGATTCCTCAATTCCTTTCAACCAACTAAATAAGCAGACAGGGGAGTAGCCAGGATGTCAGCAGCTAGATATTGCATCATAGTTAGTCACATTTCTGTTGCTGTGGAGACATCACAACCGATGAAACTTACAGAAGGAAGAGTTATTTGGGATCCGGTGCCATAGGATTATAGTCCAGGGCCCTCATGGTGGGAAGCATGAGATCAGGAAATCAGACAGTGATGGTGCTGGAGCAGGAGCTGGGGGCTTAAACTATTGGGAGGCAGCCAGTGGTCACTGGGAATGGCATGGTCTTTCTGAACCTAAAAAGACAATCCCCGGGAGTAATCCTGTCTCAATCGAGGCCACACCTCCTAATCCTTCCTATATAGTAACACTGACAGTTAATTAAGAATTCAAACATGTGAGGTAACAGAAGCCATTCTCATTCCATCTACCACAACCAGTATTATGGAAACAATGTTGATAATCCCTGAGCAAGAGGGTTTATAGTCATAGCATGAGGGCTCCCTGTGCAGTCTTGGCCTAAAACCCATTATTTCTCCAGGCTTTGTGTCCTTCACCTACAAAATAATGTCATCATGGTGAGTAATTAGCCTTGTCAATTGGACACAACCCAGAATCACCTAAAAAGAGCATCATATCAGTAAGGGACTGACTACATTGGTTGTGCCTGTAAGCATGACTAAAGGGGATTATTTTAATTAAATTAATTCTGTAGGAAGATTCATCTCACTGACAGTAGCAACTTTCTATATACACAGGGTAATGAACTACGTAAGTGGAGAAGTTGAACTGAGCACAAACAATCAGAGAAGCCACTGAGCCTACACACATTCATTTATCTGTTCATGGTTGTGGATGCGGCCTCACCAAATGTCTCAAGCCTTTGCTACCGAAACTTTGCCAGAATGATAGACTTCAAGCTAGAATTGTTAGTTAAAACAAACCCTTTGTCTCCCATGTGTCTTTTGCCAAGAGATCTTACCACAGTAATGGAGAAGTCAGTAGGACAGACATCCAACTTACTGTGAAGTGCCTGTCAGATTCAGGTTCTTTGTATTAGGTGTGTTTTAATTAGAACTAACCTTGAGTCAGGTCCCTAGATGTAATATTTTCTGTTGAATCTATTTTAACTTTTCTCTTACACATTTTAGCTTCTCAGGTTCTTTGGCAGAAAGACACAGCAAACAGGTTATCTTGCTCATATGTCTGCCTTCCATCCTAAAACACACATATAATTGAGTCTGTGTAGGATGCTCTCCATAGGGTTATCTATCATTTCAACCTAGCTCAGTTGCCAGAGGAACATCTGTCAAGAGTGAAAATGGGCATTTCTTCCTCATCTGCACTGAGCCCCAGAGGTGCAATGTCATTGCAGCACTGAAACCATCCCATCTTCATGGCATCTCTGTTGTGCTATTTGACATTTAGGCAACTTGAGCAGCTTAGGCACACCATGGACAACAATAAAATCAAGAAGGGACCTTGTGTTTCCCTGATGATAAGTTTCCCTAGCAGCATCTCACACTAGCAACACGGAACCGTTGTTCAAATCACATCAAAATTTCTACACACAAGGCACATGTTAACCATCTCTATAGCCATGTGACCTTCACATTTTCTCAGCTGCCCTGAGTGGTGCTTATTCCCCTGCCTCAGATTGTAGAACAAGAGGCCTGAAGAGACTTACACATTGTTTAAGGTGACACAACTTTTGAGTAAATGACCAGACCCATCAGCACATCATTCCACACCCTTAAGTATCATGCCCTCTGTCAGTTATGCTCTGGATCAACCCCTGTAATGTGTAGTCTCTCCCTGGCAAAGATCCACTGCCTATTTCTTGCCGTTTGGTGGTGAGTCTGTTTTTCATATCCTGTGATTCTTTCCTTCTCAGTGTAGACTAACATTTTCTCTCTGTGATCCTTTTCTTTCTGTGTTTCTCTTCTGAAGCTGAACATGTCCACCTCATAGAAATTTTCTGTATAGTTCTGGAACCTTTTATCAAAGCAGTGTTATGCTCATGGGAGCTAGCACATCCTGTTGTAGACTTAGGGGTTATGTTTTGGGTTATGACTATGGGCAGCATGCAAATATTTTTTTAAACACAAGCTATGGCAGTTCTGTCATGATTTTCTATATCCATCTGTTTTGGGGCATGTTTCATCATTTAATAAAGAAAATATTTTCTCTGGTATCCAATTTGGTAAAGACACATTTGGCATGAGAACCTACCAAGAAATTTTTAAGCACCAAGTAAAATTTGGGCCCATGGCCTCCTGGGAAATGCTTGTATCTCATGATCCATCTATTTTTCTCTAGGAATCTCATTATCTGGCATGTTCCATGATGTCCTGAAGAATGGGTGACTGAGGTGAAGGCTTTTCTTGTAGCACTGTTTTAAACCATGTCTGTTCATGACTGGTAGAATGGATGAGTAAGCAATGGCATCTCCATGCATGGGAAATATTATAAAAACTGAAAAATATGTGGATGATTCACATGTACTAATAAGAATTGGTTCATCTTGAACTGTATATGCTAAATTAAAAAATGTAAAAGAAAGTGCTACAAATTCCTATCTTCAAGTAAAGCAAGGAGGAACTTTCTATTTGTGTATTTGCATAGGTGGGTTCAAAAGTGATTAGCTTTATTCTTTAGACTTGTGTTGTTATGAAATTATGTCAATTTTATTGATATAATTAAAGTATTATTCAAATATTCAAGGCGCCATTCTCATGGATTTTCTTAATTAAACATGACAATGAAATATTTACTCTCAGGAACCTGAAAAAGTTTTAAATAGGTGCAATGCAGAAGAAACACTGGGTTAAGAAGCCTCTGTTACCTTGTTTAACTTCCTGGATTCTCCATGGCTTCTCAACAAAATGAGGGGTTTTCTGTCATATATACAATTCCTAGGAGTTCCTTGAGGTTGATCACCAGGCACTGTAGTGTGTGTGTGTGTGTGTGTGTGTGTGTGTGTGTGCATGTGTGTGTGTCTGTGTATGTGTGAGTGTGCATGTGTGTGTGCATGTGTATATGTGTGTGTTTGTGTGTGTGTGTATTGGTGGGAAGAAGAACCTGGGCAGGACAGGAATGGTTTGGGTTTTTGAACCTATGAAACCAACACAAGGTACATAGCTCTTCCTCAAGATGCACTTCCTTATTATTCTTTTTTTGTATTTTTATTATTTTAATTAAAAAAATTTATTTTAAATCAGAGATAAATGTACAGATTTTTAAAAGCATTTTGACATAACTAATATGAATACTTTTTTGTCAGTACTTAATTCTTTTAGAAGTTTGATAGTATGCATTCAAATCTTATTAGTTACCATAAGCATTAAACACATGTAGAACAGAACAGAACATGGGAGCAGCAGAGTTTTCTAGCTGTATATAGATTAAACATAATGATTCTTAATACAAAAATTGTTACAAGGCTAAACCTTTAGCTCTTGAATTATTAATGTTTTAAGGTCCTGGTATACTGCATCTTAAAGGGGGCTTTACACCAATTTTTTTTCCTAAGAAGGAATGAGGATTTCAATTATGGCCTATGGTTGTTTTTTTTTTTTTTTTTTTTTTTTTTTTTCTTTTTCGTTTGTTTGTTGAGATTCATATGGTCTGTGACTTGTTTCTGGGGTATTCAGAACTTTCTGGGCTAGTATCTAATTATTAGTGACTGCATGTTATGTCTGTTCTTTTTTGAACAGGGTTACCTCAGGATAATATTCTCTAGATGAATCCATTTTCCTAGGAGTTTCGTGAAGACATTGTTTCTAATAGCTGAGTGGTACTCCATTGTGTAAATATACCACAACTTTTTATCCATTCATCTAGTGCAGGACATCTGGGTACTTTCTACCTTCTGGCTATTATAAACAGGCTGCTATGAACATGGTGGAACATGTGTCCTGACTCTATGTTGGAGCGTCTCTGGGATATATGACCATTAGTGGAATAACTGGGTCTTCAGGTAGTACTATGTCCAATTTTCTGAGGAACCAACAGACTGATTTCCAGACAGGTTGTTTCAGCTTACAACCCCCACCAACAGTGGAGGAGTGTTACTCTTTCACCATCATCCTTTCCAGTATCTGCTGTCAGGGGTATGGCCCTACTGTGGGCTGCAGGGGCAAGTCCTTTGTGAGCTCTGCCCAGCCCTCTCAGCACCAAGGTCACTCACAGTGCAATATCGCCAGGCCTATATCCTCTCACTTCTGAATAGAGGCACAGAATATATAGTTGTCATACCAAATTCATAGGACATAGAAGGCCAATATGGTATGGCCTGTAGAAGTCTCACTTGAAATAGTCTGTGAATTTTTCTCATTCATATTTGGTGAATGATGGTGTTTCTGAATATCTTTTAGCAGGTGCCATCTCTGGGGCAGCTGTAAAAGTCAGTACATGAGGGATTTTAGTTCATAAGAGATGGGACACTGAAATTTGTGGATCCCTGTGAGGATGTTGTCCTGTTGCTCACCTTGTGTGTTCCCTTGGATGTTTCAGTTCTGCATTGAGAGTAACAGGATTATCACAGGAGGTGAAGGGAGAGAAGGACCTTGGAAAGAGAGGAGGCAAAGAAAATGAGGGGTTAGAATGAGGTCCTGGAGGAGATGGGAGAAAGGTGTAGAACATCAGAACATCAAATAATATGTAGCTAGGGAGGGGGAGTGTTGAGGAATTGGAAATAGCCACTGGAGGGCCTCAGACAACAGGAAAATGAGAGGCTCCTAGGACTCAGTGGGAAGGATTTTAGCCGAAATGTGCAGAGATGATGGAGATAGGACCTTTAAGGAACTCCTGTAGGAGATAGGCATGGCTCCCAATCAAGGGATGGGCCACCCATCTCAAATATTTTAACCCAGAAATATTCCTATCCAAAGGAAGAGTAAGGACAAAAAATGGAGCAGAAACTATAGGAAGGGCCATCCAGGGTCTTTCATACCTGTGAATCCATCCTGTCTGCAGACATTAACGTGATGCTGTTGCCTTTAACTAGAGGTGTTTTCTGACAGTGACTGGTTGGGCTGTTCCTTGGAAGGTCTGGAAAGCAATTTAGATGTAGATGCTTGAAGCTAACCTTCAGACTGAAATCAGGGACACCGGTGGGGGAGCTATCAGTAGGACTAGAGCAGGAAAGGGGATTGCAATGGAAGGAAGAACAACATCAGCTGACCAGATGACCCAGTGCTCCCAGAGACTAAATATACTTAAAAGTATCATGGGAAATGAAGTCCCAAGCTAGCAGAGAAAATGGCCGACATATATTCAACATCTCTAAGCATCTGGTGGCCTTTTTATTCTCCCTGTTCTGTCCTCCAAGATTAAAAAATTGATTTCCTGGACATAAGCTTCAAGTGTATCCCCTCTTATCTTTCCATGCCTCAGTAAACTAGGAAATCTGCCAGTATAAATCTGGCCTGACTTGACTCTGCCTTATAGGGAAACTTTCACAAAAGCAGACAAAATGGCTCCAGAAAAGGCAGGTGGGTCTAATCTCAGAAAAGGCACAAAGCTGCCTTTTGGTACAGCCTTTTGAAGCCACACAGAAATTGGAACCCAAGCCCGGCATGATTGTGAGAATCATGGGTATGAGTCATCCTCTTACTTCTTGAAAATACATCCCTACCCACTAATCCGTGTTCCATCCATCTAGAGGTTTTATGGCACTCTGGATATTGATATTGATGTACTACTTGGTAGAGTTGTTTGAGCTCCGAGATCCAACCATGCTCAAGATCAGGAGAGTAAGCAATAATTTCCTATTTCTCTCTATACAGAGACATATAAAGAGGGATTTCAAATAATCCACCCAAATCTTACAGGCCCAAAATATTCCATATGGTTACTGACCTTATACCACGCATTAGATGCCAAACCCAGTTTCCCCAGGCCCAGCAGACAAGAGGATAGAAAACCTATAGTCCAGTTCATCATCAGAGAATGTGATCCTTTCACTCATTTTCTGTTCAAACACAGATTAGAGCCAAGACCCCTCTCAGATGTTTTTCTGAACAAGTGAAGCATTATTTGGGATAAACCACATAAAGAGTCCTGAGCCAAAACTGTGAGTCATACAACTGTTCACAGACTGACAGACACAGGTAATCTCAGGTTCCAGCCTCACATCCATTTCATACTTGAAATATCTTATCAGTACCTACTCTACGTGACTTCCTGTCTTGGGAGTTAGAATATCTGTGGTAAAAGTCTGGTATCCCAGTAAAAGAATTCTAATAACTAGGTTTTAAACCTCAGATGTTTTTGGCAAAGCCTTAATATTAAGCATTATTTGGGAAGCTATAGAGAATCCCCTGGTCAGTGAGCGACATTTGGTAGATAGAGGACCTGTGAGAATTCTTTCCATGCCAAGTCAACAAGGGGAGGAACCATAGCAAAAGCTACCAGGTGCACTGTCCACGTCAATAGTCAGAGGCCCACAGACCTTCTCCTTGACAAACATGTCAGCCTGCCAGTCTTGTGCACATATACCTAGGAGAAGAAGCACTCCATCCTTCCAGGTCTCATGTTGCATGATGTTCAAATAATGGGGCTTGTCTTTTCCACCTGCAGCAGCTAAAGAGATATTCACTAAGAGGTACCATGGCTCCAATACAAGCTGAAAACAAACTGCTATTCCCATCTGGATGAGCTGAGCTACAAGGTCTAGCAGCTAGAACTTAAGTGACATGCCCTGGGGAAGAAGGTAGAATGTATCTTTCCCCCAGAATGCTTCATGGCTAGACAAACTGTCTGCACCCAGTGCAGCATCACAAAGACACTGCCTTATGTCTCCCCATCTAGGTTGAGGGAATTTGATGGCCACAGTTCCTCTGTCCTCTCAAAGAGGCTCTGTCAAGTTAATGTCTGGCAGCAGGCTGGCTAGGCCAAAGTTAACAGTACTAGATATGCTGCTATTCCAAAAAAAGTGCCTGATTATTTGAGCATTGTAAATCCATCGCTGTTGCTACAGAGAAAGGCCCACTCAACAAGCAATTACACCCTCTGTAGTGTCAGTGTCATAGGACCAGTCATCCATCTGTCCTATTTCTTGCCTGGTATCTATGGCTTCTCAATCTGAGGTCTATTTTATTATTTCTTTGCTTTTCTCTTTCACACTCATGGTTGTTTTAAACCTTTTGAACAATCTCCAGTTTTCAGGACCTACTTAGATGCTCAAACTGTTTAAACCTTTGAAGATTCATTCCCAAGAGCTGAGGCCAACCTCACAATAAAAGCAACATTTTGAGCCCCCCAAAAATTCTATTTTGATCTGGACAAACATTTTCTGGGGCCTCATAATCCTGGTAAGTATTGGGCATAAAGCCAGGTTAAAAACAAGCCTGGGGAATGGTGAAAATACACTCTTTTTTTGCGGCTTCACTCTCTGGTTTAAAACAAGACAAATACCAAAAAGTCATAGTTGGGAAGCAGAACTCACCATGCAGGAGGGAGGAATGTCAGTGTTACCAAGTGGGGCTAAAACCAGGTACAAGTTTTGTTTTTTCCTGAGCGATATGACTATCCAAAGTTAGTAAGACCCCTGAGAAAAAGGGCAACTTTAAGTTAGCTGTGTTCTGGGCAAGTATGAGTGGTCTTGCACAAGAAAGCTACTCTTCAAAAGAGAAAAACTGGTCAGTATAGCTGGTTTAGCCTAGTCATAAGGTTCAAAATCATCAGTGGGGTATCTGACTGCAAAACAAGGACAATCTGTTTCAAACAAGGTCTGGAGATTTTCCTGCTAAAAAGAATCATCATATGCATGCTGTCCAGGAAAACTCCCCATGGGGTATGTCAGGTACTGCACAAGAGTGCCTTGTGGCATTCTTTATAGCCATCTGCAAGAGCTCCAATGATAAACCATATTCACAGTTGGGGAGAGTGTGTGCCCTCAGTCAGAGAAAGTGTGGGAGAGGTGGCGCTGCCACCTGTTGCCAATCTAGTGCTGTGGAAAAGAAATAGACACCCTGCTCAGTCCTTGTACCTCACCACCTATGGCAAGGACAAGACTTGATTCTGGTGTGACTAGAGCAAGAGAGCTGCCCCTGCCACTCACTTCCTACAACACTGGGGAGTTCAGGCCCCGGATCGTGCTCGGGAAGTTCATCAGAGCTAGCCCTGTACATAAAGATTGTGTATGAGCAGCCCCCAAGGGTCTTGCTTCTTGTATACTATGCAATAGTAAAGATGAGGGAGAGACCCCTCTCTGCTCATTCATCCACTGACATCTATGGCAGGCAGGAGAGATGGCCCTGTGGTCACTGTCAAGGAACATCCATGTCCTCCTTAACTGCAATACTTGAAACACTGGGACTGGCACCTCACATAGGCAGTAGGGTAGAGCTCTCCCTCTTTGCAAGGAATACTGCATAGGCACTGCCATTGATGGGGGCTAGAGCTCACAACATGACAAACTCAGAAAATTCTCATGCACAGATCCAGGCATTTGAATTGTCCCACACCAATATCTAGATCATTGGTGAACTACTGTAGTACATGAAGTGGCCAGTTCTACACGTCCAGGACTCCAGGATTTATATAATATAGATAATCTCCATGACAATAAGATACCAGAGAAGAGTCCCATTGAAATTCCAGTGTTGGCAGTTTAGCTGAAATAGCATACAATGCCAAACAGGCATCATAATGAAAATGTGCAGGCAAAAATGTGTGGAGCAAATGGTGACATACTACAGCTTCCACAGAAAAATACTGAACCTGAGATTGAAGAACGTGGGTGAGGGTGAAGAATGGACCAGGGAGGAATGGAAGTTAGGAGGATTGTGGCATGTGGAGGGACATTCACTCACTCACTCACTCACACACTCACACACATGCAAACACACACACACACACACACACACACACACAAAGAGAGAGAGACATACACCAAAATATTATAATGTCAACCAGGATAAAGCTCAGACATCTTTGGGATGAGAGCTAGAAAGACTGTAAATGCCACAGTTGTAGTTAACATCAAGGACACCACCAAGTTGTTAGAAGTAGAAACACACAGTGATGGTTACAGCATGCATGAGAGCTAAGCAAGCTCACCAGGAAGAATCTCATGAATAGGGAACTGAGGACTTGGACAAGAAATCCAATTACAAGGTGAGAAATGGCTGGCACTTGACAGGGGATAGGAAAGGGAAAGTCTTTTCTTTGATGCAATCCCTGAGAGGGCAATGATCCCCAACCCAGACTTCATGACTTAGGTTTATTGGGTAATAAAATATGGACCTGAGAGAAAGACAAGAAGAAACATGATGAGGAGGTAAGGAATGAGGAAAGGAGCAGGAGGAGGAACTAACAGGAAGGTGAGGGAGAGGAAGAATATGAATATGAAGAGGAGAAGTATAGGAAAGGGTGCTGAAGAGGAAGACCACACAACTTGTCAGAGTTGAGTGGTATCAGGTATGTGTCTTCTGTATCCTTTGCCTGAGAGATTGAAATATTCTTTTCTGCAGTGAATTAACCTGGAAGGGAAACAATGCCAAATAGCTCCAGGAAGTTCCTGAAACTGACCAGATTCTTTAGATCTCTTCTTTTCAGGATGTAATCAACCCAAAGCCCTCAGAGTCTCTCTCACACACCAAGGAACAAAGACAACTGAAACCAGACCACCTCTTGCCATGCTGCCTGGAAAAAGTTTAAACAAACTGCTACTTGTAACAGGTACTCATCTACCTATTAAGCTACTCTCAGACTGTGAAGTGTGCTCCAAGTTCCCAGCTTTAGTAAGCTTGTAACCCATTCAGGGACTAGCTTTGATGATGATTCTGTCTTTGATTCTCTCTTCCATTGAGTCACCTTCCACTCCATATTCCTTGGAATAATTGTCATTGCATCACAAAGCTAGACTTTGTGGTATCTATACTATGTTCTTTGTTTCCTATATGCAGTGGGTAGATTTATGTTTTGCATATTCACAGGGAATGTTTTGAAGGGAACAACACACAGGAGGAATAGAGAATGCTCACTACAGGAACAGGATTAAACTGAGACCACAAATGCACACTTAAACACGCATGTTTTTCACTGTTGATTTAAAGTGGCTAATTTCTGACTCACTCAGGCAAAGCAGCAAATAATCAATATCTCAGATTTTCAACAGGAAAAGATTACAATGGGTAGAATACACTGGATTGTTGTTACTGGGCATGGCAAATAGGTGAGTTAAAAGCGGATTCTGATTGCTGAAGTTCAATTCTATGATAACTGGACCTGGGTAGGAGCCTCAGAAAGAAGACAGAGTGAAATAAGCTAATGGAATTGGTTGCTAAACTAAAGAATGGAATGTAAGGATTTAACAAGAGAGGAGAAATTAGTAAAGGCACAGCCCACCAGAAACATATTTGTCATGCTGGGACTGGAATTCAATAACCCCCTCTGGTTATGTCACAAAACAGAGGATGTTGGGTAGGAATGCCAATGCATTTTTGTTAACACTTGGAAGAAGGGGAGATGAATATGTTTGAGACATGCCCTTTGAACTTTTAAATATTAACCAAATTATTGTTTACTAAGAAAACAGAACAATGAATGCTGGTAATGTGGTAGACAACAGGGCCTTAGACACTGGTAATGCTAATGTGAGCTGGTCTAGTGACTGTGTGAATCAGGATGCAGGTTTCTCAGAACACACAGATTGTCAATATGACCTAGCTGTACTACTCTATGGTATATAATGGATGCCAACATAGCACAGAGGTAGGTATTGCATATCATTGCTCACTACACTACGAAGTATGACACCAAACAATTGAAACCAGACACCCATCTCCAGAGCTGTGGACAAATGAAATATAGTACACATACAAGATGGGATTAGCAGAAGTCATTATCTGGACAATGGAAGCAGTCATGGAAAATCACATTAAGTATATCAAACTAGCCACAGTCCTGAATTCTATATGAACATATTAAGTCATCATACATACATAAAGGTGACGTAATCTTGTGTAATATGGAGACAATGGAACCAATGTGATGGGAAGTGGGTGACAAAGGGAGGTGAGTGAGGTAAAAAAGAAATATACTCCACAATATTCACGTGCAAAACCTTTTCTGAACATTTGTGGGCAAAAGAAATGGTTAAGTTTTTAAGAGCTATCATTGTTCTAATAAAATACCTGAGTTTAGCTCCTAACCAAATGTTGACTAAAGATCCAAGTCATGCATCAGGCCATCCATGAACCCTACATTGTAAGAATTTGAGAGACACCTCAAGAGTGAAAAATACTGTCTGCTCATGCCAACGACCTGGGTTGCAGTATCAGCACACAAGTAGTGACTCGCAATCATCAGTGACTCCCGTGTAAAAGAGGAAACTTCCTCAGAACAAGTAAAATGGGACTGCTGGTTGATCCATCAATATGAAGCAGGGATACTCAGTCATACAGGCTCATTGCTGCACTGTTTACTATAGCTCAGAAAAGAAATAAGCTAGGAAGAGCTCCAACACATGAGTGGGAAGAGGAAATCAGAAACTTGCCCTGTACATTTGTCCCTATTAGTATAAAGTACTTTGTTGTGGCTCTAATAAAGCAAGGAAAGATCTGTATGACAAGAACTTCAAGTGTCTGAAGAAAGAAATTGACGAAGATCTCAGAAGAAGAAAAGATCTTCCATGCTCATGGACTGAAAGGATCCACATAATAAAAAGTGCATGATCTTGATACACAAACAGGCAGGAAGATCCGTGGAATAGTGTTGAAGGTCCAGAAATGAATCCACATACATATATTCAGTGGATTTTAGACAAAGGAGTTAAAATCATCCAAAGGAAAGCATTTTCAATAAATGGTGCTGTTTAACTGAAGGTCAGCATGTAGAAGAATGCAACTATCCTCATCCAAATTTCAAGTTCAAGTGGGTAGAAGACTTCCACATAAAGAAGATACACTAAAACTGATAAAAAGAAATTGGGCAAGACCCTGAAACACATGAACATGGGGGAGGATTCCATTAACTGAATACCAATGGCTTATCCTATAAAATCAAGAATTAAGAAATTGGACCTCATAAAATTGCATCACTTCTGTAAGGCAAAGAATGTCAATAAAACAAAACAGCAATCAACAGATTGGGAAAGGGTCTTCACCAATCCTTCACCCAATCGAGGCTAATATCTAATATATACAAAGAACTCAAGAAATTAGATTTCAGGGAACAAAATAATCCTAGTAGAAATGGGATGCAGAGGTAAACAAAAAATTTTCAACTGAGGAATAAAAAATGGCTGAGAAGCACCTAAGGATGATTCAACATTCCTAGTCATCAGGGAAATGCAAATGAAAACAACACTGAGATTCCACTTCACTCCAGTCAGAATAATTAAGATGAAAAAAAAATCAGGTGACAGCAGATGCTAGCAATGATGTGGAGAAAGATGAATACTCCATAATTGCTGGTTAAATTTGAAGCTGCTACAAGCACTCTGGAAATCCCTCTGGTGGTTCCTCAGAAATTTGGCCATAGTACTACATGAGGATCCAACTATACCACTCCTAGAAATATACCCAAAAGATGCAGAAACGTTTAACAAGATTATGATCTCCACTACAATCACAGAAGCCTTATTTATAATAACCAGAAGGTGGAAAGAACCCAGATGTTATTCAACAGGAATAAAGACAGAAAATATGGTACATTTGCACAATGGAATACTACTCAGCTCTTAAAAACTATGACTACATGAAATTCTTAGGAAAATGGATGGAACTAGAAAACATCATCCTGAGTGAGGTACCCCATTCACAAATGAACATCCATGGTATGTACTCACCAATTAATAAATATTAGTTCAAAAGCTTGGGATACCCAAGAAACAATTCCCATACCATATGAAGCTCAAGAAGAAGAAAGACCAAAATGTGGATCCATCAGTCCCTTTCAGAAGAGAGAAGAAATACTCACAGGATGAATGACATTGACCAAAATGGGAGCAGGGCCTGAAAGAAACGTCACACTGAGACTGCTACATCTCGAGATCTATCCTATATGCAGCCACCAAAATCAGTCACTATTGTTGAAGTCAAGACATGCTTGATGATAGAAGCCTGATAGGTATGTCTCCAGGGATAAGGATGATTGCAGTTAATCATTGAATTGTACAAGGAGACCTAATGGAGGAATTAGAGAAAGGTTAGAGAAAGGACTGAAGTAGGTGAAGCGATTTACAGCCCCATAAAAAAAAAAAAAAAAAAAAAAAAAAAAAAAAAAAAACAGTATCAACTAACTAGACCCACCCCCAGAGCTCCCATGTACCAAACAACAAACCAATGAGTACACATGGAGGGATCCATGGATCAAGTGACATATTTAGCATAAGATGGCATTGACTGGCACCAATAGAAGAAGAAGCCCATGGTCCTGTCTGTGAAGGCACCTTTTTGCCAGTGTGGTTGAGGTGGGATTGTGTGATTGGGATTGGGAGCACTTTTACAGAAGCATGTGAGGGGGTTACAATGAGCCTCCAGGGGACAGGATAAGAGAACAGGGAAAGGGGATAACATTTGTACTGTAAAGACATAAAATATCCAATAAAATTGTCTATGAAGAAAATCGGGACCAATGGTTTGAAAATGTGAAATTCTTATGAAAATGGATGCATCTAGAGAACATCATCCTGAATGAGGTAACCCAGTCACAAAAGAAGTAACATAATATGCAGTCACTGATAATTAGATACTAACCCCAGAAAGCTCTGAACACCCCAGAAATAACCCACAGACTATATGAAATTAAAGGAAAAAAAAGAAGAGGAAAAACCTTTATGCTTAATCTTTACACACCGGGAAAACTTTGACTATTTCCAGGTTACATCTGGTTTTACAGGTACTTTATGCTCATTGTAATTACTAAGATTGTAATGCATCCTATCAAATCTTTAAAAAAAATCAAGTACAGAAAAAAATGTATTCTCATACTTTTATGCATAAATGCTTAAAATCTGTACATTTGTCTTTGATTTGTAAAATAAAGTTGTAAAAGAACAGAAATTATGTTCATAATAAAGAAGAGAGTAAGATACAGAAGGAATAAACTCACCATATATACATGTGCATATATTTTCAAAGAAAAAAAAGAAAGAAAACAGGGTTGGGGAAATGACTATGTGGTTAAGAGCTCTCATTGCTCTTGTGGAAGACCTATGATTGGCTCCTTTGAACATATTGTCTTAGTCAGGGTTTATCACCTGCACAAACATCATGACCAAGAAGCAAGTTGGGGAGGAAGGGGGTTTATTCAGCTTACACTTCCATATCACTGTTCATCACCAAAGGAAGTCAGGACTGGCACTAAAGCAGGTCTTGAGGTCAAGAGTTCTACAAGCACTAATTGATCTTTGTTAGATTTTTCTGTAGGTGAGAGGTAATGTGGACAAGAAGGGGAGTACCTAGGAAAAAGCCATAGGACTGACATGTCCTCCTCTTAACCTGTTTGCTTTCTAGTAGTCAATGTTTCTTTTATTCCTGCCCATTAAGGCAGGAACTTATGTTTTTTTCTTTACTTTTTAATTTTTTTTTTTTAATTTTCAATTGGCATCAATGAGTGTTTTCCTTGCCTACATGACGGCAGGCCATTCCAGCCCTTGGTATTTGAGGACAATAGAGGAATGTGTTCATCCACTGGACCTGGAGATTAAAGATGTTGTTAGCCATAATGTAGGGCCTGGAACCACCATGTGAGTCCTGTGAAAGAGCATCCTGTCTTTCAACTGCATTGTCTTGCTAGCACACCCATATCATCTTATAGGAATAAATTGAAATTCAAGATTAACTTATCGGTTATCTTTGTCCATTTTGATTAAATATATTCTTCCTGCATGGACAAATGCTTGTTCAGTGGATGAAATGTAGCCCCTATGAAAGACCCCCGCTTAGCAACAATAACGCCATTTCTTCAAGGCTGTGCACACAGGGTGGGCCAGGTCATGGACCCAGGTGGCCAAACAAGATACTGATGGGCAGCCAGCTTGCAACAGACAGAGAACAGAAAGCCGACAAATAAGCCCTATAAGGCAACTGCTCTCAGAGAAGCCCAAAGCAGCTATTCTCAGAAAAACTGCAGCCCCAGCTGACACCAGGAGCAGTGTCTTTGGAACCGTGTCCTTAGACTCACTCCTTGACCACATTTAAACTAACCAATTAGAACCCTGTAACTATGCTTCTGCTTCTGTCCCTAGCATCTGCCCCACAAGCACTATGAAAAGAAAACTGTCCCTTTGTCCGGCGTGCCTGTCCTCCAAATAGGCTGTCACCCACGGACACCTGTATGGGAGCAATAAACCCTCTTGTGACTTGCATCCAGTGGTCTCAGCTGGTTCTTGGGTCCTGGGGCCTCCTCAGGTAAAGGTCCTCTAGATGAGGGTCTTTTACCTAGTTTGCTCCATAGAATCTCATGGGACAGTGTGATTTCTCACCATGCCACACAGATTGGCATAAAATTAAAAATATATAAAGTGCTTATTTACAGAACTTTACACTAAATGTCTATTCCTTTGTTTCCAAAACATTATATTTAGTTCTCCCTCTCGTTCACTTTCTGACTCTCTCTGGCTGTGTCTATGACTCTTTTTTAAGCTATTCATGAAAGTGCAGGCAAGAATGACAACCAGTGGAGGGCAGTAGGTCATCCTAAAGCTGGAATGACCAGTGATGATTAATCCTGGGACAGGAGATCTGGAAACCAAAATAAGATCATCTCCACTAACAGAAATGATCTTTCCAGGAGCCCTTTCTCTAGATGGTCCTACCCTGCTTCAAGAGAATCTATTGATGAACAGCACTATACTGTGGAGAGAGTTGTGTCAGGAACTTCTTCACAAAAATAACTATTTAGGCTCTGACTACATACTTCGTACATCTTTAGCATGGGAGGCTGGAGAGAGACATTAACAAAAAAAGAGAAAAAAAGAAAGAAAAAAACACTCCCTGAACATTGATGCCCCAAACCAAAGTATTCCACACTCATAAAAGAAACTTTACTGAAGGTCAAAACACACATTGAATCTCACACAATAATACTGGGAGACTTAAATACCTCACTCTCATTAATGTCCAGGACTTTGATACAGAAATTAAACAGAGATACCATGAAACTAAGAGAGGTCATGAACCGAATAGATTTAACAAGTGTCTACAGAACATTTCAACCTAAAACCAAAAGAAATATCTCCCTCTTATCTGGCCATGGTTTCTGTTTAAAAATTGACCATATGATTGGTCACAAAACAAGCCTCAAACAATACAAGTTTATTGAAACAGTCCAGTGCATCCTATGAGATCACCACTGACAAATACTAGATATCAAGAATAATGAAAATACCAGAAAAACCCACATATCTATGGAAACGGAACAACTCTCTACTCTGTGGTAAATTGGCCAGAGAAAAAATAATGAAAGAAATTATAGACTTACTGAAATTTAATGAAACTGATGACCCAGCATACCTACACTTATGGGACATAATGAAAACAGGGCTAAGAGGAAAATTAATAGAAATATGTACCTTGGTAAAGAAATCAGAGAGATCTTAAGCTAGCAATTTAACAGCACATCTGAAAACTCTTGAACAAAAGGAAGCTAACACACACAAGAGTAGTAGATGCCAGGAAATAGTCAAACACAGGGCCAGAACCAACCAAATAGCAACAAAGAGAATGAAACAAAGAATCAACAAAACCAAAATCTGTTTCTTTGAGAACAACAAGAGAGATAAATCCCTAGCCTAACTTAAGGACCCAAAGAAGGTATCCAAATTAACAAAATCAGAAATGAAAAGAGTAACATGAGAAACCCAGAAAATTCAAATACATCATCAGATCCTACAACAAAAGTCTGTACTAAACAAAATTGGAAAATCTAGATGAAATATATTATTTTCACGACTGCAAGTTCCAAAGTTAAATCAAGAGCAGATAAGCTATATAAACAGTCCCATATCCCCTAAGGAATAGAAGAAGGTATTAAAAACATCCCAACTCAAAAAGCCCAACAGAGATGGCTTTAGAGCAGAATTCTACCAGTCCTACAAGAAAGACCTAACATCAACACTCCATGTGTTCCATAAAAAAGAATTCCAGAAAATAGAATCATTCCTTAAAGTAGAATTAGAAGGAACAATACCTAATTCATTCTATGAAAGCATGATTACTCTGATACCTAAACCACACAAAGACCCAACAAAGGAAGAAAACTTCAGACCAATTCTGATTATGAATGTTGTTCCAATAATACACATTACTATTCTTACAAACTCAATCCAAGAAAACATCTCAAGCACCATTTACCATAATCGATCAATTAGCCCTAATCCTAGGGATGTAAGAGTCATTCAATATATGAAAATATATTAAATTATCCCACTACATACATGAACCAAAGGAAAAAAATTACATGGTTCTCTCCCTAGATGCTGAAAATGCATTTGACAAAATACTGCAGGCATTCATGTTAAAAGTACTAGAAAGACCGAGAATTGAAAGCACAAACTGAAACATAATAAAAGCAACATAGAGCAAAGCAACAGGCAAGATCAAATAACATGGAGAGATACATGAAGCAATCCCAATAAGATGAATGAGAAGTCAACAAGACCCACTCTCCTGTATCTATCCAAAAAGGCCTCAATCTTCTACCTAGAGCAATAAGACAACAAAATGGAATCAAGGGGATACAACTTGTCAGATAAGTAGTCAGGGTATCACTATTTGCCAATGATATGATAGTATAGATAAGCAACTTAGAAAATTCTACCAGAAAACCTCTATATCCCATAAAGAACTTCAGCAACGTGATAAAATTAACTAAAATAAATATGCATCCTTCCTCTCTACAAATGAGAAATTTGTTCAGAGAGAAACTAGGGAAACAACACATTTCACAATAGTCAGAAATAATATAAAATATATTGGGGGTAAAAATAACCAAATAAGTAAAAGATCCTTAGGACAAGAACTTCAATTTGCTCAAAAAGAAAATCAAAGAAGACCTCAGAAAAATTAGAACTCTCTCATATTCATGGCTTGATATAGTTAACACATAAATATATATACACAGACACACAGAGACAAAGACAGACACAGACACACACAGACACAGGCACAGACACAGACACAGACCCAGACACAGGAACAGGCACAGGCACAGGCACCAAAACAGACACAGACACAGACACAGACACAGGCACAGACACAGACAGACACAGACACAAGAAGGCAAAGAAGTAGAAAGTGGAGCCTCAAGGCAACTCTGCTTCTAAACGCAAAGTTTTCAGGAAGATAAAAAAGCCCTTGGGAAGAAAGCAGCCACTGCTAAAACCAGAGATACAAACAAAGGAGCTTTCTGATCAAGAGGCAACCATTCCTGAGACCAAAGGAAAGAATAAAGGGAAGGAAGCCAATAGAAATGTGGGATAGAAAATCCTCAGGCTGAGGAATGGACTCTGCCATTCTAAAACAAACTCAAACTCAGTGAAGCTCACAGTGAAGAAAGTACTAGTGAGACAGAAAGGGAAATACCCATGGTCATCTATGGCACACACCCATCTTCTCTGATAAAAAGGAGGAGGTCAAGGAGCTGCTGCCTAACACATTCATAAAGCACGATGTCCAGTCTGTACATGGCTACATTACAAAGAAGCCAAAGGAAATCACACTGAAGGGTGTTTCAATGGCAATTTTCGAGTCTTGGTGGCAACCACTGGTACTGCCTAAGGTAGACATGGTGGTTCAGAGCTGTTCATCAAAGAATGTGGAGTCTTGTCGAGGACCAGCGGAGACCCAGAGATACAAGCCTGAGGAGAAGGGGTTCTGACTAGCCAGGGGGCAGAGAAATCTCTGCAGAGAGCACACAGAAAGTGCGCCCCTGCCCTGCCTGATCCAGGGACCAGGAATCCATCATTGGGAAGGAACTCTGGAAGAATATCTAGATGGCAGAGGTAAGCAGGATGGCAGCCATGGTGCTTTCAGGGGACAGCATTGTGGATGCAGGAACTATCAGAAACACAGGCAGGAACAGTGAAGAGGAGGAGGAACTTCAGACAAAGTTCAGAGGAAGAATGGGAGGTTGCAACAAAAGAAACAGATTCCAGAACAAAGGCAAGAAGAAGAGTTTTAGTAAAGTAGTAGAGGCAAGAAGAAACTGTTCCCACTGGGGAGCCCAGGGCCCTTCCTGCTCTGAGTCCCAGTGCTTCCTTCCTGTTTGATCATTGCACTTTGATTGGGCCTCCTTATTTGCAGAGGGAGGCTTCTGAACTGTCCAAGCACTCATCATAAACTGTCTTTATTTTGGAAAGTGATAGGAATAAATAAATTAATCAATAAATATCCTGAAGAGGACTAAACAAGGGCTCTCTTATTGGACCTTCAGTACACCTCCCAGGTGCTGCTCCTCTAACTGGAGGCTCATGAGCCTAAAGAGCTGGAGGGTGCAGAGCTGACCAAAGCTCTCTCTCTGGCTGCAGCTTTAAAACACTTCCCTGGTGCAGCAGATGCCCTCTGCAGCCTGTAACTTCTAAACAAGTAAATATCTGTCTTTTGATCTGCTGAAGAAGATGATAGAGGATAGTCTCATTTTCATGAAAGTGGAAATAACCCTGTGGCTCAGAGTGGAAACAGCCACACTGCAGGATAACCCTATCTCCATGGTGAAGTTCATGCTCTGACCTCACAAAGAACCACTGTGATAGAAGAATGAATGTCCTCAGTATAAGACTGTGGACTAGCCTGTGAGTTTTGTCCAGATAGAGCAGGAAGCTGATTTGGGTGACCTGTGGGACTCGTTCAGATTTGACTAGATTGTTAATTTTCAGGTTGTATTATCTCACAACCTCTGTGCACCAGAGCACAGGGAACAGCCTCATGGACAGCAATTTAAAAACAGAGACTTTGAGAAGTCAGTATAATGTGGGTTTCTTACTTGGCCAGGGTTCATTTGGCACTGTGAAATTGGCCTGGCACCTGAAAACCAAGGCTCTGGTTGCCATCAAAACGGTACAGATTAGCGAGAAGAACATCAGGTGGATCCAGACAGAAAGAGCAATATTGGAGACACTACAACATCCTTACATCATTCGCCTTTTCCAAGTCTTAGAAACAGCAAGTAACATACATTTTATATTGGAATATGTCCCAGGAGGAAACTTATTTGAAATAGTAAGAGACCAAGGCCAACTGTCGGAGGAGGAGGCAAAAAAAACATTTGGACAGATAGTTTCGGGAATAAAATTCTGCCACCAACGAGATATTGTACACGGAGATATCAAGCCGGATAACATAGTAAGAGATGCTAAAGGTAATATCAAAATAATAGACTTTGGCCTAGCCAGGAGATGCAGACCTGGGAAATTAATGAAAGTGCCACGTGGAGCCAGAATATATTTTGCCCCAGAGCTTATATTAAGGGAGCCCTACGAGGGAAAGAAGGCGGATGTGTGGAGTTTGGGCGTGCTGCTCTTTTTTATTACAGCAGGGTTCTTCCCGTTTAGAGGAGAGACCATCAAAGAGATCAGTAAAAATATTTTAACAGGGACCTATGCTGTTCCACGTTTACTCTCTAGACAACTGGAGAACCTGATCCACCAAGTCCTCACGGTTCCCCCAGAGATGAGGCCTTCCATCGAAGAAATTGAAAACCATCCATGGGTGAGGAAGTGCGAAATAACCATCTCGACCAAGATAGACCCAGACTTCAAAATCATTGATATGCTGTGTGACATGGGATACAATGCCATCCAGATTTTGAATTCCCTGCACAAAAAGAAATACGATGCACCAATGGGTGCATATCTAACATTAAAAGCACATGTAGACCTAGGGCATAAGCATGGATCTCCCTCTTCAGCCAAGGCTGTGGATCCCTGTCCTACACCATCCGCATCCCCAACACATACTCTTCCCCTAAAGAGAAGGGCCAGTGAGCCAAACTTTGGCCTCCTCCACATCAGGCCCTCAGGAGAGCAGGGGCCTGTTCCACTGAAACCATCGGGACACAAGTTGGCCAGGAGTGTGTCCCTGCCTCCCATTGCTCTGCATTACCCCTGTAAGCAGAGCAGAGCTTCTAGCAGTGTCCCACATTCAAGAGCAGTGGCTGGCCCATGTGTGTGTAACAACGTATTAGAAATCGAAACACTCCCGACTACTTCACAAGACTCTGAAATTGAAATAAAATCTCCCTGTCAGAAGATTGGGCGACTGAAGAAATTTCGTAGGTGGATACGGAATTGCTTCTCCAACATCTGCTGCTTTCCCTGTGCACGAAGGAAAAAATGACAACATCCATTCTCCAAAAAAATGGCTCCCCTGGAAGAGATAGTGAGAAAAACCCGATGAGAAGGTAAGCAAGTTTGCCAGGTGGGGATGCATCTCAGCTCTGAATTTTATTGTCTCTGTTTTATTCATGTCTTCTTATTAGAAAAAAATCAAAAAGATGTATTTTTTGGAGTCTGTCGGGATGACAAGATTTCTTTCTTTCTCTTTTTTATTTGCAATTGATTTTCAGGTCTTTTAAAAAATAAACAAACTTATTTTAAAAAAAAACAGATAAATATACAGATTTTCAAAGCATTTGTGCATAAAACTATATGAAAATATTTTTTCAGTACTTAATTGATTTTTATAGGTTTGATAGTACTCTAAATTTACTAGCTATGATAAGCATAAAATACATATAAAATAAATGTAATATGGAAATGTCGAAGTTTTCTTGATATGTAAAGATTAAACATAATGATTTTTAAATAACAAGGATTGCCACAAGGCTGCATTCTTAGCTCTTGAATTATTAATGCTTTAGGGTCTAGAGGTTTACCACACTCTTAGGGGGTGCTATAAGCTTATTTTCAGAAATTATTTCTATCCCAGCTGGATTAAACCCTGATACTTAACATCTGAGGAAAAAACCTTTTTGGAGAATGCCTAGGTGGGATCTAAGGCAACTGAACTAGCAGTAACCATCAAGTGTCTGTGGGTACAGCCAGAGTGAAAGGGGGCATGTATACCTGTCGTCTGTGGGGAAAATATCCAGGTAGAGATTATGCTTGGAGACCTAGTGCTTGAAATAGTGACAATGGTTGAGGTACAAGGTGGCCATATCAATGTCTTTCTATAATTCAATTGGAAGGCACAGTGTACTAAGCCCTGTGAATTCTCACATTGCTGCTATGTTTCTTACATTGGGTATCAGATGTGGATTCCCAGTTTTTAGGTGTCTTACATTGCTCAGAGATGAAATGGTTTCAATGTCACCATATTCTCCACTGTGGCATTCAGAGCCTAGGCAGACAGCAGCATTCTAATCTTTCAAACCATCTTGAAACCAGGGCTGAGGAGCTGCCAGAGGTCTTCACAGTCAACAGACTCAAGGCAACAGAACTTCAAACTGACTCTCCCAGCACACTCACCTCTCACATTCTACACTGTCCTTTCCTCCCATCATTTGCCCTGATACCAACAAGAAGAAATGTGCTCCCCATGAGCACAACAAATGCCTGCTCCAGAACACAGAAATGTGAAGCCTCCTGACACAGCAGCATTGTTGCTGGCTTACCTAAGCATTCAGTAAATGTGCTGTCTCAGGCAGCTACTGTGCAGGCCACAGGACACTCAAAGTGTCTCTATTCAGATTCCTACACATGTGCTCACCTAGGATGCACCTTCATGGTTTCTCACAATAACCAGTTGCCTTAGGTATCACTCTAAACCTGCAGCAACATTTGAACTAGCCATCCTCCTGAGAGTCAGCCCCAGAAGGATTGGGACATTGTATGTAGCTGACAGCAGTGCCATTGGCGGACATAGAAAGTGGGCTTCAGGTGTGAGAGAAAGTCCAGGCTTCTGTCTGCCTGACAGTGTTAGGAAACTCGTTGCTGGGCTCAAGAACCGTGCACTGAGGTTTAGAGAACACAGAAAGACAGAGTGCTTCCATCATGGAGACCACTCAGCCTGTGTGACCTGCTTTCCTGTGGGTTTGATGGGAGTAGTTACACAGCACATCTTTTGCACTTTGCACAGAAAAGCTGTAAATCTTTTGAATGATCCAAAAAGGCTTTTATTCCTAAGAATCTTGAAGATTTGCATCCTAACCATTGCCATCTTTCTAACACTAAGTCTTCTTCCAGCAGCAGCTGTGCTCCAGCTTCCTCCATCTCTGGCACCCCTGACTGCCCTAGCTGAGGCTTTCTGGGGACATAGGCTCCTTGAGATTGAGATACCTCTGGAGGCCAGTCAAACCTACAAAGGGGCATGATTATACTGATCTGGCTATTTTTTTCTCCTTCACCTGCCATCCCATATCTCTGTAGAACAATTCATCTGGGACTTTGTTTTGTTTTGTTTTGTTTTTTGAAGACCATACTTCATTGTCTGCTTTTATTTTTCTGTATAAAAACTATACCAGTATGATTCAGGAAGAGAAGAAAACAAATACACTTGACATTTAGTGTAGAAAAAAGGGAGGTACGGGGGGGTAAACCTATAAGGAGAAGTGAGGGATTGTCATTTAAGGCTGAAAATGATCTCTGTAAAAAGTTGGAGGATTCTGCACGGCCTCAGGAGTAGGCAGAGCCTGCCACTTCATCCAGGTCCTCCCACCAAGTGTCTGGAAACTGAGGCAGGCAGCCCCTCTTCTCACTCCAGTCGCTTTCCTCCTTGTGCAGGTCTTGGTGCTGCAGGGATGCCTCGGAAGGCACAGACTTGCTTCTGTGGGTTAAAGGTAAAATTTTCCAGCAGCAGCTGTCCTCCAGATTCCTCCATGTCTGGCACCCCTGACTGTTCTGGACAAGGCTCTCTCGGGGCAAAGGCTCCTTGAGGAAGAGATACCTCTGGAGGCCAGTCTTCTTCTTGAGGATATCAAATAAGTTCAAAGACTTTGCCCAACTGGTCAGCTTCAATTTCCACAGAAGAGAGGCTTCTGTTGAAACATCTCTCTGATGATACAGCCAATGATCCACATGCCTACAGGTGTTGCATAAGTAGACGGCAGAACTTCATGAGCACAGCACCAGAGGGTAACATCCACAGACACGAGGGCCAGCTGGAAGCTGAACATTCTGGCTAGGCCAAAGTCAGCCATCTTGACTGTCCCATTACTTATCACTAGAATGTTCTCTGGCTTCGGTTCCCAGTGAACAATGCAGTTTGCATGAATATAATGGAGGCTACTTAGAAACTGGTGCATCAGATCTAAAGGTCTCAAATGGCAAGCATAGTGGCGTTGCTTTGTGCAGGTATGTCCTCATGTCCTGATATATATGTTCAAATGCGAGGATTAACTTGATGTCCCCATCAGTTCAGGAAGTAGCACAGATATCAATCAGCCATGCAACACTGGGATGTTCAAAGATCTTCATCATCTTTAACAAGGCTGCCTCATGAACGGTGCTGAGAGAAAGGACTTTCCCAGCTGCTGTTTCATTAGGAACTCTCAAATACTTGAAGGCCACACAGTGGCCACTGTGGGGATCTCAGGCTTAGTGTACCATCCCATAAGCACCAACACCAGACATGGGTACATATCAAATGGTCACCATTCATGTAGAAGGGGATCTTAAGCTTGGCCAAGAGCAATGAAGGTGTGCTTTTATCTGGGCCTGGGAGCCAGTACCTGAGGCTTTGTACCCAGCTGAGATTTTTTTTTTAATAATGTAGGAAGCTCCCATGAGACTTCTGTGATAAGACTGCCCTCATATGGAGCTACAATTCAAAAGGTGTTTATCAAAGCCTTTCCCTCTACATTGCTGAAAGAAACAGAGAGAACAGTGGGGTGTGTTTGGCTGTGGGGAAAGGTTTTTAACTTAAAACTCATGCATACAACCATCCTGAGCGAAGTCAAGTATAGTAACTGAAGGTAGAAATTTAGTAACAGAAACAACAATAGAGGCCGTGAAGGGTGCTCTCTATTGGCTTCTTTATGATTTCTGTGTCCTGTTTCCTACTCCCAGCTAAGCTCCAATCCATACTTTCCTAAACACTTACATTCAGTAAATAATGAGGACAATGTACATCAGGTGGAGTCGAGAAAATGAATAGGGCATAATTTAAAATAAACAATGTATGACTTAAATTTGACCAAATTGTCAGAAAAGTATCCAACCCAGAGGGACAGAGGCAGTCCCTTACTGGCATGCATGCAAGACACTTCAGGGTGTAAGCTCCTCCTCACTCTTGGAACAATGAAGAACTTGAACTTGTCTCCTTTCACCTTTTAACTCATGCATCTATTAGGAGGCTCAGCCACTTTCCCTCCCCCAGTCAATTCTATTCTCCATTTGTTTCAGTTCTAGGACTTGTTGCTGCTGTCTTTATCTGCACATGGTGGTCATTAGAGTCATCCTGAACCAAATTCAGACAGGGAATAGAGGGTCTGGACTCTCTATATCCCAGAGTCAGCATGAGACAAAGACCATTGGCACAACTGAACTCTCCTCTCTCCATCCTAAAGTCCCGGGTGTTCCTTTAAGTTTCAGACACACAACATGCTGACATCCAGTAGTCAATGGACTTGACAATTTTTAGTAGTCCCTGGCCGTCTCATGTGCAGTTTTTAGTCATTCTGGAAAAGGTAAAGGGTCCATTGCTTCTCTCATCTCTGAACTTGTCCCAGTTCCCTGTTCTCCTGAGCCCTTTGGCAGTTATCCTAGTTGTAATCTTCCAAGGAAAGTCACATTCAGTAGTATATTCTCAACAGGGATGATCCTGCCACTGTCCAATGTGTCCTGTGTTTAAGTCACCTCACATCCAATGCCTCTCTCTCCTTCAGTGTCTCCTCTGCAGTTGATGGTGCTGTGCTACAGAAGCTTGTTCATGTGAGTCCAGGATGGTCATGGATTCCTGACTATGAGGGCTGTGGTTCATTGTTGCTAAGGATCACATCTCAAAATAACAACACTGAACTGGAAATACAAACTGAAATTCTGCTACCTGAGCAAGTTATGCAGAAAATAACGAAGGATGTTTTACACAGGGACAAGTGTCCAAATGGAATCTATAGTGTTGATCTGGTGCCTGGAAGAGGAACAATGATCAAGTCTCTAATGGGCCACCTCAAAGTCTCCCTGCAGTTCAGAGGAACACCAAGGGCCCGAACTCTGTGGTTGTGATACCAGTGTGGAACATCTTCCAAGCCTTGACACCAGCATCTATAGATAAACAAAGGACTGGATTTCTACACTTTTGTTCTGCATGCTAAAACAGTAAAACAACAGGTATGTAAGAAATGACATACAAGAACAGGGCCTCTTTGATAGCTGCCCAAACCATCTGATACACAGTCCTTCAATTCCTGTACCCCAAGAACAAGCAACTCTCATTCTCATAGAACACATAAGCTGGCCCTTGTTTCTCTTCCTTCCCCCATTTGTTCTTTCCATCAAGAGGAAGACATTTCCTTCCTGTGCTGACATGGTATTAGGATATGGTTCCCACAGACAACAGAAGCTCCTGAGAAATCTAATGCTTGTATGAGTGAACCTAGAGATGAAAGTGTGGATGGACATGTTCCCCTTCACTTCAAGCTGCAGTGATGTCACCATCTCACGCAGAAGTCCATGTCTTAGTGGAGTACCCGCTGACAAGGTTTTTCTGCCATTGAAACTCAGGTAATGATTGCTTTGTATCCATAGAGGAGACTTGGCCCTACAATTAGCTCCTGGCACTGAGGAGGCAGAAAGGAGGATATACCTGTGACAGTGGAAGGCTGTATGCAAAAATTAATGTGAGGCCAATCTGGAAGCTACATGGTGCATCCCCTGATCTTTTCTTCAGTTTTTCATTGCAAGCTGGTGTTTTCCTAGTGACAGGACTGTTATCTCCCTGACACTCACCCAGCCCTCCTTCTCAGTCTTTAAAATTTGGACAATAGAGAAGGACCTCTACAGATGAGTCAGTGGGTGAAACCCTGACATCTGTCACTGCATTTCCTAGCAATTCTTTCCTAAGTGTGGGATGTCTGCCAGAGCTAGGCTCTCAGTTCTTGCCTTGCAACCTGTTGAGTCACTTCCTGGACTGTGCCTACTCCAATCTTCCTCTAGCACCATGGAAGCCATTTTCATTTCACAGGTCTGACTCCATTCTTACCCACAAGGAGCAAGGGTGAAGACTGGCGCTGAGATGTGTTCCCAGCTTCTAGACTATTTGAAGTGGTGTTATCTCTTCTTTTGTCAGTTGCCATTCAATAACCAGAGTGAGGTGCAAGGATTTCACTACGTGCTAGATCCCAGGATCATCAGTGTGATACACATGCCTTGTCCGAGGGGCTGACAGACTGACAGAGCCCATTGCATTCAGGAAGATGAAGGTGGTGAGGTAAGTCCATATCAAAAGAGGTAAGAACAGTAATGAAAATCGAGTTAGCATCCCAGTCCTGGTGGTTGGGAAACAGTGTCCCTGAGAAGACAGCTCTGATTGGCTGAGCCTGCAGAGAAAGAAGGCATGAAACTGAGGACATTGAGAGCAACCATGTGGCACTCAGCCATCATGAACATGTGGAACTGAGGAGTGTTTGTGATACTGTGCACACCCTAAAGGGATTTACTGTATTTCATCTCTTGGTGAAATTGTGTTCTCTACACAGATCACGGGCCCTGGGAGAGTTGACTGTCACAACAAGCCAAAAGCATGAACTGTGCACTCCTCTTGTGCTGGTGATGGGAAAGTCAGAAGACGAGGAGGCCATCCTGACAGAGGGAAAATGTAAGGATGCTGTGTTCCTGCATGTGGTTCCGCCTTTTTCACATATTCATGTTGAGCTTCTAAGCAGGTAAGGGTGTAGATAAAAACTGTCACCAGAGGTAAACCTAGACCTTGGCTGTTCATCAGCCTTTGGTTTATTTATTTCCCATGCAGACTCTCAGTCCCCTTGAGCACAACAACTTACTCTCCCTGACTTTATTAACTATGGAAATAAGCGACTGTGTGGTACAGGTAGGTTGAGCTGCCTAAATCACGTATGCTTAGACCTTCTATCAATGCTGTCTTTTCAGACATCTCCAGATAAGATCCTGACATTCAGTACAGCATTCAAAGGTCAAGAGGATCCATGACCAAAGCAACACAGGCTGGAGCCAAATTGCTGATACTCTGCACCAATGTCCTTCCCTGTTTGTTACTGCCAAAGACAGTCTGAACTGAAAGTCTGTACCTGCTCTCTCAGTGAAGTCACAACCACTTGAAATCTGAATTTGAACTGGCTTTATAGCTAATACTGTTGACCCCAAAATCTAGTTCAATGTCTGAAAATATGAGTTTCCCATTTTCCAACCTGGAACATTCTGTCTCAGGGAAGACAGTGTTTACACGTGAAAGGAGAGACCTGGTGAGGAAGGACAGGTGCCATGTGGCTTTCTCACCATGGCTTCATCTTAGCCTACGTCCCAACATTTCTTCATTCCCGGCCCAAGTAAGTAGTATTTCTAGGATGACTAGAGCTCTGAAGTGCTGATAGGTCCTGAGGGATCACTGGGTGTCATGCCCCATGAGGAGACTCTTCAGGATCTTCTGTGAAGGCCTACTTCTCTTCATTCTTCAAACAGCATGTGGGATGAATGCTTCTCTTGAACACTTGATGCTCACTTGTCAGTTTGCAGATCACTTACAAAAAGTTTTCTCACTATGATTGTCTTCTAGATTCCAGCTTACTTTTCCATAGATGGTGTTTAGTGTGGTCACACATGAAACTGACTAATGCAGTGCATTGACCAGCAAGACTTCTCTAATGCCTAGAGGCAGTGCATGATGGAGCCACAGGATAGAGTCATTTCTATTTCTCTCAGATTTTATTATCACTCATCTGCACAGAAAGAATATTCTGGGCTTCCATCCACAGTTTTCTAAATCTTTTCTGAATGGCATTAACCTAGAATTGACCTACATGTCTAGAAACATGGGAACATCCTATAATGTTCTTCCATATTCACAAACTCACTGCTGTCCTCTCCTTCTGAGAACTGAACCTCTGTGGTTATTGCTAGAGAACTTCCTTTGGTCTGCATATACTTCTTCTCTCCAGAGACTCAGTACAGTGGCAGGATGTCAGGAAGCAATGGGCAGAATCATGACTAAGGTACTGGGAACTCTGTCCTTCTCATCCCATTGTATTCCATCCTCTCGCTTCTCTTTTGCAGATCATGGGGCTTTCCCACAAGAAGTTGCCGAATGTGGCTACCTGGCAGGGCAACCAATAGCCCCTATCTGCCAGACCGGAAGCCACCATCAATGAGTCAAGAAACCTCATCTGCAACATCCCAAACATCTGTAGCATGAAAGTCTGGTAAATGCAGTATGGCCCTCTCCCTTATCTGGTTGCCACCATCAAGTATCAAGTAGCCATTTATTTCAATGTGTAAACCTTGAACTCCTCTACAGATTGGGGTTTGGAAAAGGGTTCTGTGCAGATGTTATGGTGGTTCATGTCATTGGTTATTTCTTAAATGTGACAAATCTGGGTATCCACCAGTTACTGAGTGCTTTCTTTCCTTGTTCTTCACCCGTGTTTCACAAAATATGTTGCTCACTAATTTTATGTCAGTGAAATGGTGGCACAATGTTTGCCTCTCAATATGATTGGTATTTCCTGGCAGGACATTAGTGGATGGGTTTTAAGAGTCTCTGAAATCTACTCTTTGCTGTAATTCGACATAGAGCACACACAGAAAGACGTTTTTCTGATGCTTGACAGAACTCTTTAAGGGAGAGTCTTAGATTATGAGTGGTAATCAAAAATTGGAGTGAGGCAATATGCACCTGGTCCCACTCCTCATGACTAGGGAGCCACATTTTAATAACTTTGACTGAAATGTGAACCACCAGATGACTTACACTGTTGTCTGTGGATTGCTTTAGAATCATGGAGACTATCTGAAACAAAACCTTTTAGTGCAATTTCCAGGTGACTTTACATGTCCAGATTTTACTGCATTAACTCAGTGAAACCGAGGCATACATACAAAGGGGCTACCTATGTCATATCCACAGTAAACCGTGGAGAGAGATAAATGCTTGCATGTAAACTTGCAGGCTTGTGCTCATCTAAAGCTCTCTGCATTTATGTGTTCTGTACACAAGCCTATGGAAGGCAATGGCAAAGTTGTTTTCTTCCCATATCAATTAAGATAATCAAACAGATCCTCTATAGATATGCTCACAAGAGAACTTCATCTACAGGATTTCTCTGTGAAGATCCCCCCTCCAGGTCACTTCTCCTGCTCTATTGAGAGTTATATGAGCAAAATGTGATCCCAGTGGCAAGTACAGCTCCCAACACTGAGAACTATCAGACTCAACACTAAAGGCATCAGCTTCTGATTTTATCTAGACACAAAGACAACATCTTAAACTGTGAACTCCTTGGCCTGCTCAGTTTCTCCCCACATTACACATATCTCTGTTTTCATTCAGCCAAAAGCTCATCACTGGGATGTCTCTACAATGACCTTGACTAATTCTTTCTATACATAGATTAAGATTTCATATCAAGCTTCTTTGCCTCAAGGTTGATCCTTTTGCTATTTTTTTTTTTCTGCTAGGTCCTTTTCCAATTATGGAGTCCCTCCTTCCACAAAAGGTAACAAAGTGGTCAGCCTTTCATGCCATTTCCTATTAGTCTGTGCCTCTTTGAGTAGAACCAGTTCAGTATTGCTAGGTATGTATGATGCTTACAGAACTTACCCTAATCTGAACAGATTATATGGGCACTGAGAACATCTAACCTTGCTAAGAATTTTAATTGTTTACTTATTTTTCTCACTTAGTTTTCATTGTCTATTCTTTATACTGTGTCTATCTGTCTGTCTGTTTCACTGTTTCTATATCTATCTGTTTTTCAGTTTGGTTTCTATCTCTACATTTGTTTCTAACTCTCTCTTTTTCTCTTCTGTCTCTTAGCTTTTTTTATTCCTTTTGTCTGTGTTTGTCTTTCTTTCTGTATCACTAACAATCTCCATTTAATGTTTCTATTTCTTTCTGAATCTTTTCCTCTCTGTGTGTTTGTGTTTGGTGTGTGACTCTGTGTGTCTCTATGTCTGTGTGAATTGGGGGATAGCTTATTTATTTCCAGGGTGGCCTGTGAAGACAGACAATAACTCTACTGCGGTATTTCTCAAACCCTTTATAGGTCACAGGGATTGAACCTTATTGTGAATTCTTGGAAAAGTTTTTCTAAGGGAAGAAAATGAAGAATCTGTGACTGTGCCATTACATGCTGGGGGAAATAATTGTGGGAGTCTCGGCCTTCACCCACACCTGTGCTGTTCTTCCTTGGAATCCAGTCAGGACAATGGGGTCTATTATTTCCCACATAATTGTCTTGGTTGTTTATTTCGGAATCCTCACACTCTCAGCTTAGTTCTCTAACATTAAGTCTTACTGGATCTTAGCATTCTACTTTATTTTCCCTGTCCTTTCTGCCTATATTTATTTTATCAGAATTTTCTATGGGTAAAACAGTTCATCTGTAACACTTAAAAATGGAAAATCCAACATCAGGGACACAGAGCCCATACACAAGGTGCTCATATTTAACTACTAGAAATCCAAGCCAGTAAACTTAATCTTGACTCAGTGGTGAAAATGAACTTAAAACTTGAACAGCCCTAAAATATTGTAGTTCCTGATGTCAGAGTTCCTAGCTTCACAGTTGAAACTTTTCTATTCCTTTCTAGTTAGTGTCAACAACAACTTCTGCAGAAGCTGGGGATCCAGAAAGCTAGGGGAGGGGGTTTGTGCAGGATGTTGACCCATCATGGGTCATGGTTATGCCTTCCATCTCCACCTTCAACATTAAATATACCTTATCTCCCCAAAGGCCACGCCTGCCTAAGTATCCTGAACTAAGTGAGGAAGATGGAGTGAACGTCAAATGAGTGAAGGTCAAGGTCTGGCTGTTATCACAGAATCTAAACTATACTGTGGATGCTCTGAAAAACAGCCCTGTTCTCGATGGGATCTTCATTGGCTGTTAATAAAGAACAACCTCTTAATGGAATAATGTGCCTCTGCCATGATGAAAACCATGTAGACAGTGAGTCTACAGAAGAAAATAGGACTGAAGTCTACCAATTAATAGTTCCAAATCTATCTTCTATGGATCACTAAAAAATAAGCACCATGCTACCTCCCTGAAGATGAGTCAAGATGTTGCAGTTAGCGTGGCTTATGACATGAGGTACTCAGAAGCTCACCACAGATCTCAAATACAAATTTAGATTACCCTTCATATGTGATACCCATAAAAACAGAAGGGAAACTTATTACAGCCTTCATCTGGTAGATGCAGGTAAGAGGATTACCATAGATAACCTAGATTTCCACGCTCAGACATTGAGACTGCAAACAACTATGAGAGGTAAGGGCACAAAGTAGAGCTGAGTCCTGCATCTCATACCACACATAGCTGAAGTTCCGGGGTTCTGTTCTCAGAGGGCATCTTTGGAAAATGTCTATTTCTTGTAAAACTCTCAGGTCTCTGAACCTAGAGCAGAAGCTTTGTTCATACCATATCTTAAAGCAAGTGAGGTTGGAAACATAGATGCACATGACAAGTCCTACCACTCTCACCGAAGCTGCTGTAAGGGATGTTTCTCATACATCTCTATCAAATGCCATCCAGGTATGATTTCTTGCTGGAATAACATCCCAATGATACAAAATTGGCAATATATGGAAAGACAGGATATTTATTGTTTCTTTGTATATGTACCCATCTCTGTACATGACTGAGATCATAAAACTATGTCATTGTGAGAAAAAAGAAAGCCAGGTAGAGTAAGGTCTCTCCTGAGGATAACTGCCTTGACAACACAGAATCTCATCAAGGCTCACAGGAAAGACACACATATGAAGACCTGTTTGTCATGAGACAGACTCAAGATCTATCCCCCCCTTGCTTTCTTTGTTAAACAACTCTCACACTCCAACAAACCTGGATCAGTATTTCTCACAGACATCACCTTGGCACACCATCTGAATGTCATTCAATTGAAATCTCTCCCTTTGTGTGACATGGAAAGGCCTTAGTCATGTCCAGTGTCATAACAATTCTTGAGTAATCCTGTTTTAATGCACATTTAGACCTGTCAGAGTAGGCTTTGCTCTTGTGTAACCTGGGCAGATGTTGGCCATGTCCACTGTTTCTGCAGCTCTATAATGAGGCAACATCACAATGAGGCCTGTCACAGCAGGCTTTAATGTGAGCCATGTGGGCATCTTTATCACCTCATGTCTCACCCCCAAACTACACAGAGAACTTAATCCATCTCTCAATTCTCTATGGTCTATGTGAAGAGCTGACATTTTCAAGAATTTCAGAGGTGAAGATCTTGCCTTGGTCATCTTCATAGAATTTTAGCTATTCAGACCCACATACAGGGAAACCACGACTGGAAGACTTGTGAGCACCATATCCTCTAGAAACATGAAGCAATGGCATTGGGATTCCTCTAAAGTTTCAGTGACCCACACTCTCATAGCAGAGTGTTGTGTTTTTTAAATCTTAGGGAAGAGATGGTCTCTTTTTCCCACAGATATGAGTTGGTTCACTACTGCTCATACTGGGAGATGAGCATGATCAATCATAAGATATTCTACTTCTTCTTTCCCAACATGGAGCCGTAGATCACCTCTCTGATTCTTTCTGCTCTCTTGAAATCCTAGAATACTCTGAATTTAAGATAGAGAGATCATTGGTTTAGAGGCAGATGCTGTTTATGATGCAGAACTGCATCCACTTAGTGCATATTCTTGCCAGACACCAAAAATGCTCTCTAGATTCACAAAATGCTATAGTGTTTCTAAGATTTCACAGTCTCTAGGGGGAAGTAAATCTGGCTTGTTATTAACAGTTCTTGTGGAGGATGTCACCTGAAGAGCCATGTGCTTTTATTATTGTCATTGTATGCTTTTAGTATTTGTTTGATACATGTGAACAGCCATGAAGATCAACTTAAAACCCTACCGAAAACATGAATTTAGGAAAGTGTCATTGCTGTTTCCCCAAGGTATTATGACCCCAAGCCCTGCTCTATGCTGAGAAATTACCTTATCCCTAAAACTTGCTCTGATTTTTTTGTACTTGCTCACTTGCATCTTGTTCATCTTTCCTGGAGATGTTTCCTTTTGGTTTCTAACAATTTAACTGGTGCATTTATGTGACAGGCTGTCTAATTTTTCTCAGTTGCTTGTTGTGTAGACCGTTTCCCTTGTCTTGTCTGATATAAAGTTAACATCATGAGACAGCTTCAAATGTGTGATGCTGAAGATTTTTCTTGAAGTTTGAAGAACTCACTTGGTACTGGGAAGCCTAGACTTTTCTTAGCAAAAGACTATACTTGTGGCTAGACTTCCAGAGTCCAAAGAATTTCACTTCAGGATTTCAGTTTACAAATGACTAAAAGAAAATTCTAATAGCATCTACAATTCCCACAAATATGATAAAGCAGATGCTACTACAATATGTTATGAATAACAATTTTCTTCTAGCTAACTTATCATCCTTTAGGCATTTAGCTTCCTTTTCTCTCATGCATGTTTGCTGCCTCTTACTCTATACCTTGATCTGTTCTTTGCAGAATCAGCCTTCCGCAACAATCTGGGACATTTCGATTGTATGATGTTGCGATGAGTGGTCTGCTGACACATCCCCAAAATAGAAGCTGAGTAAGTTGTGGGGTTTTCCTTAGTTTAAGGTACCTAAGAAGAGTAAGGCAGAACATGTACACACGATCTGTAAAAAGTGGTCATCATTTATCCATACACTGCTCTAATATGGAAGACAGCACAGAATAAGAACTTGACACTTAGCTTGCTTGCTCCTCATTGAACACTCACATCTTTTCAACTAGCACCATATTGTTTTTTGCTGGTCAAAGGCACAATCTAGTGAATAAGTTTCTCTCTACTTCTTGGTAGATAAGTTAGGAAGCTCAATATATACTGTTTTATCGACCCTGCTGTGTCTCCATTTTAAGCCCTGCTTTTGGTATAACCAGGTCATGTGATCTCTCCAGAGTTCATGCCAATATTTATCATCATAAATGAACATTCCATCAAGCCCTGACCATTCTGGGATTGCAGTGACAACGGTAGGCCCACGTAAGCCAGTTATGGTGGAGGGTAGAGGTCTGTAAGTCTCTGGAGCAATCAGTATCTGCATGTCCATGATGAGTAGATTCCAGAAAACTTTCATCAAGTTGTAGTGAAATGTTCTCCACACTTGCACTATTAAGTAAGTGTTCTGAATGGTTCTTAGACATCCCATTTGCATAAAGGAGGTAAGAAATCTACTTGAAATCTTTTGGGGCATTTAGACCCTCCTTGTGTCTTTAACAACATAGCTGTCTGGAGGACATGTCTGGAGGATGGCATATCTGCAATGTCTCACCATTTCTACATGATGCTTCCCTGACACTAGGAAATGGAAAAAAACACAGTCACATTAAAAGTAAGTATCTGTTGTATCAAGTTTTGTTTGTGCTCAGTACAATGGGAACTCATCAGAAGTAAAATTTGTATGTTTTTGCAGCAATGCAGGAAGAATCTTTGGACATCAACTACACCCCAGGATGTGTTATATTTGGGTTCCAGCCTGTTACCTTTTGATTCTCAAAAAAAAAAAAAAAAAAAACAGTCTTTTGCTGGGTTTTCTGAAGGATCTACATGTAAGTCTCTTTGCTTGTGTTCGGTACACAGGTGATGTTTTATGTAACTGGGCATATTATCCCTAAAGCTATACTTGTGTTTGTCTCTCTCTCTTGAAATAGTCAGGATGTTCACATTCTCTATGGTCCCTTACCCCATTCTTGAAGCTCTCCCACACCTGCTTCCCTGTCATTGTCTGACCACATTAGACTTTTGGTGTGTTCATGACAACACACTCCTGTCTGGATGTTTCCAATCTTAGACCCATGGTAGGGAGGAAAACAAAGGCCTGGAGATTTCATGCTCTTTCCCATTACAGGCTGTGAAGAACAAGAGCATGTAGACAACACCAGAACTTCTGTCACTTTCCGCAGGTCATCTGGGTTGCCTCCTGAGTGGCTTTATGGAAGAAGTCAACTTTTCCCAAAAAAATCCTGACTGACATAGGGGAGACATGACCCACAAGCTCCCATCTCAGTCTCCTTCAGTACTTGTGCATCTCCTTGTCTAACACTTCAGAGATATTCTAATTATTCTGAAATTACAACTAGCTCAGACATTAGCTTAGAGGGAGAAGTATAGATGTGAGTGAGGATTTTCTTATGCACTGGTACAATTCTAGAAAGTCTAGTGGTGCACAAACTTGTGGGAAAGAGCTAGAACATATCTTCTGCAAGAAAATCATTTTTTCCTCAATTTACAGGAGCTTCTTCATTTTGTTCAGCATATCCAGCCTCTTCATACTGAACCCAAAGTAATAGCTGATTTGGCCAAGCTTAGAAGATGAACTACAGCCAAGAAACCTGGTGACCATAAGAACAAAGCATATCTTTGGGAAATATTTTAAAAGCATTTATGCACAGGATAAAATTGCAGGGACAAAAATCTCATCAGGCATGTAGTATAAAAAGGCTGACAGTCTCAGGTCTGAGGACACCTTCAATTCCTATAAGAGGGACAATTCTCCTCTCCACAGAAGAAGCCTCTTGAGGATTCTGTAGAAACCAGGCCTCCAACTGTGAAACTTGTGTTTTTTGGATACCACGTTCAGGACTCTTTGTGTGCAGGTATCCACACTCCTGCTCTTATACCTCATTTGATAGTACTTTTCCTGTTCTGACATTGGAAGTGTCTTGTGCTGATGGTATCAAACTTGACACATGAGACAGAAATTCTTTTACCCCTTTAAGGGGCTGGAAATGGGCTGTACACACAGTTGATATTAAAAATGCATTTTGTTCTTTGAGCTTGTTGACACTTTTCACACTTGTTTGACTGGGAACAAGGCTCAGAGTATGATATTTTCAAGATTCACCACAATGAATTTCATAATCTCACACCTAAAATAGGGTAGATACCACACTGGAGTGAATCCAAGGACAAGTTGTCTGACAAGGGAATTTTACAGAATTAATTATAGGCCCTGGATTTAGAAATACTAAACTTACAGAGAATTGTTGGGAGATTCCAAATTTATAAATTAGAGGATACCATTAAAAATGAACCATGTCAGACTTATATAGGCAAATTAATGCCTCTTTAACCTATAGTGCTGTGATTGTCATACTCTCTGTCAACCAAATAAAGTCTCCATCTAGAGAATGACAGTGCATGACAGCAGAGCAGTACATTGAGGGTGCTGCAGTAGGTCCAGGAGATACTGCATCACTCCATCCACCACATCTAGGATGAAATCAATAGGAAAATGGGAAGGATTGTGTGAGGGTGAGATCTGTGTGCCAAATGCAGCCTAGGTGTCATATCCCAAGTTTGGAAGAGCACTTCTGCCCCTGTATAGAGGTTCAGGTCCACAGTGTTACCAAGGACAGTATAGTCAATGGCTGCCCCATGAAGGACCTTTACCTGTCTTCTTGAACTATAACAGAACAAAGAATAGATAGCTTGCCAGCACAGGAAGTGGCACAGGGCTGCCAAAGGGGGATCTCTGGAAGGGGCAGGACTGGTTAAGTGTACAGGAGAGCTGACAGGACAGGAGAAGTGTAGGGCACACATTGAGATCATGTGCCAGGGAGCATGAGCTATGTAGCCACACAGCTGAATAGATGGGCTTTTGCTCAGACTAAACAGAAATGTGGCATGGCAGACTGAGCCTCCATTGGTACCTATGGTTCCAGCTGCATCTCTCACTTGCAATTCACAAGCATTAGGCAGCACTGTGATTGGCTGCCAGCATCACGTTCTTCCCTTTGCAGCCAGGGCATGCAAGAATCTATTCTCCTACCTATGAGCTGGACATAGTGTGTCAGGGGAATATCTTAACCTTGGAGTTTCTGCTCTTGGAAGACAAACCTGTCAGTGCAGCAGTCCTATTAAGGATGATACTCTGGGAGTCAACAGCGCCATGCCTCTTACTCAACCATTCCTCCTGGCTATTACATGATTAGTCACATTTCCTCTGGTGTTGGAGAAGAGCAGGTAGCTAAGCAAGGACCTCAAAGTCATACTAAGTCTACATCCTGATTTCATACCCTGAGAGGTACTCAGATTGACCTGAGACCACCTTGAGAACACACACTTTGGAGTGAGCATGGGGACACACATATAGGAATTACAGAAAAGAGTAAAGCAGTCAAAAAGTTTTGCAACCACATAGAAGAACAAAATCAACCACAGACCCCCTCATAAGCTTTTAGAAACTCAAATACCAAACAATGAGCACATATGCAGGGACTTAAGACTTCAGCCACTTATGCAGCAGACGATGCCCTGTCTGGCAGCCATAGTAGTAGAAGCCTTTGGTCCTGTGTATGCTGATACCCCAGTGTAGGGGAATATTAGGGTGATGAGGTGTGAGTTTGTGGGTGGGAATGGGAACATCTTATAGTGGCAGGAGGACTGGAGAAAAAGAAAGGAGGAATGAGGATGACATATGAAATGTAAATATATAAAATATCCAATAAAAAAAACGTGGGCCCAAATGAGAAGAATTGGACAGACAGCAAATTCCTCTTGTGAAGCCCTGCTGTGGGCTTATGGTTGATGTGGGAATGTGGCATCCTAGAGACTCTTCTCTGGGGACTTGGCAGCCCTATTGCAGTTCAGGAAAGCTGCAGTAATATCTGCTTTTATCTCATAAAATAGAGGAACAGTTAGCACAAGTGGAGCAGAAAGCTAGAATTAAATTTGGACACATAAGGTGTTCCTTCCACAACAGAAATCATAAATGTCTCTAGCAAAAATGCCATCAAGCTTTTGGATTCTGTGCCTATCACGGCCACTAGCCATTTCAAGTAGTCAGATTAGAAGCTCATTGAGGAGAAGGGAGCTGTGAGGCCCGGGAGCTGCTCAGGTCCACATATCAGGGACCATATCTGTCAACCTTGCTCCCTGATAAACTCATAAGCATGCTATGTAACCCTGTTCTTGCAGTGCTCCATTGAGATACCCCTGTTAGTGATGCTTGGAAAGAAATTAAGGAGAAGCTAGGGAGAGCATTGATGATAAGGGTGATGCGTCTGAAAATAAACTGAGTACCATTGGATGTCTGCACTGAAGCAAGTGCAGAAATACTGGAGACCTGGCATGATCCTAGATATTGTCAGCTCACTGTTATGACTCAGCAGTCAGAGCTGGAAGGACACTCTGAAAGAGATCAAGGTGGCAGTGGTCAGGATGGCACCCATGGTGCTTTCATGGGAGAGCAGGGTAGAAGCAGGAACTTCCAGGAACAGGGTCAGGGACAGTGAGGTAGAGGTAAGAACTTTAGGGGACAGTCACCAGGAGGTTGCATGAAAAGAAGAAATCCCCAAACAATGGCCAGAAGCTGAGTTTTAGTAAACCCTTTGGTCAGTGGGTAGAGGAAAAGGGAAATCTTCCCACAGTGGACTCCATGGCACTTCCTGATGTCAATTCCCACAAGACTTCCCTTCTTTTTGCTAGTTTCCCTTCCCTGCTTCCTCACAGAGAGAGCCTTCTGAACTGTCCAACTCACAATCATAAACCGTCTTCATTTTGGAAAGGAATAAAAAATCATTGTACCATTTTCCAGCATACTTCTATATTTACGAGGAAAACCAACCATAAATCGGCCAAAACAAACAAACAAACAAACAAGCAAACACCAAGTAGAAGGCTATTGTTGCCCATCCACTGTTTTAAAGAACAAGGGCTCTTCTCAGTCTGCTTAGTGAAAAAGAAAATGACTCACATTGAGAGAAATCAAGACTAGTAGATGGTTTTTGTCAACTTGTCACAAAAGAAGAAAGGACAGAAAAAAACTCAACAAATAAATTACCTCTACTCTTTGTCCTTTGGTCATGTCAATGGGCTCTTTTCCTGACTGTTGATGAGGTAGGTCCTTATAGAACATTGTTGGTAGCAGCAACGTTAAGCAGTGGCTCTTGGTCATATAAGAAGGCAAGCTGAATGAAACCACAGAGAAAATGCAGATGAGAAAATTTCTTACATGTTTCTTGCCTTCCTTTCTGCTTGACTTTTTACTCAGTGTAGGGTTTTGTGATGCTTTTAAAACTCAACCAACCATTTCTCCCCTAACATGGTTTTGGCCATGTCATTGATCACAGGCATAGTGTACAAACAAGGAAAACAAACAGCTGAATGGCAGTCCCTCTGTCCATGAATTCTTGCAGGATATTTGATTAGACACTGAAATCAGAGGTTGTAATATTTCCTGGTAAAACATGTTCCTAGTACTGATATGATTCACCTCTAATACATATCTTTAATCCCAAAAGACAAAGGTAATGCTGTAGAAGGTAGCACTAAGCTTGAAAGTTATATATAGCTGAGTAGCAGAAAAAGTGATGATTCAGAGAAGCATTTGACAGAATAGGATATGACACACTCTCATAAGAATAAAGGGAGGACTACTTAATAGAGAGCAGTGAATAGCTAGAAAAGAAATGGAAGGGGTTTTACTGAGAGATTTAGAGAGATCAGAGAGAACGATGAAGGGGTGAGTTTATGACAAAGTAAGTCTCAGAGGTGAAAAATATTCTAGCCCTTGATAAGACCATATGAAGGGTACAACCTTCTCATACAAGGTGTATGTTACCACAAGGAGGCAGTAAGCCTGAGAGACTACATTTACACTAAGAGAATAAGCAAGAGATTTGCAAGAGAGAAACAACTAAACACCCTAGTCCATTGATTGATAAGTCCTGTCTCTGAAGAAGAATATGACCAGAACCAGGGTTGGGGAACAAGATAGAGTGTTTGTTCTATTTTGGTCCCTCAGTCTCCCCCAGGGCTTATGAGCTGGTTTATGTTTGTCTCAAAGACAGAATGATACTGGTTCAGAATGAGATCTGTCCCACAAATGGAGGAGTGTCTCAGAAAGTAAGAGACAGAAATAACTGGAGAACCCCCAATGCAGGACAGAGGCTCAAGCAGTTCTCTAGGAGGTATCCTCATATTCCCTGAAAAACCTACTTAATGGCAATCATCTCACAAGTTTACACGGGAGTTCTAAAACTCCATTCTCCTATCTGAAAGGGGTCAACTCAGTGGTTTTGCAAAACGCCCTGTGGTGAAGATGCAGGACAGGATACTGGAGGGGAGTCCAAGGACACCTCAGTGCTTCTCAGAAGATAAGTATGTTCATCCCAAAGATAATCTAGAAGTCTCATTTCCTTTCTGGCTTTCAAATCTAATGAGGTCCTTTAATGCAAACTAGAAGCAAGACTCTGGACCAGAACAAAGAGTTACTGTAGAGAGGGCCAAGGTCTCCACATTCCAAGGGTTTTCTTACTCCAGATCACAGATTCAGAAGCCTGTGAATGTAGCTTTGACAAAGCTTATTTGTAGACAGACCCTCCGCATACTCTGTACACACATTACCTGACAAGATACAGCTTATGTTCTATTGACTGAGGCAGGAAATAGAAGAAAGAACCACTAGCAAGAGGCAAGAGCACTATGTTGACCCTGAATTCTGAGCAAGTCAGTTTCATCAGACTGAGGACAGGTAACCAAAACTGTGTCAGATATTGACTAGAATAAAGAAGTTATATGAGTTATTAAGTAGTCTGTGAATAAGCAAGTGCTTATAGGATGAACATTTAAGTTATTAAGTCTAAGAGTTGTTATTCTGGAACAATGAGACTGGGTAAAAGCAGTAATCACCAATAGCACTGAATGTGAAACGAGAATCCAGCCATAGGGCTTGAGAACTCTTGGTTAGGAGTCAGTTTCCTAGAAAAGATGCAGGGAACCAGAGACAGGCAGTGGAAAAGGCTGCTCTAAAACAAACAAACAAACATACTAATAAACTGAAGAGGACAAAATAAGGGTTCTTCTACTGGACCCTCAGTGTACCTCCCAAGAGCTGCTCCTCTAACTGGAGGCTCATGAGCCAAAAGAGCTGGAGGGTGCAGAGCTGACCAAAGCTCGCTCTCTGGCTACAGCTTTAATGCAATTCCCTGGTGCAGCAGAGGAGCTGAGCTGCCCATGCCTGACAGAAACCAGCACTTGCCAGTGACAAGAGCCTGCCATGGCCCCTAGAAAAAACAACGCAGTGGCATTCTGAGAGCCTGGTCTACCTTCCCAGACTGGGCAGCAGATGCGGGGCAAAGAGAAGCTCTAGCCCAGAAACCTGCAAGGACAGCCTGCTGGACGAAGCACAAAGATGGAAGATAACTGCCATAGACATGTGCTGGCCCTAGAAGCCTGCAAAGACAGAAAGGAAAATTGAACACTGTCACTGAGATGTGGTGGCACTGATAAGCCCCAACCTGAAAACAATAAAATAGACGAACCTGCTTATAAAAAAATCTTAAAAATAAATAATATAATCATGTCTCCAAGGGAAAGAGAGTATAATGAAATTATTTTTGCATTAAGAAATGGAGAGATCGAGAAGTGCACAGATTACTATCACTGATGGAAGCAGCCTCACTACAGAAGTGGCCCAGCCACCTTTCTTAGCCTAGAGGCATCAGGGACACCCCTGCCCCAGGAGTCACCTCCTTCTGCTCCATTTAGCCTCCCTGCCCTTACCACTGCCTTGTCAGGTTTTCCTGCCTCCTCTTTCCCATTGACCCGGCCCCTTCCGGAAGGCAACCGCCCCCTTCCGGAAGGCAACCGCCCCCTTCTTCTACAGCTCAGCGCCCCAAAAAATCCTCCTGAAGCAAAGGTGGTTGTGGTGCCTTCTACCTGGTGCCACCCACAGCCTCGGCCTCAGTGCTGGCCCTTCCCAGTGTCTGATGCCATCCAGTATCCAAGGCTGCAGCCCCCAGACCCTGTGCTGCCAGGAGCCTGCGCAGCCCTATGAACTCTGGGATTGGGCCCTGCTGCGCCTGCGCTGTAGGCAGTGGCTGTAGGCAGTGTTCTGGAACCCTGTGGCCAGGCCGCCCCAAGACCCTGCACACACCCACGGGGTCCAGCCTGTGAGAAGTGCATTTGTGGTTGTGTGCTACTGTGCACCTGGTGTGGAGGTTACATATCCTGGGGCAGTCCATGTGCCAGGCTGAGGCCAACGGAGATACCTGGGCCTCCCTGCATGCTCAGGTATCACCACTTTGAGTGAAGGAGCTACAGGAGCAGCTGCAGTCACTGGCCCAGGCCGCCCATGTATGCGAGGTCAGATGGAGGCTGGAGAGGGTCGGTCACCACATTCTGCGACTTCATGAGAGGCCCAGGAACAAGCAACTGATCCAGTGTTACTGCTTATAAATGCTTGACCCTACTGAACATTCTTTCTTTCCTTCACACTACTCAGCACTCTGCGTGCTCACCCTGCTGGCTTTCCAGATGCTCAACCACAGCTGGAGAAGGAACTAAAGGCACACTAGCCTGGCCACATTTCTAGAGGGCCCAGTGGTAGGAAGTGGTCATGTTTCACTTGGGATTGCAGGGATGTACTCTGTGAAGGTCAGATGCATTGGAGGGTAGATGAGGCACAGGTTGACAGTGGCTCCAGAGAGTCCAGTCTGTCTTTGATTTCAAGGGGAACAAAGCAAAGAGTGGCTTTATTTCCTTCTCAAAACCTTGGCAATGCTGGTGGACCTTGAAAATGAAAAAATAAAAAGAACGGTCATTTTTCTTCTCAAGCATATATGAATGAGATGTTTCTATCATCCTTTCTGATACATCTCTTCTTGTCTCCAGCCAGCTCCTTACACAGTGCCTTCACCCCAGAATCTCTTGACACTTGACTCCAGAATCACACCCCAGCTATGGCTTTTGCTGTCTCTCTCTCTAACTTTCCGGGGTCCCTAGTGTCCATCCTTGCCTTTTTCAGTTAATAATAATAATATATTTAATATAATATTTAATATTTTTATAGTTCATTCGTTATCCCCCTTGTTCTGCGCTCTGTCAGTTCCTCATCCTAATTTTCCTCTCCCATCTCCAAAGTGATGTTCTCACCCCTTCCCACACATACAAATCACCAAACCTCTCCACTCCCTGGGGCCTAAAGTCTCTCACTGAGATAAGACGAGACAGTCCTCTGCTGTGTATATGTTACAGGCCTAGAGTATGCTGCCTGGTTGGTGGCTCAGTGTCTGAGAGATCTCAGTGATCAGGGTTTGTTGAGAATCCTGGTATTCCTGTGACGTTGCCCCCTCCTCAACTTCTTCCATCCTTTCCCTAATTCAACCACAGGGGTCCCAACTTCAGGCTACTGGTTGTGTGTAAGTATCAGCTTCTGTACTAGTCAGCTGTTAGTTGTGCCTCTCAGAGGGCAGGCATGCTAAGCTCCTGTCTGTAAGCACACCATAGCGTCAGCACAGTATCAGGCCTTGAAGCCTCCCCTTGAGATGGATCTTAATTTGGGTCAGTGTTGGGCCACCTTTCCCTCAGTCTCTTCTCCATTTTTGTCACTGCAGTTTTTTGTTTGTTTGTTTCTTACCTGTGAGCTACTGTGTATTAATAGTGAGTAATGGAATATACTTTCCTTTCCTAGTCTGTAAACATCCAGAACATTGCTCAGCAGGAGAGCATCATGGAGACAAGTGGAGCTCTGCTTGGCCCTGGAAAATGTATGTCAAGGAGTCATTAACAGGCAATGAGGTGGGGTAGCTGGTAGGGAATGGGAGAATCTTCATGGAAGCAAGGAGAGGGGGGAGGGGAATAGGAGAGAGGAAGGAGATAACATTTGAAATGTAAATACATAGAATATCTAAGTAATTGATTTTAAAAAGAAAGAAAAAGAATAATCTCTACCTGATCAAACCCTGATTATGTCTTCTATCCAGAAATTTCTTTTTTTCTTTAAGCAGCAAGACAACCTTGGGGTCTGAACCTCTTTCAGTTTACAACTTTCCTTCACATATCTAGCTAGTGACCAGCTCTCCTATTTTGCAACTTCCTTTGATCGTCTTTCTCCACTACACATGCACTAGCTTTTTAAAATTCTTTGTGATGTTGTCAGTTAAGTATTCTGACCAATATGGAGCTGAATTTGGAAGACATCAGTCATAATAACTATATTTTTACCACAATTTACCAGTGTGAGCTCATTAGCAACACTTTTTCTTTTCAACTTTTCTCAACATAATGAGGTTATTAATTAAAAAAAGAGGTATAAGTGTTCTTGCTTTCCCTTATTACCATCTGGAGAGAGGGTCGGTCCCTTTGTCACAGTTCCTGATAAATTGCTCTAGGGTGATACATTTAGATCTTTACAAAATGATATTTTCCTTCACTAAAAACTTGTTCTCTTTTAAATATTTTTAGGACCCAATATTGATAACTTTTATGCTGCTGTGCAAAAGCACCACAACCAAAAGTGGCTCATAGAAGAAAAAGTTCATTCTGACTCATCGTTACAGAGGAATAAAAGTCTGTTATGCAAGAAGTCCATGCAAGGGAGACTTGGCAGTAGGCAGGCCTGATGGTCAGAGAAAGAAGCTAAAAGCTCAATGTTCCATTGAAAGCACGAATTAGAGAGAGAAAACTGGAGATCATGTGAGGCCTTGAACTCACAAAGACCACATGTGGTGACAGACTATGGTTAGCAAGGCCACACCTCCTAAGCCTCCCCAAACATTGCTAACAACTGGCAAACAACTGTTTAAGTATTGAGCCGGTGAGCCTCAATCTCATAAAAAGCACTTCAGTTCCCACAATATTAAAGCATTAATGTGGCCACACACAGCCTCAGGAGAAGCAGTAGAGGGTAAATGGTCAGATGCATAGTCCCTTAGAGCACACTTTCGAGGGCTTAATCCTGAGCTTTGCTACCTGTGTATCAGCCTGCATAGGTTTAACCTCTCTCTCTCTCTCTCTCTCTCTCTCTCTCTCTCTCTCTCTCTCTCTCTCTCTCTCCCCTCCCCCCCCCCTCTCTCTCTGTGTGTGTGTGTGTGTGTGTGCGTGTGTCTTTCTCTTCCTTACCTGGACAAGTTTATTTATGCATATGAAATACTTATACCAAAATCTTGCACATATTGATCACTTACTATATGTGAACATTTATGTTGATTAACTTTATCCAAATAAAATCTTTTGACTGTACCTGTGAATAAGGCATTTAATGATTCAATTTAAAGTAAATGGAGCAGAATCTATCTATTGACAAAGAGAATAATTTCAAGTGAGGATACCTTCTGTTTATCAGGGGTATCAAGTAGATCCCCATAAACAAAACAGACAATTCAGGTACCATTACTCTTGGTCACCCACAGGAACTTGGTGGTAAGAACTCATTGCTGGAAAGACTATATGCTTTAATCACAGAACAGGAGACATCAAGCTGATAGTAACCTAGAAGCTTCCTCCCTACTGAATAGCTTGCACCATGCCCGAAGTACTATACAGGCTGTTGAAGGAAAGAGAAATGTCATCAAAAGCCCTACCTAGCTGTGAACTCCATGAGATTTAATAACTAGCCTAATAAGATACGCTCATTGATGGCATGAAAGCTATGTGGGTAACCTTCAGTTTGTATTTAAGGCCACTATAGAGAAAGGAACTTATACCTGCTATGGAAATTTTGCCAAGAACCCATGGCTGGGAAGCTCATATACCCTAAAGGAAACCTTACTTCTGTTCTTCAGGTCAATGCAAATTACATCAAACTGCCTTCTAAATACTTAGTCTTGTTTCTATAGGTTAGTGCAGCTTTCACTCCTCAGTAGACATGATCCTTATAACAGAGTACATAGGTTAACACAAAGACTCACAGACAATTCCAGAGAATAAGTGACTGTTGAGTTTCCGGTTACAAATTGGACATTTATATCACAGTTCCCTAAGGTGAGCATCATGGAAGTGTGGGTGTAAAGATTTTAAGACCAGTTCTGCTATGCAGATATTTCTGGATGTGAACACACAGGAGTTGTGACTGCCTGCTCCAGACATACACAACATCAAGCCAATACCATTACATAATGGGTGGGGGAAGGGAACCATAAGGACCACACCTGGAAGAGAACTGTTGGCACTTGATGATTGCTAAGGGAGTGTGGCCCATGGTTGGTTGTCCATGCTCCAGTGACTGCCCCTATATCCATGTGTGTATGGAGAGCTTTAATTAGACACAATGGTTTATAAGTGGGGTTTTTTTGTATGAAGAGAATATGAGGTTGAATGGGCCATGTGATGTGTATTGAGGGTCTAATAGAAGTTAAAGGAGGTCAATATGATCAAAACACGTTGTGTACGTGTGGCTTTCTATTTTAAATTTTATTTTCTCATTTTTAATTATTAGCATTTGAGTAACCTATGACACAGATTGCCCTGGAGCTGTAGTTGCAGGTGACTGTAACTCGACTGAAAAGGACATCTATTCACCTCCATGTATGACATTTTTTTGTGTGTGTGGGGTACAGCAGAACATTATTGATGTTATTGAAGAGAGTAGGGAGGGTTCTCTAGGCCCGTCCTATTATTATGAAGGTCTGAAATAGAAGTTGTGAGGGAGATGCTCAGTATTGACACAGAGTCAGAATAGGACTACTCAGGAACTGAGGGCCTCTCTCTTGCTCTCAGTGTCCTTGCTGGGGGAAGGGTGGTACAGAATTTATTACTCTTTAGAGGCCATGTAGGCCATGAGGTCCACAACCCTATTGCTGTAGTCATACCAGGAAATGATCTTCACAAAGAAGTCATTGAGAGCAATGCCAACTCCAGCATCAAAGGCAGAAGAGTGGGATTTGCTGTTGAAGTCACAGGAAACAGCCTGGTCTTCAGTGTAGCTCAGGATGCACTTTAGTGGACCCTCAGCTGCCTGCTTCACCATCTTCTTGATGTCATCATACTTGGCAGGCTTCTCCAGGCAGCAACAGATACCTTAGGTCAGGAACACGGAAGGCCATGACAGTGAGCTCTCCATTCAGCTCTGAAATGACCTTGCCCACAGATTTGCAGTCCCAGTGAGTGCAGGGGCATGATGGTGTGGGCTGCCCCATGGCCATCACACCACAGCTTTCCAGAGGGGCCATCTACAGTTTTCTTTGTGGCAGTTATGTCATAAACTGTTGTCATGAACACTTCCACGATGCCAAAATGGTTATGAATGATCTTAGCCTGTAGGGACTAAGCAGATGGTGGTACAAGATGCATTGCTGAGCTGAAAATCTTGATGGAGCTGTCATATTTCTCATAGTTCACACCCATCACAAACAAGAGGGCATTGGCTGAAGTGTCAGAGATGATGAACCTTTTGGCCCGACCCTATGTTGGTGAAGACGCCAGTATACTCCACAACATACTCAGCATCAGCATCAGCCAATTTGATGTAAGCAGGATGTAGCTCCTGGAAGATGGTGAAGGGCTTCCCATTGATGACAAGCTTCCCATTCTCAGCCTTGACTGTGCCATTGAATTTGCCATGGTATAGTTATACTCGAACATGTAGACCATGTAGATGAGGTCAATAAAACAGTCGTTGGTGGCAACAATCTCCACTTTGCCACATCCTGAGCAGAAGGCAACACTGGTAACCAGGTGCCCAACACGGCCAAATCCATTCACAACAAAATTCACCATCTTGTCTAAGGGACACCAGACTAGGGTGGATCGGAGAGAGCAGACTCTGCCACTTAGTCCAGAAGCCACCCCCTTCAAGCAGTTCCCTTTCCAGAGAGTTCACTCCACCCACCCTGTTGCTTCTGTCCCAGGTGGATCAAACCAGCCCTGTGTGTTTCATTCCTCCACCACCCAGCACAGACATGACTGCAAAGCCTGGTAGCTTGTCAAGCAGGTTTATATATTAAATTCTCAATCCACAAACCCTCTACACAATAAATTTACATCCAGTGGACAAGATACAAACTGCCCTTCTATATAAGATTAAAAGGCTTATAAAATTATTTAATAATATTTAAAACTACTTGTTGGCAATTAAGACCTTCTGAATCTAGATTATTCTTCTTTATCTCCATCTTGATTCCTCCTCAAATCCCTGTTCTTCCCTCCTCTTTTATTTTCCTAGCTTATTATCCTAGCAAATTTACTGCCTATCTCTCCAATATCTAATTATGTATCACCCACATGAGACACATAGGTTTCAATAAAATGTGCTCATCGTATGATTCTGAGAATGTCACCCACCTCTCTGTACCTCAGCTTCATTTTGAAAACAGTGATAAATATTCCATTTCTAAGTTTGATATGAGGACTGATTATGCACTGGATAATACAGAAGCATACAGTAAACACAAATGTACTACACTGCTGGTGTCTGATACCTTCTGTTTGGTTTTGCTTTCTTCTCCAGGCTGAGTTCTCTGAGCTGAACCTGCCTGCATATATTACTGGAGGCTACATGGTGGACATGCAGGTTGTGAAGAATGGCACCAAAACTGTGAGGTAAGAAGACATAAGTTACAAAAGCCATCTTAAAATTGTATGTGAGAAGCCTCAAAGAGATACCTACACATCAGCCAGCTTGGTGCCTGTGGACACTTTCAGGGGGCATGTGTGTATCGCTGTGCCAAATGATTTCCACAGAGCCCTAGGTGCTCCTGTAATAGAAATAATTAATGACATGAGTACACAGGAAGCAAATGTGATGTCCAGAAATAAGGTTTGGGATGAAATTCGTGGGTTCTCATTAGTGTTCGAAATGCATTAGGAGTGGGTATGTATCAGGACGCACTAGCGTGTTCACTTAATCACAGGTTCTGAAGAAAGCTGGAAGAATAAAAGAATGACCCACAGGCAGGTGTTCAAAGAATGATTCCTCCAGCACAGTATATCAACCAGGAGCTCAATATGGTTTAAACAAGATTAGAAAAAAATAATTCTACACCCAGAGGTGACCATGTAACTATAGAAAGAGAAAGAAAATATGGAGAATAGCCAGTTACAAAGGTAATTTCAATAATGGCTTTCATAGAACCATGGTGAGTACACATTAAGAGAAGTGAAGAACTTAGTTCCCAATTCTTCTGTGTTTGGGGAAATAACTTACATGAATGATGGATAAATAAGAACACTGAGAAGATCCTTGCTAAGGGAAAGTCTCGGATATTCAGGATAAAAATAATAATCCCAGAAAAAGCAAAGCTGCATGGAGGAGTGTAAAGTAAAAAGGAGGTGTATGTGGATAAATGTTGCTCTCTTGCTTGCTTGCTTGCCGGCTGGCTTGATTGCTTGTTTGACCTCAGCTAGATTTGCCAACTCATATAGTTATTTAAGGATCCCCTACCAAAAATGATGCTACTCATGAGATCTATGTTTTCCCACATGAATTAACTTAATTAAGACAGTCCATTATAAGCATAACTGCAGACTAACCGACTCTACCTAATCCATTCTTGAAACTCTCTTTCTAGAAAATGTTAGGGTGTGTCAAGGTGACAAACCTAAAACCACAACAAGCAGCCAGAAGCACTTTTTTTTCCTGTTGTACTGAGTGATTTGAAAAGTGGAGGAGTCTACCAAGTGGGCTACGTGAAGGCAGAAAACAATTTGTGAAAATAAACATCATCAAGTCTCCATCTAGGTCTGCAGTCTTCCTTCAGAATTTACAAAATTGTTTAAAACAGAGAATGTGTGGAAATGTCCTAGGTGTTTATTAATTCTCTTGTCTCTTGGCGTTTATGAATGGCAGGCTTTTAATGCATTTTTACTGAATTGGGTTTCCTCAAAAACTCTGTATTAAAGTCCTTACCACTCATACCAGAAAATATGTATTTATTTGGAAGCAAAATACTTCCAGACATGATTACTTATACTGGGTTACACTTTAAATGTGTGGATTCACACTCCAATATTACTGGTATTTTTTAAAAATAATAAAAGAAGTTTTGGGAAAACATGCTATGCCTAGCCTCTAATCCCAGTAACTAGAGGCTGAAGCAGGGGGATCCAGTGTTCAATATGCCACTGGGGTGCATAGCAATTTCTAGGTCAACCTTAATTACATTAGACTCTGTATCCAAAGTGGGGACATAGAGATACAAGGAAAATGTATAATTATAAAGGCCAAAGCTGGAGTGATACATCAACAAGTCAAAAAATGCCAAGATTCTCCTGAAATGATGGGGAGCTAAGAGATAGATATTCTTCCCCAGAATGAACCAGAGATGCTGACATTTTTATTTTGTGCATTTGGCCCTTACAACCATGACAGGATGAATTTCTGTCTTGTAAAGCTACCACATTATGTTAACTTTCCTATAGATTTATCAATCATAGAGTCTCTCAAATTGTAGTCCATGTACCAATCATCCTACTATCTTGTTAACACAAATTCCCAACAACTAGGTCTTGAGGAAGGGCCATGTTATCTAATCCCCTATGTGTTGCTGGTTCTATAAGCTAAAACCGGACACCAATGATTTGGGTAATCTCGGAGATGATGAGGATGGTGATGGTGAAATAAAAAGAAGAAGAATGGGAGGATGGGAGAGGAGACTGAGCAGAAAGAAAAGGGGGATGAGGAAGACTATCCATAACTTGAAGAACCAAAGCTTTGAAGACATTGTCAATAAAACCAAAGACCTGGGTCCAGGGAACCCAAAAGGCTCTCACTTTGTTTCTATTACTTGATTTTCTTGTTGCTATGACAAAATACCTGATAAAAGTAGCTTGTGAAAGGACAGATTTGTTTTATTTCAAGGTTATCAGGTACAGGAGCAAGTGTGTGAGGAGCTTAGTGGCATCATATCCACATTTGTAAATAGAAAATGTAGGAAGTAAAGCTAAAAAATCTCAAGGCTGATACCTAGTGACCCACTTTCTTTACTGAGGTCCCACCTCCTAGTAGGCATGGCAAACCTTTTGATATCAGGATACAACTTTGCCATTTACAAAATTCACAGGAAAGAGCCATATCACTGAGCTACAAACAATGAGCAAACAAACCACACATACAAATATTTCATAATGTTTGTTTTATTTGGGGTTTCTAATGATATAATAAAATACCATGAACAGAAGCAACCTTGGGATGAAAGGATTTTTTTTCACCTTATAGCTTGTAGTCAGTCTCTTATCCAGGGAACTCAAGGCAGTAATCTAGAAGTAGAATCTTAGCAGCAGCCATGCAACAATGATGCTTACTGGCTTGCTCCTTATGCCTTCCTCTGTTTCGTTATACTAATTAGGTGTCCGTGTTTGTGAATGGCTGTGTGTTTTATGAAATACAATAGTACACTAGGGCGCGTGGGAACATCTGAGTGGGCCCATGGCAAGACATGTTCTCCTGAACAGACAAGCCATGTGACAGACCTAATATAAAGAAGATTTATTGGCAGGAAGGGAAGGGGACATGAAGATTGAGGTAGAGAGGCAGAGAAGGACAGAATGAGAGAGGGGAATGGAGGAGAGAAAGAGGGAACAAGGCTGGCTGAGGACACATGGGAAGAGAGGATGTGGGGAGAGAGTAGATGCTGTGTTATGTGTGTAGAGGTAAGGAGAGGTTCCAGTGTCCTCCGTATATACCTGGCTCCTGGCTCATACGTGGTAAGGGTTGTGGGAGATGCAAGCTGCTTCTAAGTAACTGTGGGCAGAGCCTAGAGAAATTGATAACATATGGCACAACCCACAATGATATGGGTCCTCCCACATCAATTAGCTATTAGAAAAATGCCTATCAGGCTTGATATGGGGCAATCTTATGTGGGCATCTCCTCAGTAATGGTTCCTAAATGAAAAAAAGGAGAATAAGAAAAGAAAGGACATTTTTGAACCTATGTATGTTGGGGAAGATTTATTATAAATATGTGGGAGGGCACAGCCAGATACAGGGACACCTGGGAGAGTCCAGAGTGGCCGTGACACTGAGACATATGAGGGGGTGAGGGGAGATTGAGAGGAGAGAAGAGAACAGGGTGCATGAGCAAGAAGGGTTAAAGGTACAAAAAGAATGGCTGACCACAATGGTTAGATTATATAGCAAAAATCTTGGCTGTAGTTTAGGGTAAAAGACAAGTATACCAGACAGGAGGGCCCTGGAAGAGGTCGGGACTAAGGAATTTTGGGAAACCTGGCAGACAGGTTTGATATGATAGGTAGGTACATCAGACTTTTGTTCCAGTTTGAAACCTAATAGTTTCAAATTTGCAGATAGGTCTCTAGCTTATATCAAGTTCACAAAATAAAAAAACCCAACAATAACACCCAGCCAGGCCAGTACTATAAGTAGGTTTATAATTTTATATTGGACCACAACTATAGTTATCCTTAGCCACATATGGCCCACCAGTTGGACAGGATTGTAAGATTTAAAGTTTTCACAACCTTCCAAAAGAGCATTATTATCTGGGAATAGAGCATTCAAACACACAAACCTGTGCAACAAGAAAGGTCTCAGAGTCTCCTGGAGGCAGCATACTCTAGTAAGCTTGATAAAGTCTTCATATTCAGACTGTCTAGAAAGTATGCAGTCACCAGGAAGCCACAGCTTGATTTACAAAGTGACCTGCAGGTAGAAGGCACTGGTATCTTTATCCATGTGAGACCATGGCAAGCCCTCACTATGCTCTCCCAAATTGGAAGGTTGAGCTGTTCTCTTGACCTGTGGTATCTCATACTTAGGTGTCATAATGGAAAATGCCAACAGGCATTTTGCACCGGGGCCATAGTTCATTGCACATGTGAGCAGAACCTATAGCCAGATGGGTTAAGCATCATCTCTGGGTGTGTCAGCAGGGATCTTGCCGGTAGACAGAGTATAGAAGATGGGATCTCACAAATATGGGCAGGCACTCTATCATCACAGAGTTCAATCTAAGAGCACATGAGGCATAGGTAAGGGTGTCTTCTGGACCGGAGGCATCCATGTTCTCCTGTATTCTTTCATTAAAGCCTCTCGTTGTCAAGGTTTCACATTCTAGGATTTATACCAATGGTTTCTCAATTCTTAGACTGACATTAAGAACACCATAGGCTCACCTGTTTCTCAGGACTCTACACTCACACTGAATCCCAATACTGGTTCTCCAGCTCAAACTTGGCATATTGTGGGAGTGCTCTGTGGTCATATGCATTAGTCTTTGAAAGACATTTCTGTTGCTTCTGTTTCCATGGAGATCTCATATTCCAAAAGTGCAGGATGGTAGCGAGTAAGCCACTGATGGTCATCATCATTCATCTGTTCTGAGGAACAGTACCTAAATGATTTCCCACCACAGTGACCCCCTCTCAACCTCACTGTCTGGGCAGTGTGTGCAGTTGACAATACATGACCAACCTTAGTCTATTGGACTATAAGCTTGAGATTAAAGGTCAGACAACAGGACTTTCTCCAGAGATTTTGGATAACAGACACAGTAACATGATTTCTGCAGGACTCACTGAACTGCAGAAATGTCCAGAGCTGCTGAGCTGGTAGGGTCAATGCCGATGGCTCTCTGTCTCCCTGAATGAATGACCTGCCAAAAATGGAGCCAAAGCACAGAAAATAACAGCCAATAGTGAATGACCTGGCGATGTTACTCAATACTGGGTCCACACTTTTCCCCAGACTTGGGCCAAGAAAATCCCTTATACTTTAAGCCAGCTTGAAAGGCACATAGAAAATTCATGAATTTTTATTTATTTAAAAAACACTTTGAGAGCATTTCCTATGGGCTAGGTGAGGTTCCAAGCATTTAACATATATTACCACATTTTTTCCCTTCAACAACCACAGAAGGTGTGTGCTATTTAATCCCAGTTTTATAGATTAGAAGGTTGAAAAAAACCATTGAGTTGTGTAATGGAATCAAGGTGTCCATCAGCTAGAGATGAAGCTTGGCCAGTCTGACTCCAGAGACTGTGTGGAGCATCTCTGCCCTTATTGCCCCCCTTTAACAAAAAAGAGAGTGCTCCATTATTAAAGAGGTGTTAAGTTCCCCAGTTTAAGTGGAATGTAAGAAGATAGTTCAACAACAATTTGAAACAAAACATAGGAAGAATCCAAGAATCTGACAGGGTACAGGGAAAAGGTCATTGCCACTGACTGCTGGATACCTGGGCCAAGCTCTTTCTATAAAATGTGATCTTATCTATTCCTACAACCCCATAAGATGGTCCAAAGAAATCAAGGGGGCAGTGGAGGTTTGCAGTTAGAACCCAGACTCTAAAACCGCCTGCCTGGGTAGATAGATCTCCCTCTTCAGCCAAAACAAAGGCAAGTGTGACCATGGGCAGCACATTCTCTGGAACACTCTATTCTAACAAATTATCACAGAGTCCAATGAGAAACACATGAGATGGCATGTGCTAATGCCTCAGCCATGTCTAGACCAAAGTAATCTTTAAATTAAATGCTGGTGATTATTGTCATAACCCATTTTACAGAGGGAGAAACTAAGTTGTGGAAACACAGACTCACTTGGTGGCATGGGATTGCCTGCCTCAACATCGGATTTCTAGAGTCTGGCAGTGCTTAAATCTGGCCCTGGGTTCTGAAGCAATGCCAGATGAAGCCCTGGGAATCTTTAACTCCTTACTAAAGGAACTAGGAATCCAAGATCTGGGTTAGTTGTTTCTGTCACTGTGACAAGATGACTGCGTTTAGTCCATTTAAAAAGAGGCAAGACTCATTTTTGGCTGGAAATTCCAGATGTTTCAGTCTGTGATTGTTTGACCCAGAAGTGTTGGGCATGGTGGTATTAAGCATATCTTTGTGGACGGGTGACACAGAAGATACTGTCACCTCAGGGTTCTTGAGAAACCAAAGAGAGCAAGAGATGAGAAGGAACCAAAATCTTAATGCCCTTTTATGGCATGCCCCAGTGCCCTAAACTCTTTCCACTAGGTCACAACTTTTATGATTCCATCAGCTTCCAATATCATGAAGCACCCTGAGCAAGCTACCAGTGTATGTGACCTTTAGGGTCAACTCAGAGCAAACTCATGCATCTTTTCTGCAGAGGCTGAACAAGGACAGAGCTCATGTGAGTAGAGAGCTGTTGTCACCCAGAAGTCAGAGCTAACCATCTACCTCTGAGCCTCTGCTTCTTCCCTCACAAGGTACTAATGCAGCTTGTGTGGCTTCTGTAAGTGCCACATGAAATAGGATATGAGCAAAGTTTCTTTATTCCACCAATATTTGTGAAGGACTCAATGCCCTGGGCACCGTTTCTGAAACTAGACATTACATCAGGAATTGTATGAGGCAAGGGACAGAATTCACCCCTTCTTGGCTTATTTAAAATACAAGGGCTGTAATAAAAGCTTCGTTTGCAGAGGAATGTGTGGGACTGAAGGGACAAAGTAGGGAAGTACCATTCCAGCTATAGCTTCCCAATCTGAAAGCCCTAACCCTAAAGTTCAAAACTTTTAGAGTACTTTGATGATGCTACAGTTGAAAAATTCCACACGGTGAATATGTGTTTAATGTACAAAATTATGAAAAATATAGTACAGTAACCCAAGGCTATATCATGAGTATATAGAATGCAAATGGATTTTGTGTTTAAATTTGAGTCTCATTTCTGAGATCTGTAAATGTGCAATACACATAAATATACTAAAATCCAAGAACATCTGAACTGTGAAATGGTCCAGAGCACTTGGCATGAAAGACACAAAGGTCTAGTCTAGTAGATGAGTTAAGCAGGAGATGCTGTGCTGAGCTCATGGGTGTAGAGCCTCTTCTAAAGTGCACCCTAGTAATGGAGGGCACTATTGTGATTATACAATGCCAGATATAAATAGACATGTTCATCTCTCAATATTATAATTTATTAACATTCAACAAATGCTCAGTAAGCAGTAGATTTATTGGCCACAGTTAGCAAACTAGGGTTGATTATGTTGATAGTCAGCTAAGTTAAACATGGTTCCTTACACTCCAATTTCTGTCTAATTTTTTTTTGTTAATCCTCTATCAAACTACTTTGCTGAAAGTGTTTATCAGTTGTAGTAGCAACCTGGTGAATCATTTGGGTTCACTAATATATACTACCTTATCATTCACAAATAATGATACTTTGACTTTTTACTTCCCAATTTGTACCCCCTTGATCTCCCTCAGTCTTCTTGCTCTGACTAAACACTGTCCCCAGTGAACCAAGGAAGATTACTGGAGCTTCAAGTAACCTATTTCAGGTAACAGGAATATCCCTGTCATTTTAATTGGTACATGGACCATTTAAATAATACTTCTAGCTATAATTTATCTTTCTCAGATCTCTGACAATAGACTGACTATAGCTTTAACAAAAGTCATGTTTTATTTCTTCTTTTTTCTTTTATTCATTCATTTGACAGGACTGAGTAGTATTGTCATAGTAACAAGCTCAAGATTTTAAATTTCCTAAGGTTGTCTTCTAAGTACAAACTTAAACATTTTTTCTCCCTGTGCTGAGAAACATTCATTTAATTGAACATTCACTCCCCTGTAAAGAGAGTTAATGCTTTTAACTCTAAATCAGTTTTGGTTTCCCAAGCTCTTTTCTGTGACTTTAAGTCATAACACCTCATCTACAATATAGATTTCAGTACAGATTACAAATGGTGGTAATACTAAAATATCTAAAACTTTTATCTCTCCCTTAAAGCTTAAAAAAGTAAAATCTGGTAAGCTTCAGGGAACTGACCTGGACCCACTGCTCACAGGACAAACTCCAGCCAATTATTTCTTGGCCCCAGTGCCTATTTAACATGTCAAAGCAAACACTAGTCACCAGGTTCTCCTTACACTCCGCCCTGTTCCTGTTCTTTCACTCCCAATTCTGAACTCTCAGCCCCCGTTGACTGTGATACTATTCCTTATATAATCCAACCATTTTGGTTACTCCTCTTTGTTTCTTTGGGCTCCTGACTGCTGCCACTGGCTTTTCTGCTGTCCCCTCCACTCTTCTCTCTCCTCACAGGACACAGCTCAGTTTGGTTATGTCCACTCTGGGCTCTCCCAGATGGCCATGCCCCTGTCTATGCTGTCTCACATGCCTATAATAATAATATAGTCTCACATGTGACTATAGTGGTTCTGCACTCCCTTGAGAGTATTGTGTGGCAGCCCCTTGATTGATGGATGACAAACACCCACATGACTCTTTACCAGAACCTGGTATGAATTGACAGGAAAGCTTTTGCCCCTCCAGCCATCCAATTCCCTGCCACTCTGCTACTGGAGACTGAAGATTCAGACCAGACACATCGATGTGAAGAGATCCTATCAGAAGAAATGGGTAAAAGAAGGGACCTGAAAGACCAGCCATGGCCAGAATGTCCAAATTGGTACACAGATTCCAGCAGCTTCGTGGTTGAAGGTAAGGGGGTGGCAGGGGCAGTGGTAGTGGAGAGAACTAACATCATATGGGCCAGTCATCTGCCGGAAGGACTTCAGCACAAAAAGCTGAACTGATAGCTCTCATCCAAGCACTACAGATGGCCAAGGGCAAAGCTGTAAACATCTATGTGGACAGAAGGTATGCATTTGCCACAGCACATTTCATGGGGTTATATACAGGCCTGGAAAGGACATTAAAAATGAAGAGGAGATACTCAGTTTGCTAGAAGCTGTCTACCTGCCCAAGAACATGGCTATTGTCCACTGCCCAGGTCACCAAAGAGACAAGACAGAATTGGAAAAGGCAATAGGATGGCAGATTCTGTAGCCAAGGAGGCAGCCCAAGGGGCTATGATTATGGCAGGAATCTCCCTGGACCACTTGGCAGCCCTGAAAAGAGACACTGAATATATGGAAGAAGATCATCAACACATGGACATACTAGAAATCCCTCCCTTCCCCCGTCAAAGGACATGAGGAGATACAAGCCAGAAGGCAAACTGGCCCTTCCCCAGGAAAACGGGGGTGACCGTGAGGACCACCTACACTGTCTGACTCTTTTAGGAACTAAGCATCTTGGGAGTCTAATCAAAGCCTCAAATTATTATGTCCCCAAAATTTCAGAGACTGTTGATAGGGTTGTAAAAGCCTGTGTGCCCTGTGCTATGATTAATACTGGACATTCAAAATTCCCCTCTGCAAAAAGGCTCAGAGAGTGCCGGCCAGGTGACCATTGGGAAGGAGATTTCACTGAAGTCAAGCCTGCAAGATAAGGTTACAAATATCTCTTAGTTTTTGTACAAACCTTTTCAGGATTAGTAGAAGCCTATCCCAGCAAAGCAGAGACTGCCACTCTGGTAGCTAAGAAGATTCTCAAAGAAACATTTCCAAGATTTGGGAAACCCAAGGTAATTGGGTCTGACATTGGACCCTCATTTATTTCCCAGGTATGTCAGGGACTGGCCACACTGCTGGAGATTGATTGGAAATTACATTGTGCATATAGACCCCAGTGTTCAGGACAGGTAGAGAGGATGAATAGAACTCTAAAAGAGACCTTGTGAAAATTGGGCTCAGAGACCCGTGGGAGAGACTGGACTATCCTCCTTCTCTCTGCCCTGTTCCATGTATGGAAAACCCCTGGCACATTTGTCTTAACAGCTTATGCGATTATGTATGGGAGTTCTCCGCCCCTCTTCAAATTATGAGGGGCCCCAAATTTTGTGGTTCTTTTTAAAACCCTATTTGCTCTTTTAATGGCACTAGAAACAACCCAATGTGAGGTCTGGATCCGATTGAAGGGTGCCTATTAAACGGGAAGCTCAAAAACACCTCACCAGTCCCAGGTGGGAGATGTAGTCCTGATTCATTGGTACCTGACTGGGAATTTAGAACCTTGCTGGAATGGGCCTATCTGGTACTGTTGACCACCCCTACCCCTGTCAAGGTAGACAGGATTGCTGCTTGGGCCCATGCCTACCATATAAAGAAAGCTGCAGACATTATTAAAAATGAATGGAAGCTGGAAAAGACTGCTAATCCTCGTAAACTTCACCTTTGTTGCAATTACTCTTAATCCCCATGCACACAAGGAGCTGACGTGGCAGGTGATATTATAAACTGGAGATAACCTGTGGTAAGAAAAAAATGGCCCAACCTTGAACTTGGTGGCCTTACCTCACCCCAGATGTATACCACCTATTGGCAGGGTTAGATACTTGGGACATTCCTGAATATAGTGCAAAAAATGTACTGGTAATTGGAAAAATTGGGGGGGCCTCTAGGGTGTGCTAAGCCCCTCACCTGTTGTTCAATCAGGTCAGCAGACATATATGTATGCCCGAGAGATGGTAGGACATGCCCTGAAGAAGTTAAGTGTGGAGGGCCAAAATTCTATTTTTGTAAATCATGGGGATGTGAAACTACAAGAGAAGCTCATGGTGTCCCACCTCCTCCTGGGATCTCATCATAGTGAAGAAAAACCATACTGATAGACCTACCTGTGCCTCCCTAAATTCTAGAGTATAGCAGGTTAGAAGTGGCCCCTGCAGCAAAACCCCCTTTTGCAATCCTTTAAACATTACCTTTACTGAAAAGCACAAACAGGCCAGAAATAAGGTTAAGTGGTTGAGTTAGGGACTTATAGTTTATGTGTCAGGAACAGACCCAGGCCTAATCCTGAAGTTGAAACTCAAAATAGAGAACACTGGCAGTTTCTAGGTGGGGCCCAATAAACTTTTACCAGAAACAAACCCTAAACCTATCCCAGCACCACCCCAGCCTCAAGTCCCATCTAAAAATCCAAGTGCACCACTATAACGGCCCTGAGTGTCAAGACTGCCACCATAGTACTTCAACCAGAGACAACCAACAGAGACATCTCCATCTTGTACAGGGAGCTTTTCAGGTGTTGAATCAGACAAACCCCAATATTACTAAATCATGTTGATCTGTCTGGGGTCCAGGCCCCCCTATTATGAAAGGATAGCATCCAATAGAACTGTCACCTATAAAGAGTCACACCAGTTTTGTTCATTGGGATCAAGCCACAAGTTAAAACTCACAGAGCTGTCTGGGGCTGGCCTATGTATAGGGAACATTCCTAGCACCTATACTTCCTTTGTAGCTCCACATTGATTGTCAATTCATATGTCAGCACTTATCTGGCCCCTCAAACTGATGCTCACTGGGCCTGTAGTACTGTACTAACTACTTGTGTCTCCACCTCAGTATTTGACCCCACCCAAGATTTTTGCTTTCAACTGGTACCCCCAGTTTATTATCACCCAGAGGGGGATGTAACCAATGCAGAAGACCTAAGACCGACTACAGTTAAAAGAGATCCAGTTACTCTGACTTGAGCAGTACTGCTGCGTGTCAGGCTGGCATGAATTGGGACAGGCACTGCAGCAATGGTCACCTCTCAGCGCTACTTTTCAGACTTGAGAAATGCAATGACTAAGGACTTAGCAGGCTTAGAGCAATCTTTTAACAAGCAGGAAGAGTCACTTCTTTATCTGAAGTAATCTTACAAAATCACAGGGGACTGAAATATGTATGTCTTAAAGAGGGAGGGTTGTGTGCTGTTCTAAGAGAAGAGTGTTGTTTTTATTTTGATCACTCTGGTGTCATCAAGGACTCCATGTCTAAGCTGCGTGAGAGACTGGGTACCAGGAAGAGAGTTGGGGAAGCTAACCAAGGGTGGGTTGAAAGCTGGTTCTCTCACATATCTTGGCTCACCACTTTGATTTCTATGCTACCAGGGCCTATAATTTTTCTATTGCTACTCTTGATATTTGGACCCTGCATCATAAATAAGTTAGTAGCCTTTGTCAGAAAAAGCATTGGTGAGGTACAGGTCTGAATACTTCGATTGAAATATGGTGCATTGAAGGATCTCGAGGGAGCCTAGGAGCAGGGTACCAAGTTCTAAGATTAGAACCAGCCACTAGAAGAAGTGGGGAATAAAAGAGTTAAAATTTTAAGCTAAGCCCCACTGACCCTACCCTTAGAGGAGCCTAAGAGTAACATAAGATGTTTCAAGAAGGGGCCAGATGACAGATACCACTAAACATCTCGTGTTGAAAAGTCTGGCTTTGTAGTCTGGAGAAAAACTAGTAAGAAGGTAAGTGTGCCTGAAAACAGGGTGGTCTAGAGTTGAATCATATCCAAAAGCAGACATAGAATGCCAATTTGAATAAAACAATGAAATTGCTATGTGCTTGTTGTTATCTAACTATGTAATCCTATGTAATTTACCTATAAATATTGCCCCCTAATTTAATTTGGGGTTGACTTCTCTATCTCCTGTGTGAGATAGGAGTCATCCTCAGATCTCTGATTTCCTAAATACACCTCTTGCCTGATTGCAGGAAGACTGGCTCTCTGTGGTTACTTGGGTTTGAGTTCTCTCGGTACTTGAGTGAGGGGCTTCCCCAATTCGGAGTTCTCTCAGATATTGGACAGGAAGGGACTACATATTACAGGGGTTGATCCAGAGCATAACTGACAGAGGGCATGATACTTAGGGGTGTAGATAATGTGCTGATGGGTCTGGTCATTTACTCACAAGTTGTGTCACCTTATACAATGTGTAAGTGTCTTCAGGCGTCTTGTTCTACAATCTGAGGCAGGGGAATAAGCACCACTCAGGGCAGCTGAGAAAATGTGAAGGTCACATGGCTATAGAGATGGTTAACATGTGCCTGGTGTGTAGAAATTTTCCATGTGATTTGAACAATGATTCTGTGTTCCTAGTGTGAGATGCTGCTAGGGAAACTTGATCATCAGGGAAACACAAGGTCCCTTCTTGATTTTATTGGGGTCCATGGTGTGCCTAAGATGCTCAAGGTGCCTAAATGTCAAATAGCAGAACAGAGATGCCATGAGGAAGTGATGGTTCCAGTGCTGCATTGACATTGCACCTCTGGTTCTCTCTGCAGATGAGGAGGAAATGCCCATTTTCACTCATGACAGATGTTCCTCTGGCAACTGAGCTAGGTTGAAATAATAGATAACCCTATGGAGAGCATCCTACACAGACTCAAGTATATGTGTGTTTTAGGATGGAAGGCAAAGACATATGGGCAAAATAGCCTGTTTGTTGGGTCCCTCTGCCAAAGAATCAGGGAATTTAAAAAGTGTAAAGGAAAAATTTGAATAGTTTCAACACAAAAAAGTACATCTAGGGATCAAACTCCAGATTAATTCTAATTAAAGCACACCTAATACAAAGAACCTGGATCTGCCCAGCACTTCATTTTTAAGAGAACAGTGAATTGGATGTCTGTCCTAGTGCCTTCTTTGTTGCTGTGCTAAGATACCTGGAGAATAGTCACATAAGAGATGAGGGGTTTGTTTCAACTAACAATTCTAGCTTGAAGTCTATCATTGTGGCAAAGTCTCAGTAGCAAGGCATTGACACATTTGGTGAGGCCTCATCCACAACCATGAACAGATAAATGAATGTGTGTAGGCTCAGTGGCTTCTGTGATTGTTTGTGCTCAGTTCAACTTCTCCACTTACATAGTTCATTACCCTGAGTGTAGAGAATAATTGGCCCTCAGTGGGATGAATCTTCCTACACAATTGATTTAATTAAAACAATTCCCATGAGTCTGTCTTACAGGCAAAACCAATGTAGTCAGTCCCTTACTAATATGCTGCTCTTTTCTGGTGATTCTGGGTTGTGCCCAGGTGACAAGACTAATTACTCACCATGATGACATTATTTCGTAGGTGAATTTGCAAAGCATAGAGAAGTGATGAATTTTAGGCCAAGACTGCAAGGGAGTCTGCATGCTATGAATCTAAACCCTCCTGATCAGGGATTATCAACATTGTTTCCATAATTCTGGTTGTGGTAGATGGAATGAAACTTGCTTCTGTAACCTCTCATGTTTGAATTCTCAATTAACTATCAGTGGGACTATATGGGAAAAATTAGGAAGTGTGGCCTAGATTGAGGCAGGATTACACCTGGACATGTTCTTTTTTGATTCTGAAAGAACATGCCATTCCTAGTTACCTCTGGCTGCCTCCAAATAGTGAATAAGATTTAACCCCTCAGCTACTGCTCCAGCACCATCTCTGCCTGATTTCCTGTTCCATGCTCCCCACCATGAGGGCCATGGACTCTAATCCTCTGGCACTCTATCACCAATAACTCTCCTTCCATATGTTTCCTTAGTTGTTATGTCTCCACAGCATCAGAAAACTGACTAAGATGCAATATCTACCTGCTGATATCCCGGCCTCACACCTATCAGTTTATTTAATTGGATGGAAGAAATTGAGGAATCCATGAATCCTGATTAGAATGTTCAGCCAACAGTAGGATTCTGTCCCTGTTAAAGTGTTTTAATCTTCTGCCCCACAGGCTGGGGTCCTCCCCCATTTGCCTTGCTGGAGCTGCTTCTGGCTGAGACCTGGAGGAAAATTTATTAGACCTTGAGTGTGACATGATCTTCTGAAGCTTCCATACTCCATAGTGACAGAGCATGAACCACTGTCATCTACCTCCTCTGAGGGAGACTGCAAGAACTAAGAAACTTATTTTCCTGGTTGACATGGAAATTTTTTTTGCAGGGTCAGCAGAAATGCTCCACAAAACACATAGGCTAGCAAAAAGGTCCCCCAAGAATCTCCCTCAAACCCTAGACTGAAGCAAGGTATTGTAGTGCCTTGACTCTGTTACTTAACAAATGAAACATACACTCTGAGATTCTTTGCTATCATTCATCTTACGAGGGATCAGAGGGAAAACAGATTGTAACCACCTGTCCAAGTGAAACAGGCATGGGGGTAGATGGAATTGAAAAGTATTTTCTCACTGTCCATATTTAATAGTCTTCAAAGCTCCGTGTTTCTTTATCTCTACAACTGCTAAAGAAGCACAAATTCCTCAGAATCCAGACTATGTGTGTTCTCAATGACATTGTTTTCCACGCTTAGCAATTTGACTCTTTTTAATTATGTGTGACTGTGTGAGCACACATTACTATGTGCATGTTATCGACGACACATGGAGTTCACAGGATAACTCAGATGCTGGTTCATCTTCTCCTTCTACTTTGTTTGACCCAGGTCTCTTTGTTTTCTTCTGGTGTGCAAAGGCTAGTTTCTTTATCTTTTCCTGTCTCTACCGCTCATCCTGCCTTTCCAGAGCGAGAATTACTAGTGTGATGCCAAACTTGATTTTTTACATTAATTCTGAGAATGCAGATCTAAGATCTCACCCTGGTACCATTAATCTATCTCCCTATATTATAATTCATCTTTAATCATTTAGTTCTTTTAAAGAAATATCGAAAAATAAAATCTTCCAATCATCTAAAAATCTTGCTATATATAGAAAACAGAACAGTTCTACCCTTGGTGACGAGCAAAGCCAAGAAAATTCTGAGCTGTTGGGAGAAAGAAACCTGGCTCCATCCACAGCTTGGTAAGTTGCAAGCTATACATATTAAATGTGAAATACTTGTAAGCTCTAAAACTTACAGTAAAAAAGCTTTTTTCTAGAATAATTTGTTATACAAAGAGATAGCTCACTTTTTTTACTCCTGCTAAGAACAGTATATCTGGGCCCTTCTCAATATAAATACAATTTTTAAATGCTAATACTACCACCATCTTTGGGTGTGATATTTTTGGAGTGATGAAGGAATGTACCATGCTTAAAAGATCCGTGTTCTGCACTGTTCACTTGCTGTTGTATGAGGCAATCTTTCCTCCTGAATCCATCAAGGTCTTGGTACAAAGCAACAGAAATGGTTGGGTGACTAATACAAGACAGTGGATGCAGCAGAGATGGGGATTCACAACAGAAAATGGTAGGGTGAGGTACAGGGGTCGCCAAAAGGATGAGCCTTCACATATTGGCAAAAACCATGGGAGCCATGGGTCTGACCACCATGAGTCAGAACTACACAGTCCAGTCTCTATAATGCAACAGCTGTCACTGTCACACAGAGCAACCTCCTGGTCTCATTATCTTTCTTGTGTTACTTTTGCTAGCATTTTGTCCTGAGGACTAGATGTAAATGGTAGACGGGAATACTATGGAGAGTTCTGACCTGGGGAACTGCCAAGACTTTACTCATTGATATTTTACCATGAAGATGCTAAGGTACAGGGACTGGAGATATGGTCCAGTGGTTAAGAGTGTGTCCTGCTCTTGCAGAGGCCTGAGCTCAGTTCCAACACCCAAGTGTGCGGCCTCACAACAGCTTGTAACCCAAGATTTAGGGAACTCCATTCCTCTGGTCTTTGCAGGAACTCAAGTTCATAAGCCTACACACACATAACTAAAAGAAAAATCTCTTTTTAAATATATGTGTAAGTAAAAATAATTGATATTTCAAGAAAGCTATCTTTTAGCTGGTCCTAACTTGGCTGCCATCAAAGGTACAGAATCAAAACATTGGCATCTTTCACCTCACAAGATCTTGTACAACTTACAGGACCAAAGCCAGTGATTTATGAAGTCTACCACATTTTCTCCACATTTAAACACCCTGTCAGATGAGAACAGGAGGAGAAAAGGGATTGCTTCTTCTTGGGGTGACGACTCTTGCAGACCCTTTCATTATGCAGATATGGTAGATGAAGATTAAAATGCTAGGTGGCACTGAGCTCAGTGCATTGCAAAAGAATATCATAAATACCAACTCCTTGATGATATATACTGAACACTGACCACCATACACTGATGTTTCAGTGAAAACCACCAAATCTCCTGCATCTAACCTCTTCCTTTTCTTATTTATCGTGCAATTAAACATGAATACTTGGGCAGTAATTTTCTTGGCTTATCATCTAAAGCTCTGTCCCACTCCTTCGTTCCTTAGAAATGTAAGGTTCATAAAGTCATTGCCTTAATAGCTGAGTAGTAATCCATTGTGTAAAGGTACCACAATTTCTGTATCCATTCCTCTGTTGAAGGACATCTGAGTTCTTTCCAGCCTCAGGCTTTTATAAGTATAACTGCAATAAACATGGTGGTGCAGGTGTCCTTTTTAAATATCAGAGCTATTTTTAGGTATGTTCCAAAGAGTGTCATAACTCGGTACTCAAATAGAAATATGTCCAATTTTCTGAGGAACCACAAAACTAATTTCCAGAGTGGCTTTCCCATCTTCATTCTTCTTCCTCATCCTCCACATTGTTGCCATCCTCTGCCACCAGCCATCTGAGTTTTTGATGCTAGCCATTCTGACAGGTGTGAGGGATAATCTCAGGGTTGTTGTGATTTGCATCTCCCTGATGTCTAAGGATGTTGAGCATTTCTTTGGATGCTTCTAGGACACTTGGTATTCCCTCACAAAATTTTTTGGCAAATTAATGGAACTAGAGAATATTATTTGAGTGAGGTAACACAGTCACAAAAGAACACACATGACATGCAGTCACTGATAATTGAATACTAGACCCAGAAAGCTCTGAGTACCCAAGAAACTATTCACAGACCTTATGAAGCTCAAAAAGAAGAAAGGCCAAAATGTGGAAACTTCATTCCTTCATAGAAGGGAGAACAAAACACTCACAGAAGGAGGTAGAGGATCAAATGGACGACAAAAAAATGATTTTTCAGGGGCTGCCTCACTTGGGGATTCACCCCATGTGCCAACCAAATTCTTCACAGCTCCCATGAACTAGAGCACTAAACACTGACCATGCATTGAGAAGGCCCACAGCTCCAGTTGCAAATTTAGTGGAAAATATCAGTATCAGGCATCAATGTGAGAGGAGGCCATTGGTCCATGAAGAGCACATTTTCCAAATGTAGAAGAAAGCCAAGGCACTGCGTGGAGAGGATGATTAGTAGCTAGTGCACCTTTGTGAAGACAGGTAGGGGGGAAGAGGAACAGGCTGGGCAATTGGAGATAACATATCAGAAGTAAATACAGAGAGTATCTAAGAAAAAGTTAATATAAGTTTATTTAGAATTACGTGTACTGGCAAGAATTCTGCTTCCTTTTATCCCAAACATTTTTTTATTTATTTTGAATACCAGTAGTGTTTTAAATAACTATATTTATAGGTCTAGATAATGAAATTAGTTGTGGATATGGTGGCACATGCCTTTTACATCAGCACTAAACAGACACAAGCAATTGGATCCTTATGAAATTTACTACAGTCTGGTCTACATAAATAATTTAGGCCAGGCAGATCTACATATAGAAACCCTCTCTCTTAAAAAACAAACAAACAACACTAGAAGAAAGAGGAGCTTTGAGGGAGATCTGCCTTGAACTTCTGAGAATTCTATGGCCTAAGGCATAGAAACTAACAAGAGACAGGGACCTGCCAAGTGTCCTCCCTGTCTGTGCTGGTTAAGCTTCTCCATTGCCTTGTTCTTTAATCTGGTTGTCCTTTAACCTTGCTGTCTTAATTTACATCTCAAAAATCTCCTCTGTAGAGAGTCCTGGCATAGTTGTGGCATCCCTTTTGTGGTCTTACTACAACCCCTCTCAGCTTGCAGCAGGCTGATATTATCTTTTGTATGTGTACTTGAATGTAATGAAGTCCTGCACCATCCCCATGCCAGGGTAAGAGCTTAGCTCCTTGTTTCTTCTTGTGCTTGTAGTCCTGTGACATTTGCTGACAGCAGGCTCACTGGTTTCTCAGAAGCTCCTACTAAGGACCAGGGAAGTCAGGTGACTTTCTCTAAGCTGGCTTTCTAGGATACTGAACTGGATTATTGACACACCCAGAGGTACATCTCACACCTCCTGGGATGGAAAAAGATCACCCTTTTGGCAACTTGAGGCCAGCAAGAGCAGAGCATGCTTGTTATAGCAACTTTCCCAGGCTAGAAATGGAAAGCCTACCCATTGAGGAAGGAGGGGCTGGAGGAGCCGGTCTAGGTGTGGGCCCTTTTTGTCCCAGCTTAAGGAACCAGGTTGTCCAGAGGAGACGCTCTCTCATTGGGCAGAGCAGCAACAGTGCTCTGAGGCTGCAGAGCTTCAGCAGATCCTGTAATTGGTGGAGCCAGTCTGAGGTTCATTCAGGACACCAGAGATGGCATGGTCAGTAAGCAACAGCAAAGACAACTAGGTGGGTTTTCATCCATACGCAGCAATCACCATGAATCTGATCAGTTGGTGAGTACTCCCAAGGTGCCAATTCTTCATAGGCTCCCTCTCTTTTATTAGCAGAATGTTGATGCTGCATGGTTGTCGGATGCTGGTGCTCTGTGGGCCTGTTCCCAGGCTGTTCCTTGTCCCTGCAGAGCTCCGGAGTGTCGAGGCTTTCAAAGCTTTGACTTCTAAGTTGTTTAATTCAACATCCAGACCTATCCAGGGAAGTGCTTCCTCTGGGAAGATGAGACCACAGCAGGTGCTGGTGCTCTGCACTGGATCACAGCACCTGCTTCATGCAGGACCCTTGGGACCTATTGTTGCCTTGGCTCTGGGGCTCAGATCTATTGTGTTGCCTTCTACTTCCAGCTATCCAGTGGTGAAGGAAGAAACCTTGAAGGGTTTGTATTCCTGGCCAAACTAGAAACAGAGCCTAACACTGATGAAGCGTCCTGGTTATTTATTCATGACTTAAGGGATGATCTTAGTGGCTTAAATTGAAGCTCCAGAGTACCTGGGGCCTAACAGGGATGATAGGATAGGAGGGATTGCAGTGTGGTGTAGAGCAAACTGAAGAAGTGGGTGGGTCATGATGCAGCCTGGAGGCTTGGGAGGTCTCTATTCAATGCAGACAGTAGAAACTGGAGAGTTTGCCAGCCTGAAAACTGGAGGCAGGGGCATCAGCAACAGATGAATTTCAGGTACATTTTCTTAAGTGCAGATAAAAGAAGTAAAGAAGCCAGAATCTCAGCTGATAAATAAACAGCAGATTATGCAGTAGGACCAGGATTTTCAGTGGGACATAAACTGCAACGTGGAAAGGCTAGCGAAAATATGCACACGTCTAGAGATCCATGCAGCCTTACAGGTTTATCCTAGGATGAAGGAGGCTGGGAAAGAATTCTAGTTGGTCCCATGGCCACCCTACTAGATGGGAACTATATGTTGGTAAGCTGTGAAAAGCTGGTTTTCAGACAACATGGCTGCAATGACTCTGGCCACTTAAGGCTTTCTGGTGAGGGCCCTGTAACCCTGGCTTCTGGACATGGATTCATGAAGGGAGATGCTACCATGTGATGCTTGCCTCTAAACATTGTGTCATTGTATTGGTAGCTGTGACCTCTATCTTGTCATCAGGAATAGCCTGAGGGGAGTGGCATAGAGCACCTGTTCTTGCTTTCTGATGCCTGATTCCCATGTGAGACCTTCCTCCTTATCTGGTCTTATCATTCTGTACCAGTGGGTATGGTGGGGTTTGCCATATAGAGCCTGGTATAGCAGCAAAAACAAAGACTCGTGGGAAGTGAGACCAGAAAGTCATTTCATCTGTTTGCCTTATAGACTTTATCAGCCTTGTGATTTCTCTCTCTCTCTCTCTCTCTCTCTCTCTCTCTCTCTCTCTCTCTCTCTCTCTCTCTCTCTCTCTCTCTGTGTGTGTGTGTGTGTGTGTGTGTGTGTGTATTATGAGATTATTTTGCCTTGTCACAAGCAAGATTCCTCAGTTAAAAGGTCAGATATGCAGTTACTTTAAAATTGTTAATTTTCATCTACCTAGATTTACCTAGGAGTAACATCTCAGTGAGGAATCGATTGGAAGTATATCTGACAGACACTGCATTTATTTACAAGTAGATGAGTGTGAAGACCTAGCTCACAGTGACATTGAGTCCTGGATGGTGTATATGTATGAAGAAGTGAGCTGAAAAGTAGGAATTTTTCTTTCTCTGTCTTACTTGTGACTGTGACTAGTTCCCAGAAGTACATGACATCTGGATGCACCCCAAACTAAGGGCTGTAGCCTGAACCTGTGAACTGAAAGAAACACTTCCTTACCTAAGTTGCTTTGTGATCGTTTATCAGGGCGCTGGGATGAACACAGAAGTGTTGCACTCATTTCTGTGTAGAAGTATCCTTGAGATGTTGCTTTACTGTTGAAGTTAGTACACAGTGGATTGGTAGGACCAGGTGTAGGTTGACACTGGTCCATGATGGATGGTAAACAGGATTCAAGCATTCACTGAGGCTTTAGAAGGCCAGGCTGACAAGCCAATAAGTACAGAATATTCCCAACAAGAGGTGCAATGAAAGGTGACCCTTCAACGAGTTTTAAAATGTGAACCTAGGCAGTCAATAATCCTGGCTGCTGGACATTAGAATATAATATGTTTCTGGGTCTTGTGGGTTGGACATAGATAGATGTGTTTCCAGAGAGCTTTGATTCTCTGTATCACTGGATGGCTTTGGGAAGAAAATGAGGATGGTTGGACCTCTCTCTTAGAAAGTATCTCTGGCATTTCAATTCCTTCACTGCGTCTGTAAGTAAAGGTTGGGCTTGAGTATTTATTAATGTGAGACACCTTAACTAATAACCCAGACGACAGGAGATTCTACCTAACTGCTTGCAGGGTATGTGTACGTCTCCTAGATGCCCTACAATGTACAAAGTTATTCTCAATTTTAATTAAATAAAACCATTTTATTGTCAATTTGTACTGAACTCAGTGTTTCTCAAACATAACTGAGACTCTATTAAAATAAGATTGACCTCGTATGTCACACCATGACCCTTGGTACACTTCAGGAAATGCTTTTATTGATGAGTCACTCATTAGTTCAACCAATTATGAGAACAGTCAGTTGTTTGGAAGGCTGTTCCAGGGAGGACGATACAGGTCTGTCTGCTAAGGGTGGGAAATGAGTGAGCATTGAGTTCTGTAAAAGAATATACAGAAGGATAGACTGCTGCTTTCTATGGCACATAGAGAGGAAAAGGGTTATTCCTGAGTGATTCTTTGTGTCTTGCAATTCAGTGCAGCCTCCTTGGAAAGACTATCCTGCAGGAAGTGGACACCTTCCTTCCCTTTGCTACTCCATTTACAACATTTTTAAATTTCATTCTCTGCCCCTTGTTTAAAGTCCTCACTACACCACATATGCTAGACCATCAAAGGCAGCTTTGTCCTTGGAGCTTAGCAGTGTTAAGCACATCCTCCTCATCTCATGCATATATGTGTAGATGGTTGGTATGGAGACTGATCTCAGAGATCCATCCATGCTACCACAGAGCCTGCCGCAAGCTATGCCCCTGTCTTAGCACATATATTTTAAGGAATGAAATAAATGTTGGACTTATTTCACAGGATTCTATTTATGATCACAAATTCATAGAGATCCACATGCTTATGTCTCTTGAGGGCTGATTAAAAAGCATGTGTCACCATATCCACCTCTAATGTTATTATCTAAACCTATGAATATAGTTACATTAAAAACTCTACTGCAGAAGATGTAGATGGAATGGATTGCAAGAGACAAAGATTTCTAAATTGGCTGAATGCCACTGAATATAACTGTATGGGGATTCACTTTCCTGTCCTCTGTTCTCCTCAGGCTCTGGCATTTCTACCTCATTGATATTTTCTGTAATATTTCACATCATGCAAGACAAAGGCAAAATGCAAATCAAATGGCCTGGCTTAACTTTACCTTCATGCTGGACATAGAATTTAGGGCCTTTAGTCTGTGAGGTCACAGGTAGGTGGATGTGAATTCCCAGCCAGCCTGATCTTCATGGCAGGTTCTAGGACATCCAAGGCTGTAGAGTGATCCCTTAGTATTTTAAAAAGTGGGATCTGCACAGGGTATTAAGATAGGGTACAAGAGCCTGGCCCTCAGAGTGAGTCCTAGTTCTTGAGCAAATTCCTTATGTTTCCTTTCTTTCCAGTGAAATTGACTAATCCCAGAACCTCGCTCAGGGTAGGCTGGTACTCTACCATGAAGCCCATCTGTAGCACTCTGTTTACTTCTTTTTTTGAGCCATGATCTCACTCTGTTCTTAAGGTCAGTCTTGAAATTAAGCTGCAGTTTAAGGCAGCCTTGAACATTCCATCCTCTGCCTCTTCCTTCTGAGTAGCTGGAAAGACAGAACTATGCAGAAGACCTGGCTAAACTTTATTTGTGAAAGAGGAGCCATAATGTCCACTGCTCAGAGTAGGACATGAATCAGAAGAGACACGAAGTTCTGAGTGTATTATATAAGCTCATAAAAGACAAGTCACTGTCGTCGTTAAGGAAAGATTCTGAATGAACTTGGGTGTTTGTTTTTTATACTATTAAAATAGATATCTACATACCCTCCAAAGATTGTAGGATGGAAAATATTAAGTGTATCACTATAAAGTACATGTTTTGGATGCTCTTTGGAGGAATTGGATAAAAATAAATAAAACGTTGAAGAAACACTGGTATAAACCAAATCCTGTTTAATTTGATACATATGAAAGGGTTAAGCATCTAGAAATAGAATTTTGTCTTTTAGGAATTATTAGCCAATGAGGGACTTCACTGGTGATGTAATGCGTGGGGCAGGCACTCCATTGGTAAAATGTGTTGTTTCCCAGGATTCCCTGAGACGCATTGTGGAAACAGAGGAGAGTTAATCATTATCATTCTGTCTTCTCTCTCTCTCTCTCTCTCTCTCTCTCTCTCTCTCTCTCTCTCTCTCTCTCTCTCTCTCTCTGTCTCTCTCTCTCTCTCTGTCTCTCTCTCTCTATCTCTCTCTCTCTCTCTCTCTTCCTTACTTCTCTCTGTCTTTCCTTTTTTATTCTTACTCTCACTCTCCTCTCCTCTCCTTAGTGTGAAGAAACATTAGAGCTCATCATACTCTTGGCATTTGCTTTCCAATAAGAACCATACTCGCCTCCTGCCTCCCTCCCAAGTAGAGCACATGTTCCAGTAGTACTACAGAGGAGGACCTAGGAAGGGGCTGGGAAGGGTGGGAGGAGGAGGAAGAGGAGGAGTTGTTCTTTAGATGAATCAGAGCCCTTTTGCAGTGTTGTATTTATCCTCTCCATGTTACATGGAATGGCACCGCTCTACATGCCCCTGATGAATTGTTTAGCAGCCACCTGCTTCTGAGTGTTGTTCAACCTGGAGGGATCCTCAGAACTAGGAGGTGAGCCCAAGAATCTGGAAGAGCGAGTGGGTCTGGGAGGTGAAGGTGATGCTCCTAAGACAGGGAAGAAACAGTTCTAGACTGGGGATCAGGGACCAGCTCCAGCCAGTGCTGCCACTGTCCTGCAGTGTGATCTCAGGAAGGCAGGTCTCCCATTCTGGGTCCATTTTTAAAGTGCCCATGGTTCTTGCAGGTTCTGGCAGGCACTGTATTCAGGAGGACCTGGGAAGAGACTTGTCCTTGGTGTATCATTCTGTGAAATGTTCCCTGAAGGTAAAAGCTTTCCTTTGGAAATCAAGCAGGGTGGGGGGGGGCTGCTGGTGTCCAAGAATACAGTTATAAAGCTGGCCCTTCCCTGTATTGTCTGTGCTCCCTATTTAGTGCTCCACCCCAGCAGTAAAATTTCTCCAGAAATCATTGAATGCTCTGAGAGAGTTTACCTTGTTTGCCATGAGCCCTCAGGTCACTGACACCTGAGTTATTGATGTGCCTGAAGGACTCTAGAGCATTCTCTAACTGTTCAGACAGGGCTGTCAGGGGATAAAGAATACCTCAATTCCTTTTATAAGGTAGATGGCACAGTTGTGATGCTGTTCTTGTTGTGTTTAATGAGGTATAGTTTATTTGTTTGTTGCTTAAAGCAAAAACCCCTCTCTACCTGTCCCTAAGGCTTCCAGTGCATCTTTGTCAGCTTCAGTGGATAAACTAAGAATACCAAAGTTAGCCACACATGTCAGGGGCATCTAGGAACTGCTACTCGCTGAAAAGTCTGAATTTCACCTCATCAGATCTTCACAGTCTTATATCTCATACTCACATCTAATACACACTCTATGATGTGATGTCCCTGGAACACACATAACCACAAGACGAAGTAAAAACTTCAGCTACTGCTCAGAATTTGTCACATAGGATAAAAGTCCCAAATTTCTTTGTGTAGAGTGGGGTCTACAAAGGGTCCTCTCTGTGTCTTGTGTATCCCTTTGTGTCTGACACCAGTCTTCCAAGCTGGGCTTTGTTGATGAAGAACTGGCATGTCCTTGAGCTAATTCTCCATTTTTCTTCTCAGGCTCAGTCCTTTTGTTTACCAATCCTAGAGGTTGACATGGGCAGAAGGAGTGGATTTTTACAGCCTTTCTAGCTACAGCTGCTTCTGCCTTCGAGAGGAATGAGTTTCAGAATGATTGGGTGGGTTCAAGTTGATCAGTACACAATTTTTAAATAAAGCAGCATGCCACCTGTGTTTTCTGGGTGGCAGGTTCTTCGCAGTGGTTAATCACTTTATGTTTTGATATTTCCTGTGATAGGTAGACTACATATCCAGTGCACAATTATGTAAAGTCAAGGTTGTCACACTGGAGTGTCTTGCAAAAGTCATCGGTTTAGTGAATGTTAAGGCTGACAACTAAACTCATCCTGGTAGACACACTGGGGTAGCAGCAGAAGCAGGGGTGGTAGTAGTGAACAGGGCTGGGGAACAGGCTTTTCTGTCTTTGTTTCCTTCCTTGATTTTTGTTCTAGAAACCATGCATCAATTTTTATATAAGTCAGCTCAGCCAGATTATTGTGGGTTGTTTCTTTTACCACCAGAGATACCTTCAGGAGATCGGGGTATCCTGAATCTGAAAGAAACCTCATATTCAACAGACAAGGCCTCACAACTTAGAAAAAATGCAGTACAGAGTAATTGGATTGTCCCATGTCTGCTAGATTTCCATTAATGGTAAGAAATAAGGACCATGTCTTCCTGGGTTAGGTGCTGTGAGTTGTATTTTTATTATTAGATGAGGTGTTTCTTTCAGCTGAGATGTTTGAGATGCACTTAATTTAAATTTTTCATGCTCCCAGTCCTCTTTGTAGTTTGAAGACTAGAAGAGACTCGCATTATCTGTAATTGTCCTAGTGACAGGTGTCTGATTCACAGTGTGTAGTGAGCAGCTGTAATGTGAAGCCATGCGGTGTCATTGTCCTGTAGTGGGTTTAGGACACTAGACCTATTCCTCATGTGTTTTGCCTTCGAAGTGAGCAATCTGTCCTCAGGAGTGAATTCAGATCCACTCCCTGCACATGTGGCTGGTATATATCCATGCAACTATACCACCCCCTGTTACATATGCCTTCTATTCTTTGTCTTTCCAACTAAGCTGATTATGTTGTGAGTATATCTAGAACAGAATTAGTTGCCAGTACAGTATAAGGAGGAAAAATGGCAATGCCTTGTATAAAATCTGAGATTTATAGCCAGACATAAAGCACATGATGTCAATTTTTTAAAATGCTGACACATGACTCTGTCCAGTACAAGTTATTTTTAGAAAATAACATCCAAAGTGGATAAAGAATTGCTCTGAAGTCTACAAACACCTGAGTGGAAAATATATCAGGTGAGACCTACCTGTGTGTGACATTGAGTTTGCTACTGATACTCTCTCTGTGTGTTTAGGTTTTTTTTTTCAGTTGTAGGGCTCACTGAGCTGACTTTGAGTGGATGCACTGAACCTGTAGGATGCCCAGGAACAGCTGCTAATCCTTCTTTGAGTGATACTCCAGGAACAACTCATTTTCTCATGGTTGTAGTATTTCTTGGTAGCTTTGTCTTGGTTAAGGTTCACATACATCTACCAAAAAAAAAAAAAAAAATGAGTGTCTAGCCATGGTGTCTCATAAATCCTGTTCCTGTTCAATCAAGCTATGGAAATATGTTATAAAGTACTGAAAAGAGTTTTAAAGTACCAAGGGCAGAACTAATTATTTTTTAGATGATGGTTGCTCTGTTTTGAAGACAAATAAAAAACATATCACAAGGTTCAAATCACTGTAAATTTCATGACCGAATGTTCGTCTCTTGGCTTTATTCATTGATCCATTCAAGAAATATTTCAGGTGTTCTTAACTGTGTGCCACAGCATTCTGTCTGTAGACTGGTTCATTTAAAGCTCAGTAGTAGGTGAAAATATCTGGGGAAAACTGGAACCAGTAAAGGAGTCTCAGAGCAGGTAGAGGATCCTGTGTGGGGGTGTTAGAGAAGATGCCATTAAAGACTCCCTGGAGATAGATTTATTAGATATTTGAGTACTGAGGAAGGGAGACTGGATTCCATCCCAAAAAGAAATTTTAATTGTGGAGGCAAGATGGATAAATCGACTGCTTTTTATTAATTTTCGTTAGGATCTCAGTGTATAGTCCATGACAGCATCAATCTCACAATTCTCCTCTCTCAGCCACAGAAACAAATTCCACCTCTAACAACAACAACAACAGAAAAAACAATCATTTGGCCCTAGTATTTCTCAACATGAATGGAAACGGTTCCCTAATAAAAAAGATACAGACTAACAAAATGGATATAGAAAGCGGACCCAGTGATTTGTTGTCTATGGCTAACACATCTCAGTGAAAAAGAAAGACACTACTTCAGACTTTAAGGCTGAAAAATACATTTTCAAGCAAATGGTGGCAAGATACAGGCTGGAGGAAACATTATAATATGGAATAAAATTGATTTTCAACCAAAAGTTATCAATTAAGATGAGAAAATTTGATTTTCATCAAAGAAAAAATTCACCAAGATGAAATCTCAATTCTGACTATCGATTCTTCAAATGCAAAGGGAAACTGCATTCATAAATGTTTCTAAAGCTCAAAGAACATATTGCATATCACACAATAATAGTGGAAGAGTTCAATATATTAATCTCATAAATGGACCGATGGGGAAACAGAAACTAAAGAGAGACAAACTAACAGAAGTAATGAACCACTTGAATTATTTATATGTATATATATATAAATAATTTTTTATCCCAAAACGAAAGCATATGCCTTCTTCTAAGCACCTCACCATTCCTTGTTCAAAACTGACCATTTAATCAGTCTCAAAACAGGCCTCAACAGAAAGAAGATTGAAATAATCCCATGAATCCTATCAGATCACCATGGACTAAGACTGGTCTTTAATAACAACAAAATAAACAAAAATCAAACATATACAGGGAAGCTGAACAATACTCTACTCAATAATCACATGGTCAAAGAAGAAATAAGGAAATTAAGATTTTTTTTAATTTAACAAATAGGAAGGCACTACATACCCAAACTTGTGAGATAAAATGAAAGCTGTACTAAGAAGACAACTCATAGCTCTAAGTGACTCCAAAAAGAAACTGAGGAAAACGTAAACCAGCAGCTTGACAGTGCACCTAAAAGCTCTACAACAGAAAGAATCAAATACACCCAAGAGGAGAATAAAGAAGGGAAGAATCAGAATCAGGGCTCAAATCATCCAAGTAAAAATAAAAGAACTATGCAAATCATCATGATAACCATGAGATAGCCATTTGAGAAAGTCAACCAGATAGTTAAACCATTACCCAGACTAACCAGAGAGCACAGAGAGAGTATTCAAATTAACAAAATCAGAAATGCAAAGGGAAACATAAGAGAAACTTATGGAAATTCAATAAACATGATATCCTACTACAAAAGGTTATATTCAAAAAATGGAAATCTGGATGAATTGGACAAGATTTGAGACAGTTACCAGGTACCAAAGTTAAATCAGAATCAGAAAAATCTCTTAATCACTTTCCATAACCCCTAAATAATTAGAAGCAATCCTCAAAAACTTCCCAAGCCAAAAAAATTAAAAGCCCGGGACTAGATGGGTTTAGTGCAGAATTCTATAATACCTTCATAGAAATACTAATAATAATACTCTCCAAAGTATTCCACAAAATAGAAACAGAAAAAACACTACTAAATTTCTTCTATGAAGCCCAAATTATGCTGATACATAAATCACAGCAAGAGCCAACATAGAAAGAAAACTTCAGGCAATTTCCCTTAAGAACATCAATGCAAAAATACTCAATAAAATTCTTTTAAACTGAATGCAAGTACTTGCGTCAAAATGACCAACAATCATGATCAAGTTGGCTTCATCACACAGATGTAAGGATGGTTCAATTTATGAAAATACATCAGGGTAATCCATTATATAAGCAAACTCAAAAAAAGTAAATAAATAACCCACATGATCATATCAGTAGATGCTGAGAAAATATTTGACAAAATTAAAAACACCCTCACATTTAAGCCTTGAAAAGATCCAAAATTCAAGGACTATGTTTAAATATAATAAAAGCTATATAGTACAAATAAGTAGCCAACATCAAAGTAAATGGAGAAAACCTGAAGAAATTCCATAAATCATGGACTAGAAATGGATTTCCACTCTTTCAGTACCTATTCAATATAGTACTGGATGTCCTAGCCAGAGTAATTAGACAACAAATCAAGATCAAATGGATACAGATTGGAAAGGAAGAAGTGAAAATGTCACTATTTGTAGATGATATGATAGTATAGTTAAGTGACTCCAAAATTCCACCACAGAACCTTCTAAAGCTGATTAAAATACTTCAGGAAAGTGACTGGATGTAAAATTAACTCAAACAAATCAGTAGCCTTCCTCTACTCAAAGGATATACAAGCTGAGAAGTAATTATTGAAATGACACCCTTCAAAACAGTCACCAGTTATATGAAGTACCTTGGTGTGACTATAACCAAACACATGATAGATTTGTATGACAAAAGTGTCAGGACTCTGAAGAGTAAAACGGCCATCTTGCCCAAAGTAATCTACAGATTCAATGCAATCCCCATCAGAGTTCCAACTCCATTCTTCATAGACTTAGAAAGAGTAATTTGCCAATTAAATTGAAATAAAACAAAACCAGGATCATGTAAAAAATTCTCAGTAATAACAAAACTTCTAAAGGAATCACCATCCCAGATCTCAAGCTGTGTAACATAGTAATAATGATAAAAATTGTATCATATTGGTCCAGAGACAGGAAGGCAGAACAATGGAATAGAATTGAAGACCCAGAAATGAAATCAAACAACTAAAATTATTCACTAGTAAACGATAGCATTTTCATTAAATGGTGCTGGTCCAACTGGTGGTCAGCATGTACAAGAATGCAAATTGATCCACTCTTATTGCCCTGTAAAAAGCTCAAGTCCAAGTATAACAAGGACTTCCACATTAAACAAGGTACACTCAAAGGAAGAGAAGAGAAATTTGGGAAGAGCTTCAAACACATGGGCACTGCAGAGAATTTTCTGATCAGAACACCATTCCCTTATCTTCTAAGATCAAAAATTGATAAAGTGGACTTCCTAAAATTGCAAAGCTCTGTTAAGTCCAAGAACACAGTCATTAAGACAAATCAAAAACCAACATAATGGGGAAATATCTTTTCCAATTCAATATTTAATGGAAGGATATTTTCTAATATATACAAAGAACTGAATAAGTTAGCCTCCATAGAAACAAATAACTTTTGAAAATGAAGAAGAGAGCAAAACAAAAAATTCTCAGCTGAGGAGTATGAAATGGCTGAGAAGCATGCAAAGAAATGTTCAATATCTGTAGTCAACATAGAAATGCAAGTCAAAACAACCCTGAGAGTCCACCTCACAGCAGTCAAAATGGCTAAGACCAACAACTTAGCTGACAGCAGATTCTAGAGAGGATGTGAAGAAAGAGGAACACTCCTCCATTGTTGGCAGAATTTCTAGCTGGTGTAAACACTCTGGAAATCAGTCTGACATTTCCTCAGAAAATTGGACATAATACTACCTGAGGACCCAGGTATACCTCTCCTGGCATACACCAAAAAGATTCTCCAACACATAACAATGAATCTTTATCCATCTACCATGTTCATAGAAGCCTTATGTGTAATAGTCAGAAGTCTGAAAAAACCCAGATGTCCTTCAACACAGAAATGGATACATAAAATGTGGTAGATTTCCACAATGGAGTATTACTTAGCTATTAAAAATAATGACTTCAAGGAATTCTTAGGCAATTGCATAGAACTAGAGAATATCCTGAGTGAGGTAAGCCACTTACATAACTAACCAAACCAAAATGACCAATTAAAAAAAGATACATGTTGTACACTCTCTGATAAGTGCATATTAGGCCCAAAAGCTGGGTTTATCTAAGATACAATTCACAGAACACATGAAGATCAAGAAGAAGGAAGAACATGGTTCAGATGCTTCAGTCCTTCTTAGAAGGAGGAAGCAAAATATTGACAGGAGGATATACGGACACAAATTTTGAAGCAGAGTCACCAAACAAAGACAAAATTGCTGATTCCAATAACTGTATGCTGACAGAAACCTGATATTGCTGTCACCTGAGAGGCTCTGCCAGATCATGACAAATACAGATGAGGCTTCTCAGAGCCAACCATTGAACTGAGAACATTGTTCCCCATAGAGGATTTAGAGAAAGAATTGAAGTAGCTGAAGGGGATTGCAACCCCATAATAACAGCAATACTGACCAAAAAGAATGGTTTTAAACCGTTTGAGGAAGCTTAACTGGGCATAGGAGGCAAAGAGCCCCCTCCAGTGCTTCTGCTCTGACCTGCCTCTGAACGGTCTCTGTCATGTGGATGTGCCTCCTTCTGCCCATCAAGTTTCCAGCTGCTGGATATCTGCTTTGCTGCCAGCTTTGGTTTTTTGTTTGTTAATTTTGAATAGAGGTGTTTTTCAAAATTCTTATATATATCACTTAGTGGGGATGTTTTGTTTCTCGAGGAAAAATCTTGCAAGAGAATGTGTCCTATGCTACTTTCATAAATAACTGCGTATAAAATCATCCACGCTGGAGGCTGGAGAGATGGCTCTGCAGTTATGAGCTCTGGCAACTTTTGCAGAAGACCCAGACTTTCCCAGCTCCAGAACCAGGGAATCGAACACCCTTTCCTGGCATTCAGAGAAAGCAGTCACATACACAGGTACTAGTGCACATGTGGCACATACATACAGGAAGGAAAACACACACATGAAAGTACCTTTGAAAACCCATTAAGTTGTTTCTCATAGCAAACGTGCAACATTTCCCAGACTGTCATGGTAGAGACGAGTGCAGTATTGTGCCCCATGATACATAGTTTGAATCATCCATCTCTGAAATCTGAAATCTCAGTGTAGCTTTACTGTTGCTCTCTCAGGCACAAGTGTTATCATTTTAAGTACTGATTGGCTATGCTTTGACATGTCTTTTGCCTATTAATTCTTAACATTTTAAGGTTTTATTTATTTATTTCTTGCTACCCACAGTGGTGTTTTAAGACAGTATTGTAAAAGATATGAATGGCATTCGACAGACACTAAATAAAAGAAACCATTTATTTCTTGTATACATATGTGTACATAATTTGTCTGTGTGAGTGTGATATGCATGAAGATATTCTTATATGCTCATTTGTGTGCTGGCAGTGATGCTTATGGAAGCTAGGGGTCACTATCCTGTGTCTTCCTGGATTAATCACTGTGGTGTTGTTTTTTGAGCCAGGGTCCCTCTGTGTAGTCGTGGCAGTGCTTGAATATGCTCTGTAGACCTCAAACTCACAGACATCCAACTGCCTCTGCCATCCAAGTGCTGGGGCTAAAGGTGTGAACCACCACAGCCTGGTTTCCATCTTTTTTTTTCTGAGCCACTCTTTTTCTCTGAACCACCTACAACAGAGTGATTGTGCTAGACTGAGTGACCAATGAGCTCTAGGCATCTGCCAGTCTCCATCCCTGATTTGAGGAAACATACAGAATCATGCGGCTTTTCATTTCTAACTGACCTCGAAATTATATCAATAGCGGCTGATAAAGTGCCTGCCATGGAAGCACAGGGACCTGAGTTCAAATCTCTAACACCCATGTAAATCCAGGCATGGCTGTTTGCACCTCACTGAATCACTGAATCTTCAGTGTGCCTCAGCCTCCCCTCTTTCCAGTGGGTGTGATCCGTGCCTGCCTCATATCCGATAAGCTTTAATGGTAATGTGCCTAGCACTCAGTGCTGCATACTGCTGCTATGTAAGTCATTAAAAAAAGGAGTCAGTTCTAAGTCACAGGCTTGAAGAGGAGGATGAAGCACATGAGAAACTAAATGACAAAGGTGCTGGAGCAGAAATGAGTCCTCAGGACTGGAGTCAGAAGGTATCTGGACTGGAAGCACAGCTTAGTTTGGAGGCTGATGACAACTTCTTCCCACCAACACTGAGGGTGAACGAAACCTGGCTCTCTTACGTGGTACTAGCCCTGAGCATCCTCCAAGGACAAGTGCTGCGGTCCTCAGCTCTGCTGGACTTCGCATCCCAAAACACACCCCACACCTCTATTTAAGACAACAGAGCCCTCCAGGATTTCACTGCAATCTAAGATCTGTGAGTGTCTGTGTCTGTCCACCTGTCTCAGCATGGAAGGTTGAGGACACAGCCAAGCATGTGCCAGGGGAGGGTATAGGAATCTTGTAACTGCTGCCCATCATAGATGCTAAAATTAGTATACACAACTTCTTGTCATTCCTCTTGAACCAACTCAAATTACTTCTTTGTGTCTCCGGCTCCAGGTTTGGCTTCTAAACACACCCATAAAACATCTACAGCCTCCACAGGAGAGTAAGGCATGGGCTGTGTCCAATTAGTTTCTTAGGGTCATGTTCCCCTAAGTGAATAAAAATGCATTGGATCTCAACTTAGAAGATTATACCCAATAGTACATCAAAGTGTGTGTATGTAGAAAAACAGGTATTTGGTCTGTTAAAAAAAAATCACAAACACACACATCAAAGACCAAACATATTCCACATCCATTTATGTTTTCCTCTATTCTTAACTTGTATACCCATATGTGTATGCACACCCTAAACCCCCCAGTACACCAGTGTATATATATCTAAATAAAGTAAAATTACATATTCATGTCATCTTGTGACCTTTTGTGCTTAGCCACTACCCCCAGGGATTGATGCAAGCCAAAACATCAGCAGAATTGGATATGGACCAGACCCTTTGGGAGAAAAGGGCTAGCTTAGAAGTCTAGGTGAAACCAGAGGCACAACCAGCCCTGGGAGCCCTGTTTTGTGACACAGGTGTTTGGGAGACAGGCAAATGTCTTTGGAGATTTGGGAGTTCATCCCTACCTGGGAACAAGAATCCTCACACATAATAACATGTTGCTTTAAAGGTTTACATTTATGATGAAACCAAAGAAGGAATTGGGGCATCTCTTCAATTTTTTAAATTAAGATCCACTTAGCAGCTCATTACAAGAGACAAGAAACTCATATCTCATTTGCCTTAAGGAAGAGTTATACATATAGGTAGAAAGACCATTATCATATGCTTGTTAAAGATACTAGGCATTTGAGGGTTTTGAACTCAGAATTAGAAATTAATTATAATACAAAATAGTAAAAGATAATGTTTTAGAGTGTTCTCTGTAACTCTGCAAAAGAAGAACAAAGGCATAGACTTTTCCAAGTTACATACAGCTTGGCCCTCCAACACTTACTGGTAGGGCTGGGTCCCATGTCACTGTTAAACTCACTGGGGTTGTCTCAAAGTCCACTCAAAACAAAATTAGAGGATACAGGCTTTAACTTCTTTCCTACAGTTTTGAAAGATGCAGGAAGTATTGATATATTGAGATATTTCAAGTCATGACTTCTCTAAATACATGGAGGAACCTGTACCCCACTGCCCCTCCAACTTCTCAGAGGGAGATTGTTTAGACTAACCCATTCTCTGAGTTGATAATCTGGGCCCTGCCATCAAGATAACATGTCCCTTTCTCTTGGCTTGGCTTCTTGTGTTGAGGAGGTTGCATGGGGCTCATTCTGGACTCATCATGGGCCAACCCACCGGCCTGTTCATTAAGTTCCCAGGGTTCCTGGACCCAGGTGCCCTTTGAGACACAAGAATGTCAGTTAGTATGCTGCTGTCCCTTGGAGGCCTTAGATTCCTGGGGTATCCCTCTCCAACTCTGGGGAGCCCACGATTACATGCACTTGAGTCACAGTACTCTCCTGTGGAGAGAGGCTTCTGCCGGGGATTCCCACATCCCTACAGCAGAGTCTCCATTATCAGCACTTCAGCATGAGGGCTCTCTGAAGGGCAAAGACTGTCATGATGCATTTTCTCAGCCTCTCCTACAGAAACGACAGTCATAGACTCTAGCAGGTCAATGAGTCTGGAGTTCAAAGGGGGGAAAGACTCAGGCTCTGGAGCCATGCAGCCAAGGCCTAGGCCTGACTTAGACACTTTCCAGATCTTGTTCTCAGGCTGGGGACATTCAAGTTCAGTGACTCAGGTTTCCTTCAATAAACAAAGGTAACAGCAAGACAAGTCAGGCAGTGGGTAAGAGGGCTGAAGCAATGCACAAAAGACACAGACCATGTCATCAGCACACAATGAACTCTAACCCTAGTCATTATTTGTCCTTGGGGTTTGAGCAAGTCTTCAACTTTGCCTGAGCCTCAGTTTTCTCATATATTTAATGGGGAGAATGGCACAGTCCCAGGCTTACTGTTTCCTTCCTTTGAGCTGAACTCCCTCATACTGGTATTTATCCCTGCTACCTGTGTATCTGTCAGTGCAGCAGATGCCTGTGGCAGGAGCCCAGTCTCTATTTAGGAAGATGCTCAAGGCTTAAGAAAGTATCCGCAATACAGTATAGTAGGTGCTCAGAAAATATTCAGTGAACAAAAGAACAGCATTTTTTATTTTGTCAAGACCGAACCAAAGTGGGATAAGTAGATGTGGTGGATAACATTGGTTGTCAGTTTGACAGGTTCTAGAATTATCCACCAGAAAAGCCTCTGTCCATGGCTGTGTGAGTTTCCAGATTAGAACTACAGGTGGTTAACTATAGCCATCCTATGAACTGAGGTCCAGGGATTGGACAGAAAAGAGAAAAAAAGCTGAGCACTGACATTCATCCCTGTCTGCTTGCTGACTGTGTACACAATGCCACCAGCCTGCTCAAGTTCCTGCCTCCCCTGTCCCCACAAACTTTGTACCAAATAAACCTTTTCTTCTTCAGCTTGCTTTTGTCAGGTAGTTTGCTACAGTAGCTACTTTGTTAAAAGTAACTAATATGGTAGACTCTATTGATAGTCAGAATGATGCAATGTGTGTGGGGGGGTATGTATGTGTGTATGTTTGTTTATATGTGTGTATGTGTGTGTATGTGTGTGTCTGTATGTGTGTGTGTGTGTGTGTGTGTGTGTGTATGTATGTGTATGTGTAGAACAAAGGCATTTTTGTATAAGAAAAGAATCTACAGGAGCCAGGTATGTAGCTTGCTTGAGTTTGATTCTCAGTACTCAAAAAGGAAAAAACAAGATGTAGGGGGAGAGAGGGGATGGGAACCTGGGACACTGCTCAGACTTCATCCTCACCTTCTGTGTGAGCACATAGACAGTCACATTCCCTGAGCACCTCTCCTGTGAAATAAAGAGTGACTTCTCCCCTCAGGAAGGCCAGATCACTCTTGGCCAGCATCTGGTGCTAATGCCTGGCTCACAGCAGGACCCTTCCCCCCATCCTTGCTCTTGTGATCTCTAAGGACAGAGCAAATAGACACTTGACACTGACTGAAGCCTTCTGTGTCCCAGGCTCCACACTGTGTGAGGCTATATGGGTCTGAAGTCCTTTATGAGCAGAAGCAGGATCAAGACCAAAAGCCACATTTACAAGGGACTATGCTAAGACTGAGAAAACTCTGTTATGGGAGCACGCATGTGCAGGAAGGTGAAATGAAAACCCCCACAAGCACACTACATGGCTTCAACCGTACAATCATGTATTGGGAAAATGAATTTTTTCCCTTTCTGAGTGCCAATAGTTTCTGGAACCATCTCAGAGCCCATTTTCCAGTTGTTGGCATCTGCTGTGGGAGAGTAATCAGTTCTGTTAGTCAACAGCATGCGGGCATCATGACAGAGACCTCAGAGTAGTGGCCTGGATTAAAGAAGTGGAGGAGGAAATTAAAAAAGGGAATTTGATGTGTAGAACAGCTAGTGATGGTCTTGCTTCCAAGAGCAGAAACAGGACAGGTCCTGGTTTTAATTATCACAGTCAGCCTCATAGTTTAAGCAAGAACCCCCCCCCCAATGCTGTAATTGTTCTCATTTCAGAGACACAATGACGGACCCTCTGTCACTGTGTCTGGTGTCTGGGAAATATTCAGAAGTGTTGGGAACTATGGTGAGCTGTAGAAGCTGTCCCCGGATGAAGAAACATTCCTGTGTCACACATTGGGCTAGGCTAGTGAAGGTTTTGTGCTCCAATTTCATCTCTGTAAAACTGGAGTGATCATTTTTTTCTCTCACAGGGTTGTTAAGATAGTAGGCATGTAAATAGAACCTGCTACCAGTAAAGGGTGACCCGCATCCCAATCTTCCAAAACACCTACCTATCTATATTAAGAACTGAGCATACCAAGAACCAAGGGTGGCTTTTTGTTTGTTTCCATTTTAGATGTTAGAAAGTGCATCTAGGGTCTTGGGTGCACTCAACGGTATTCAACCATTAAACTATGCTGCCAGGGTTATTTCTACCTTTTATTTTGAAATATGGGCTTTCTAATTTTCCCCAGCTGGCCTTGAACATTGAGTGGTCTTGTTGCAGCTTCCTGAGAAGCTGGGTTTCCAGGGCTCAGGTTAGCAATCAACTTCCAGCAATGTTTCTGAGGCTCTTCCTTCTCCTTGAGAGTGATACTGCATCTTGGGCTATGGATGGCTTCCAGAAGACTGGAAACCTGCAGGAACAAGCCGCAGGCCCATGCAGCAGTGCAGTCTGCATGACTGCCTGATGTAGCCCTCAGTCTGCTCCTGGTTATGATCGGCCTCTAGGCTGCAAAGAATGTGCCTTACAATGGGCAGCCTTCCAGTGACCCGAGAAGGGAGCCTCATCCTTTCAGGACATCTCAACTACACATAAAAATCCTTCCAGTGTCCCATCTCACAGCTGGCAGGGGCCATTGCCAGTGACTGATGACTCTTGACCCTAGCGGTCAGCTGTCTGATCCAAACGATTACTTTTGGCAAAAAAGGAGTCATTAATGCTGATGGAAATTTGTAGGTTTTTTTTTCCCCTGACGAGAGAGGGTTAGATATCTTAGCAAATGCAGATCACAAGAACTATCTAGCTGACACACCAGATCCATCTGACAAAGATTTCTCCAAGCTGCTACTTCTGACCTATAAGGTGCCTCTCTGTGAATTAAGGGAACGAAGGGCCAAGTCAGATGGTTTATATTCCTCCCCATCTGCATGGCGGTAAATGTCTTTGCACACACAATAAACAACCTTTCACAACCATCTGTTTCTTCTGCCATCTATGATATCTGCTGGGACATATGAGGAGAGGATAGATTTGACTCGGGGAGAAAAAAAAAAGACAGTCTGGTTTCAAACAGGTACATTCTGGGATCTGGGTAAGGAAGGCAGAGGGAGCTGTGTAGACAGGAGGTAAATGTGATCCTACTGTTTGTTTGCTGGCTTTGTTTTTGTATCACACACACACAAACACACACATCGTCCTATGTAACCCATAATGACTTCAGAAAGACAGTGACTTTATCTTGCTAGCTCTCTGCCAGTAGCAATGAAAGCTAGCCTTGTGGCTTTCTTGCTTTAGCAAGCTGGAGCAGAGCCTATGGGGAACAAACAGTATGATTCTCAAACTGCACTGAAATCACCGTACAGTGCTACAATACTGACAAGCTCTTATTGACCTCCTGACCCAAGGACAGGGCAGTCAACAGCTCATCTACCTGTAGGGCCACAGCCATCAGGAGGTAGAGGCAGGAGGATCAAGTTCAAACCCAGCCTGGCCTACTTAGGGAGTCACAGGGCAGCCAAAGCTATACATTAAAATCTTCTCTTAAAAATTAAAAAGCAAATTAAAAAAGCAATAAAGGAAAAAAAGGCTTTTGTTGGTGAGAGAACAGAGAAAGCATTTACTAGAGTGGGTGTCCCTAAGTTCAGTGTCTGAATGCTTTGGGGGAAATTTAGTCATGAGAGCAGCTAATGCTTCTTTCTAGAGAGCTCATTAGTTACCAGGCAGCATGCTGAGGGTTTAATCTGTGGAATCCATGTCATTCTTTCATCCATTCCTCAGACTAGATCCTGATGTAATTTTGAATTTGTATATTGGGAAGCTGAGGCTTGGAATGATTCACCAGTTTGCCCAGTGTCAGTGCGAACATAGCTCAGATGAGAATCAGGAAGTGGAGACCATGAGTTAACTGAGGAACTGAACTGAGCATGTGTGAATGAACCATGTAAGACTGGATTAAGCAAATAGATCTGGGACAAGGCAAACCTGGTACAAGTCCTGGCTCACATGCTCTTTCTGGAACCTCTGTAGTCTGAGAAGAGTGACAGGAGAGACATTTATCATCTGAAATCCCCAAAAGGGGTTTGCAGATTCAGTGGGAAGATGAATGTAGATCTCTGGCACACTGGGTTACAGAGCAAACAGTAAGAACTCAACTTTAAGACTGGAATAAGACTCAGTTGGCAGAGAGCAAAGCTTAGCATGCAGAGTCCTGAGATCAATACCCTAATACCTTATAAAACAGCATGGTGGCACACAGCTGTAATTCCAACAGTCACGTGTCTTTGGCAGGAGAATCAGGAGTTCAAGGTTGGCCTTAGCTACATAGCAAGTTTGAAATCATTCTGAATTACATACGACCCTATATCAAAAACAAATAAAGAAATGAACAGACCTCTATATTGGGATAAAGAAGGCTATTAGGGATTTTTTAAGAGTAAACTTAGGACTTAGTTGTGATACTTCAGTTAGCAAGAGCTGTCTAATAAGCATGAGGATCTGAGTTTAATCCCAACAACCCACATTAAACATCAACAAAACAGCGATGATGTGCATGCCTGTAACCCCAGTGCTAGGAGGTGTAGACAGGTAGATCTCTGGGGTCAGCAAGTCTAGCTGGTCTCTGAGAGATCTTGTCTCAACAAGTTGACCAGCACACATGGAACCAGAGCTGAGGCTGTCCTCTGATATTGTACTGGTTAGTTTTTTATTGTCAATTTGACACAACATCAAGTTCCCACACCCATAGTGACACAGCTGCTCCAAATCGTGCCATTCCATGGCCCAAGCATGTACAAACCATCACCCTATTAATACATTACCATTGATAAAATTAACCCGGCTCCATTTGCTCTCTGGTTTTAGATGCAATGTGGCTGGTTATCGTATGCTCTCAAATCCACAGTTTATTCACTGTGATGGACTGAATCTCCCTCCTTTCCATTGTTCTGGCCAGGTATTTTGAAATAGTCACAGAAAAATTAACAGACTACAACACTAAGAATGTGTGTGGATGTGGCAGGCTCTTGGTAGAATCACTAGGAGAGTGTGTGGGTGTGTCAGGCTCTGGGCAGATTCACTAGGAGAGTGTGTGGGTGTGGCAGGCTATGGGCAGAATCACTAGGAAAGTGTGTGGATGTGGCAGCCTCTGGGAAGAATCACTAGGAAAGTGTGGGTGTGGCAGGCTCTGGGCAGAATCACTAGGAAAGTGAGTGGGTGTGGCAGGCTCTGGGCAGAATCACTAGGAAAGTGTGTGGGTGTGGCAGGCTCTCGGAAGTATCACTAGGAAAGTGTGGGTGTGGCATGCTCTAGGCAGAATCACTAGGAAAGTGTGTGGATGTGGCAGGCTCTGGGAAGAATCACTAGGAAAGTGTGGGTGTGGCAGGCTCTGGGCAGAATCACTAGGAAAGTGAGTGGCTGTGGCAGGCTCTGGGCAGAATCACTAGGAAAGTGTGGGTGTGGCAGGCTCTGGGCAGAATCACTAGGAAAGTGAGTGGGTGTGACAGGCTCTGGACAGAAGATCTCCTGTTCTTTCCCTTCCTTTCTGTGATGTTGGAATCAGAAGCCACACTGTACTGCCTCGTGGGGCTGGCTGCTGTTTTCCTCTGTCAGGAGGGCTGGTAGACTTTGTAGCTGCTATCTGGAAACGTGGGGTGCAGGCCTGCCTGCCATTTCTTTCTAATTTCACATTGTCTTTTCCTTGCACCACTTCCCCCAGAACAGTCAAGGCTGTGAGTGAAGGGGCCTTCTTCCCCCTGAGACTTCTACACTGAACCTTATAAGGAGTAGGTTTGCCACCCTCTGAACCATAAGTCCTCCAAAGGTCAGAGGTCAAGTGTGGTGTCTTATCATCCCCCCCTCACACACATACACCTGGTGCCAACTTCACTCATGTTTTCTCAGTAGTGACCCATTTGCTTTACAGAATTTTGAGACTGTCATTGATGGGAATTTCCAGCTGGTTGTAGGTTGACATCAGCTAAGGTAGGCAACTGTGCCTGGTATTGGGTCTACAGTTCAGAGAAAGTGTCTCTAACTGGGTAGTCAGGAACAGCTCAACCCCATGGAGATGTAGAAAGCAGGTGGCAACTGTGCCCAGGGGTCTGTCACAGACAAGACAAGCAGTAGGCAGAACACCTGGCTGTGGGGGGGGTGCTGGTACATTAGTCAGGTGATAGATGGGGAAAAATGAGGACGTGATCTGTCTACCTGATCTCATGCTCTAGAAAATGGTGCAAGAAACTAAATTCCACTCCAGTATTTCTTATGCGTAAATACAGCACATCTTATAATCAGCTTATGTCTGCATATTTTGTGTTATCTTAACCTAGGAATGTCTATCCATTAGTCATCTCAGGCACAGAGATGCAGCCCTGAAGAAATCAAAGTGTCATTGAGCCTAGAGAACAGTTGGCCAGTTTTCACCAAGAAGAGAAATGGGAGATAGGGAGGAGAACAAGGGTGTGAGGGGACTCAGGTTAAGAAGTGTTTAGAGAAGCATGCTAGCATGCGGAGGGACTGTGCCCTAGACAGTTGGTTATACTTCGGTTGATAGAGTGCAGGTGTTGAATGCATGGTGCCCTGGACTCTGTCTACATATTGAAAAAAAAAAGGGTGGGGGCATTTGGAATCTACACAAAGTCATAAGAGAGGCTGAGGCTCTTCTTCTGGAGCCACGGGGATCACTCTGGTCTCTCTGTTTTGCTTCATTCAGCTCTCAGGAGAAGCCTCTGTGCCTGTAGGCCTCAGACTCCAGATGGTCTCCTAGAACCTGCTGTTAGGATACACATCCACAACTTATACATCAGCATGAGGGCTGTTTGCTTCACGGCTATATCCTCTGTTTCTAGTAGCGAATGGATGGGAGACAGAGGAGCTTATGGGCTGTAGATATATGTAGAGGAGTCACTAAGAATTCTTACCCGCACACGTACAGGTGCCTTTACAGGGATTGGGTTTTGTGCCATACTTGCCCAGTATTCAGTGTTCTCTCAGTGAATGAATATCTAGAGTTTAAAATTCAACACTTAGGGTAAGTGTGTGTGACATAAGCAGGAGAGAGATACTGTCTATACAGAGTGTGTGCATGTGTGTGAGTGTGTGTGCCATGCAAGTTCACTCAACAATAGGCATAATCTCCATGCATCCACGTGGTGGTATAGCTAAGCAAGCAGGTGCTCTGGGATGAAATGTGTCCTTTACATTTAAGATCTCATAGCTCAGGCAAGTGAGAGACAGACAGAAAAAAAGAGATTCAGGGGAAAATTTATCCATATTCCCTTCTATTCAAAGACATCTATCTGCCTTGTATCTTCTAGCTAGGTTCCAAGGGTGAAGCTCTCCCCAAGATTCTACAAGAGCAGGGTGGTGGTAACAATCATTCTGTTTCCTCTCCCTCCACCTTCCTCCTTCTCTACTCACAGAGGCTGGGTAAAAAGCTGCAAAGACACCAGCCCTCGAAGACATCACGAAGAAGGGTCAGCATTTGAAAAATTCTTCAAGTCAAAGGGCTAGGGGCTTGGGTGTTACACAAGGCCTTCACTGTGTGTGCACATTGTCTCCCTGATAAAAGGGGCCGGGCCTGGGAAAACTGAGCTGTCTCCAGACAACAGAACTGGTTGATGGGGAATGTCCAGGCCCCTCCCCTCTCCCTGGACACCAGGGCAGAGAGAAATGCAGGGAAGGAGGGCAGAGGTACAGGGCTAATGTCCAGCACTGAAGCCCTCTCCCAGGTGGGGTCAGGTGGGATGATTGAGTTAATAAATAAAGCAAATAGGAGGTGATACTTCTTTTATGAGACTCCCCCTCTGTTCATTTCACCAGAAGCACCTTACAGCTCTCCACATACAAGAGTTGCGCTATGCAATGGAGGGCCTTACGGTGGCAGTGGTCATGAGTTGTTCCCCAGAGCTGGGGGTCGACAGCAGAGTTATGCATCTAAGCTTTAAGCTTCTCCATTTACACTCAGGCCAGCTGATTGACTTGGAGCTCTCTCTGTAACTCAGAGTGACTGCCAGTCTGCCAGGACCTAGACACCCCTCCTCCAGGGCTCCTGGAAGCTCGCCCTCCAGTACAGCCAGCTGAACTGAGAAGCATGCCAAGCAGCGTCCTTCCCCCTGGCTCCCAGGGCTAGTATATTCATAAGCAATTAGTAACTGCAATTAATTGATAATCACAATTACCATCCCAGGGTCTATTATGTCAGGCTGAGCCATGTACCAAGCTTGCCGAGGCCACTGTCATTGTCCTTCTGCAAAGTTAGTCTGTAGTCATGCCTTACAGAGGAGGGCTGTGAGGCTGGAAGGTTAGGCTTGACTAAGGTCTCATAATTGAAAGGGAAGTAGGGATCTACTGTCTGGCTGAGGACTGTGCTCTGGGCTTATTATCTCCCTCCCTGCTGGTGAAATCAGAGAAAGCTGGGCTCTGAGGATGGGACCAATCAGGAGACCTGATCTGACTCCCCCAACATAAAGCAAGGCATCTCAGAGGCTGGTCTCTTGCTGTTTCACATATTACCTTCTTCCCTGAGGATGGGGGTGGGGGAAGGAATACTAGACACTCAATGAAATTCAGATCTCAAGTGAATAGTAAACGAATGTTTAGTATATGTCCATCTCATGCCTCACTGTATATCCTTAGGCTCCTTCACTAGGTACTCACTTGATAACCCGTGTTTTTATTTGGTCACTGCGACAAACCCACTTTGATGGTAATCTTTATGATCAGTTTGATGGCCTATAGAATCACCATAGGAACAAACCTCTGGATGGCACCATCCCATGGGCTGGATTCTCAGATGGTCTACAATGGAGAAAGCCAGTGTGCACCAGCAACCATCTCATCCTGCTTCCAGATGCTGACACGATGCACCCGCCTTCCACACCTCCTGCCATACTTTCTCCACCAAGAAAGGAACTTTAAAGTCTGAGTCTGTAACTTGCTTCTGATCAGGTATCTGGTCATACCAATGAGAAAAGTCACTAGCATGCCTTCCAATGGGTCACTGCCGGTGATGCCAACTCTGAGATCACACCCTTTCCCCACCCCTACCTGCTGGTGATGGAAGCAGAATATACTGGTTACCATGGGACCAATTAGGCCCACTGCAAGTCCTCAGGGAGACACTCTGAAGTGTCTTCCCATTCAAACAGTCAGAAGCAGTCTGACCCCTCAGTAGAAGACTTAGGGAAGTCTTCTACTTTCTGTTACCACCTAGGAGGCAGCAAGGAGCCTTGGGAATACCAAGAAAGTCTCAGGGAATATTCCTAAACTCCATAGCACCCAAGTGTCTTCTGAGAGAGCCTCCCAAAGGCACCTTCAAGTCTGACCCTTCCTACAGAAGAAACAGAGACTCTTTGGTGTCTGACTCTTCACTAATGAAATAGCCATCTCGTTCACTGGTCTTAGGGTGTGCTAGGCACCGTCCTCAAAACACTAGTTGTTAAACTGGAGAAACAGCCACAAGGTGGAGCTAATATTGGGCACACAAGACTCAGATGTGCTAAAGAATTCATGTGAAAGAGAAGAGAAAGGAACTTCTCATAATTAAACCCAAGTTTAATGAGGAGGGACAGAGATAGTACATTCACCCGCTTTACAAGCTCACAAGCAAGCTGACCAAGACACAGAGATGGTGAAAGTAAAATGTGGGCCTTAATTCTGGGCTGCCACCTACCACACTGGAATTCTCTAGAACTTAATCTTCTCTATTTCATTCTCATAAAGTCCACATCTGACATATGTTCCTGGAAGTGACAACTGTAATATCAAATCAGCTAGAAAGAATGGAAAAGTCTCTTTCTCAGCTTCCTTGGTGCTTTAAAAAGAGGAAAAATATTCTCTGTGTGTCCAAGAACAACTCTTACCAAACGCTCACTTTGCCAGTCTGAGGTCACGAGTGTCTGGATGCCTTCGAGGACTCCCTTTCTTTACAGTCTGGTGGGGTGAGGATGCCTGGGTGGGGTAGGGCATTTCCCTCCAGGGTGAGGTCACTGGTCTTCTGTGCTTGGCCAATAGGGTGTAAATGGAGTTTTGCAACCATTCTCTCAGGTGTCAGATGCTGGATATGTGTGTATGTGTGTATGTGTGTGTGTGGTGGCTATGCCAGAGCCTACTAACATGCATCACAGGAGGTCCTGAGCTTCAGTTGCAGAGGAGGGAGTAGCAAGAACATAGTGCCACCCAGGCTTGTCCTCGAATGCCCTTGTTGAATCCCAGGATGCCAGGAACATCTGCTTTGGTTTAGGTCACAAAGCTTTCTTCTTTATAAAGTAAGAATAATATTGGTACCCACACAGTAATTAAGAGCCCTAAATTATAGAATGTGTTGGAACCACTTAGCACACTGCCTGGCAATGGGAACTGCTTGAGATTGTTAGAGTTCATTGTCACCTGGGACGTGTACCTCTAGTCATGCCTGTGGGGGTTACCTTAATTATATGAATTGATATGAGAAGACCAGTCTTCACTGTGGGAGAGACTGGTCCCTGGGTAGGAACCCTAGTCTGTTTTAAATGGAGAATAAGCTGGGTGGCAATACACATGCTCTTTCTATGGGTTCCATGTATGTAACCACATACCCTAAGTTCCAGCCCCCATCAGTCCCCCAGAGTAACAGGTGACAAAGTGGAGCTGTTGGCCATAAAAAATCATCTCTCCTTAGGTTGCTCTTGTCAGAGTTCTTCATCCCAGCAACAGGAAAAGACATGAAGCCCATTTATAAATCTATTCATGTAATAATGCGGACATGGTCAGTCCTTGGAGTTTGCTGACTCTTGTATGTCTCTGCTTTACTGCTCCATCCAAACTGCCCAGCATCTCCTTCATGCCCAGCATGGGAGGCTTGGGTAGGAAGGTGGCTCTTGTTCCCCTGCCCCAGCTCAGCCACTGTGGCTTCCTTGAGCAGGTACGAGGATCTTCTGCTGCTTCCTTACCTGGAAAACAGCCCCTGCTCAGTCTGCTGGGAAGTGAGCAATGCTGAGCACTGATGTCTCCTGTGACTTCTGTGTGACTGTCACCAGAGCCGATGTGATTTTTCTGTTAAGGTGAATGTGAGGGTGAGAGGAAGTGGGATTTAAGCATGCCCCCTCATTGTCACACTCATGCCTTTGCCATTGCCCATGATTTTCCAGATCATCACACATTTCCCTGTCTCTGTTGTCTGTGCTGCTCTATTCCCAGAGGCTCAATGGAACTATTTAGGAGTGGGAGGACCACAGGTGTGTGTGTGGGGGGGGCACAGGTGCCCATCTCAGTCTTTGTCAGTCTAGATGTGCAACAGGCACTCAGCCAGGGTTACTATTAACTATGCCTTGCCAGGCAAATGAGGTATGAATGCCTCTAGGCTTCATGCATGGTGGCTAGGGGACACTTCAGATGAAGCACACACTTTCTGCTTGTCAAATAAGCAAGGTGGGGGTAAGCAGACAAAAGACAGGCCATTGTTAGATGGAACTGCATTCAATTTGAGAACAAGTTAGCTGAGAGGAGAGAGGACCACCAGGACAAAGGCTTGTGTGAACCCTCATGCCCCAGTGACCCTCTCATGCCAGAGAACCTGTAAGCAGGGTGGGTCCCCTACTCCACCTGGTTATGGTCTTTGCAATTGCTAATGAACAGAATGTTTATTATTATTATTTTGAAATTCAAAACTGGAGCTCCAGTTGGTGTGTCCACACATCTCCCTGCTTACTTTTGCATGTGTACATGTGCAAGGGGTTATTCATGTGTATGTATGGGATGTGTGCATCTCTGGATGCAGAGGTAAACCTCTGTGACATTCCTCAGTTCCTGCTCATATTATTGTTGAGACAAGATCTCTCACCGAGCCTGGAACTTGCCAAGTCAGCTAGAATGGGGATAGCCATTAAGTCCCGGGATCTCATGGTCTACAACTCCACACTGCTAGACTGCAAGTGTGTGCCACCACATACAGATTTTTATGTGGTTTCTGTGGATTGATCTTAGGACCTTCTCAGCCTTTCCTTTCTCTTTTAAAAACAATCCTAACCATTCACTTTTCAGGAACTCTAGCATATTGATAAGGAGCTAAGATCTCACAGTATGGGGATCAGGACTGTGACCCCTTCGACTGTGTGTATAGCAAACCGACTACTAAGGTCAGGTAACGTGTAAGTTCATAATGCCATTCTGATTACACAGGGATATGGACAATGACATACACAGACTGTGCACTGAGTGTGTCCTGAACTCTACACAATACAAGACATGAGTGAGCAACTTGAGGAAAAGTGAGTTACCATCTGCTCTAAGATGAGCCACAAGGCTGTGGTGAACAACGTGCGACTGTACCAGGGAGGTAGCAACCAGCACCAGAAACAAGATGTCCTCAGAAGTGGTTCCCCAGAAGTGGCAACATCTTTAACTAGTCAAGTTTGTAAGAATGCACAGAGATTGGCCAGATAAACAGAGTAGGGAAGGGTCTTTGGGGGAACAGGGAACAGAAGTTGCTAAGATGAGGTTACAATTAGGAACCACTTGTTTGCAAAGCAGGATGTAGTGCTGAAAACACACACAGAGCCGGGGGACTCTAGGCTCATGACTTTTGGGCTGGTGATACATCATCAAAGGGTGGAAGCTGATTTGTTTCCAGAGAGGATAAGATGATGCTAGGGTGGAAGGTAGCCAGACACAAGGCAACAAACCCACTGGAAGCTGGAAGCCAGGGAAACTGCTATAGGCAAGGGAACCATTTCCTGCCGGGGCAGCAAGCTGAAGAAAACTGAGCTTGGAAACCTACTCACCTGTTTACCCCTTTCTCTGGTGGTTCCCAAGACTGACTGCTTCATCCCATCCCAGAGGACAGACCTGCTACCTTGCCAGACCTCCAGTAGGGTGGCAAGAGGCTCTCTAGAGACTGGTGGCATGGCTAAGTTTACCCGCACAAGCCATGTCTCAAAGTGTTCAGCCATGAACGCCTGCAGCAAAGGTGGCCTGGGATCTCAGTTCACTCTCAGAAAATGCAAACACCGCAAACCTGATCAAAATCAAAAGCATGTGGCTGAAAAAGGCACAAGAGGAGAACACCCCAGTATTGTTTCTCCCAAAAGACCGGTTGTCAAACTGCCTCCTAAATATTTATGTTTGCACTCATGGGCTGTTCTCAGCCTGGCACAGTTTTTATCCCCTCTCCTCAGAGGATGTTGGTTAACAGAAAGATTAATGTCTGGTCCAAGAGCTGAGAATAAATGATTGAGAAACATAAATCAGGAAATGGGACATCTTATTATTCCTCATGTCAAGGCACACAGGTTTTAAGAGTGTCAGGGCAGGGAAGGTTGTCATGAAGTGATATGACATTGTCACTGTAACCATGAGCACATAGACCTGTCCACACTGTGTCAGAGAGAGAAGAGGTGTTGCCCACAAGATCCCACCCTTTCCTAAGGAGACTGGTTGCTGTGAGGGGGTGTGTCATTTTCTCCAAGGGTGGAGCCACTTGGGACTAGTTGGGATGAAAATTAAGGGAAAAAATAAGGTCCCTTTCCTAGAGGTCTGGCCAGTACTCAGGTAGAATTGGTTGGACCCACAGGTTTGAATGCCTACCAGCTGGACTCTGAGAAGAGACGTGTGTTACCAACACACTGTTTGCAAGAAAACCTTGTGGGATAGATTGGTCCTGGACCAATAAACAAAGACAGTAGTTCTCAGGGCTGAGTCTGAGATGGGTCAGGAAGCAGAGAGCATTGTGCCCCTGGGGCTGGGAGGTAGGGTCACTCTTAGCCCAGACACTCTAAACCCCTTCATTATCATCTCAAAGGGGGAAGGAAAAGGCTGTGGGAGCAGCCTTCTTCTCTTTTCACATCTTCCTCTCAAGAACTTCTCACAAAGGAGGAGGAGCAGGGAAGAAGAGCCACCTGGGGACAGCTGGCTCTGCCAGGATGCACTGGACCACGGGGCTCGCCTGCCACCTGCTGGCTAAGTTCAGTAGTTGTGGCCAGGCATATTTGGAGGCTTGGAGAGGTAGGACTGAGAATCTTCTGGTGTCTGCAAGCTGTTTGTTCTGGAAACAGTCTTCCTATGTAGCAAAGGCTGGCTTTGAACTTACAGTCCTCTCAAACTCAGCCTCCTAAATGCAAGGATTATAGCTGTACCCCACCACAACCAGCAAGATCAATTCTAAGGCACCCAGGGAACATTAATTTGGAGACAGCTGGAAATGTCACTGAGCTGAGAGGTTAGAGAGGTCATAAAGATTTAAGAACAGAGTTCAAAGGAGAAGCCAATGAACCTGTGGAAGGAAGTCTCTCAGTCACAAACATTCAGTGAATATAGAGCCAACTCTCAGGTAAGAACATGAGCCTCAGTTTCTTTTTCCACACCAAAGGGCAGAAAGAATACCAGAAACCAAACACTTGTTCTTAAAACCCAATTAAAGTGTGAGCAAGTGATAGATGTTTCAACACACTGAGAGACTGACTGCTCAAGTCAAAATTATCTCCCCTCCCAAACCCTCACAAGGGAGCAGCACCTAAGATTTATACAGATTTAATTAAAATACTTATATAAGATTTATAGGGATTTAATTAAAGTACTTGTATGGACTATGAAGCTTGATGGCCAAAGTAAAAAATGTAGATGCTACTTCACTGGGGCCACTAGCTGGATCTCAGCCCTGTTCACTGTGCCTTGTCATGGTACCACAGGCACTGTGGGCAGACACAGAGCTGTAAGATCAGCTCAGCAGGGGCTAAGCAGAAGGAATGGCAACAGGAATCCGGAAACAATGGGACGAACCCCGCCCTTTCTGCACAGTCCTGGGGATGAAGACTCAAGTCAAGAATGCCTGGAAGGTTCTGCTGTCATTATGATTGTGTTGTGTCATCAGTGACACAGAGAAACGTCCACAGTTCTCTGCCACAGTATGTGTGCAGGCGTCAATGCCCCTTTGTAGCTTCTCCATGACGTTCATAGTGACTATGTAACTGAGATTGAATTCAAACTCATGGCATAAAGCAATGTACAATAAAGAGATCACTTCTCATAAGGCCTGTCACCAAAATCAGCTGAACACATGTTAACATTGTTAGGGGAAAGATGAAGAGAGTGGAAGGCATATGGCCCATGGAGGTGCGGCAAGGCCTGGGAGAAAAGGGGATGCCTCTGAGGGGCCCATGTTAGGAATCTCTTCTCCCTGAGGGACCAGCCACGTGAGGGTATGGTACAGAATAGAGTTTATTCAAGTCATAGAAGAGTTAAGAGGGTAGTAGAGGCAGAGAGAGAGGGAGAAGAGGAGTAGAGAAGTAGAAGAGTAGAGGCGGCCATGAGCACCTGGAGAGAGGAGGGGGAAGGAAAGGGGAAAAGGAGGGGTAGGGGTGGGAGAGCAAGAGGGGCAAGAGAGCCAAGAGCAAGAGAGAGAGGAGGGGTCAAGCAGCCCCTTTTATAGTGTCAGGTCACTGGGGCAGAGCATACCTGGCTACTGGCAGGTAATTGAGGGTTAGGGTTTACCTGGCTGTTGCTAGGTAACTGAGGGGTGGGGTTTACAGAATCCCAACAAGCATTGAGACCATTAGGAATGCAGTTTGAATAAATGAGCAGCTTTGACTTCAAAGCAAAGGCTTGCCCCCCCCCCCCCGCCAACCTGTCTAATTTCCCAGGGATAAAGTAGGTGCTGACATGTGCCAGTTATTGGAGTTCTGGAGATACTTACACACGAGTCTGCCTCCCAACACAGAACAACTCTGTTTTGCACAGGTTCAGCTCCTCTCTGGTCATAGCGATTCAGTGTCTCCATATTTGCATCCAATGTACTTAACTCAGTTATTTCTTTTGAGACTTATAGTATTTGTCACCTCTCAGGATCACAACCTTGGGGTATAGACTTATTCCCCAGAGGCAGACACACTTGAGCATCTCACCTGCTCTGGCCTAGCAGCTTGTACTTGACCTGGTCCCCTGTGATTATTCACTTGCTGAATAACTACTGTTGCAGGCCTCTGGTTTCAGAACTTAATGTCTGGAGGAGGCCAGAAAACTGCTCAACCCCTCCCAATGGGCTATCAGAGGTCAAGCTCAATGGAGAAGTGTGAGGTAATTGTGGGTAATCTGTTCTCATGAGTTAGGGTAAGAATGGGCAGTATCCGATGACTGGTGTATCTTGGGATACATAAGGGTACACACACACACACACACACACACACACACACACACACACACACACACACACACAGAGGGTAACTTGGGAAACACTGTGAAATGTATTTCATGCTGAAGAACTTTGCTTGTTCAGAAAGGTTGTATGATTTCTCTGCTGTCTCCAGAACACTCACAGAGAGCAAGTGCTTTCTGTATCAAAAACTTTAAGACATTTATAACATATTCATGGAACTTTCCAGACTTGGGACCTCTGTTTATTTCAAGAACTGCCAGACTTGGAATTTGCAGATGTCTCTGCCAATATAAGGCCCCTAGAATACAAGACACACAGCTTGTCTTTGATGAACTCCTCCTGCTCCCAGCTAGCCTCAGAAAATACATAAGCCCCTTTTAACATTTGCTTCTTATTCTTTCCTCTCTGAGGGAAGACAACCCCACCCAGATTCTATCCCTGAAGCTGCTTACCAGTCTGTGTGCGCATCATCGATGACCAACAAGATCCTGGGTCTCTGAACCACGGGTGTGACAGGAGTTGGTGGTTCCATCAGCCCCGAAGGAGCCTGTGGGGTCTGTATCATGGCACTGGAGAAGGAGCTGAACAGGCTGGATCCTGGAGAAGAGAAGGAGGCAGCGAGGGGCTGGGGGTGTCGCCTCTCTGTGGCCTGGGATGCTGGGGAGCTACTGAAGCTCTCTGGTGTTGCAGGTCCGGCATGTAGCCATTGGGCAGGTTGGCCACAAAGCTGCTGTCAGACAGTCGCCTCCTGAGGAAGTTCATGGTTGCGAAGGAGGGGAAGACTCCATCCACACAAAATCAAGCAGATGAGGTTTGAAGTGCAGGTCACCAGCTAAAGGGAGCTGGAAAGTTGGGGTCAGAGAATCCCAGGGCTTCTGCACTGTCAGAAGAAGGCTTCACAGCACTCTGTTTACCTGTCGAAAAGAAGCCAGCAAGCACATTAGTGGAACCAACTACCTCCCATTTAAAAGCAAATACATAAAGCACACTTCCAGCCCATTGCTCGTGGCTGTGCAAACTGGAGCACTTTTAGAGAGTAATTTGGCAATATGCTTTAACAGCATACAACTTCCATTTTCAGGAATTCTATACTAAAAAAAAAAATCCAAGCAACAGGTAAATACTTCATGTGTAAATAGATTTAACACAATCCAATATTCAGCCACAGGATGACGCAGTCACCTGGAAAATTGTTGCTGTCCATTCAAACAGAGTTCAGATGAAGCATGTTGAGTAGCGAAACCTCATGCTGTAATATTAGGTAAATCAAGACTGGGCTTGCTGGCACATGCTAACAACCCCAGCTCCACTGAAGGCAGAAACCTGTAACAGTTGAAGGTCTAACAGGACTCTAGTGAACCCAAGGCCACCTTGAATAACTTAGCAGAAGGCTAGAGATGCTCTCCAAATTAGGTGGATAAATGCCTAAATTTAAATTTAAATGACTGGGGCAGAAAGCTCAGCATAGAGGGGCCTATTATACAGAAAGCTCTGATCTGGATCCCTAGCACTGAATAAAGAAAAATAATCATAATATAAAATGATATGTATGACATAAGTACAGCCATATACAAGTTACACAAAAGGAATTATAAGTAAATCACAGTAGTGAATGCATTCTGGCAACACTTATTTATTTGTTTATTTGTAATTTCCAAATTTTCTTGAATGTATAATGCTGAAGGTTGAGAAGTCCGACACCCCTCTTAAGTTCAGGTGTAATGTGACCCCAGTGAGAAGAAATTTAGAGACAAGGCCTATGGGAGGTAGCTGGAGATGGGTGGGTATTGATGGAACCCTGGGATGGAGTACAGCTCTTCTTAGGACAGACACTCTCTGTACCTCGTAAGGACACAAGCAAAAGGTGACCATCTGCAAGCTAGGAGGTGGGCTTAGCCAGACCCCCATGCAATACTCTGCTGCAGCTTCTAGACTGCATCAAAATAAATTCCTGCTGTTTAAGCCAAACACGCTGTGTCATTTTGTTATGATAACTAAAACACACACACACACAAATTATTTTCTAAGCAAAATAAACATTTTGTGCTTTTTAAATTGCATTTATTTATTGATAGAGTGTTCCAGTTATCACAATACACACACACACTCACACACACTCACTTACACAAACACTCACACACACACACACTCCCATACACACACACTTACACACAGTCACCTACACTCACACACACACAAACACACACACTCACAAACACACTCACATACACTCACACACACACATTCACACACACACACACACACACGTACCAGTTCCCTCATTCCACTCTGTGGGGTGGAGACTGAACTCATGTTTCCAGGCATGGTGTCAGATGGCTTTAGTGGCTGAGCCTAAGCCATCTTATCAACCCAAGAATAATTTTTAAAACCTTATTATCTATTTGAGATCCAGAACAAAGTCTACTTAAGTCATGGAACTGGAGTATATGTTCCACTCTATGTTTATATTTTATCCTTGTAAATATACCTAGAGTAAAATTAAGAAAATCTTTACAATTCTTCGATTTTGCTCAATGACAAGGTGAGGTAGATTTTTGTTGTTCTTATCACCTCTGAAAATTCTCCCATACCGCTTTCTGGTCAACCCACACCTTCCTGATATACTAGTGCACACTGCGGTGCCTGGGATTTTACCTGGGTGCCAGAGACACCAACTAAGGTCTTCATGTTCATACAGCAAGAACTTCATTGGCAAAGCCACCTGTGTAGCCCTGAGGCCAACTTCATGGTTTAATATGATCCAAATTGATGATGGTGTATTACACTTGACAAGAATACAGATGCTTAAAATTACTTTCTGTTGTTTGGAGTCTGGTTCCTCACTGTGCTGTTTCTCCCCATAGTGTCTTATGACAAGCTCCACCCTGATCAACAACTGTCAGCAAGAAAGAAAAACAGAACTGGTCTGAGCAAAGCCTTGGCTAATCCTCTTGAGAGAAACTTAAACATGTCTTTATGACACTCCCTCCCACACCAGTTTATAAGCTGACTGGTTACAAATTAGACCATTACAACCAAAGCCCTCTGCATTAGTGCTGGAGTCTCTTGCTTTCTGTTTCACCAGGGTAGATGTGAAGTGACTCCCCTCCCTCATGGTGTGCTCTCCTCTGCTTTGTGTTTCTCTCTAGCAACATCATGTATTTGGATTTAAATGTTTGTCCAATGTTCATGATCAGCATCTGCGAAGGGGCCTAATCCCAACAAGCTACTGGTCACTACTGAAATTGAAGTGCTCTTCTTGTACAATTTCTGGATGATAAAGTTTGTGAGATATTTGAGCTGAAGAGATTATGCAGTTTATACAAGAATCTCCTTTTTTGAGAACTCTGGTCAACATCACACTGGTAAGAATTCAACTGTTATCATTAGACTTGTCTCCTAAAAATGTTTCTGTCTGTTGCAAAGCCCTTTTTACTTTTTATTTTGAGACAGAGTTTTACTAAGTAGCTCAGGGTGACCTTGAACTTGTGTTTCTAGAGGCATGCCTCCTAATAAACTTCTGGTCATCCCCAACAATGATCAGGGGTGTTCATGCAATCCCTACTACTATGGGCCCCAGTAAGACTTAGGTCTGGCAAGTCAGAGTTGGTAACAGATGAACCGGTAGCTATGACTTGAGGTATGTGCTGGTAAAAAAGTCTAGGTGGCTTGTCTCAGAGTAATTTGTCTTTAAATAGGACATCTGGGAAGTTCTTCCTGAGGATGAGACCTTTTTCATAACTGGAATTTTACCTGGAAGGTGATCTGAGACTTTTTAAACATATGTTTACACTGTGGGATGATTCAATTATGTAAATAAAACTGTGTTCTGTAGTTAGCATTTTCTACATGGTACAAACATTTAAAATCCTCTTCGGCAATTTGATAATAGGAGATATGCTATTGTTTAATATTTAACACCTGAGGTCCCTACAGTGGACGACTGTAGCTCATTCTTCTCAGTTGCAACTTTGATCCGTGTCACCGGCCTTCGCTCCACACCTTCTCTGTACTTCTAGTAGCCAGAATTGGATGTTACACTTCCGTGCTTTCTACTCTTAGATGCCCCAACTGAGGTCATGTGTCCTTCTGTACCCTGCTTATCTGCCCTAACATAGCATTCTCCAGGTTTATTCCTATTACAAGCAACAGGATTTTCGTCTTTTTAACTGTCTAATATAATTTCATCATCACCAGTCCCAAAGGATCTGACAATGAAGGCTGATTGATTTAACACCTTGGGTATTGTGAATCATGCCAAAATGATCATGGGAGAGCCACTCTCTCTAGCTCATTGTCCTGATGATTTCAATTTCTTTGGATGTGTGCACAGAAGTGAGACTGCTGGACCAAATGTTAATTCCATTTCCCCTTTTCCAAAAAATCCCATACTGTTTTCTGTAACAACTATATTAATTTATATTTATATATTTTATTTATACTCCCATCTAGCAGCCTTCAGATGAAGATGTAGAATTCTTAGATCCTCCTACACCATGTCTGCCTGGATGTTGCCATGCTTCTTTCTGCCTTGATGATGAAGGACTGAACCATTGAACCTGTTAGCCAGCCCCAATCAGATGTCATCCCTATAAGACTTGCCTTGGTCATGGTGTCTGTTCACAGCAGTAAAACACTAATTAAGACAGATATTCATGTGCTTTAACTTTTTCAGTGCTTTACATGGTGTGGTAAAATCTCACACTGTACTGACCCACCACATACAAGGCAATGACCACCCATTTGTCCAGGGTATGCACATTGTATATGCTTCCTGCCCATCAGTCACTTATACCCCATCTTGGTCACAAGAATTCTAGTATCATAATATAACAGTTCTTGTGTTTAAGTGATGAGTATTTTCTTTAATGGCTGCCAAGTTAAAAAGCAGTGACACTGCCACATGCTTGCCACCAGAGGGCAGGAATGGCCACAGCAGATTGGAAAATAAACCTTTTGTCTGGCAGCCTTGCCACTCTGAGGTGGGAAGGAGGAGTGCTGAGAGGATGAAAACAGGTCAAGTAGGCAGTAGAACCCGAAGAGGGACAATCATAGGGTCACAGATTTTGCATCAACTTGGGAAGAGCTCTGTGGAGTGAAAAGAACCATCTCATGGTGGCATCAGCCCAGAGAAGAAGAGAGATAATATCTGCTCAGATGTCTCATTTCCTTGCTTAAGATCAGGTAGATTCACAGAACTGGGTTCCCATTCTGGGATCCATCTATAAACCGCATATTTCGACTTCTTTTCCCCCAAAGAGGATTCAAATTCCTGCTCACTTTATCTTGTCAATCGTCTTGCTTACTCTTCAGGGTGCATCAAACAGACTCCAATGGTGGTTGTTGTTTAGAACAGGCCTCTCTCAACACACTGATTAAAGACCACACAGTGCCAACCCTCTGGTTTTGACACAGCCTGACACAACCAGTTAGCCTGAAGGTTGGTCTGATAGGCTCTGCTACATTCTGCTCATGTCTGGGCAAAATGATCTCATCTCACAGTGCTTGGGTTTCTTTGCAGAATTCAGATGATAGACTAGCATCTACCTCATGGCGTTCTTATGAGTAACAAGTGACGAATTATTGTGTTGGAAACAGTGCCTGGCATTAATGAGCAATCTGTGTCCCACAAGTATAACTCCCTTTTTGACAGCAACCACTAGAAGGTCCAGCAGTGGTTCTGAAGGCACTGTGGTGGGGGCTGCAGTATTTGCATCAGAACAGCTCATCTTTAGCAATATCTAGAAACACCCAGACCTGTAAAGCTAAAGTAGATCAAAAGTAAATGGTATAAAAGCGATTTTGAAAATATTTGTCTTTTAAGTTAACAGGGAATAAAATGGACTTTCTGGCTATCTAGTTCTATCAGTGTTAATACATTCTCATAAACACTAAAACCCAGAATAGATCCATCATTCCCTACAAGATCTCTTTACCACACCCTTCTGAGGTTACTGGCACAGTGCTCTGCAAGCTGAGACCTGGGCCTCCTGCAGGGGTCAGTTAGATGAGGAATAAGTGAAGCCTACCTCATTTCTTAACCAATAAGGAAAGACTGAATCACAGATTGAATCTTCCTGCTAGTGCTTGATGCACACTCGCTGTTCCCTGAACAGGGAGTTCTTCTAGACGCCTTCCCAGCTCAGTCTTTCTCTCCTTTAGTTATTATAAATGCCACCCTCTTCGGGGAATGACTCCCTTCTGGTGGCCACTGTGTGGCATTTGGGATTCCTCTAACACAACAGCATGTCTCACCTATATTCTGCCTACAATTTACTCCATGCAGTCTATGCTTGTACCGACAAAAGCCAAGTGCCTCAAGATCAAATACCACTGTGTGTCCTGTCCCCTGGTGTCCCCTAAACACATAGGACAGTGTCTTTACGTAGTAGAGTAGCAATAATCATTGACCGAGTAAATCTACATAAAATCATCAGAGACAAAGTTTAACTACCTCCACTGTTTTCTGAGCTGACTAAATGCATTATACTGAAGAACGCTCTCTAGGTGACAGAATCACGTCTCAGTTAACTAAACACCATACTTGGAGGAATAGCCATCTTCAGTTTTTAGTGGCCACTCCTCTGAGCAACACATTCAGATTCATATAGTGTCCCTCACTCCGTCCTCTGCTCCATGAGTGAAGACTAAAAGGAATTATTTTTCTCCCTGATTTTCCTTGGTTAGCTTGTTAAATGATTGGTAGAAATAGCATAGCTTGGGCTTCACCAATATATTGACGACTGTGAGTACAGAAAGTTTCTCAGGGGAGGTAGGTAACCCACAGTTTGTATTGGGTTGAAGCTAACAGACACTTAACTTTCTAGTGAAAAGGTCACGTGTCAAGGGAATGACTTCACTGATTCTAACAGATGTCCTGGGCCTTTGGAGTGTAAAGCCCACTTCCTAGACATATCATCATGAAAGTGTGTTCTGTTTTTGATGAGTTCAAATCCTAGAGGCTTTTCTCCTGTGAATGGGATGCCAGAGTGGTCAGCCCCACAGAAGAGAGAGAAAGAGAGGGGGGGGAAGAGGGAGGGAGGGAGAGGGAGAGCAAGAGGGAAAGAGGGAGGGAGGGAGGGATGGAAGGAGAGAGAGAGAGAGAGAGAGAGAGAGAGAGAGAGAGAGAGAGAGAGAGAGAGAGAGAGAGGTGCTGGTCTATTATGTGACAGGTGCCTGTTAAGAGCACTGCCATCTGGAAATTAAAACTCAGGGCCTCAGCATTTAAAGAATCACTGTAAACAAAACAAAACAGATGGCTCTTTCACAGGTTGACAACTAGGACAGTTAACCTTGTAAACTTCATGGGCTTTAAAGTGTTCTGGAAACAAACCTCTTCAAAAGACTATCTAGATTGAGTCAATTAAGGTGGGAAGAGTAGGTGGTACTCTCCTCTGGGCTGGGCTTCTGGGCTGAGTAAAAAGGAGAGAGCTGAGCACCAGCCTCCATCTCTTGCTGCTTCCTGACTGCGGATGGAATCTGACATTCTGCTGCTATGTTTGCCGTGATGTTTGCACACCCACACTCTGTGCCAATGCAAACACTTTGCTCCTTAAATTTCTTTTTGTCAGCAACAATAGAATGAGCAGGGGATGACTGTATAATGTGATCCAGATGTTGGTGGTGATAATCATAAAAGTGATTATGGCCACGCTGGGAATGGGGTTGCCTCTTTACTGGGCTTAAAATCCTGGTTCTGCTGAGATAGACCAAAAGAGTCGACTTGATTTCCCAGCAACCTTGGGTAGGAAATGAGGTCACCTCCATTTTATTGATATAAAAGTCAAAGACCAGATACAACACAGTCCCTCAGCTTAATGGGCTCTGGCTCATAACATAAATCACCAATCTTCTAGTTCTATATCTCATTTGTAGAGTTCTGGTGGCCTCTGATAGTCCTGACCATTTAGCAGTGCCTCTTCTTCATACCTCTAGTATCTGAGACCTGGTCGACCTGAGGCCATAGTCCTTGAGCATTCCCGAACACCATGGTGCCTTGTCCCATTGGAATCTGGCTTCTCAGGTACTCACATTGAGTGTGGCCATTGGCACAGAGGCCCCATCCCTTTATTCTGTATGGTGGTTTCACCTCAGTTTTCCCTCCCTAGCTTGTCCTTCTCTGTGCTTCCCCCACTCTGATTGGGAATTTATTTTGTTTATGCTCTCTGGGATTATTCCCTCCTCTGGAAAGATTCTGGTGCTACTCAACAGTTAACAATGAGGTCTTAAGCTGATTGTTATGGTGTCCTATGAATACACTCATGGTTGTGGATTTGAGAAAAAGGTCCTAGGCTTGGCTCTGAGCACTAAGGTACCAAGACTGGTAGCACATGTGGAGTTGGAGAGAGCAGGCAGAGAATAGTCAATGAGATGCCTGTACCATCACTATGTGGAAACCAGGTAGAACCTTCCAGCCTGCTGAATAAGAAAACAAGCATCATTCTTCTTAAAAACAAAGGGATCTGGCTTCCTTTAATGATCCTGAGAATGAAAAGAATGTAATGGTGAGAAATTCCAAGTCATCATGAAAATATGCATGATTCTTCTGCCAAAGGACAACACACATTTATAGTATGGGGCCCATGTAGATGTCTTTGTCTCTATGTTTGTCTGTCAACACTGACACACTCAACACTCACAGAGAAGATATATTTATGTATTTATATCTGCCTGTCCATCTGTCTGTCTGTCTATCTATCTGTCTATCTATCTATCTAATAGGTAGATATGGAGAGAGAGACAGAGATAGGTAGACACAAGAATGTAGACAGAGGGAGCAAGTGACACAAATAGAATGAGAAAAACAAAGACAAGTGAAAGACAGATGGAGGCACACTCACAGAGAACATACCTGATGAGCCAGACTGTGCCTACTTGGCCTTCAATCCTCCTATACCTTCTATTGCTGGCCAAAAGCCCCATGCCTAGGGCAGGGCAAATGTCCAATTGGCAAAGCTCCTAAAAGCCAGGTGCTCGCCTAATGAGGAAGTTGGCAAGTACACTTGGGAAAGCAGACATGGCATGGGTAAAAAGCATCCCAATAAACAGTTTTAAATGCAGCTCCACATGTCCTGCCACGCCCCTCTGCCCACCTCCACCTCAGTAATGACCATATTGAATCACATGGGTTGGGGATCTGAAATTTTTCCTCTCCTTTCCCACACGAATCACCACAACCCTGAAACAGACTGATTTATTTGCTTCATTAAACCCCACAGTCATCATTTCTAGCAGATGCAATTTTTTGTTTGCTTCTGTGACTCCCAAACTGACAGTCTGTTAAGTCTCCCCATATCCCTCACCCCACTTGACTTTTTCCACGCCCCACTGAGTGCACTTTGGAATTCAAGATCCTCTCGAACCACTGGAGATGACAAGACTAGGTCCATGACTAGTCACAGTCCACTCCCAATCTGCCTGTTTTTGTATTTCCAGTAAGTAAAACCCCGTTCCATACTGTTTGAAATGACGATTGTTCATAAGATTAAATGTTGCATGTTTGATCTCCAGATGATGACATGTTTTGAGGGGTTTTGGAGGACATGCCTATCTGATGGATTTCTACCATAAGGGGATAGATAAATCCTTGGGGACTGTGTCATGTCCCAGAATTCACTCTTTTGATCTGTTTCCTGACTACAATGATGTGAGCTACTGGGTTCCACCCTGACTTCTCTATGGCGATGGAAATAAAGCTCTGAAACCATGGGTCAATTCTTCCCTCTCTAGTTTCTGTGAGGCAATTGATCACAATGACACAAATGTCCCAGTGCCATTAACACTTATCAGGAGAGTAGGTGTTTAACCTTACTATCACCTACCAGACATTTCACCTGAACCTCTTCCCTATCTTCCTCCTTGCCACACATGTCCCACCTCTATTACTGAAGAGTAAAAGGTTGTCAAAGGACACTGATTCTTTGCCCTAGGGATTTCCTCTGCAGGAAATCACTCCCAGAAAATCCCACTTTCTTGAGATTTGAGTTCCTAAAATAACCGCAGAAGGTCCAGACGACCTCTGTGGAATGTTTCAACACCCTAGATGTGCCCCGGGTGCACTGATAAAAAAATGTATGATTCTTCCTCTTTGAATTTCCTCATTGCCGGCTTTGAACTTCATCATTGCCCACTTTGAATTTCCTCATTCCCCAGTCCTTCCCCTCCTTTGTGATTTTTGTCTTTATAAGCCCGTTACAAGTTTAGGCCGGGGTCAAACTAATCTACCCATGAATCGTGTATGAGTCTCAAGACCAGCATGCTGGCCTGAGATCTCACTCTGTTTTACATTCAATAAACTTCCTCATGCGATTGCAGCAAGTCTGGTCTCGGTGCCTCACTGGGTGCACGGCTCTCCAGAGATTTGAGTGAGGGTCTCCCTTCAGAGGTCTTTCATTTGGGGGCTCGTCCTGGATTTGAGCGACCACCCAGGGGCCCTAGACCTACTTGGAAGTAAGGATTTTCTTTCCTTTCCTTGTTATCCTGTTGTGACTCTGTGTTTGTAGATCGTGATTCTGTGTTTGTGGATTGTCCAGATTGTGATTCTGTTTGTGGATTGTTCAGAGGTCTGGTGCGATCGCAGTTCTGTATTCGCAAACGCTCTGAGTCTGCTCTTCCAAGGGAGGAGCAGAGTGGATGGGGATAGACGTGTCCAGGTGTCTGCCGTTTGCTCGCCCTGGGAGACGTCCCAGGAGGACAGGGGGAGGACCAGGGATGCCTGGTGGACCCCCGCGGGAAAAGTCAGGAGATCAGTTTTTCTCCTTGACGATCTGTGTCAGAGGGCCAATTCTGGGCCATCTGGTTCTTTTCAGGATTTCGGGTCGACTCTAGGTCAGCGACTGACTTTGTCTCTCTGTTTTGTAGTATCTGTGAGTGTTTTTTGTGTGTGTGTCAGAACTAGAAATGGGCCAGACTGTGACGACCCCACTAACACTGACTTTGGACCATTGGACGGACCTTAAGACAAGGGCCCATAATCTTTCTGTTGAAGTTAGGAAAGGACCATGGCAGACTTTCTGCTCCTCCAAATGGCCCAGTTTTGGCGTAGGATGGCCTTCGGAAGGAATTTTAATCTATCTCTCATCTCCGCTGTGAAGCGAATTGTTTTTCAGGCTTCAGGGGGACACCCCGATCAGGTTCCATACATCATCGTGTGGGAGGACCTCATCCAAAACCTGACATCCTGGGTGAGACCCTGGACAGCGGGGGCAGAAACGGCAACGGTGGCCGTGGCCACGAAACCAAAAGTACCTCTCCAAACAAGCCGGCACCTGCTCCACCGGCCCCCACGCAGATCTATCCTGAAATTGATGATGGTTTTCTTCTCCTCGACAACCCTCCACCCACATACCTCAACCAGATTCTCATGCAAGTCCCCCACAGGCGCCGACTCCCACTGACTCCCAGAGGACCTCTAAAACAGGACCAGCAGCCGGGACCCGAAGCTGCCTGGGTCGAAGCCCAGGGGGAGATGGAACGAGGCTTGGCTCTGCTATTGCCCTACCATTACGGGCTTATGGACCCACCCCAGCTCCGGGAGAACTAGTCCCACTACAGTATTGGCCGTTTTCATCAGCCGATATGTATAACTGGAAAAATAACCACCCCTCTTTTTCAGAGAACCCCTCGGGCCTGACAGGACTCCTTGAGTCCCTGATGTTTTCTCATCAGCCCACTTGGGACAACTGCCAGCAGCTTTTGCAGGTCCTCTTTACTACGGAAGAGAGGGAGAGGATCCTCCTGGAAGCTAGAAAAAATGTTTCAGGACCAGATGGGACCCCCAACAATCTCCCTAATCTTATAGATGCAGCTTTTCCCTTGATGCGCCCTGTGTAGGATTACAACTCTGCAGAAGGTAAGGAGCGTCTCAAGGTCTAACGCCGGGCTCTAGTGGCAGGTCTCAAGGGAGCCGCAAGGCAACCCACAAATTTGGCTAAGGTAAGAGAGGTTCTTCAGGGCCCTCTTAAACCACCGTCTGTGTTTCTTGACAGGGGTTATACCTTGACCCAACCTCTGAGGGTCAGCAGGCAGAGGTGGCTATGGCCTTTATACAGCAGTCAGCATCAGATATTAAGAGAAAGTTACAATGGCTAGAGGGGTTCCAAAACTATACCTTGCAGTATTTGGTGAAGGAATCAGAGAAAGTGTTTCATAAGGAAGAGACTGAGGAAGAGAAGCGAGAAAGAGAGAAGTAAAAGGCAGAGGAAAGAGAGGACCGGAGGGTAGTAGACAAAAAAGGAATTTGTGGGATTTTGGCCACAGTAGTGAAGGGCCAGGGAGTTAGGAATCAAGTCTGGCACTAGGAGGGAGCCTCTTGACAAAGATCAATGTGCTTACTATAAAGAAGAATGCCACTGAGACAAAAATTGCCCCAACAAGAAAAAAAGGGGACACCAGCAACAGAAGCCCCGGACATGTGGCTCTAAGTTTTAAATATTTATGGACTACCCAAAGATCTGTGGATCTCGGAGTGGGCCGGGTATCCCACATATTCATTGTAATGCCAGACTGTCCCTGCACCCTGTTGGGGAGAGACCTCCTGACTAAGATGGGGCACAGATTCACTTCCACTCTGATGGACCACAGGTTAGAGGTCCAGAAGGGGAGCCTGTGCAGGTTCTAACCATCCAGTTGGAGGACAAGTACCATTCTAAACAGCCTGCCTCAGATCAAAAGGACTGGTGGCTGCAGGCATATCCACAGGCCTGGGCGGAGACTGCAGGAATGAGGGAGGCTAAGAACCAGCCCCTGCCCATATGGAGCTGAAAGTCCAGGCTAATGGTGCATTAGTACCCCATATCGAAGGAGGCATGAGACGGGATCAAGACACTCATCATTCGGTTACACCAACAACTTCGTATGTGTCCATCTTCCTGAAGTTTGCCTCTCCTACTGGTGCGGAAACATGGAACCAACGACTGCTGGACAGTTCAAGATCTCTGAGAGGTAAACAAATTGGTGGCAGAACTCCACCTCACAGTACTTAACCCCTATAACCTGTTGAGCTCATTGCCCTATCCAGGACCTGGTGTACAGCACTGGAGTTGGAGAAAGTGCATCAATGGACTCATCTAGAGGTAGACAAACTTGTAAAGACAGTCTTGAGGTCAAATTCTTTTGTGCCAGATTTGACTAGATAACTGTGTGCCATGTTAGAAAGCAAATGTATGTAGAAGGCCGGGAGGAGAGAAGATAGACCTGAGGTTTACTGAGAAGTGGATTTTACAGAACTGAGCCAAGAAGATATAGATATAAGTATCTATTAGTCTTTATAGATACATTTTCCGGGCGGGTAAAAGCCTCCCCACAAAGAGAGAAATGGCAGCAGCGGTCATAGCTAAGAAGATTCCAGAAGAGATCTTCCCTAGGTTTGGCACCTCTAAGGTAATTGGATCAGACAATGGGCCATCTGTGTTGCCCAGGTAAGTCAGATATTAGCTTGTTTATTGGGGACTAATTGGAAATTACATATGTGCTTACAGACCCCAGAGCTCAGGACAGGTAGAAAGAATGAATAGAACTGTAAAAGAGACCCTTACTAAATTAGCTATTGAGACCTGCGGTAAAGACTGGGTGACCCTCCTCCCCTTTGCGCTTCTTAGAGTCTGAAACTCGCCGGGGCGTTTCGGCCTTACCCCTTATGAAATCCTACATGGGGGACCGCCCCCCTTAACGGAGTCATGCGGGATATTGGATCCTGGCACTAACCGCCCTCCTCCTCTGCTCTATTTGCCCACTTAAAGGCCTTAGAAGTTATTCCTCCTCTGTTCTATTTACCCACTTAAAGGCCTTAGAAGTTATTAAAACACAGATCTGGAGTCGAATCAAAGTAGTCTACACTCCAGGAACCACTGCGGTGCCCCACGGGTTCCAGGTCGGAGACTCAGTCCTGGTCAGACGACATCGCGGTGGCACACTTGAGCCCTGGTGGAAGGGACCCTACCTAGTGCTGTTGACTACCCCCTCGGCAGTCAAGGTCAACGGGATTGCTGCTTGGGTACAGTGGCAGCTGGTGACAATTCTCTTAAGCTGCGCCTTTGTCGTAGCCCCAACCTTCGGTAATAACCCCCATTCCTTTCAAAAATTAACCTGGGAAGTGCTTAATGAAGTGGGCGACGTCGTGTGGTCAACAACTGCAGTGCACCCCCCTTGGACTTGGTGGCCTGATCTTGCACCCGATGTCTGTAAGTTAGCAGCCGGCTCTATGGCCTGGGATCTTTTCAGTTATACCAATTTAGAAAAGCTACCCCCAGAAGAACAGTGTGTCCCTCATGGCATAGGGATCACATTGAGGTGTTCAGGACAGTTTTTCCGAGCCAACCTTCAGGCAGCAGACTTCTATGTCTGCCCCGGACAGGGACACACCAGGGAAATGAAGAGAGGGGCCTCAGACTATTTTTGTAGTAAATGGGGATGTGAGACCATGGGAGAAGCCTACTGGAACCCTTCCTTCGCTTGGGTTCTAATTATAGTTAAAAAGGGTCGTAGGCCAGGGGAGCCCGAAAATGGGGAAAGAGATTCATCCAAAAACCCGGCTTATAGGACTGGGTGTGCCTCTGAAAGCTCGGGTAGCCCTCAGGGACCGTGCAAAGACAGTTATTGTAACCCTCTAAATATCAGCTTCACCCCACAGGGAAATCAAGATCGTCAGTGGGTAAGAGGAAACCGTTGGGGATGGAGAGTCTATACTGGCAGAGGGGACCCTGGATTCGTTTTTGTTATTAAAATAAAGATAGAGAGTCTGCCCACACGACCCGTAGGCCCCAATTCGGTGCTTGATAACTCTGTACCCAGGCCTGAGAGACCTCCTCTTCTCACTCTGTCACCAAAGAATGACTCGTATCCCCTTTTGACCACACCCTCCTATCTCCCTATGAGAACTGAGGACCGCCTGTTCAATCTGCTCAATAGTGCATTTGTTGTTTTAAACCGCACTAACCCTGCTGCTACTCAGTCCTGCTGGCTGTGTTCTGCTTCCAATTCCCCTTACTACAAAGGAATAGCTCAGCTACGAAGCTATAATGTTACTTCTGACCACTCACTCTGCCCCTGGGGAAGCCAATGAAAGCTGACCCTGTCTGCAGTATCAGGAACTGGGCTGTGCATAGGAAGAGTACCTACCAGACACCAGCCCCTCTGTAATGTAACTATCTCCAACCTGACAACAGGCCCAGATAAATACCTAATACCCCCTCCCGATACCTGGTGGGCTTGTGGCACCGGCCTGATCCCCTGCCTGCATACTTCACTATTTAACAATACTAAAGACTTTTGCGTTTTAGTCCAACTGGTGCCCAGGGTCATTTATCATGATGATACCTCGTTTATAGATGAATTTGACCACCATACTCGATACAAGAGAGAACCTATAACTTTGACATTAGCTGTCTTGTTAGGACTCGGAGTGGCAAAAGGAATTGGAACAGGAGCAGCTGCCCTCATCCAACAACCTTACTACTATAATGAACTCAGAGCAGCTATGGACGCGGACCTGGGAGCATTAGAACAGTCCATAACCAAACTAGAAGAGTCATTGACTTCATTATCAGAGGTAGTGCTACAGAACAGGAGGGGATTAGATCTGCTTTTTCTAAAGGAAGGAGGGCTCTGTGCTGCCGTAAAAGAAGAATGTTGCTTTTACATAGATCATTCTGGTGTCATAAGAGATTCTATGGCAAAGCTTAGAGAAAGACTAGAAAACAAAAAAAAAAGAAAGAGAAACATACCAACGATGGTATGAAAATTGGTTTAACTGGTCACCCTGGTTCTCCACGCTAGTCTCCTCTTTGGTCAGGCCTTTACTCATTTTAATGCTAATCCTAACCTTTGGGCCATGCATCCTCAATAGACTGGTGACTTTTATAAAAGAAAGGGTGAGTGCTGGACAGGTAATGGTCCTAAGACAACAATACCAGATATTACAAGAAGCTGAGGGATCGCTCTAAGGTTAGAGCTTTTTTACAAAAAGAAAAATGGGGGAATGAAGATTAAAAGGTTGTCAAAGGACACTGATTCCTTGCCCTAGGGATTTCCTCTGCAGGAAATCGCTCCCAGGAAATCCCACTTTCTTGAGATTTTAGTTCCTAAAATAAACGCTAAAGGTCCGGACGACCACGGTGGAATGTTTCAACGCCCTAGATGTGCCCCGGGTGCACTAATAAAAAAATGTATGATGCTTCCCCTTTGAATTTCCTCATTGCCCCCTTTGAATATCCTCATTGCCCCCTTTGAATATCCTCATTGCACCCTTTGAATATCCTCATTCCCCCTGTCATCCCCCTCCTTTGTGATTTTTGCCTTTATAAGCCTGTTACAACTTCAGGCTGGGGTCAAACTCCTCTACCCCTGCGTGGTGTATGAGTCTCGACCCCAGCATGCTGGCCTGAGATCTCACTCTGTTGCACTTTCAATAAACTTCCTCGTGTGATTGCAGCAAGTCTGGTCTCGGTGCCTCACTGGGTGCGCACCTCTCCTGAGATTTGAGTGAGGGTCTCCCGTAGGAGGTCTTTCATTACCACTTTCTCAGAGACCTCTAACCACTCAGAACATTCTTGTATTTTGTCCCAGCACCCACTGTCCCCAATAACAATGTAACTGCGCCTTTTCTTCTTTTGCACTCACAGATCCCGCCCCCCCACCCAAATCTCTGTCTCACTGCCTGGCCCAGGATCTGGCATGCAGAGCAAGCCACACATACTGAACACAGGGTAGACGTCTGCTGGAGGACTCCAGGTCTGTGGGTGTTTGTAAGCTGTTTGTGCCTGACTGGAGAAGGGCAGAGGAGGAGATGTCTATGCAGTACAGAACCCCCACATTCTGGCCCTCCTCCTCCTGCTACTTTCCTGATGGGGTGTGCCACGGTTCAAGTATGGTCACTTTCCACCAAAACTTGTAATTCCTCACTGGGCAGTGTTGGTCAGTAGAGCCTAAGAGAACATGTTTATGTCACTGGGACAAAGTCCTTATTATTAATGGTGGAGGAATGAGTGGGTCCTCACTCATGCAGGACTGAGTTATCTATCGAAAGAGCAGGGTGATATAGGTCAGCCCATGTGCTCACCTTGTGTTCAGGTGCTTAAACCCCATGCTCCTGAGTCCTTCTGATATGTGTTGGCATCCACCATGTTGTGATGTAACATGAGGTTCTCACCCCATGTAACAGTCTGATCCTGAATTTTTCCATCTCCTGTACAGTGAGCTAAATAAATTTCTCTTCTTTACAGAAGATCCAATCTGAGGATTTCTGCTACAACAGCAGAAAACCTGACTGAAGCAAGCAAACACGGCAGACTGGTTGGTTCACGATCATTTAGCATAGTAGAAGCACAGGTTAGCTTGGGCACAGGTCTTCTGAATCCTCAGCTAATGTGTTTATATGCCTCTGAGACTACCCCAGCTAATACACAAGGATATCCTGAATACCTGCTGGTTACTTGAAGTTCTTCCAACAGGGAGCATCATCTCTGAATCACCAAATAGCACCCACCACGCTGATTATGATCCAAAGACTCTCTCTAATCCTCACCCAACCCCTATGAACAAATGCAATCACTGACCTCATTTACTGATGAATAAACTGAGGCTCATGGGACTTAGAAAGTTGTGAAATATAATGTGCCAGGACATTTGTTGTTGTGCTGCTCTTCTCTATCTCAGCATGGAGACTTTCAATCACTGAAACACCCTGGTGGGCTGCTCTGCCCACCCATCTCTTCTGCTGTTGCAAAGATTTAACAGATTGCTCTTTGGTAACTGTCTAAGATGCAGCATTCTCCCAGCTCTGCTTTGTCCTTCACCTTGGAAAGCCCAAGTCTGGGAACTGGATTAAGAATAACCCAATCAGCTGACATCGGGGACCTACTCTCATCTTGCAGGCTGACTGCCTTTCTGAACTGAAAAAGAGGCACACACACACACACACACACACACACACACGTGTGTGTGTGTGTGTGTATGTGTGCGTGCATGCATGCATGCATGTGATGGAGTAGAACTGGGGTGGTTAGTGCCACAGGCTCCTCATTCTCATGAAAAGGACGATGACACTGACAATGTAAACAGGAGCAGCTTAGAGAGTGCGATGTCCTGTTCCAAGTCTCTTTTGTGTAACAAACTCATCAGTCCTAACAGTTGCAGGGGACTAGAAAATGCAACTTAGGCTCAAATACTGTTTTGAGCTAAAGTTAAGAAAGATCAAACAATAAAGCTGAGATTCCACCTCACACCAGTCAAAATGGACAAAAACAAAAATTCATGTGACAGCAGATGCTGGTGAGGATGTGGAGAAAGAGGAACACTTCTCCACTGTTGGTGGGGTTGTAAGCTGGTACAACCACTCTGGAAATCAGTCTGGCAGTTCCTCAGCAAATTGAACATAGTACTCCCTGAGGACCCAGTTGTACAACTCCTGGGCATATACCCAAAAGAAGCCCCAACATCTAACAAGGGCACATGCTCCACCATGTTCATAGCAGCCTTATTTATAATAGCCGAAACTGGAAAGAACCCAGATGTCCTTCAACAGAGGAATGGATACAGAAATTGTGGTACATTTACACAATGGATTACTACTCAGCTATTAGAAACAATGACTTTATGAAATTCCTAGGCAAATGGATGGAACTAGAAGCTATCATCCTGAGTGAGGTAACCCAGTCACAAAAGAACACTTATGGTACATAGTCACTGATAAGCAGATACTAGCCCAAAAAGCTCGAATAACCAAGATACAATTCACAGAACTTATAAAGCTCAAAGAGAAGAAAGGCCAGAAGGTTGATGCCTCAGTTCTTCCTAGAAGGGAGAACAAAACACTCATGGAAGAAAATAAAGGAACAAATAAAGGAGCAGGAATTTGAGAAAAGATCATCCAGAGACTTTCTTACCTGGAGATCCAACCCATATGCAGCCACTAAACCCATGCACTATTGCTGATGCCAAGTAGTTTTTACTAGCAGAAATCTGATATGGATGCCTCCTCAGAGGCTCTTCCAGATCCAAATAAATACAGAGGAAGATGCTTTCAGCTAACCATTGGACTGAACCCGAGGAATCCAATGAAGGAGCTGGAGAAAGGACTTAAGCAGCTGAACTGCGACTCCATGAGTAAAACAACATTATCAACTAACGAAACCCACCACAGCTCCCAGGGACTAAAACACCAACCAATGAGTATACATGGAGAGACCCATGGCTCCAGATGCATATGTAGCAGAGGATGGCATTCTTTAGCATCAATGGGAGGAGAGGACTTTGGTCCAGTAAAGGTGCGATTTCCCCGTGTAGGGGAATGCCAAGGTGCTGAGGTGGAGAGGGTAGTTGGGAGAGGGAGCACCTTTATGCAGGCAATGGGAAGGGAGGGGGGATGTGACTGAGGGGAAAGGGGATAACATTTGAAATGTAAATACAGAGAATATCTAATAAAAATTTTAAAAAATAAAATAGACACAGTAAATTTAAAAAGAGATCAAAGGAAGACCCTTTTATCCGTTTTTTTTTTTTTTTTTTTTTGCCTAAAGCCAGGGCACCACTGTGCCATTCATTTCATTCTTCAGATTATATGCTCTGAGACAGGGGCATAGCTTGCGGCAGGTTCTGTGGTAGCATGTATAGATCTCATAGATCAGTCTCCATACCAACCTTGCACACGTACACGCATCAGATGAAGAAGGATGTGCTTAACACTGCTAGGCTCCAAGGACAAAGCAGCCTTTGATTGTCTGGAGCTTGTGGTGTAGTGAGGAAGATAAACAAAGGAAAGAGAATAAAATTTAAAAGTGCTGTAAATGGAGAAGCAAAGGGAAGGGATGTGTCCACTTCCCACAGCATAGTCTTTCCAAGGAGGCTGCACTGAACTGCAAGACACAAAGAATCACTGAAGCAAAACTCTTTTCCTCTCTATGTGCCATACAAAGCCACGGACCATTCTTCAGTGTCTTGTTTTACAGTACTCAATGCTCACCCAACTTCCTCCCTTGGCAGACAGACCTGTATTTTCCTGCCTGGAACAACCTTCCAAACAGACTGACTGTTCTCATAACTGGATGAACTAATGAGTGACTCATCAATAACAGCATCTCCTGAAGTGTACCAAGGGACAAGGTGAAACGTATGAGGTCAGTCTAATTTGAATAGGAACTCAGTTATGTTTGAGAAACACTGACATCACTACAAATTGAGAATAAAAGGCTTTTATTGAATGAAAATTGAGAACAACTTTGCATGTGGTAGGACAAATAGGAGAGGGTGCACATGCCCAGCAAGCAGTCAATTAGAGTCTCCAGTCATCTGGGGTATCAGTAAAGGTGTCTCACAATAATAAACACTCAAGCCAAACCTCTACTAACAGAGGGAGTGAAAGAATTAAAATGCCAAAGATACTTTCTAAGAGAGAAGTCCAAGCATCCTCATTTTGTTCCCATAGTCATCCAGTGGTACAGAGAATCAAAGCTGTGGAAAAGCATTCATCATTGTCCAGAGCACACGACCCTCAAGCATGGTATATGCTAATGCCCAGCAGCCAGGAGTATTGACTGCTTGTAGCTCATGTTTGTGTCCTTATTTTAAAACTGTTTGATTGAAGGGTTACTCACTTGAATAGTAAAGCTACTTCTCAAGGATACTCCTAACAGAAATCTCAGAAACAGTTCTGTGTTCATCCCAGCACTCTAATAAACTATCACATAGCAATGTAGGTAACAGGTTCAGGCTACAGCCCTTATTTTGGGGTGTATCCAGGTGCCATGTGTTTGTGGGAGCTAGTCACAGCCACAAGTAAGACAGAGAAAGAATATTCCCATGCCTACTGCTCAGCTCACTTCTTCATACATATACACCATCCAGGACTCAATGTCAGAGAAGAGCACTGCTCACTGTGAGCTAGGTTTTCCCATGCATCTACTTGTAAATAAATGCAATGTCTGTCAGATATACTTCCAATCGATTCCTCACTGAGATGTTACTCCTTGGTAATTCTGGGTTGATGAAAATTAACAATTTTAAAGTAACTACATCTCTGAATTTTTAACTGAGGAATCTTGCTTGTGACAAGGCAGAATAATTTCCTAATACATACATACATACACGCACACACACACACAGAGAGAGAGAGAGAGAGAGAGAGATCACAAGGCTGATAAAGTCTTTATGGCAAACAGATTAAATGACTTTCTGGTCTCACTTCCCATGAGTCTTTGTTATTGCTGCTATACCTGGCTCTATACGGCAACCCACACCATACTCACTGGGTCCTGGGAGATAGAAAGATAAGACCAGGTAAGGGAGAAGTTCTCACACGGGAATCAGGCATCAGAAAGCAAGCACAGGTTCTCTGTGCCACTCCCCTTGGGCTATCCCTGATAAGATAGAGGTCACAGCTACCAATACAATGACACAAAGTTCAGAAGCAAGCATCACATGGTAGCATCTCCCTGCATGAATTCATGTCCAGAAGCCAGGTTTACAGGGCCCTGACCAGATAGTTTGCCTTAAGTGGCCAGAGTCATTGAAGCTATGTTGCCTGAAAACCAGCTTTTCACAGCTTACCAACTTGTAGTTCCCAACTAGTAGGGTGGCCATGGGACCAACCGGAATTCTTTCCTAGCCCTCTTCATTCTAGAATAAACTCGTGAGGCTGCATGGATCTCTAGACCTGTGCACATTTTGGCTAGCCCCTCCACCTTGCAGTTTATGTCCTACTGAAAGTCGTGGTCATACTTCGTAGTCTGCTGTTTAATTATCAACTGAGATTCTGGCTTCTTTACTTCTTTCATCTGCACTTAAAAAAATCTACCTGAAATTCTTCTGTCACCGATGGCCCTGCCTCCCCAGTTTTCAGGCTGGCAAACTCTCCAGTTTCTGCTGTCTGCATTGAATAGAGACCACCCAGGCTTCCAGGCTGCATCATGAACCACCCACTGCAGTTTGCTCTACACCACACTGCAATCCCTCCTATCCTGTCATCCTTGTTGGGCCCCAAGAACTCCTGAGCTTCTCTTTAAGCCACTAGAGCTGAGCAGTGTCTGGCATCCAGCGCAGGAAGTAATGAATAAATAACCAGGGCGCTCCATCTGTGTTAGTCCCTGTTCCTTGTCTGGTCCGAGAAACAAACCCTTCAAGGTTTCTTTCTTCACCACTGGATAGCTGGAAATAGAAGACTACACAAGAGATCTGAGCCACAGACCAAGGGCAACAACAGGTCCGGAAGGTCCTGCATGAAGCAGGTGCTGGGATTCAGTGCAGAGCACAAGCACCTGCTGTGGTCTCAGCTTCCCAGAGGATGCTCTTCCCTGGACATGTCTGGATGTTGCATTAAATGACTCAGAAGTCAAAGCTTTGAAAGCCTAGGCCCTCCAGAGCTCTGCAGGGGCTTACAGCAGCCTGGGACCAGAGGGTGGCACTCCAGGCCCACAGAGCACCTGCATCCCACAGCCATGCAGCATCAACATTCTGCTAACAAAAGAGAAGGAGCTTATGAGGATGTATCACCTTGGGAGGACGAACCAGCAGCTCAGATTCGGGTTGAGTGCTACCTATGGCCAGAAAACCCACCTAGTTCACTTTGCTGTGGCTTACCGGCCATGCCAGGTAAGGTGGCCCATGTGTAGCTCGGACTGGCACCTCCAATTATGGGATCTGAGGAAGTGCTGCAACCTCAGAGCCCTGTCGCTGCTCTGCACAGTGACAGAGCACCTCCTCTGGGCAGCCTGGTTCCCCACGCGGGAAAGCCCATTGGCTGGGGCAAAAAGGGCCCCGCACCTAGACCCGCCCCTCCAGCCCCTCCTACCTCACTGGGTAGGCTTTCCCTCTCCAGCAAGGGAAAGTTGCTATAGCAGGCATGCTTTGCTATTGCTGCCCTCAAGTGGCCAAAAGAGTGATCTTTCTCCATTCCAGGAGGGTGAGATGTCCCTCAGGGAGTGTCAATAATCAAGCTCAGTATCCTAGAAAGAAATAATCCGAAGAAACTCACCTGACTTTCCTGGTCCTTAGTAGGAGATTCTGAGAGACCAGTGAGCCTGCTGTCAGCAAATGTCACAGGACTACAAGCACAAAAAGCAACAAGGAGCTAAGCTCTTACCCTGGCGTGGGGATGGTGCAGGACTTGATTACATACAAGTACACATACAAAGATAATGTCAGCCTGCTGTAAGCTGAGAGGGCTGTGGAGTAAGAAGACAAAAGGGATGCCACGACTATGCCAGGACTCTCTACAGAGGAGATTTGTGAGTTGTGAATTAAGACAGCAAGGTTAAAGGACATCCAGATTGGAGAACAAGGCAACCTAGAAGCTTAACCAGAACAGACAGGGGGGACACTTGGCAGGTCCTTGTCTCTTGTTATATTCTATGCCTCAGGGACATTCAGAAGGTCAAAGAAGATCTCCATCAAAGCTCTTCTGTCTTCTACGGTTGTTTGTTTGTTTTTTATGAGAGTGGGTTTCTCTATGTAGCTCTGCCTGGCCTAAATATTTTATGTAGACCAGGCTGAACTCAAATTCATAGAGATCCTCCTGCTTCTGTCTTTTGAATGCTGATTTAAAAGGCATGTGCCACCATTCCACCTCTAACTTCAACATCTAAACCTATAAATATAGTTACTTTAAAAAACACTACTGGTGTTCAAAATAAATAAAAATGCTCGGGATAAAAGGAAGCAGAATTCTTGCCAGGACAGATAATTCTAAAGAACCTTAAATTAAAAAAATTTATTAGATACTCTCTGTATTTACTTTTGAAATGTTATCCCCTTTGCCCACCCTGCTCCCCTCCCCCCTCTACATGTCCTCACAAAGGCACACTAGCTCCCAAGCAACCTCTCCTCCTCAGTGCCTTGGCTTTCTTCTACATTTGGAAAATGTGCCCTTCATATGCAACTGGAGCCTTGGGCCTCTCAGCCCATGCTCAGTGGTTGGTGTTCTAGTCCATTTGGAGCTGTGAAGAATTTGGTTGGTCAACAATCTTGTTCTTCCCTTGAGGGCACAGCCCTCTCATTTATCCCCCCCCCCCAACAACCTCACTGGGGTCCCCGTGCTCAGTTTGATGGTTAGCTGCAAGCATACTCAGCTGCATGACTCTGGCAGAGACCCTGAGAATGCACCCCTATCTGGTTTCTGTAAGCAAGCATCGCCCAACATGAGCTACAGTGATTGGGCCTGGAGGCTGCACATGGGGTGCATCCCCAATTAAGGCAGCCCCTGAAAGATCCTTTTTGCTCTTCCATTTGATCCTGTATCTCTTCCTGTGAGTGTTTTGTTCTCCTTTCTAAGAAGGACTGGGGCTTCCACATTTTGGCCTTCCTTCTTTTTGAGCTTCATAAGGTCTGTAAATTGTTTCTTGGGTACTCAGAGCTTTCTGGGGCTAGTATCCAATTATCAGTCTGCATTTCATGTGTGTACTTTTGTGACTGGGTTAGCTCACTCACATGATAAATCACATTTGCCTAGGAATTTCGTGAAGTAATACCAAATGGCTGAGAAGCATCCAAAGAAATGCTCAACATCCCTAGTTATCAGGGAAACGCAAATTAAAACAATCCCGAGACTCTACCTCACACCAGTAAGAATGGCTAAGATAAAAAATACAGATGAGAGCAGATGCTGGCGAGGATGTACAGAAAGAGGAACACTCCTCCACTGTTGGGGGGTTGTAACCTGGTACAACCACTCTGGAAATCAGTTCGGTGGTTCCTCAGAAACCTGGACATAGTAATTTTTGATGACTCAGCTATACCACCCCTTGGCATATACCCAAAAGTAGCTCTAATATTTAACAAGGACACATGCTGCCCCATGTTTATAGCAGTGATATTTATAAAAGCCAGAACGTGGAAAGAACCCAGATGTCCTTCAACAGAGGAATGGACACAGAAAGTGTGGTACATTTACACAATGGATTACTACTCAGCTATTAAAGACAATGACTTTATGAACCTTACATTTATGACGAAAGAAGGAGTGGGACAGAGGTTTAGATGATAAGCCAAGAAATTACGGCCCAAGTATTCATGTTTTATTGCACGATAAATAAGAAAAGGTAGAGGTTAGATGCAGGAGCTGTAGTGGTTTCCATGGAAACATCAGTGTATGGTGGCCAGTGTTCAGTATACATCATCAAAAAGTTTGCATTCATGATATTCATCTGCCATGCACGGAGCTCAGTGCCACCTAGCACTTTAATTCATCTACTAAATCTGAATAATAAAAGGGTCTGCAACAGTCATCACACCAAGAAAAACCAATCCTTTTTCTCCTACTGTTCTCACCTCAAATGGTGTTTAAATATGGAGAAAATGTGGAAGACTTCATAAATCACCGGCTTTGGTCCTGTAAGTTGTACAAGATCTTGTGAGGTGAACCATGCCAATTTATTGATTCTGAAACTTTGTCAGCAGTCAAATGAGGACCACGTAAAAGATAGCTTTCTAGAAATGTCAATTACTTTTCCTTCCACATATTTTTAAAAAGAGATTTCCTTATTTTTAGTTATGTGTGTGTAGGCTTGTGAACATGAGTTCCTGCAGAGACCAGAGGAAGAGAATTCCCTGGAGTTGGTTTACAGGCTGTTGTGAACCTGCATATTGGGTGCATGGAACTGAACTCAGGCCTCTGTTATAGAAGGACAACACACTCAAGCCCTGGACCATATCTCCAGTCCCTGTACCTCAGCATCTTCATGGGGGTAAAATTTCAAGGAGTAACGTCTTGGCAACTCCACAGGTCAGAACTCTCCATAGTTTCCCCATCTACCATTTACCTCTAGTCTCAGGACAAAATGTTAGCCTAAGTAGCACAAGAAGGATAATTTGGACAGGAGGTTGCTCTGTGTGACAGTGACAGGTGTGGCATTATACAGAGACTGGACTGTGTACTTCCGACTCTTGGTGGTCAGACCCATGGCTCCCACGGTTTTTGCCCTTTTCTCAAGGTTCATCCTTCTGGCTACCCCTGTACCACCCTATCATTTTCCATTGTGAATCCCCATCTCTGCTTGTATCCACTGTCTTGTATTAGTCACCCAACCATTTCTATTACTTTGTACCAAGACCTTGAAAGATTCAGGAGGAAAGATTGCCACATACAACAGCAAGTGAACAGTGCAGAACACGGATCTGTTACACATGATAACAGATATGTGTACACTCCTTCATCACTCCAAAAATATCATAACCAAAGATGGTGGTAGTATTAGCATTTGAAAATTATATTTATATTTGAAAAGAACCCAGATATACTGTTCTTAGCAGGACTAAACAAAAAAAAGTGAGCTAGCTCTTTGTATAACGAACTATTCTAGAGAAAAACCTCTTTACTGTAAAGTTTAGATATTGCAAGTATTTCACATTCGTTATGTATAGTTTGCTACTGATCAAGCTGTGGATGAAGCCTGGTTTCTATCTCCCAACAGGTCAGGAATTCCTGGGATATATCTCAGCTTTGCTTGTCAGCAAGGGTAGAACTGTTATGTTTTCTATACATAGCAAGATTTTTTTAGATGATTGGAAGGCTTAATTTTTCGAAATTTCTTTAATAGCTCTACATGATTGAAGATGCACTATAACATGGCAAAATGGATTAATGGTACCAGGACGAGGTATTATATCTGCATCCTCAGAATTTATGTAAAAGTTCAGGTTTGGTATCACACCTGTAACTCTCGGGCTTGAGAGGCAGGATAAAAGGTAAATTCTGAAGAATATCCAGAAACTAGCCTTTGTGCACCAGAAGAAAACAAAGACCTGGGTCAAACAATGTAGAAGGAGAAGATGAACCAGCATCCGAGTTATCCTGTGAACTCCACATGTCATCTATAACATGCTCATAATAATGTGTGCTCACACAGTTACACATAATTAAAAACAGTCAAATTGCTAAGCATGGAATACAATGCTGTTGAGAACACACATCATCCCCATTCTGAGGGATTAGTACTACTTTAGCAGTTGGAGAGATAAAGAAACAAAGAGCTTTGGAGACTATTCAAAGATGGTCAGCGGGGAAATAATTTTCAGTCCATCTACTCCCATGCCTGTTCCACTTGGACAGGTGGTTGCAATCTATTTCCCCTCTGAACCCTAGTAAGGTGAGTGATAGCAAAGAATCTCATAGTGTATGTTTTGTTTCTTGAATAACAGAGTAAAGGCTCTGCAATACTGTGCTTCAGTCTAGGGCTGAGGGGGATTCTGAGCTAGAGACTTGGGGGAGCTTTTTGCTAGCTTTGTGTATTGTGGAGCATTTCTGCTGACACTGCAAAAATTTCCCATGGCAACCAGTAAAATAAGTTTATGAGTTCTTGCATTCTTCCTCAGAGGAGGCAGATGACAGAGGGCGTTGCTCATCATTATGGTGCATGGAAGCTTCAGATGATCGTGTCACACTCAAGGCCTAATAAATTTTTCTCCAGGTCTCAGCCAGAATCAGCTCCAGCAAGGTAAATAGGGGAAGGCCCCATCCTGTGGGTCAGGAGATGAAAACACTTTGACAGGAACACAATCCCATGCTTGGCTGTACATTCTAAGCACCTTCCCGATTAAAATTCAAGATGCATGGATTCCCCAATTCCTTTCAACCAACTAAATAAGCAGACAGGGGAGTAGCCAGGATGTCAGCAGCTAGATACTGCATCATAGTTAGTCACATTTCTGTTGCTGTGGAGACATCACAACCGATGAAACTTACAGAAGGAAGAGTTATTTGGGATCCAGTGCCATAGGATTATAGTCCAGGGCCCTCATGGTGGGAAGCATGAGATCAGGAAATCAGACAGTGATGGTGCTGGAGCAGGAGCTGAGGGCTTAAACTATTGGGAGGCAGCCAGTGGTCACTGGGAATGGCATGGTCTTTCTGAACCTAAAAAGACAATCCCCGGGAGTAATCCTGTCTCAATCGAGGCCACACCTCCTAATCCTTCCTATATAGTACCACTGACAGTTAATTAAGAATTCAAACATGTGAGGTAACAGAAGCCACTCTCATTCCATCTACCACAACCAGTATTATGGAAACAATGTTGATAATCCCTGAGCAAGAGGGTTTATAGTCATAGCATGAGGGCTCCCTGTGCAGTCTTGGCCTAAAACCCATTATTTCTCCAGGCTTTGTGTCCTTCACCTACAAAATAATGTCATCATGGTGAGTAATTAGCCTTGTCAATTGGACACAACCCAGAATCACCTAAAAAGAGCATCATATCAGTAAGGGACTGACTACATTGGTTGTGCCTGTAAGCATGACTAAAGGGGATTATTTTAATTAAATTAATTCTGTAGGAAGATTCATCTCACTGATGGTAGCAACTTTCTATATACACAGGGTAATGAACTGTAAGTGGAGAAGTTGAACTGAGCACAAACAATCAGAGAAGCCATTGAGCCTACATACATTCATTTATCTGTTCATGGTTGTGGATGAGGCCTCACCAAATGTCTCAAGCCTTTGCTACCGAAATTTTGCCACAATGATAGACTTCAAGCTAGAATTGTTAGTTAAAACAAACCCTTTGTCTCCCATGTGTCTTTTGCCAAGAGATCTTACCACAGCAATGGAGAAGTCAGTAGGACAGACATCCAACTTACTGTGAAGTGCCTGTCAGATTCAGGTTCTTTGTATTAGGTGTGTTTTAATTAGAACTAATCTTTAGTCAGGTCCCTAGATGTAATATTTTCTATTGAATCTATTTTAACTTTTCTCTTACACATTTTAGCTTCCCAGGTTCTTTGGCAGAAAGACCCATCAAACAGGTTATCTTGCTCTTATGTCTGCCTTCCATCCTAAAACAAACATATAATTGAGTCTGTGTAGGATGCTCTCCATAGGGTTATCTATTATTTCAACCTAGCTCAGTTGTCAGAGGAACATCTGTCATGAGTGAAAATGGGCATTTCTTCCTCATCTGCACTGAGCCCCAGAGGTGCAATGTCATTGCAGCACTGAAACCATCCCATCTTCATGGCATCTCTGTTCTGCTATTTGACATTTAGGCAACTTGAGCAGCTTAGGCACACCATGGACAACAATAAAATCAAGAAGGGACCTTGTGTTTCCCTGATGATAACTTTCCCTAGCAGCATCTCACACTAGCAACACGGAACCATTGTTCAAATCACATCAAAATTTCTACACACAAGGCACATGTTAACCATCTCTATAGCCATGTGACCTTCACATTGAACTTTGTGGATCCCTGTAAGGATGTTGTCCTGCAGTTCACCTTGTGTGTTCCCTTGGATGTTTCAGTCCTGCATTGAGAGTAATAGGATTATCACAGGAGGTGAAGGGAGAGGAGGACCTTGGAAAGAGAGGAGGCAAAGGAAATGAGGGGTTAGAATGAGGTCCTGGAGGAGATGGGAGAAAGGTGTAGAACATCAGAACATCAAATAATATGTAGCTAGGGAGGGGGAGTGTTGAGGAATTGGAAATAGCCACTGGAGGGCCTCAGACAACAGGAAAATGAGAGGCTCCTAGGACTCAGTGGGAAGGATTTTAGCCGAAATGTGCAGAGATGATGGAGATAGGACCTTTAGAGAACTCCTGCAGTAGATAGGCATGGCCCCCAATCAAGGGATGGGCCACCCATCTCAAATATTTTAACCCAGAAATATTCCTATCCAAAGAAAGAGTAAGGACAAAAAATGGAGCAGAAACTATATAGGAAGGGCCATCCAGGGTCTTTCATACCTGTGAATCCATCCTGTCTGCAGACATTAACGTGATGCTGTTGCCTTTAACTAGAGGTGTTTTCTGAAAGTGACTGGTTGGGCTGTTCATTTGAAGGTCTGGAAAGCAATTTAGATGTAGATGCTTGAAGCTAACCTTCAGACTGAAATCAGGGACACCGGTGGGGGAGCTATCAGTAGGACTAGAGCAGGAAAGGGGATTGCAATGGAAGGAAGAACAACATCAGCTGACCAGATGACCCAGTGCTCCCAGAGACTAATTATACTTAAAAGTATCATGGGAAATGAAGTCCCAAGCTAGCAGAGAAAATGGCCGACATATATTCAATATCTCTAAGCATCTGGTGGCCTTTTTATTCTCCCTGTTCTGTCCTCCAAGATTAAAAAATTGATTTCCTGGACATAAGCTTCAAGTGTATCCCCTCTTATCTTTCCATGCCTCAGTAAACTAGGAAATCTGCCAGTATAAACCTGGCCTGACTTGACTCTGCCTTATAGGGAAACTTTCACAAAAGCAGACAAAATGGCTCCAGACAAGGCAGGTGGGTCTAATCTCAGAAAAGGCACAAAGCTCCCTTTTGGTACAGCCTTTTGAAGCCACACAGAAATTGGAACCCAAGCCGGCATGATTGTGAGAATCATGGGTATGAGTCATCCTCTTACTTCTTGAAAATACATTCCTACCCACTAAACCGTGTTACATCCATCTAGAGGTTTTATGGCACTCTGGATATTGATATTGATGTACTACTTGGTAGAGTTGTTTGAGCTCCGAGATCCAACCATGCTCAAGATCAGGAGAGTAAGCAATAATTTCCTATTTCTCTCTATACAGAGACATATAAAGAGAGATTTTAAATAATCCACCCAAACATTCCATATGGTTACTGACCTTATACCACGCATTAGATGCCAAACCCAGTTTCCCCAGGCCCAGCAGACAAGAGGATAGAAAACCTATAGTCCAGTTCATCATCAGAGAATGTGATCCTTTCACTCATTTTCTGTTCAAACACAGATTAGAGCCAAGACCCCTCTCAGATGTTTTTCTGAACAAGTGAAGCATTATTTGGGATAAACCACATAAAAAGTTCTGAGCCAAAACAGTGAGTCATACAACTGTTCACAAACTGACAGACACAGGTAATCTCAGGTTCTAGCCTCACATCCATTTCATACTTGAAATATCTTATCAGTACCTACTCTACGTGACTTCCTGTCTTGGGAGTTAGAATATCTGTGGTAAAAGTCTGGTATCCCAGTAAAAGAATTCTAATAGCTAGGTTTTAAACCTCAGACGTTTTTGGCAAAGCCTTAATATTAAGCATTATTTGGGAAGCTATAGAGAATCCTCTGGTCAGTGAGTGACATTTGGTAGATAGAGGACCTGTGAGAATTCTTTCCATGCCAAGTCAACAAGGGGAGGAACCATAGCAAAAGCTACCAGTAGCACTGTCCACGTCAATAGTCAGAGGCCCACAGACCTTCTCCTTGACAAACATGTCAGCCTGCCAGTCTTGTGCACATATACCTAGGAGAAGAAGCACTCCATCCTTCCAGGTCTCATGTTGCATGATGTTCAAATAATGGGGCTTGTCTTTTCCACCTGCAGCAGCTAAAGAGATATTCACTAAGAGGTACCATGGCTCCAATACAAGCTGAAAACAAACTGCTATTCCCATCTGGATGAGCTGAGCTACAAGGTCGAGCAGCTAGAACTTAAGTGACATGCCCTGGGGAAGAAGGTAGAATGTATCTTTCCCCCAGAATGCTTCATGGCTAGACAACTTGTCTGCACCCAGTGCAGCATCACAAAGACACTGCCTTATGTCTCCCCATCTAGGTTGAGGGAATTTGATGGCCACAGTTCCTCTGTCCTCTCAAAGAGGCTCTGTCAAGTTAATGTCTGGCAGCAGGCTGGCTAGGCCAAAGTTAACAGTACTAGATATGCTGCTATTCCAAAAAAAGTGCCTGATTATTTGAGCATTGTAAATCCATCGCTGTTGCTACAGAGAAAGGCCCACTCAACAAGCAATTACACCCTCTGTAGTGTCAGTGTCATAGGACCAGTCATCCATCTGTCCTATTTCTTGCCTGGTATCTATGGCTTCTCAATCTGAGGTCTATTTTATTATTTCTTTGCTTTTCTCTTTCACACTCATGGTTGTTTTAAACCTTTTGAACAATCTCCAGTTTTCAGGACCTACTTAGATGCTCAAACAGTTTAAACCTTTGAAGATTCATTCCCAAGAGCTGAGGCCAACCTCACAATAAAAGCAACATTTTGAGCCCCACAAAAATTCTATTTTGATCTGGACAAACATTTTCCGGGGCCTCATAATCCTGGTAAGTATTGGGCATAAAGCCAGGTTAAAGACAAGCCTGGGGAATGGTGAAAATACACTCTTTTTTTGCGGCTTCACTCTCTGGTTTAAAACAAGACAAATACTAAAAAGTCATAGTTGGGAAGCAGAACTCACCATGCAGGAGGGAGGAATGTCAGTGTTACCAAGTGGGGCTAAAACCAGGTACAAGTTTTGTTTTTTCCTGAGCGATATGACTATCCAAAGTTAGTAAGACCCCTGAGAAAAAGGGCAAGTTTTAGTTAGCTGTGTTCTGGGCAAGTATGAGTGGTCTTGCACAAGAAAGCCACACTTCAAAAGAGAAAAACTGGTCAGTATAGCTGGTTTAGCCTAGTCATAAGGTTCAAAATCATCAGTGGGGTATCTGACTGCAAAACAAGGACAATCTGTTTCAAACAAGGTCTGGAGATTTTCCTGCTAAAAAAAATCATCATATGCATGCTGTCCAGGAAAACTCCCCATGGGGTATGTCAGGTACTGCACAAGAGTGCCTCGTGGCATTCTTTATAGCCATCTGCAAGAGCTCCAATGATAAACCATATTCACAGTTGGGGAGAGTGTGTGCCCTCAGTCAGAGAAAGTGTGGGAGAGGTGGCGCTGCCACCTGTTGCCAATCTAGCGCTGTGGAAAAGAAATAGACACCCTGCTCAGTCCTTGTACCTCACCACCTATGGCAAGGACAAGACTTGATTCTGGTGTGACTAGAGCAAGAGAGCTGCCCCTGCCACTCACTTACTACAACACTGGGGAGTTCAGGCCCCGGATCGTGCTCGGGAAGTTCATCAGAGCTAGCCCTGTACATAAAGATTGTGTATGAGCAGCCCCCAAGGGTCTTGCTTCTTGTATACTATGCAATAGTAAAGATGAGGGAGAGACCCCTCTCTGCTCATTCATCCACTGACATCTATGGCAGGCAGGAGAGATGGCCCTGTGGTCACTGTCAAGGAACATCCATGTCCTCCTTAACTGCAATACTTGGAACACTGGGACTGGCACCTCACCTAGGCAGTAGGGTAGAGCTCTCCCTCTTTGCAAGGAATACTGCATAGGCACTGCCATTGAAGGGGGCTAGAGCTCACAACATGACAAACTCAGATAATTATCATGCACAGATCCAGGCATTTGAATTGTCCCACACCAATATCTAGATCATTGGTGAACTACTGTAGTACATGAAGTGGCCAGTTCTACACGTCCAGAACTCCAGGATTTATATAATATAGATAATCTCCATGATAACAAGATACCAGAGAAGAGTCCCATTGAAATTCCAGTGTTGATAGAGTAGCTGAAATAGCATGCAATGCCAAACAGGCATCATAATGAAAATGTGCAGGCAAAAATGTGTGGAGCAAATGGTGACATACTACAGCTTCCACAGAAAAATACTGAACCTGAGATTGGGGAACGTGGGCGAGGGTGAAGAATGGAATAGGGAGGAATGGAAGATAGGAGGATTGTGGCATATGCAGGGACATTCACTCACTCACACACTCACACACATGCAAACACACACACACACACACACACACACACACACAGAGAGAGAGACATACACAAAAATATTATAATGTCAACCAGGATAAAGCTCAGAGATCTTTGGGATGAGAGCTAAAAAGACTGTAAATGCCACAGTTGTAGTTTACATTAAAGACACCACCAATTTGTTGGAAGTAGAAACACACAGTGATGGTTACAGCATGCATGAGAGCTAAGCAAGCTCACCAGGAAGAATCTCATGAATAGGGAACTGAGGACTTGGACAAGAAATCCAATTACAAGCTGAGAAATGGCTGGCACTTGACAGGGGATAGGGAAGGGAAAGTCTTTTCTTTGATGCAATCCCTGAGAGGGCAATGATCCCCAACCCTGACTTCATGACTTAGGTGCATTGGGTAATAAAATATGGACCTGAGAGAAAGACAAGAAGAAACATGATGAGGAGGTAAGGAATGAGGAAAGGAGCATGAGGAGGAACTAACAGGAAGGTGAGGGAGAGGAAGAATATGAATATGAAGAGGAGAAGTATAGGAAAATGTGCTGAAGAGGAAGACCAAACAACTTGTCAGAGTTGAGTGGTATCAGGTATGTGTCTTCTGTATACTTTGCCTGAGAGATTGAAACATTCTTTTCTGCAGTGAATTAACCTGGAAGGGAAACAGTGCCAAATAGCTTTAGGAAGTTCCTGAAACTGACCAGATTCTTTAGATCTCTCCTTTTCAGGATGTAATCAACCCAAAGCCCTCAGAGTCTCTCTCACACAAAACAAGGAACAAAGACAACTGAAACCAGACCACCTCTTGCCATGCTGCCTGGAAAAAGTTTAAACAAACTGCTACTTGTAACAGGTACTCATCTACCTATTAAGCTACTCTCAGACTGTGAAGTGTGCTCCAAGTTCCCAGCTTTAGTAAGCTTGTAACCCATTCAGGGACTAGCTTTGATGATGATTCTGTCTTTGATTCTCTCTTCCATTGAGTCACCTTCCACTCCATATCCCTGGGAATAATTGTCATTGCATCACAAAGCTAGACTTTGTGGTATCTATACTATGTTCTTTGTTTCCTATATGCAGTGGGTAGATTTATGTTTTGCATATTCACAGGGAATGTTTTGAAGGGAACAACACACAGGAGGAATAGAGAATGCTCACTACAGGAAGAGGATTAAACTGAGACCACAAATGCACACTTAAACACACATGTTTTTCACTGTTGATTTAAAGTGGCTAATTTCTGACTCACTCAGGCACAACAGCAAATAATCAATATCTCAGATTTTCAACAGGAAAAGGTTACAATGGGTAGAATACACTGGATTGTTGTTACTGGGCATGGCAAATAGGTGAGTTAAAAGCGGATTCTGATTGCTGAAGTTCAATTCTATGATAACTGGACCTGGGTAGGAGCCTCAGAAAGAAGACAGAGTGAAATAAGCTAATGGAATTGGTTGCTAAACTAAAGAATGGAATGTAAGGATTTAACAAGAGAGGAGAAATTAGTAAAGGCACAGCCCACCAGAAACATATTTGTCATGCTGGGACTGGAATTCAATAACCCCCTCTGGTTATGTCACAAAACAGAGGATGTTGGGTAGGAATGCCAATGCATTTTTGGTAACACTTGGAAGAAGGGGAGATGAATATGTTTGAGACATGCCCTTTGAACTTTTAAATATTAACCAAATTATTGTTTACTAAGAAAACAGAACAATGAATGCTGGTAATGTGGTAGACAACAGGGCCTTAGACACTGGTAATGCTAATGTGAGCTGGTCAAGTGACTGTGTGAATCAGGATGCAGGTTTCTCAGAACACACAGATTGTCAATATGACCTAGCTGTACTACTCTATGGTATATAATGGATGCCAACATAGCACAGAGGTAGGTATTGCATATCATTGCTCACTACACTACGAAGTATGACACCAAACAATTGAAACCAGACACCCATCTCCAGAGCTGTGGACAAATGAAATATAGTACACATACAAGATGGGATTAGCAGAAGTCATTATCTGGACAATGGAAGCAGTCATGGAAAATCACATTAAGTATATCAAACTAGCCACAGTCCTGAATTCTATATGAACATATTAAGTCATCATACATACATAAAGGTGACATAATCTTGTGTAATATGGAGACAATGGAACCAATGTGATGGGAAGTGGGTGACAAAGGGAGGTGAGTGAGGTAAAAAAGAAATATACTCCACAATATTCATGTGCAAAACCTTTTCTGAACATTTGTGGGCAAAAAAAATGGTTAAGTTTTTAAGAGCTATCATTGTTCTAATAAAATACCTGAGTTTAGCTCCTAACCAAATGTTGACTAAAGATCCAAGTCATGCATCAGGCCATCCATGAACCCTACATTGTAAGAATTTGAGAGACACCTCAAGAGTGAAAAATACTGTCTGCTCATGCCAACGACCTGGGTTGCAGTATCAGCACACAAGTAGTGACTCACAATCATCAGTGACTCCCGTGTAAAAGAGGAAACTTCCTCAGAACAAGTAAAATGGGACTGCTGGTTGATCCATCAATATGAAGCAGGGATACTCAGTCATACAGGCTCATTGCTGCACTGTTTACTATAGCTCAGAAAAGAAATAAGCTAGGAAGAGCTCCAACACATGAGTGGGAAGAGGAAATCAGAAACTTGCCCTGTACATTTGTCCCTATTAGTATAAAGTACTTTGTTGTGGCTCTAACCAAGCAAGGAAAGATCTGTATGACAAGAACTTCAAGTGTCTGAAGAAAGAAATTGACGAAGATCTCAGAAGATGAAAAGATCTTCCATGCTCATGGACTGAAAGGATCCACATAATAAAAAGTGCATGGTCTTGATACACAAACAGGCAGGAAGACCGTGGAATAGTGTTGAAGGTCCAGAAATGAATCCACATACATATAGTCAGTGGATTTTAGACAAAGGAGTTAAAATCATCCAAAGGAAAGCATTTTCAATAGATGGTGCTGTTTAACTGAAGGTCAGCATGTAGAAGAATGCAACTATCCTCATCCAAATTTCAAGTTCAAGTGGGTAGAAGACTTCCACATAAAGAAGATACACTAAAACTGATAAAAAGAAATTGGGCAAGACCCTGAAACACATGAACATGGGGGAGGATTTCACTAACTGAATACCAATGGCTTATCCTATAAAATCAAGAATTAAGAAATTGGACCTCATAAAATTGCATCACTTCTGTAAGGCAAAGAATGTCAATAAAACAAAACAGCAATCAACAGATTGGGAAAGGGTCTTCACCAATCCTTCACCCAATCGAGGCTAATATCTAATATATACAAAGAACTCAAGAAATTAGATTTCAGGGAACAAAATAATCCTAGTAGAAATGGGATGCAGAGGTAAACAAAAAATTTTCAACTGAGGAATATAAAATGGTTGAGAAGCACCTAAGGATGATTCAACATTCCTAGTCATCAGGGAAATGCAAATGAAAACAACACTGAGATTCCACTTCACTCCAGTCAGAATAATTAAGATGAAAAAAAAATCAGGTGACAGCAGATGCTAGCAATGATGTGGAGAAAGATGAATACTCCATAATTGATGGTTAAATTTGAAGCTGCTACAAGCACTCTGGAAATCCCTCTGGTGGTTCCTCAGAAAATTGGCCATAGTACTACATGAGGATCCAACTATACCACTCCTAGAAATATACCCAAAACATGCAGAAACGTTTAACAAGATTATGATCTCCACTACAATCACAGAAGCCTTATTTATAATAACCAGAAGGTGGAAAGAACCCAGATGTTATTCAACAGGAATAAAGACAGAAAATATGGTACATTTGCACAATGGAATACTACTCAGCTCTTAAAAACTATGACTACATGAAATTCTTAGGAAAATGGATGGAGCTAGAAAGCATCATCCTGAGTGAGGTACCCCATTCACAAATGAACATCCATGGTATGTACTCACCAATTAATAAATATTAGTTCAAAAGCTTGGGATACCCAAGAAACAATTCCCATACCATATGAAGCTCAAGAAGAAGAAAGACCAAAATGTGGATCCATCAGTCCCTTTCAGAAGAGAGAAGAAATACTCACAGGAGGAATGACATTGACCAAAAGGGGAGCAGGGCCTGAAGGAAAGGTCACACTGAGACTGCTACATCTCGAGATCTATCCCATATGCAGCCACCAAAATCAGTCACTATTGTTGAAGTCAAGACATGCTTGATGATAGAAGCCTGATAGGTATGTCTCCAGGGATAAGGATGATTGCAGTTAATCATTGAATTGTACAAGGAGACCCAATGGAGGAATTAGAGAAAGGTTAGAGAAAGGACTGAAGTAGCTGAAGCGATTTACAGCCCCATAAAAAAAAAAAAAAAAAAAAAAAAAAACAGTATCAACTAACTAGACCCACCCCCAGAGCTCCCATGTACCAAACAACAAACCAATGAGTACACATGGAGGGATCCATGGATCAAGTGACATATTTAGCATAAGATGGCATTGACTGGCACCAATAGAAGAAGAAGCCCATGGTCCGGTCTGTGAAGGCACCTTTTCGCCAGTGTGGTTGAGGTGGGATTGTGTGATTGGGAGTGGGAGCACTTTTACAGAAGCATGTGAGGGGGTTACAATGAGCCTTCAGGGGACAGGATAAGAGAACAGGGAAAGGGGATAACATTTGTACTGTAAAGACATAAAATATCCAATAAAATTGTCTATGAAGAAAATCGGGACCAATGGTTTGAAAATGTGAAATTCTTATGAAAATGGATGCATCTAGAGAACATCATCCTGAATGAGGTAACCCAGTCACAAAAGAAGTAACATAATATGCAGTCACTGATAATTAGATACTAGCCCCAGAAAGCTCTGAACACCCCAGAAATAACCCACAGACTATATGAAATTAAAGGAAAAAAAGAAGAGGAAAAACCTTTATGCTTATTCTTTACACACCGGAAAAACTTTGACTATTTCCAGGTTACATCTGGTTTTACAGGTACTTTATGCTCATTGTAATTACTAAGATTGTAGTGCATCCTATCAAATCTTTAAAAAAAATCAAGTACAGACAAAAATGTATTCTCATACTTTTATGCATAAATGCTTAAAATCTGTACATTTGTCTTTGATTTGTAAAATAAAGTTGTAAAAGTACAGAAAATATGTTCATAATAAAGAAGAGAGTAAGATACAGAAGGAATAAACTCACCATATATACATGTGCATATATTTTCAAAGAAAAAAAAGAAAGAAAACAGGGTTGGGGAAATGACTATGTGGTTAAGAGCTCTCATTGCTCTTGTGGAAGACCTATGATTGGCTCCTTTGAACATATTGTCTTAGTCAGGGTTTATCACCTGCACAAACATCATGATCAAGGAGCAAGTTGGGGAGGAAGGGGGTTTATTCAGCTTACACTTCCATATCACTGTTCATCACCAAAGGAAGTCAGGACTGGCACTAAAGCAGGTCTTGAGGTCAAGAGTTCTACAAGCACTAATTGATCTTTGTTAGATTTTTCTGTAGGTGAGAGGTAATATGGACAAGAAGGGGAGTACCCAGGAAAAAGCCATAGGACTGACATGTCCTCCTCTTAACCTGTTTGCTTTCTAGTAGTCAATGTTTCTTTTATTCCTGCCCATTAAGGCAGGAACTTATGTTTTTTCTTTACTTTTTAATTTTTTTTTTTAAATTTTCACTTGGCATCAATGAGTGTTTTCCTTGCCTACATGACGGCAGGCCATTCCAGCCCTTGGTATGTGAGGACAGTAGAGGAATGTGTTCATCCACTGGACCTGGAGATTAAAGATGTTGTTAGCCACAATGTAGGGCCTGGAACCACCATGTGAGTCCTGTGAAAGAGCATCCTGTCTTTCAACTGCATTGTCTTGCTAGCACACCCATATCATCTTATAGGAATAAATTGAAATTCAAGATTAACTTATCGGTTATCTTTGTCCATTTTGATTAAATATATTCTTCCTGCATGGACAAATGCTTGTTCAGTGGATGAAATGTAGCCCCTATGAAAGACCCCTGCTTAGCAACAATAACGCCATTTCTTCAAGGCTGTGCACACAGGGCGGGCCAGGTCATGGCCCAGGTGGCCAAACAAGATACTGATGGGCAGCCAGCTTGCAACAGACAGAGAACAGAAAGCCCCCAAATAAGCCCTATAAGGCAACTGCTCTCAGAGAAGCACAAAGCAGCTATTCTCAGAAAAACTGCAGTCCCAGCTGACACCAGGATCAGTGTCTTTGGAACCGTGTCCTTAGACTCACTCCTTGACCACATTTAAACTAACCAATTAGAACCCTGTAACTATGCTTCTGCTTCTGTCCCTCACATCTGCCCCACAAGCACTATGAAAAGAAAACTGTCCCTTTGTCCGGCGTGCCTGTCCTCCAAATAGGCTGTCACCCACGGACACCTGTATGGGAGCAATAAACCCTCTTGTGACTTGCATCCAGTGGTCTCAGCTGGTTCTTGGGTCCTGGGGCCTCCTCAGGTAAAGGTCCTCTAGATGAGGGTCTTTTACCTAGTTTGCTCCATAGAATCTCATGGGACAGTGTGATTTCTCACCATGCCACACAGATTGGCATAAAATTAAAAATATATAAAGTGCTTATTTACAGAACTTTACACTAAATGTCTATTCCTTTGTTTCCAAAACATTATATTTAGTTCTCCCTCTCGTTCACTTTCTGACTCTCTCTGGCTGTGTCTATGACTCTTTTTTAAGCTATTCATGAAAGTGCAGGCAAGAATGACAACCAGTGGAGGGCAGTAGGTCATCCTAAAGCTGGAATGACCAGTGATGATTAATCCTGGGACAGGAGATCTGGAAACCAAAATAAGATCATCTCCACTAACAGAAATGATCTTTCCAGGAGCCCTTTCTCTAGATGGTCCTACCCTGCTTCAAGAGAATCTATTGATGAACAGCACTATACTGTGGAGAGAGTTGTGTCAGGAACTTCTTCACAAAAATAACTATTTAGGCTCTGACTACATACTTCGTACATCTTTAGCATGGGAGGCTGGAGAGAGACATTAACAAAAAAAGAGAAAAAAAGAAAGAAAAAAACACTCCCTGAACATTGATGCCCCAAACCAAAGTATTCCACACTCATAAAAGAAACTTTACTGAAGGTCAAAACACACATTGAATCTCACACAATAATACTGGGAGACTTAAATACCTCACTCTCATTAATGTCCAGGACTTTGATACAGAAATTAAACAGAGATACCATGAAACTAAGAGAGGTCATGAACCGAATAGATTTAACAAGTGTCTACAGAACATTTCAACCTAAAACCAAAAGAAATATCTCCCTCTTATCTGGCCATGGTTTCTGTTTAAAAATTGACCATATGATTGGTCACAAAACAAGCCTCAAACAATACAAGTTTATTGAAACAGTCCAGTGCATCCTATGAGATCACCACTGACAAATACTAGATATCAAGAATAATGAAAATACCAGAAAAACCCACATATCTATGGAAACGGAACAACTCTCTACTCTGTGGTAAATTGGCCAGAGAAAAAATAATGAAAGAAATTATAGACTTACTGAAATTTAATGAAACTGATGACCCAGCATACCTACACTTATGGGACATAATGAAAACAGGGCTAAGAGGAAAATTAATAGAAATATGTACCTTGGTAAAGAAATCAGAGAGATCTTAAGCTAGCAATTTAACAGCACATCTGAAAACTCTTGAACAAAAGGAAGCTAACACACACAAGAGTAGTAGATGCCAGGAAATAGTCAAACACAGGGCCAGAACCAACCAAATAGCAACAAAGAGAATGAAACAAAGAATCAACAAAACCAAAATCTGTTTCTTTGAGAACAACAAGAGAGATAAATCCCTAGCCTAACTTAAGGACCCAAAGAAGGTATCCAAATTAACAAAATCAGAAATGAAAAGAGTAACATGAGAAACCCAGAAAATTCAAATACATCATCAGATCCTACAACAAAAGTCTGTACTAAACAAAATTGGAAAATCTAGATGAAATATATTATTTTCACGACTGCAAGTTCCAAAGTTAAATCAAGAGCAGATAAGCTATATAAACAGTCCCATATCCCCTAAGGAATAGAAGAAGGTATTAAAAACATCCCAACTCAAAAAGCCCAACAGAGATGGCTTTAGAGCAGAATTCTACCAGTCCTACAAGAAAGACCTAACATCAACACTCCATGTGTTCCATAAAAAAGAATTCCAGAAAATAGAATCATTCCTTAAAGTAGAATTAGAAGGAACAATACCTAATTCATTCTATGAAAGCATGATTACTCTGATACCTAAACCACACAAAGACCCAACAAAGGAAGAAAACTTCAGACCAATTCTGATTATGAATGTTGTTCCAATAATACACATTACTATTCTTACAAACTCAATCCAAGAAAACATCTCAAGCACCATTTACCATAATCGATCAATTAGCCCTAATCCTAGGGATGTAAGAGTCATTCAATATATGAAAATATATTAAATTATCCCACTACATACATGAACCAAAGGAAAAAAATTACATGGTTCTCTCCCTAGATGCTGAAAATGCATTTGACAAAATACTGCAGGCATTCATGTTAAAAGTACTAGAAAGACCGAGAATTGAAAGCACAAACTGAAACATAATAAAAGCAACATAGAGCAAAGCAACAGGCAAGATCAAATAACATGGAGAGATACATGAAGCAATCCCAATAAGATGAATGAGAAGTCAACAAGACCCACTCTCCTGTATCTATCCAAAAAGGCCTCAATCTTCTACCTAGAGCAATAAGACAACAAAATGGAATCAAGGGGATACAACTTGTCAGATAAGTAGTCAGGGTATCACTATTTGCCAATGATATGATAGTATAGAAAAGCAACTTACAAAAAAAAAAAAACTTCTATTCCTGGACCTAGAAGAGAACTAGCAAATCAAATGACCAGAGACTACAGTGACATCAGCAAAAAGCTATCAGTAATTTGTTCTTCGGTTGGAACTACCTAAGGTGGTCATTTTGAAGGAGTGCATAGTGGGGGTGATTTCTGTTCGGAACCCCAGGTTGTGGTAATACTATTTGGATATGGGTTTTGCTAATCAAGTGGACGAAATTTTATGTGTGGCAAATAAGAAAGCTTTTGAAGACAACCCCCAAACACTGCCTTTTCTCTGAAACTTGACCTCATGGGATTTTAATGTTTTGAAGAAATACACAAAATGTGCACACAAACAGCTGGACCTGATAGGGATGAAGACTCAGGAAGCAGCCATAACTGTGGACACCTGGAGATTAAGTGTCACAGGACAGAGAGGGCAGTGGGGATTGGGGATGTGATCTGAGTGCACAGTGGTCATCTATGGCACACACCCATCTTCTCTGATAAAAAGGAGGAGGTCAAGGAGCTGTTGCCTAACACATTCATAAAGCACGATGTCCAGTCTGTACATGGCTACATTACAAAGAAGCCAAAGGAAATCACACTGAAGGGTGTTTCAATGGCAATTTTCGAGTCTTGGTGGCAACCACTGGTACTGCCTAAGGTAGACATGGTGGTTCAGAGCTGTTCATCAGAGAATGAGGAGTCTTGACGAATACCAGCAGAGACCCAGAGATACAAGCCTGAGGAGAAGGGGTTCCGACTAGCCAGGGGGCAGAGAAATCTCTGCAGAGAGCACACAGAAAGTGCGCCCCTGCCCTGCCTGATCCAGGGACCAGGAACCCATCATTGGAAAGGAACTCTGGAAGAATATCTAGATGGCAGAGGTAAGCAGGATGGCAGCCATGGTGCTTTCAGGGGACAGCATTTTGGATGCAGGAACTATCAGAAACACAGGCAGGAACAGTGAAGAGGAGGAGGAACTTCAGACAAAGTTCAGAGGAAGAATGGGAGGTTGCAACAAAAGAAACAGATCCCAGAACAAAGGCAAGAAGAAGAGTTTTAGTAAAGTAGTAGAGGCAAGAAGAAACTGTTCCCACTGGGGAGCCCAGGGCCCTTCCTGCTCTGAGTCCCAGTGCTTCCTTCCTGTTTGATCATTGCACTTTGATTGGGCCTCCTTATTTGCAGAGGGAGGCTTCTGAACTGTCCAAGCACTCATCATAAACTGTCTTTATTTTGGAAAGTGATAGGAATAAATAAATTAATCAATAAATATCCTGAAGAGGACTAAACAAGGGCTCTCTTATTGGACCTTCAGTGCACCTCCCAGGTGCTGCTCCTCTAACTGGAGGCTCATGAGCCTAAAAAGCTGGAGGGTGCAGAGCTGACCAAAGCTCTCTCTCTGGCTGCAGCTTTAAAACACTTCCCTGGTGCAGCAGATGCCCTCTGCAGCCTGTAACTTCTAAACAAGTAAATATCTGTCTTTTGATCTGCTGAAGAAGATGATAGAGGATAGTCTCATTTTCATGAAAGTGGAAATAACCCTGTGGCTCAGAGTGGAAACAGCCACACTGCAGGATAACCCTATCTCCATGGTGAAGTTCATGCTCTGACCTCACAAAGAACCACTGTGATAGAAGAATGAATGTCCTCAGTATAAGACTGTGGACTAGCCTGTGAGTTTTGTCCAGATAGAGCAGGAAGCTGATTTGGGTGACCTGTGGGACTCGTTCAGATTTGACTAGATTGTTAATTTTCAGGTTGTATTATCTCACAACCTCTGTGCACCAGAGCACAGGGAACAGCCTCATGGACAGCAATTTAAAAACAGAGACTTTGAGAAGTCAGTATAATGTGGGTTTCTTACTTGGCCAGGGTTCATTTGGCACTGTGAAATTGGCCTGGCACCTGAAAACCAAGGCTCTGGTTGCCATCAAAACGGTACAGATTAGCGAGAAGAACATCAGGTGGATCCAGACAGAAAGAGCAATATTGGAGACACTACAACATCCTTACATCATTCGCCTTTTCCAAGTCTTAGAAACAGCAAGTAACATACATTTTATATTGGAATATGTCCCAGGAGGAAACTTATTTGAAATAGTAAGAGACCAAGGCCAACTGTCGGAGGAGGAGGCAAAAAAAACATTTGGACAGATAGTTTCGGGAATAAAATTCTGCCACCAACGAGATATTGTACACGGAGATATCAAGCCGGATAACATAGTAAGAGATGCTAAAGGTAATATCAAAATAATAGACTTTGGCCTAGCCAGGAGATGCAGACCTGGGAAATTAATGAAAGTGCCACGTGGAGCCAGAATATATTTTGCCCCAGAGCTTATATTAAGGGAGCCCTACGAGGGAAAGAAGGCGGATGTGTGGAGTTTGGGCGTGCTGCTCTTTTTTATTACAGCAGGGTTCTTCCCGTTTAGAGGAGAGACCATCAAAGAGATCAGTAAAAATATTTTAACAGGGACCTATGCTGTTCCACGTTTACTCTCTAGACAACTGGAGAACCTGATCCACCAAGTCCTCACGGTTCCCCCAGAGATGAGGCCTTCCATCGAAGAAATTGAAAACCATCCATGGGTGAGGAAGTGCGAAATAACCATCTCGACCAAGATAGACCCAGACTTCAAAATCATTGATATGCTGTGTGACATGGGATACAATGCCATCCAGATTTTGAATTCCCTGCACAAAAAGAAATACGATGCACCAATGGGTGCATATCTAACATTAAAAGCACATGTAGACCTAGGGCATAAGCATGGATCTCCCTCTTCAGCCAAGGCTGTGGATCCCTGTCCTACACCATCCGCATCCCCAACACATACTCTTCCCCTAAAGAGAAGGGCCAGTGAGCCAAACTTTGGCCTCCTCCACATCAGGCCCTCAGGAGAGCAGGGGCCTGTTCCACTGAAACCATCGGGACACAAGTTGGCCAGGAGTGTGTCCCTGCCTCCCATTGCTCTGCATTACCCCTGTAAGCAGAGCAGAGCTTCTAGCAGTGTCCCACATTCAAGAGCAGTGGCTGGCCCATGTGTGTGTAACAACGTATTAGAAATCGAAACACTCCCGACTACTTCACAAGACTCTGAAATTGAAATAAAATCTCCCTGTCAGAAGATTGGGCGACTGAAGAAATTTCGTAGGTGGATACGGAATCGCTTCTCCAACATCTGCTGCTTTCCCTGTGCACGAAGGAAAAAATGACAACATCCATTCTCCAAAAAAATGGCTCCCCTGGAAGAGATAGTGAGAAAAACCCGATGAGAAGGTAAGCAAGTTTGCCAGGTGGGGATGCATCTCAGCTCTGAATTTTATTGTCTCTGTTTTATTCATGTCTTCTTATTAGAAAAAAATCAAAAAGATGTATTTTTTGGAGTCTGTCGGGATGACAAGATTTCTTTCTTTCTCTTTTTTATTTGCAATTGATTTTCAGGTCTTTTAAAAAATAAACAAACTTATTTTAAAAAAAAACAGATAAATATACAGATTTTCAAAGCATTTGTGCATAAAACTATATGAAAATATTTTTTCAGTACTTAATTGATTTTTATAGGTTTGATAGTACTCTAAATTTACTAGCTATGATAAGCATAAAATACATATAAAATAAATGTAATATGGAAATGTCGAAGTTTTCTTGATATGTAAAGATTAAACATAATGATTTTTAAATAACAAGGATTGCCACAAGGCTGCATTCTTAGCTCTTGAATTATTAATGCTTTAGGGTCTAGAGGTTTACCACACTCTTAGGGGGTGCTATAAGCTTATTTTCAGAAATTATTTCTATCCCAGCTGGATTAAACCCTGATACTTAACATCTGAGGAAAAAACCTTTTTGGAGAATGCCTAGGTGGGATCTAAGGCAACTGAACTAGCAGTAACCATCAAGTGTCTGTGGGTACAGCCAGAGTGAAAGGGGGCATGTATACCTGTCGTCTGTGGGGAAAATATCCAGGTAGAGATTATGCTTGGAGACCTAGTGCTTGAAATAGTGACAATGGTTGAGGTACAAGGTGGCCATATCAATGTCTTTCTATAATTCAATTGGAAGGCACAGTGTACTAAGCCCTGTGAATTCTCACATTGCTGCTATGTTTCTTACATTGGGTATCAGATGTGGATTCCCAGTTTTTAGGTGTCTTATATTGCTCAGAGATGAAATGGTTTCAATGTCACCATATTCTCCACTGTGGCATTCAGAGCCTAGGCAGACAGCAGCATTCTAATCTTTCAAACCATCTTGAAACCAGGGCTGAGGAGCTGCCAGAGGATCTTCACAGTCAACAGACTCAAGGCAACAGAACTTCAAACTGACTCTCCCAGCACACTCACCTCTCACATTCTACACTGTCCTTTCCTCCCATCATTTGCCCTGATACCAACAAGAAGAAATGTGCTCCCCATGAGCACAACAAATGCCTGCTCCAGAACACAGAAATGTGAAGCCTCCTGACACAGCAGCATTGTTGCTGGCTTACCTAAGCATTCAGTAAATGTGCTGTCTCAGGCAGCTACTGTGCAGGCCACAGGACACTCAAAGTGTCTCTATTCAGATTCCTACACATGTGCTCACCTAGGATGCACCTTCATGGTTTCTCACAATAACCAGTTGCCTTAGGTATCACTCTAAACCTGCAGCAACATTTGAACTAGCCATCCTCCTGAGAGTCAGCCCCAGAAGGATTGGGACATTGTATGTAGCTGACAGCAGTGCCATTGGCGGACATAGAAAGTGGGCTTCAGGTGTGAGAGAAAGTCCAGGCTTCTGTCTGCCTGACAGTGTTAGGAAACTCGTTGCTGGGCTCAAGAACCGTGCACTGAGGTTTAGAGAACACAGAAAGACAGAGTGCTTCCATCATGGAGACCACTCAGCCTGTGTGACCTGCTTTCCTGTGGGTTTGATGGGAGTAGTTACACAGCACATCTTTTGCACTTTGCCCAGAAAAGCTGTAAATCTTTTGAATGATCCAAAAAGGCTTTTATTCCTAAGAATCTTGAAGATTTGCATCCTAACCATTGCCATCTTTCTAACACTAAGTCTTCTTCCAGCAGCAGCTGTGCTCCAGGTTCCTCCATCTCTGGCACCCCTGACTGCCCTAGCTGAGGCTTTCTGGGGATATAGGCTCCTTAAGATTGAGATACCTCTGGAGGCCAGTCATACCTACAAAGGGGCATGATTATACTGATCTGGCTAATTTTTTCTCCTTCACCTGCCATCCCATATCTCTGTAGAACAATTCATCTTGGACTTTGTTTTGTTTTGTTTTGTTTTTTGAAGACCATACTTCATTGTCTGCTTTTATTTTTCTTGTATAAAAACTATACCAGTATGATTCAGGAAGAGAAGAAAACAAATACACTTGACATTTAGTGTAGAAAAAAGGGAGGTACGGGGGGGTAAACCTATAAGGAGAAATGAGGGATTGTCATTTAAGGGTGAAAATGATCTCTGTAAAAAGTTGGAGGATTCTGCACGGCCTCAGGAGTAGGCAGAGCCTGCCACTTCATCCAGGTCCTCCCACCAAGTGTCTGGAAACTGAGGCAGGCAGCCCCTCTTCTCACTCCAGTCGCTTTCCTCCTTGTGCAGGTCTTGGTGCTGCAGGGATGCCTCGGAAGGCACAGACTTGCTTCTGTGGGTTAAAGGTAAAATTTTCCAGCAGCAGCTGTCCTCCAGATTCCTCCATGTCTGGCACCCCTGACTGTTCTGGACAAGGCTCTCTCGGGGCAAAGGCTCCTTGAGGAAGAGATACCTCTGGAGGCCAGTCTTCTTCTTGAGGATATCAAATAAGTTCAAAGACTTTGCCCAACTGGTCAGCTTCAATTTCCACAGAAGAGAGGCTTCTGTTGAAACATCTCTCTGATGATACAGCCAATGATCCACATGCCTACAGGTGTTGCATAAGTAGACGGCAGAACTTCATGAGCACAGCACCAGAGGGTAACATCCACAGACACGAGGGCCAGCTGGAAGCTGAACATTCTGGCTAGGCCAAAGTCAGCCATCTTGACTGTCCCATTACTTATCACTAGAATGTTCTCTGGCTTCGGTTCCCAGTGAACAATGCAGTTTGCATGAATATAATGGAGGCTACTTAGAAACTGGTGCATCAGATCTAAAGGTCTCAAATGGCAAGCATAGTGGCGTTGCTTTGTGCAGGTATGTCCTCATGTCCTGATATATATGTTCAAATGCGAGGATTAACTTGATGTCCCCATCAGTTCAGGAAGTAGCACAGATATCAATCAGCCATGCAACACTGGGATGTTCAAAGATCTTCATCATCTTTAACAAGGCTGCCTCATGAACGGTGCTGAGAGAAAGGACTTTCCCAGCTGCTGTTTCATTAGGAACTCTCAAATACTTGAAGGCCACACAGTGGCCACTGTGGGGATCTCAGGCTTAGTGTACCATCCCATAAGCACCAACACCAGACATGGGTACATATCAAATGGTCACCATTCATGTAGAAGGGGATCTTAAGCTTGGCCAAGAGCAATGAAGGTGTGCTTTTATCTGGGCCTGGGAGCCAGTACCTGAGGCTTTGTACCCAGCTGAGATTTTTTTTTTAATAATGTAGGAAGCTCCCATGAGACTTCTGTGATAAGACTGCCCTCATATGGAGCTACAATTCAAAAGGTGTTTATCAAAGCCTTTCCCTCTACATTGCTGAAAGAAACAGAGAGAACAGTGGGGTGTGTTTGGCTGTGGGGAAAGGTTTTTAACTTAAAACTCATGCATACAACCATCCTGAGCGAAGTCAAGTATAGTAACTGAAGGTAGAAATTTAGTAACAGAAACAACAATAGAGGCCGTGAAGGGTGCTCTCTATTGGCTTCTTTATGATTTCTGTGTCCTGTTTCCTACTCCCAGCTAAGCTCCAATCCATACTTTCCTAAACACTTACATTCAGTAAATAATGAGGACAATGTACATCAGGTGGAGTCGAGAAAATGAATAGGGCATAATTTAAAATAAACAATGTATGACTTAAATTTGACCAAATTGTCAGAAAAGTATCCAACCCAGAGGGACAGAGGCAGTCCCTTACTGGCATGCATGCAAGACACTTCAGGGTGTAAGCTCCTCCTCACTCTTGGAACAATGAAGAACTTGAACTTGTCTCCTTTCACCTTTTAACTCATGCATCTATTAGGAGGCTCAGCCACTTTCCCTCCCCCAGTCAATTCTATTCTCCATTTGTTTCAGTTCTAGGACTTGTTGCTGCTGTCTTTATCTGCACATGGTGGTCATTAGAGTCATCCTGAACCAAATTCAGACAGGGAATAGAGGGTCTGGACTCTCTATATCCCAGAGTCAGCATGAGACAAAGACCATTGGCACAACTGAACTCTCCTCTCTCCATCCTAAAGTCCCGGGTGTTCCTTTAAGTTTCAGACACACAACATGCTGACATCCAGTAGTCAATGGACTTGACAATTTTTAGTAGTCCCTGGCTGTCTCATGTGCAGTTTTTAGTCATTCTGGAAAAGGTAAAGGGTCCATTGCTTCTCTCATCTCTGAACTTGTCCCAGTTCCCTGTTCTCCTGAGCCCTTTGGCAGTTATCCTAGTTGTAATCTTCCAAGGAAAGTCACATTCAGTAGTATATTCTCAACAGGGATGATCCTGCCACTGTCCAATGTGTCCTGTGTTTAAGTCACCTCACATCCAATGCCTCTCTCTCCTTCAGTGTCTCCTCTGCAGATGATGGTGCTGTGCTACAGAAGCTTGTTCATGTGAGTCCAGGATGGTCATGGATTCCTGACTATGAGGGCTGTGGTTCATTGTTGCTAAGGATCACATCTCAAAATAACAACACTGAACTGGAAATACAAACTGAAATTCTGCTACCTGAGCAAGTTATGCAGAAAATAACGAAGGATGTTTTACACAGGGACAAGTGTCCAAATGGAATCTATAGTGTTGATCTGGTGCCTGGAAGAGGAACAATGATCAAGTCTCTAATGGGCCACCTCAAAGTCTCCCTGCAGTTCAGAGGAACACCAAGGGCCCGAACTCTGTGGTTGTGATACCAGTGTGGAACATCTCCCAAGCCTTGACACCAGCATCTATAGATAAACAAAGGACTGGATTTCTACACTTTTGTTCTGCATGCTAAAACAGTAAAACAACAGGTATGTAAGAAATGACATACAAGAACAGGGCCTCTTTGATAGCTGCCCAAACCATCTGATACACAGTCCTTCAATTCCTGTACCCCAAGAACAAGCAACTCTCATTCTCATAGAACACATAAGCTGGCCCTTGTTTCTCTTCCTTCCCCCATTTGTTCTTTCCATCAAGAGGAAGACATTTCCTTCCTGTGCTGACATGGTATTAGGATATGGTTCCCACAGACAACAGAAGCTCCTGAGAAATCTAATGCTTGTATGAGTGAACCTAGAGATGAAAGTGTGGATGGACATGTTCCCCTTCACTTCAAGCTGCAGTGATGTCACCATCTCACGCAGAAGTCCATGTCTTAGTGGAGTACCCGCTGACAAGGTTTTTCTGCCATTGAAACTCAGGTAATGATTGCTTTGTATCCATAGAGGAGACTTGGCCCTACAATTAGCTCCTGGCACTGAGGAGGCAGAAAGGAGGATATACCTGTGACAGTGGAAGGCTGTATGCAAAAATTAATGTGAGGCCAATCTGGAAGCTACATGGTGCATCCCCTGATCTTTTCTTCAGTTTTTCATTGCAAGCTGGTGTTTTCCTAGTGACAGGACTGTTATCTCCCTGACACTCACCCAGCCCTCCTTCTCAGTCTTTAAAATTTGGACAATAGAGAAGGACCTCTACAGATGAGTCAGTGGGTGAAACCCTGACATCTGTCACTGCATTTCCTAGCAATTCTTTCCTAAGTGTGGGATGTCTGCCAGAGATAGGCTCTCAGTTCTTGCCTTGCAACCTGTTGAGTCACTTCCTGGACTGTGCCTACTCCAATCTTCCTCTAGCACCATGGAAGCCATTTTCATTTCACAGGTCTGACTTCATTCTTACCCACAAGGAGCAAGGGTGAAGACTGGCTCTGAGATGTGTTCCCAGCTTCTAGACTATTTGAAGTGGTGTTATCTCTTCTTTTGTCAGTTGCCATTCAATAACCAGAGTGAGGTGCAAGGATTTCACTACGTGCTAGATCCCAGGATCATCAGTGTGATACACATGCCTTGTCCGAGGGGCTGACAGACTGACAGAGCCCATTGCATTCAGGAAGATGAAGGTGGTGAGGTAAGTCCATATCAAAAGAGGTAAGAACAGTAATGAAAATGGAGTTAGCATCCCAGTCCTGGTGGTTGGGAAACAGTGTCCCTGAGAAGACAGCTCTGATTGGCTGAGCCTGCAGAGAAAGAAGGCATGAAACTGAGGACATTGAGAGCAACCATGTGGCACTCAGCCATCATGAACATGTGGAACTGAGGAGTGTTTGTGATACTCTGCACACCCTAAAGGGATTTACTGTATTTCATCTCTTGGTGAAATTGTGTTCTCTACACAGATCACGGGCCCTGGGAGAGTTGACTGTCACAACAAGCCAAAAGCATGAACTGTGCACTCCTCTTGTGCTGGTGATGGGAAAGTCAGAAGACGAGGAGGCCATCCTGACAGAGGGAAAATGTAAGGATGCTGTGTTCCTGCATGTGGTTCCGCCTTTTTCACATATTCATGTTGAGCTTCTAAGCAGGTAAGGGTGTAGATAAAAACTGTCACCAGAGGTAAACCTAGACCTTGGCTGTTCATCAGCCTTTGGTTTATTTATTTCCCATGCAGACTCTCAGTCCCCTTGAGCACAACAACTTACTCTCCCTGACTTTATTAACTATGGAAATAAGCGACTGTGTGGTACAGGTAGGTTGAGCTGCCTAAATCACGTATGCTTAGACCTTCTATCAATGCTGTCTTTTCAGACATCTCCAGATAAGATCCTGACATTCAGTACAGCATTCAAAGGTCAAGAGGATCCATGACCAAAGCAACACAGGCTGGAGCCAAATTGCTGATACTCTGCACCAATGTCCTTCCCTGTTTGTTACTGCCAAAGACAGTCTGAACTGAAAGTCTGTACCTGCTTTCTCAGTGAAGTCACAACCACTTGAAATCAGAATTTGAACTGGCTTTATAGCTAATACTGTTGACCCCAAAATCTAGTTCAATGTCTGAAAATATGAGTTTCCCATTTTCCAACCTGGAACATTCTGTCTCAGGGAAGACAGTGTTTACACGTGAAAGGAGAGACCTGGTGAGGAAGGACAGGTGCCATGTGGCTTTCTCACCATGGCTTCATCTTAGCCTACGTCCCAACATTTCTTCATTCCCGGCCCAAGTAAGTAGTATTTCTAGGATGACTAGAGCTCTGAAGTGCTGATAGGTCCTGAGGGATCACTGGGTGTCATGCCCCATGAGGAGACTCTTCAGGATCTTCTGTGAAGGCCTACTTCTCTTCATTCTTCAAACAGCATGTGGGATGAATGCTTCTCTTGAACACTTGATGCTCACTTGTCAGTTTGCAGATCACTTACAAAAAGTTTTCTCACTATGATTGTCTTCTAGATTCCAGCTTACTTTTCCATAGATGGTGTTTAGTGTGGTCACACATGAAACTGACTAATGCAGTGCATTGACCAGCAAGACTTCTCTAATGCCTAGAGGCAGTGCATGATGGAGCCACAGGATAGAGTCATTTCTATTTCTCTCAGATTTTATTATCACTCATCTGCACAGAAAGAATATTCTGGGCTTCCATCCACAGTTTTCTAAATCTTTTCTGAATGGCATTAACCTAGAATTGACCTACATGTCTAGAAACATGGGAACATCCTATAATGTTCTTCCATATTCACAAACTCACTGCTGTCCTCTCCTTCTGAGAACTGAACCTCTGTGGTTATTGCTAGAGAACTTCCTTTGGTCTGCATATACTTCTTCTCTCCAGAGACTCAGTACAGTGGCAGGATGTCAGGAAGCAATGGGCAGAATCATGACTAAGGTACTGGGAACTCTGTCCTTCTCATCCCATTGTATTCCTTCCTCTCGCTTCTCTTTTGCAGATCATGGGGCTTTCCCACAAGAAGTTGCCGAATGTGGCTACCTGGCAGGCCAACCAATAGCCCCTATCTGCCAGACCGGAAGCCACCATCAATGAGTCAAGAAACCTCATCTGCAACATCCCAAACATCTGTAGCATGAAAGTCTGGTAAATGCAGTATGGCCCTCTCCCTTATCTGGTTGCCACCATCAAGTATCAAGTAGCCATTTATTTCAATGTGTAAACCTTGAACTCCTCTACAGATTGGGGTTTGGAAAAGGGTTATGTGCAGATGTTATGGTGGTTCATGTCATTGGTTATTTCTTAAATGTGACAAATCTGCGTATCCACCAGTTACTGAGTGCTTTCTTTCCTTGTTCTTCACCCATGTTTCACCAATTATGTTGCTCACTAATTTTATGTCAGTGAAATGGTGGCACAATGTTTGCCTCTCAATATGATTGGTATTTCCTGGCAGGTCATTAGTGGATGGGTTTTAAGAGTCTCTGAAATCTACTCTTTGCTGTAATTCGACATACAGCACACACAGAAAGACGTTTTTCTGATGCTTGACAGAACTCTTTAAGGGAGAGTCTTAGATTATGAGTGGTAATCAAAAATTGGAGTGAGGCAATATGCACCTGGTCCCACTCCTCATGACTAGGGAGCCACATTTTAATAACTTTGACTGAAATGTGAACCACCAGATGCCTTACACTGTTGTCTGTGGATTGCTTTAGAATCATGGAGACTATCTGAAACAAAACCTTTTAGTGCAATTTCCAGGTGACTTTACATGTCCAGATTTTACTGCATTAACTCAGTGAAACCGAGGCATACATACAAAGGGGCTACCTATGTCATATCCACAGTAAACCGCGGAGAGAGATAAATGCATGCATGTAAACTTGCAGGCTTGTGCTCATCTAAAGCTCTCTGCATTTATGTGTTCTGTACACAAGCCTATGGAAGGCAATGGCAAAGTTGTTGTTTTCTTCCCATATCAATTAAGATAATCAAACAGATCCTCTATAGATATGCTCACAAGAGAATTTCATCTACAGGATTTCTCTGTGAAGATCCCCCCTCCAGGTCACTTATCCTGCTCTATTGAGAGTTATATGAGCAAAATGTGATCCCAGTGGCAAGTACAGCTCCCAACACTGAGAACTATCAGACTCAACACTAAAGGCATCAGCTTCTGATTTTATCTAGACACAAAGACAACATCTTAAACTGTGAACTCCTTGGCCTGCTCAGTTTCTCCCCACATTACACATATCTCTGTTTTCATTCAGCCAAAAGCTCATCACTGGGATGTCTCTACAATGACCTCGACTAATTCTTTCTATACATAGATTAAGATTTCATATCAAGCTTCTTTGCCTCAAGGTTGATCCTTTTGCTATTTTTTTTCTGCTAGGTCCTTTTCCAATTATGGAGTCCCTCCTTCCACAAAAGGTAACAAAGTGGTCAGCCTTTCATGCCATTTCCTATTAGTCTGTGCCTCTTTGAGTAGAACCAGTTCAGTATTGCTAGGTATGTATGATGCTTACAGAACTTACCCTAATCTGAACAGATTATATGGGCACGGAGAACATCTAACCTTGCTAAGAATTTTAATTGTTTACTTATTTTTCTCACTTAGTTTTCATTGTCTATTCTTTATACTGTGTCTATCTGTCTGTCTGTTTCTCTGTTTCTACATCTATCTGTTATTTCAGTTTGGTTTCTATCTCTACATTTGTTTCTAACTCTCTCTTTTTCTCTTCTGTCTCTTAGCTTTTTTTATTCCTTTTGTCTGTGTGTGTCTTTCTTTCTGTATCACTAACAATCTCCATTTCTATCTGTTTCTATTTCTTTCTGAATCTTTTTCTCTCTGTGTGTTTGTGTTTGGTGTGTGACTCTGTGTTTCTCTATGTCTGTGTGAATTGGGGGATAGCTTATTTATTTCCAGGGTGGCCTGTGAAGACAGACAATAACTCTACTGCGGTATTTCTCAAACCCTTTATAGGTCACAGGGATTGAACCTTATTGTGAATTCTTGGAAAAGTTTTTCTAAGGGAAGAAAATGAAGAATCTGTGACTGTGCCATTACATGCTGGGGAAATAATTGTGGGAGTCTCGGCCTTCACCCACACCTGTGCTGTTCTTCCTTGGAATCCAGTCAGGACAATGGGGTCTATTATTTCCCACATAATTGTCTTGGTTGTTTATTTCGGAATCCCCACACTCTCAGCTTAGTTCTCTAACATTAAGTCTTACTGGATCTTAGCATTCTACTTTATTTTCCCTGTCCTTTCTGCCTATATTTATTTTATCAGAATTTTCTATGGGTAAAACAGTTCATCTGTAACACTTAAAAATGGGAAATCCAACATCAGGGACACAGAGCTCATACACAAGGTGCTCATATTTAACTACTAGAAATCCAAGCCAGTAAACTTAATCTTGACTCAGTGGTGAAAATGAACTTAAAACTTGAACAGCCCTACAATATTGTAGTTCCTGATGTCAGAGTTCCTAGCTTCACAGTTGAAACTTTTCTATTCCTTTCTAGTTAGTGTCAACAAAACTTCTGCAGAAGCTGGGGATCCAGAAACCTAGGGGAGGGCGTTTGTGCAGGATGTTGACCCATCATGGGTCATGGTTATGCCTTCCACCTCCTCCTTCAACATTAAATATACCTTATCTCCCCAAAGGCCACGCCTGCCTAAGTATCCTGAACTAAGTGAGGAAGATGAAGTGAACGTCAAATGAGTGAAGGTCAAGGTCTGGCTGTTATCACAGAATCTACATTATACTGTGGAAGCTCTGAAAAATGGCCCTGTTCTCCATGGGATCTTCATTGGCTGTTAATAAAGAACAACCTCTTAATGGAATAATGTGCCTCTGCCATGATGAAAACCATGTAGACAGTGAGTCTACAGAAGAAAATAGGACTGAAGTCTACCAATTAATAGTTCCAAATCTATCTTCTATGGATCACTAAAAAATAAGCACCATGTTACCTCCCTGAAGATGAGTCAAGATGTTGCAGTTAGCGTGGCTTATGACATGAGGTACTCAGAAGCTCACCACAGATCTCAAATACAAATTTAGATTACCCTTCATATGTGATACCCATGAATACAGAAGGGAAACTTATTACAGCCTTCATCTGGTAGATGCAGGTAAGAGGATTACCATAGATAACCTAGATTTCCATGCTCAGACATTGAGACTGCAAACAACTATGAGAGGTAAGGGCACAAAGTAGAGCTGAGTCCTGCATCTCATACCACACATAGCTGAAGTTCCGGGGTTCTGTTCTCAGAGGGCATCTTTGGAAAATGTCTATTTCTTGTAAAACTCTCAGGTCTCTGAACCTAGAGCAGAAGCTTTGTTCATACCATATCCTAAAGCAAGTGAGGTTGGAAACATAGATGCACATGACAAGTCCTACCACTCTCACCGAAGCTGCTGTAAGGGATGTTTCTCATACATCTCTATCAAATGCCATCCAGGTATGATTTCTTGCTAGAATAACATCCCAATGATACAAAATTGGCAATATATGGAAGGACAGGATATTTATTGTGTCTTTGTATATGTACCCATCTCTGTACATGACTGAGATCATAAAACTATGTCATTGTGAGAAAAAAGAAAGCCAGGTAGAGTAAGGTCTCTCCTGAGGACAACTGCCTTGACAACACAGAATCTCATCAAGGCTCACAGGAAAGACACACATATGAAGACCTGTTTGTCATGAGACAGACTCAAGATCTATTCCCCCCCCCCCCTGCTTTCTTTGTTAAACAACTCTCACACTCCAACAAACCTGGCTCAGTATTTCTCACAGACATCACCTTGGCACACCATCTGAATGTCATTCAATTGAAATCTCTCCCTTTGTGTGACATGGAAAGGCCTTAGTCATGTCCAGTGTCATAACAATTCTTGAGTAATCCTGTTTTAATGCACATTTAGACCTGTCAGAGCAGGCTTTGCTCTTGTGTAACCTGGGCAGATGTTGGCCATGTCCACTGTTTCTGCAGCTCTATAATGAGGCAACATCACAATGAGGCCTGTCACAGCAGGCTTTAATGTGAGCCATGTGGGCATCTTTATCACCTCATGTCTCACCCCCAAACTACACAGAGAACTTAAACCATCTCTCAATTCTCTATGGTCTATGTGAAGAGCTGACATTTTCAAGAATTTCAGAGGTGAAGATCTTGCCTTGGTCATCTTCATAGAATTTTAGCTATTCAGACCCACATACAGGGAAACCACGACTGGAAGACTTGTGAGCACCATATCCTCTAGAAACATGAAGCAATGGCATTGGGATTCCTCTAAAGTTTCAGTGACCCATACTCTCATAGCAGAGTGTTGTGTTTTTTAAATCTTAGGGAAGAGATGGTCTCTCTTTCCCACAGATATGAGCTGGTTCACTCCTGCTCATACTGGGAGATGAGCATGATCAATCATAAGATATTCTACTTCTTCTTTCCCAACATGGAGCCGTAGATCACCGCTCTGATTCTTTCTGCTCTCTTGAAATCCTAGAATACTCTGAATTTAAGATAGAGAGATCATTGGTTTAGAGGCAGATGCTGTTTATGATGCAGAACTGCATCCACTTACTGCATATTCTTGCCAGACACCAAAAATGCTCTCTAGATTCACAAAATGCTATAGTGTTTCTAAGATTTCACAGTCTCTAGGGGGAAGTAAATCTGGCTTGTTATTAACAGTTCTTGTGGAGGATGTCACCTGAAGAGCCATGTGCTTTTATTATTGTCATTGTATGCTTTTACTATTTGTTTGATTCATGTGAACAGCCATGAAGATCAACTTAAAACCCTACCGAAAACATGAATTTAGGAAAGTGTCATTTTTGTTTCCCCAAGGTATTATGACCCCAAGCCCTGCTCTGCTGAGAAATTACCTTATCCCTAAAACTTGCTCTGATTTTTTTGTACTTGCTCACTTGCATCTTGTTCATCTTTCCTGGAGATGTTTCCTTTTGGTTTCTAACAATTTAACTGGTGCATTTATGTGACAGGCTGTCTAATTTTTCTCAGTTGCTTGTTGTGTAGACCGTTTCCCTTGTCTTGTCTGATATACAGTTAACATCATGAGACAGCTTCAAATGTGTGATGCTGAAGATTTTTCTTGAAGTTTGAAGAACTCACTTGGTACTGGGAAGCCTAGACTTTTCTTAGCAAAAGACTATACTTGTGGCTAGACTTCCAGAGTCCAAAGAATTTCACTTCAGGATTTCAGTTTACAAATGACTAAAAGAAAATTATAATAGCATCTACATTTCCCACAAATATGATAAAGCAGATGCTACTACAATATGTTATGAATAACAATTTTCTTCTAGCTAACTTATCATCCTTTAGGCATTTAGCTTCCTTTTCTGTCATGCATGTTTGCTGCCTCTTACTCTATACCTTGCTCTGTTCTTTGCAGAACCAGCCTTCCCCAACAATCTGGGACATTTCGATTGTATGATGTTGCGATGAGTGGTCTGCTGGCATATCCCCAAAATAGAAGCTGAGTAAGTTGTGGGGTTTTCCTTAGTTTAAGGTACCTGAGAAGAGTAAGGCAGAACATGTATACACGATTTGTAAAAAGTGGTCATGCTTTATCCATACACTGCTCTACTATGGAAGACAGCAAAGAATAAGAACTTGACACTTAGCTTGCTTGCTCCTCATTGAACACTCACATCTTTTCAACTAGCACCATATTGTTTTTTGCTGGTCAAAGGCATAATCTAGTGAATAAGTTTCTCTCTACTTCTTGGTACATAAGTTAGGAAGCTCAATATATACTGTTTTATCGACCCTGCTGTGTCTCCATTTTAAGCCCTGCTTTTGGTATAACCAGGTCATGTGATCTCTCCAGAGTTCATGCCAATATTTATCATCATAAATGAACATTCCATCAAGCCCTGACCATTCTTGGATTGCAGTGACAACGGTAGGCCCACGTAAGCCAGTTATGGTGGAGGGTAGAGGTCTGTAAGTCTCTGGAGCAATCAGTATCTGCATGTCCATGATGAGTAGATTCCAGAAAACTTTCATCAAGTTGTAGTGAAATGTTCTCCACACTTGCACTATTAAGTAAGTGTTCTGAATGGTTCTTAGACATCCCATTTGCATAAAGGAGGTAAGAAATCTACTTGAAATCTTTTGGGGCATTTAGACCCTCCTTGTGTCTTTAACAACATAGCTGTCTGGAGGACATGTCTGGAGGATGGCATATCTGCAATGTCTCACCATTTCTACATGATGCTTCCCTGACACTAGGAAATGGAAAAAAACACTGTCACATTAAAAGTAAGTATCTGTTGTATCAAGTTTTGTCTGTGCTCAGTACAATGGGAACTCATCAGAAGTAAAATTTGTATGTTTTTGCAGCAATGCAGGAAGAATCTTTGGACATCAACTACACCCCAGGATGTGTTATATTTGGGTTCCAGCCTGTTACCTTTTGATTCTCCAAAAAAAAAAAAAAAAAAAAAAAAAAACAGTCTTTTTCTGGGTTTTCTGAAGTATCTACATGTGAGTCTCTTTGCTTGTGTTCAGTACACAGGTGATGTTTTATGTAACTGGGCATATTATCCCTGAAGCTATGCTTGTGTTTGTCTCTCTCCCTTGAAATAGTCAGGATGTTCACATTCTCTATGGTCCCTTACCCCATTCTTGAAGCTCTCCCACACCTGCTTCCCAGTCATTGTCTGACCACATTAGACTTTTGGTGTGTCCATGAGAACACACCCCTGTCTGGATGTTTCCAATCTTAGACCCATGGTATGGAGGAAAACAAAGGCCTGGAGATTTCATGCTCTTTCCCATTACAGGCTGTGAAGAACAAGAGCATGTAGACAACACCAGAACTTCTGTCACTTTCCGCAGGTCATCTGGGTTGCCTCCTGAGTAGCTTTATGGAAGAAGTCAACTTTTCCCAAAAATATCCTGACTGACATAGGGAAGACATGACCCACAAGCTCCCATCTCAGTCTCCTTCAGTACTTGTGCATCTCCTTGTCTAACACTTCAGAGATATTCTAATTATTCTGAAATTACAACTAGCTCAGACATTAGCTTAGAGGGAGAAGTATAGATGTGAGTGAGGATTTTCTTATGCACTGGTACAGTTCTAGAAAGTCTAGTGGTGCACAAACTTGTGGGAAAGAGCTGGAACATATCTTCTGCAAGAAAATCATTTTTTCCTCAATTTACAGGAGCTTCTTCATTTTGTTCAGCATATTCAGCCTCTTCATACTGAACCCAAAGTAATAGCTGATGTGGCCAAGCTTAGAAGATGAACTACAGCCAAGAAACCTGGTGACCATAAGAACAAAGCATATCTTTGGGAAATATTTTAAAAGCATTTATGCACAGGATAAAATTGCAGGGACAATAATCTCATCAGGCATGTAGTATAAAAAGGCTGACAGTTTCAGGTCTGAGGACACCTTCAATTCCTATAAGAGGGAGAATTCTCTTCTCCACAGAAGAAGCCTTTTGAGGATTCTGTAGAAACCAGGCCTCCAACTGTGAAACTTGTGTTTTTTGGATACTATGTTCAGGACTCTTGTGTGCAGGTATCCACACTCCTGCTCTTATACCTCATTTGATAGTACTTTTCCTGTTCTGACATTGGAAGTGTCTTGTGCTGATGGTATCAAACTTGACACATGAGACAGAAATTCTTTTACCCCTTTAAGGGCCTGGAAATGGGCTGTACACACAGTTGATATTAAAAATGCATTTTGTTCTTTGAGCTTGTTGACACTTTTCACACTTGTTTGACTGGGAACAAGGCTCAGAGTGTGATATTTTCAAGATTCACCACAATGAATTTCATAATCTCACACCTAAAATAGGGTAGATACCACACTGGAGTGAATCCAAGGACAAGTTGTCTGACAAGGGAATTTTACAGAATTAATTATAGGCCCTGGATTTAGAAATACTAAACTTACAGAGAATTGTTGGGAGATTCCAAATTTATAAATTAGAGGATACCATTAAAAATGAACCATGTCAGACTTATATAGGCACATTAATGCCTCTTTAACCCATAGTGCTGTGATTGTCATGCTCTCTGTCAACCAAATAAAGTCTCCATCTAGAGAATGACAGTGCATGACAGCAGAGCAGTACATTGAGGGTGCTGCAGTGGGTCCAGGAGATACTGCATCACTCCATCCACCACATCTAGGATGAAATCAATAGGAAAATGGGAGGGATTGTGTGAGGGTGAGATCTGTGTGCCAAATGCAGCCTAGGTGTCATATCCCAAGTTTGGAAGAGCACTTCTGCCCCTGTATAGAGGTTCAGGTCCACAGTGTTACCAAGGACAGTATAGTCAATGGCTGCCCCATGAAGGACCTTTACCTGTCTTCTTAAATTATAACAGAACAAAGAATAGATAGCTTGCCGGCACAGGAAGTGGCACAGGGCTGGCACAGGGGGATCTCTGGAAGGGGCAGGACTGGTTAAGTGTACAGGAGAGCTGACAGGACAGGAGAAGTGTAGGGCACACATTGAGATCATGTGCCAGGGAGCATGAGCTATGTAGCCACACAGCTGAATAGATGGGCTTTTGCTCAGACTAAACAGAAATGTGGCATGGCAGACTGAGCCTCCATTGGTACCTATGGTTCCAGCTGCATCTCTCACTTGCAATTCACAAGCATTAGGCAGCACTGTGATTGGCTGCCAGCATCACGTTCTTCCCTTTGCAGCCAGGGCATGCAAGAATCTATTCTCCTACCTATGAGCTGGACATAGTGTGTCAGGGGAATATCTTAACCTTGGAGTTTCTGCTCTTGGAAGACAAACCTGTCAGTGCAGCAGTCCTATTAAGGATGATACTCTGGGAGTCAACAGCGCCATGCCTCTTACTCAACCATTCCTCCTGGCTATTACATGATTAGTCACTTTTCCTCTGGTGTTGGAGACCAGCAGGTAGCTAAGCAAGGACCTCAAAGTCATACTAAGTCTACATCCTGATTTCATACCCTGAGAGGTACTAAGATTGACCTGAGACCACCTTGAGAACACACACTTTGGAGTGAGCATGGGGACACACATATAGGAATTAGAAAAAAGACTGAAGCAGCCAAAGGGTTTTGCAACCACATAGAAGAACAAAATCAACCAAAGACGCCCTCATAAGCTTTTAGAAACTCAAACACCAAACAATGAGCACATATGCAGGGACTTAAGACTTCAGCCACTTATGCAGCAGACGATGCCCTGTCTGGCAGCCATAGTAGTAGAAGCCCTTGGTCCTGTGTATGCTGATACCCCAGTGTAGGGGAATACTAGGGTGATGAGGTGTGAGTTTGTGGATGGGAATGGGAACATCTTATAGTGGCAGGAGGACTGGAGAAAAAGAAAGGAGAAATGAGGATAACATATGAAATGTAAATATATAAAATATCCAATAAAAAAATGTGGGCCCTAATGAGAAGAATTGGACAGACAGCAAATTCCTCTTGTGAAGGCCTGCTGTGGGCTTATGGTTTATGTGGGAATGTGGCAGCCTAGAGACTCATCTCTGGGGACTTGGCAGCCCTATTGCAGTTCAGGAAAGCTGCAGTAACATCTGCTTTTATCTCATAAAGTAGAGGAAGACTTAGCACAAGTGGAGCAGAAAGCTAGAATTAAATTTGGACACATAGGTGTTCCTTCCACAACAGAAATCATAAATGTCTCTAGCAAAGATGCCATCAAGCTTTTGGATTCTGTGCCTATCACGGCCACTAGCCATTTCAAGCAGTCAGATTAGAAGCTCATTGAGGAGAAGGGAGCTGTGAGGCCCGGGAGCTGCTCAGGCCTACATATGAGGGACCACATCTATCAACCATGCTTCCTAATCAACTCATAAGGGTGCTATGTAACCCTGTTCCTGCAGTGCTCCATTGAGATGCCCCCTGTTAGTGATGCTTGGAAAGAAATTAAGGAGAAGCTAGGGAGAGCATTGATGATAAGGGTGATGCGCCTGAAAATAAACTGAGTACCATTGGATGTCTGCACTGAAGCAGGTGCAGAAATACTGGAGACCTGGCATGATTCTAGATATTGTCAGCTCACTGTTGTGACTCAGCAGTCAGAGCTGGAAGGACACTCTGAAGGAGATCAAGGTGGCAGTGGTCAGGATGGCACCCATGGTGCTTTCATGGGAGAGCAGGCTAGAAGCAGGAACTTCCAGGAACAGGGTCAGGGACAGTGAGGTGGCTGTAAGAACTTTAGGAAACAGCCACCAGGTGGTTGCACGAAAAGAACAAATTCACATACAATGGCCAGAAGCTGAGTTTTAGTAAACCCTTTGGTCAGTGGGTAGAGGAAAAAGGGAAATCTTCCCACAGTGGACTCCATGGCACTTCCTGATGTCAATTCCCACAGGACTTCCCTTCTTTTTGATAGTTTCTCTTCCCTGCTTCCTCACAGAGAGAGGCTTCTGAACTGTCCAACACACAATCATAAACCGTCTTCATTTTGGAAAGAAATAAGAAATCATTGTACCATTTTCCAACATACTTCTATATTTACGAGGAAAACCAACCATAAATCGGCCAAAACAAACAAACAAACAAACAAGCAAACACCAAGTAGAAGGCTATCGTTGCTCATCCACTGTTTTAAAGAACAAGGGCTCTTCTCAGTCTGCTTAGTGAAAAGAAAATGACTCACATTGAGAGAAATCAAGACTAGTAGATGGTTTTTGTCAACTTGTCACAAAAGAAGAAAGGACAGAAAAAAACTCAACAAATAAATTACCTCTACTCTTTGTCCTTTGGTCATGTCTATGGGCTCTTTTCCTGACCGTTGATGAGGTAGGTCCTTATAGAACATTGTGGGTAGCAGCAACGTTAAGCAGTGGTTCTTGGTCATATAAGAAGTCAAGCTAAATGAAACCAGAGAGAAAATGCAGATGAGAAAATTTCTTACATGTTTCTTGCCTTCCTTTCTGCTTGACTTTTTACTCAGTGTAGGGTTTCGTGATGCTTTTAAAACTCAACCAACCATTTCTCCCCTAACATGGTTTTGGCCATGTCATTGATCACAGGCATAGTGTACAAACAAGGAAAACAAACAGCTGAATGGCAGTCCCTCTGTCCATGAATTCTTGCAGGATATTTGATTAGACACTAAAATCAGAGGTTGTAATATTTCCTGGTAAAACATGTTCCTAGTACTGATATGATTAACCTCTAATACATATCTTTAACCCCAAAAGACAAAGGTAATGTTGTAGAAGGTAGCACTAAGCTTGAAAGTTATATATAGCTGAGTAGCAGGAAAAGTGATGATTCAGAGAAGCATTTGACAGAATAGGATATGACACATTCTCATAAGAATAAAGGGAGGACTACTTAATAGAGAGCAGTGAATAGCTAGAAAAGAAAAGGAATCAGTTTTACTGAAAGATTTAGAGAGATCAGAGAGAACCATGAAGGGGTGAGTTTATGACAAAGTAAGTCTCAGAGGTGAAAAATATTCTAGGCCTTGATAAGACCATATGAAGGGTACAACCTTCTCATACAATGTTTATGTTACCACAAGGAGGCAGTAAGCCTGAGAGACTACATTTACACTAAGAGAATAAGCAAGAGATTTGCAAGAGAGAAACAACTAAACACCCTAGTCCATTGCTTGATAGGTCCTGTCTCTGAAGAAGAATATGACCAGAACCAGGGTTGGGGAACAAGATAGAGTGTTTGTTCTATTTTGGTCCCTCAGTCTCCACCAGGGCTTATGAGCTGGTTTATGTTTGTCTCAAAGACAGAATGATATCTGGTTCAGAATGAGATCTGTCCCACAAATGGAGGAGTGTCTCAGAAAGTAAAAGACAGAAATAACTGGAGAACCCCCAATGCAGGACAGAGGCTCAAGCAGTTCTCTAGGTGGTATCCTCATATTCCCTGAAAAACTGACTTAATGGCAATCATCTCACAAGTTTACACGGGAGTTCTAAAACTCCATTCTCCTATCAGAAAGGGGTCAACTCAGTGGTTTTGCAAAACGCCCTGTGGTGAAGATGCAGCACAGGAGACTGGAGGGGAGTCCAAGGACACCTCAGTGTTTCTCCAAAGATGAGTATGTTCATTCCAAAGATAATCTAGAAGACTCATTTCCTTTCTAGCTTTCAAATCCAATGAGGTCCTTTAATGCACATTAGAAGCAAGACTCTGGACCAGAACAAATAGTTACTGGTTCAGGTTAGAGAGGGCCAAGGTCTCCACATTCCATGGATTTTCTTACTCCAGATCACAGATTCAGAAGCCTGTGAATATAGCTTTGAAAAAGCTTATTTGTAGACAGACCCTCCGCATACTCTGTACACACATCACCTGACAATATACAGCTTATGTTCTATTGGCTGAGGCAGGAAATTGAAGGGAGAAACACTAGCAAGTGAGATGAATGAATAAATCCTGGAAAAAAGGCAAGAACACTATTTTGACTCTGAAATCTAAGCAAGTCAAACTCATCAGACTGAGGACAGGTAACCAAAACTGTGTCAGATATTGACTAGAATAAAGAAGTTATATGAGTTATTAACTAGTCTGTGAATAAGCAAGTGATTATAGGATGAACATTTAGGTTATTAAGTCTAAGAGTTGTTATTCTGGAACAATGAGACTGGGTAAAAGCAGTAATCACCAATAGCACTGAATGTGAAGCTAGAATCCAGCCTTAGGGCTTGAGAACTCTTGGATAGAAGTCAGTTTCCTAGAAAAGATGCAGGGAACCAGAGACAGGCAAACAAAAAACAAACAAAAAAACATACTAATAAACTGAAGAGGACAAAATAAGGGTTCTTCTACTGGACCCTCAGTGCACCTCCCAAGAGCTGCTCCTCTAACTGGAGGCTCATGAGCCAAAAGAGCTGGAGGGTGCAGAGCTGACCAAAGCTCTCTCTCTGGCTACAGCTTTAATGCACTTCCCTGGTGCAGCAGAGGAGCTGAGCTGCCCGGGCCTGACAGAAACCAGCACTTGCCTGTGACAAGAGCCTGCCATGGCCCCTAGAAAAAACAACGCAGTGGCATTCTGAGAGCCAGGTCTACCTTCCCAGACTGAGCAGCAGATGCAGGGCAAAGAGAAGCTCTAGCCCAGAAAACTGCAAGGAAAGCCTGCTAGACGAAGCACAAAGTTGGAAGATAAATGCCATAGACATGTGCTGGCCCTGGAAGCCTGCAAAGACAGAAAGGAAAATTGAACACTGTCACTGAGATGTGGTGGCACTGATAAGCCCCAACCTGAAAACAATAAAATAGACGAACCTGCGTATAAAAAAATCTTAGAAATAAATAATATAATCATGTCTCCAAGGGAAAGAGAGTATAATGAAATTATTTTTGCATTAAGAAATGGAGAGATCGAGAAGTGCACAGATTACTATCACTGATGGAAGCAGCCTCACTACAGAAGTGGCCCAGCCACCTTTCTTAGCCTAGAGGCATCAGGGACACCCCTGCCCCAGGAGTCACCTCCTTCTGCTCCATTTAGCATCCCTGCCCTTACCACTGCCTTGTCAGGTTTTCCTGCCTCCTCTTCCCCAGTGACCCTGCCCCTTCCCGAAGGCAACCGCCCCCTTCTTCTACAGCCCAGCGCCCCAAAAAATCCTCCTGACGCAAAGGTGGTTGTAGTGCCTTCTACCTGGTGCCACCCACAGCCTCCGCCTCAGTGCTGGCCCTTCCCAGTGTCCGATGCCATCCAGTATCCATGGCCACAGCCAGCAGACCCTGTGCTGCCAGGAGCCTGTGCAGGGCCCAGGCGCCTGCGCCGCCCTATGAACGCTGGGATTGGGCCCTGCTGCGCCTGCGCTGTAGGCAGTGGCTGTAGGCAGTGTTCTGGAACCCTGTGGCCAGGCCGCCCCAAGACCCTGCACACACCCACGGGGCCCTGCTTGTGAGAAGTGCATTTGTGGTTGTGTGCTACTGTGCACCTGGTGTGGAGGCTACACATCCTGGGGCAGTCCATGTGCCAGGCTGAGGACAAAGGAGATACCTGGGCCTCCCTGCACGCTCAGGTATCAACACTTTGAGTGGAGGAGCTACAGGAGCAGCTGCAGTCACTGGCCCAGGCTGACCATGTGCGTGAGGTCAGATGGAGGCTGGAGAGGGTCGGTCACCACATTCTGCGACTTCATGAGAGGCCCAGGAACAAGCAACTGATCCAGTGTTACTGCTTATAAATGCTTGACCCTACTGAACATTCTTTCTTTCCTTCACACCACTCAGCGCTCTGCGTGCTCACCCTGCTGGCTTTCCAGATACTCAACCACAGCTGGAGAAGGAACTAAAGGCACACTACCCTGGCCACATTTCCAGAGGGCCCAGTGGTAGGAAGTGGTCATGTTTCACTTGGGATTGCAGGGCTGTCCTCTGTGCAGGTCAGATGCATTGGAGGGTAGATGAGGCACGGGTTGACAGTGGCTCTGAGCAGAGTCCAGTCTGTCTTCGATTTTAAGGGGAACAAAGCAAAGGGTGGCTTTATTTCCTTCTCAAAACCTTGGCAATGCTGGTGGACCTTGAAAATGAAAAAATAAAAAGAACGGTCATTTTCCTTCTCAAGCATATATGAATGAGATGTTTCTATCATCCTTTCTGATACATCTCTTCTTGTCTTCAGCCAGCTCCTTACACAGTGCCTTCACCCCAGAATCTCTTGACACTTGACTCCAGAATCACACCCCAGCTATGGCTTTTGCTGTCTCTCTCTCTAACTTCCTGGGGTCCCTAGTGTCCATCCTTGCCTTTTTCAGTTAATAATAATAATATATTAATATATAATATTTAATATTTTTATAGTTCATTCGTTATCCCCCTTGTTCTGTGCTCTGTCAGTTAGTCATCCTAATTTTCCTCTCCCATCTCCAAAGTGATAGTCTCACCCCTTCCCACACATAGAACTCACCAAGCCTCTCCACTCCCTGGGGCCTAAAGTCTCTCACTGAGATCAGACAAGACAGTCCTCTGCTGTGTATATGTTACAGGCCTAGATTATGCTGCCTGGTTGGTGGCTCAGTGTCTGAGAGATCTCAGTGATCAGGTTTTGTTGAGAATCCTGGTATTCCTGTGAAGTCGCCCCCTCCTCAACTTCTTCCATCCTTTCCCTAATTCAACCACAGGGGTACCAACTTCAGGCTACTGGTTGTGTGTAAGTATCAGCTTCTGTACTAGTCAGCTGTTAGTTGTGCCTCTCAGAGGGCAGCCATGCTAAGCTCCTGTCTGTAAGCACACCATAGGGTCAGCACAGTGTCAGGCTTTGAAACCTCCCCTTGAGATGGATCTTAATTTGGGTCAGTGTTGGGCCACCTTTCCCTCAGTCTCTACTCCATTTTTGTCACTGCAGTTTTCTGTTTGTTTGTTTCTTACCTGTGAGCTACTGTGTATTAATAGTGAGTAATGGAATATACTTTCCTGTCCTAGTCTTTAAACATCCAGAACATTGCTCAGCAGGAGAGCATCATGGAGACAAGTGGAGCCCTGCTTGGCCCTGGAAAATGTATGTCAAGGAGTCATTAACAGGCAATGAGGTGGGGTAGCTGGTAGGGAATGGGAGAATCTTCATGGAAGCAAGGAGAGTGGGGAGGGGAATAGGAGAGAGGAAGGGGATAACATTTGAAATGTAAATAAATACATAGAATATCTAAGTAATTGATTTTAAAAAGAAAGAAAAAGAATAATCTCTACCTGATCAAACCCTGATTATGTCTTCTATCCAGAAATTTCTTTTTTTCTTTAAGCAGCAAGACAACCTTGGGGTCTGAACCTCTTTCACTTTATAACTTTCCTTTACATATCTAGTGACCAGCTCTGTTATTTTGCAACTTCCTTTGATCGTCTTTCTCCACTACACATGCACTAGCTTTTTAAAATTCTTTGTGATGTTGTCAGTTAAGTATTCTGACCAATATGGAGCTGAATTTGGAAGACATCAGTCATAATAACTATATTTTTACCACAATTTACCAGTGTGACCTCATTAGCAACAACTTTTTCTTTTCAACTTGTCTCAACATAATGAGGTTATTAATTTAAAAAAGAGGTGTAAGTGTTCTTGCTTTCCCTTATTACCATCTGGAGAGAGGGTCAGTCCCTTTGTCACAGTTCCTGATAAATTGCTCTAGGGTGATACATTTAGATCTTTACAAAATGATATTTTCCTTCACTAAAAACTTGTTCTCTTTTAAATATTTTTAGGACCCAATATTGATAACTTTTATGCTGCTGTGCAAAAACACCACAACCAAAAGTGGCTCATAGAAGAAACAGTTCATTCTGACTCATCGTTACAGAGGAATAAAAGTCTGTTATGCAAGAAGTCCATGCAAGGGAGACTTGGCATTAGGCAGGCCTGATGGTCAGAGAAAGAAGCTAAAAGCTCAATGTTCCATTGAAAGCACGAATTAGAGAAAACTGGAGATCATGTGAGGCCTTGAACTCACAAAGACCACATGTGTTGACAGACTATGGTTAGCAAGGCCACACCTCCTAAGCCTCCCCAAACATTGCTAACAACTGGGAAACAACTGTTTAATTATTGAGCCGGTGAGCCTCAATCTCATGAAAAGCACTTCAGTTCCCACAATATTCAAGCATTAATGTGGCCTCACACAGCCTCAGAAGAAGCAGTAGAGTGTAAATGGTCAGATGCATAGTCCCTTAGAGCACACTTTCGAGGGTTTAATCCTGAGCTTTGCTACCTGTGTATCAGCCTGCATAGGTTTAACCTCTCTTTCTCTCTCTCTCTCTCTCTCTCTCTCTCTCTCTCTCTCTCTCTCTCTGTGTGTGTGTGAGTGTGTGTGTGTGTGTGTGTGTGTGTGTGTGTTTGTGTGTGTGTGTGTGTGTGTCTCTTTCTCTTCCTTACCTGGACAAGTTTATTTATGCATATGAAATACTTATACCAAAACCTTGCACATATTGATCACTTACTATATGTGAACATTTATGTTGATTTACTTTATCCAAATAAAATCTTTTGAATGTACCTGTGAATAAGGCACTTAATGATTCAATTTAAAGTAAATGGAGCAGAATCTATCTATTGACAAAGAGAATAATTTCAAGTGAGGATACCTTCTGTTTATCAGGGGTATCAAGTAGATCCCCATAAACAAAACAGACAATTCAGGTACCATTACTCTTGGTCACCCACAGGAACTTGGTGGTAAGAACTCATTGCTGGAAAGACTATATGCTTTAATCACAGAACAGGAGAAATCAAGCTGATAGTAACCTAGAATCTTCCTCCCTACTGAATAGCTTGCACCATGCCCGAAGTACTATACAGGCTGTTGAAGGAAAGAGAAATGTCATCAAAAGCCCTACCTAGCTGTGAACTCCATGAGATTTAATAACTAGCCTAGTAAAATACGCTCATTGATGGCATGAAAGCTATGTGGGTAACCTTCTGTTTGTATTTAAGGCCACTACAGAGAAAGGAACTTATACCTGCTATGGAAATTTTGCCAAGAACCCATGGCTGGGAAGCTCATATACCCTAAAGGAAACCTTACTTCTGTTCTTCAGGTCAATGCAAATTACATCAAACTGCCTTCTAAATACTTAGCCTTGTATCTATAGGTTAGTGCAGCTTTCACTCCTCAGTAGACATGATCCGTATTAGAGAGTACATAGGTTAACACAAAGACTCACAGACAAATTCCAGAGAATAAGTGACTGTTGAGTTTCCGGTTCCAAATTGGACATTTATATTACAGTTCCCTAAGGTGAGCATCATGGAAGTGTGGGTGTAAAGATTTTAAGACCAGTTCTGCTATGCAGATATTTCTGGATGTGAACACACAGGAGCTGTGACTGCCTCCTCGAGACATACACAACATCAAGACAATACCATTACATAATGGGTGGGGGAAGGGAACCATAAGGACCACACCTGGAAGAGAACTGTTGGCACTTGATGATTGCTAAGGGAGTGTGACCCATGGTTGGTTGTACATGCTCCAGTGACTGCCCCTATATCCATGTGTGTATGGAGAGCTCTAATTAGACACAATGGTTTATAAGTGGTTTTTATAATGAAGAGGATATGAGGTTGAATGGGGCATGTGATGTGTATTGAGGGTCTAAGAGAAGTTAAAGGAGGTCAATATGATCAAAACACGTTGTGTACGTGTGGCTTTCTATTTTAAATTTTATTTTCTCATTTTTAATTATTAGCATTTGAGTAACCTATGACACAGATTGCCCTGGAGCTGTAGTTGCAGGTGATTGTAACTCGACTGAAATGGGCATCTATTCACCTCCATGTATGACATTTTTTTGTGTGTGGGGGGTACAGCAGAACATTATTGATGTTATTCAAGAGAGTAGGGAGGGTTCTCTAGGCCCGTCCTATTATTATGAAGGTCTGGGATAGAAGTTGTGAGGGAGATGCTCAGTATTGAGACCAGTCAGAATAGGACTTCTCAGGAACAGAGGGCCTCTCTCTTGCTCTCAGTGTCCTTGCTGGGGGAAGGGTGGTACAGAATTTATTACTCTTTAGAGGCCATGTAGGCCATGAGGTCCACAACCCTATTGCTGTAGTCATATCAGGAAATGATCTTCACAAAGAAGTCATTGAGAGCAATGCCAACTCCAGCATCAAAGGTAGAAGAGTGGGATTTGCTGTTGAAGTCACAGGAAACAGCCTGGTCTTCAGTGTAGCTCAGGATGCACTTTAGTGGACCCTCAGTTGCCTGCTTCACCATCTTCTTGATGTCATCATACTTGGCAGGCTTCTCCAGGCAGCAACAGATACCTTAGGGCAGGAACACGGAAGGCCATGACAGTGAGCTCTCCATTCAGCTCTGAAATGACCTTGCCCACAGATTTGGCAGTCCCAGTGAGTGCAGAGGCATGATGGTGTGGGCTGCCCCATGGCCATCAAACCACAGCTTTCCAGAGGGGCCATCTACAGTTTTCTGTGTGGCAGTTATATCATAAACTGTTGTCATGAACACTTCCACGATGCCAAAATGGTTATGAATGATCTTAGCCTGTAGGGACTAAGCAGATGGTGGTACAAGATGCATTGCTGAGCTGAATATCTTGATGGAGCTGTCATATTTCTCATAGTTCACACCCATCACAAACAAGAGGGCATTGGCTGAAGTGTCAGAGATGATGAAACTTTTGGCCCGACCCTATGTTGGTGAAGACGCCAGTATACTCCACAACATACTCAGCATCAGCATCACCCCATTTGATGTAAGCTGGATGTAGCTCCTGGAAGATGGTGAAGGGCTTCCCATTGATGACAAGCTTCCCATTCTCAGCCTTGACTGTGCCATTGAATTTGCCATGGTATAGTTATACTCGAATGTGTAGATCATGTAGATGAGGTCAATAATACAGTTGTTGGTGGCAACAATCTCCACTTTGCCAGATCCTGAGCAGAAGGCAATACTGGTAACCAGGTGCCCAATACGGCCAAATCCATTCACAACAAAATTCACCATCTTGTCTAAGGGACAAAGCTGGCACTGCACAAGAAGATGCGGTTACCTCTGGAACAGGAAAGAGAAGAGAGCCAATATATGACATTCTTAAAGAATAGACTAACACAGATACACTTTTAAAAAGTCGATTTGAAATCCAACCACAGTACCTCAGAATATAATCTTACTTAGAGAGGGAACCTTCAAGGAGGTCATCAAACAGAAACAAAGCAATCAGAGTGAGAATGTAGCTATATGTTTGATCTCCTCATACAAAAAAGAGCTTTGGATATAGGACAAACATTGAGAAGATGAGAAGAGAGTCAAGCAGAAAAATGGTACTCTTCAAGCCAAGAAAGGGGTCTAGAGTAGGCTCAACCCTTTCTAGTATTCAAAAGAATCCAACCCTCCCATCACTTTGATTTTCTACTTTCAGGCCAGAACTATAAATTAAGCTACTGCTCTTGATGCCGCCCATAAGTGCATCCTGATTACAGCACCCTAGGGATTTGATGTAAGTAGTTGTAAGAACATGTCTATCTTGAAGAGGCATGCAGTGTGACCAGAGATACATGCTATCTCAATCTCTGATGGAAAATGATACAGTGTCACAGTATACTGGCTTAGTGCCTTAAGCCAGTTATAAAACACCAATGTGCACACCTAAGTCCAACGACATCAAGAGTGCTCTCCATCTCTATCTCATTCTCTCCTTCTTCTCTTCTTCTTTCTCCTCTTCATTCTGGTTTTCCATTCTTTCCTAATTCATCTACCAATAAATATTATCAAAGTAGAATCCAGACTTGTGCATTAAAGATATAAACCAGCTACAGGCTGGGGGTGAATCTCAGTGTTAGAGTGCTTGCTTAGCATGCACAAGTCATGGATCCCAGTATTAACACTAAATAAGACTACATTCATTATATACAACCCTATACCAAGAAACAAACCAGAGAACATAAGGGTACAATTCTACAAACAAGCAGCATGTCTATCATTTCAGCACCTGGCAGCAGATGCCTGCTAATCAACTGTGCCCAGAGTGCTGCTTCAGTCTAGCTATATGTGTGGGGAGAGGAAGGATCCATTAATAAGAAAGCATTATTAGGAGATAACTTGGTGACTCTTACCAATGCTATATAAAGAGATGCATGAGGCTGATGAACTGCACAGCGCAAGGCTGACAGCTCTAGGAAAATTAGCCTGTTAACAATTATAACCTTCTAGGAGAGCTATGATCATGACACTGTGTACTTGAATCAGAGACATGCAGTAAATATTAAAAGAATGGCTTAACCTTTTATTGGTCCCCCGAGTTCTTACTCCGCAAACACCAGTCTAGGGTGGATCGGAGAGAGCAGACTCTCCCACTTAGTCCACAAGCCACCCCCTTCAGGCAGTTCCCTTTCCAGAGAGTTCACTCCACCCACCCTGTTGCTTCTGTCCCAGGTGGATCAAACCAGCCCTGTGTGTTTCATTCCTCCACCACCCAGCACAGACATGACTGCAAAGCCTGGTAGCTTGTCAAGCAGGTTTATATATTAAACTCTCAATCCACAAACCCTCTACACAATAAGCTTACATCCAGTGGACAAGATACAAACTGCCCTTCTATATAAGATTAAAAGGCCTATAAAATTATTAAATAATATTTATAACTACTTATTGCCAATTAAGACCTTCTGAATCTAGATTATTCTTCTTTATCTCCATCTTGATTCCTCCTCAAATCCCTGTTCTTCCCTCCTCTTTTATTTTCCTAGCTTATTTTCCTAGCGTATTTACTGCCTATCTCTCCACTGTCTAATTATGTATCACCCACATGAGACTCATAGGTTTCAATAAAATGTGCTCATCGTATGATTCTGAGAATGTCACCCACCTCTCTGTACCTCAGCTTCATTTTGAAAACAGAGATAAATATTCCATTTCTAAGTTTGATATGAGGACTGATTATGCACTGGATAATACAGAAGCATACAGTAAACACAAATGTACTACACTGCTGATGTCTGATACCTTCTGTTTGGTTTTGCTTTCTTCTCCAGGCTGAGTTCTCTGAGCTGAACCTGACACTTATGTTACTGGAGGCTACATGGTGGACATGCAGGTTGTGAAGAATGGCACCAAAACTGTGAGGTAAGAAGACATAAGTTACAAAAGCCATCTTAAAATTGTATGTGAGAAGCCTCAAAGAGATACCTACACATCAGCCAGCTTGGTGCCTGTGGACACTTTCAGGGGGCATGTGTGTATCGCTGTGCCAAATGATTTCCACAGAGCCCTAGGTGCTCCTGTAATAGAAATAATTAATGACATGAGTACACAGGAAGCAACTGTGATGTCCAGAAATGAGGCTTGAGATGAAAGTCGTGGGTTCTCATTATGGAGCTGTGACCCTATTCTGTCTATATTTGGTTCCTTTTGCTCTCTGTCTTTTAGAGGCAAGGTAGATGTAGCAACACTGCAGCCAGGGCCTGCCAAAGTTTCCATAAACTCATGCATGTGAGAGTAGCCTAACCATAGAGTAAAGTAGAGCAGAAAGACCAGATCCCTTCCTAGTGACACACCAGACGAAGCATCAGAAAATCCCCTCGATGGAAGGTGTTGGAGAAGGAAAAATATGACCAAAACATACAATAAATATTTAAATGAACAATGTTAAAAATTAGAACTTCTAGAAATGGAAAACTATAATAGGCCAGTGATCGAATGTGTTGTTTTTAACAGTATATTAGACACAGTTGGAAAAGCACTCAGGAAATTAAACAAATTGTCTTGAAGGAGGCAGAGAGGATGGATAGTGTTCGAAATGCATTAGGAGTGGGTATGTATCAGGACGCACTAGCGTGTTCACTTAATCACAGGTTCTGAAGAAAGCTGGAAGAATAAAAGAATGACCCACAGGCAGGTGTTCAAAGAATGATTCCTCCAGCACAGTATATCAACCAGAAGCTCAATATGGTTTAAACAAGATTAGAAAAAAATAATTCTACACCCAGAGGTGACCATGTAACTATGGAAAGAGAAAGAAAATATGGAGAATAGCCAGTTACAAAGGTAATTTCAATAATGGCTTTCATAGAACCATGGTGAGTACACATTGAGAGAAGTGAAGAACTTAGTTCCCAATTCTTCTGTGTCTGGGGAAATAACTTACATGAATGATGAATAAATAAGAACACTGAGAAGATCCTTGCTAAGGGAAAGTCTCGGATATTCAGGATAAAAATAATAATCCCAGAAAAAGCAAAGCTGCATGGAGGAGTGTAAAGTAAAAAGGAGGTGTATGTGGATAAATGTTGCTCTCTTGCTTGCTTGCTTGCCGGCTGGCTTGATTGCTTGTTTGCACTCAGCTAGATTTGCCAACTCATATAGTTATTTAAGGATCCCCTACCAAAAATGATGCTACTCATGAGATCTATGTTTTCCCACATGAATTAACTTAATTAAGACAGTCCATTATAAGCATAACTGCAGACTAACCGACTCTACCTAATCCATTCTTGAAACTCTCTTTCTAGGGAATGTTAGGGTGTGTCAAGGTGACAAACCTAAAACCACAACAAGCAGCCAGAAGCACTTTTTTTTCCTGTTGTACTGAGTGATTTGAAAAGTGGAGGAGTCTACCAAGTGGGCTACGTGAAGGCAGAAAACAATTTGTGAAAATAAACATCATCAAGTCTCCATCTAGGTCTGCAGTCTTCCTTCAGAATTTACAAAATTGTTTAAAACAGAGAATGTGTGGAAATGTCCTAGGTGTTTATTAATTCTCTTGTCTCTTGGCGTTTATGAATGGCAGGCTTTTAATGCATTTTTACTGAATTGGGTTTCCTCAAAAACACTGTATTAAAGTCCTCACCACTCATACCAGAAAATATGTATTTATTTGGAAGCAAAATACTTCCAGACATGATTACTTATACTGGGTTATACTTTAAATGTGTGGATTCACAATCCAATATTACTGGTACTTTTTAAAAATAATAAAAGAAGTTTTGGGAAAACATGCTATGCCTAGCCTATAATCCCAGTAACTAGAGGCTGAAGCAGGGGGATCCAGTGTTCAATATGCCCCTGGGGTGCATAGCAATTTCTAGGTCAACCTTAATTACATTAGACTCTGTATCCAAAGTGGAGACATAGAGATACAAGGAAAATGTATAATTATAAAGGCCAAAGCTGGAGTGATACATCAACAAGTCAAAAAATGCCAAGATACTCCTGAAATGATGGGGAGCTAAGAGATAGATATTCTTCCCCAGAATGAACCAGAGATGCTGACATTTTTATTTTGTGCATTTGGCCCTTACAACCATGACAGGGTGGATTTCTGTCTTGTAAAGCTACCACATTATGTTAACTTTCCTATAGATTTATCAACCATAGAGCCTCTCAAATTGTAGTCCATGTACCAATCATCCTACCATCTTGTTAACACAAATTCCCAACAACTAGGTCTTGGGGAAGGGCCAAGTTATCTAATCCCCTATGTGTTGCTGGTTCTATAAACTAAAACCGGAAAACAATGATTTGGGTAATCTCGGAGATGATGAGGATGGTGATGGTGAAATAAAAAGAAGAAGAATGGGAGGATGGGAGAGGAGATTGAGCAGAAAGAGAAGGGGGATGAGGAAGACTAACCATAACTTGAAGAACCAAAGCTTTGAAGACATTGTCAATAAAACCAAAGACCTGGGTCCAGGGAACCCAAAAGGCTCTCACTTTGTTTCTATTACTTGATTTTCTTGTTGCTACGACAAAATACCTGATAAAAGTAGCTTGTGAAAGGACAGATTTGTTTTATTTCAAGGTTTAACAGGTACAGGAGCAAGTGTGTAGGAGGTTAGTGGCATCATGTCCACATTTGTAAATAGAAAAGGTAGGAAGTAAAGCTAAAAAATCTCAAGGCTGATACCTAGTGACACACTTTCTTCATTGAGGTCCCACCTCCTAGTAGGCATGGCAAACCTTTTGATATCACATACAACTTTGCCATTTACAAAATTCACAGGAAAGAGCCATATCACTGAGCTATAAACAATGAGTAAACAAACCAGGCATACAAATATTTCATAATGTTTGTTTTATTTGGGGTTTCTAATGATAGAATAAAATACCATGAACAGAAGCAACCTTGGGATGAAAGGATATTTTTCACCTTATAGCTTGTAGTCAGTCTCTTATCCAGGGAACTCAAGGCAGTAATCTAGAAGTAGAATCTTAGCAGCAGCCATGCAACAATGATGCTTACTGGCTTGCTCCTTATGCCTTCCTCTGTTTCGTTATACTAATTAGGTGTCCGTGTTTATGAATGGCTGTGTGTTTTATGAAATACAATAGTACACTAGGGCGCGTGGGAACATCTGAGTGGGCCCATGGCAAGACATGTTCTCCTGAACAAACAAGCCATATGACAGACCTAATATAAAGAAGATTTATTGGCAGGAAGGGAAGGGGACATGAAGATTGAGGTAGAGAGGCAGAGAAGGACAAAATGAGAGAGGGGAATGGAGGAGAGAAAGAGGGGACAAGGCTGGCTGAGGACACATGGGAAGAGAGGATGTGGGGAGAGAGTAGATGCTGTGTTATGTGTGTAGAGGTAAGGAGAGGTTCCAGTGTCCTCCGTATACATCTGGCTCCTGGCTCATACGTGGTAAGGGTTGTGGGAGATGCAAGCTGCTTCTAAGTAACTGTGGGCAGAGCCTAGAGAAGTTGATAACATATGGCACAACCCACAGTGATATGGGTCCTCCCACATCAATTAGCTATTAGAAAAATGCCTATAAGGCTTGATATGGGGCAATCTTATGTGGGCATCTCCTCAGTAATGGTTCCTAAATGAAAATAGAGAATAAGAAAAGAAAGGACATTTTTGCTCCTATGTATGTTGGGGAAGATTTATTATAAATATGTGGGAGGGCACAGTCAGATACAGGGACATCTGGGAGAGTCCAGAGTGGCCATGACACTGAGACATATGAGGGGGTGGGAGGAGATAGAGAAGAGAGAAGAGAACAGGGTGCATGAGCAAGAAGGCCAAAAGGTACAAAAAGAATGGCTGACCACAATGGTTAGATTATATAGCAAAAATCTAGGCTGTAGTTTAGGGTAAGGGACAAGTATACCAGACAGGAGGGCCCTGGAAGAGGTCGGGACTAAGGAATTTTGGGAAACCTGGCAGACAGGTTTGATATGATAGGTAGGTACATCAGACTTTTGTTCCAGTTTGAAACCTAATAGTTTCAAATTTGCAGATAGCTCTCTAGCTTATATCAAGTTCACAAAATAAAAAAACCCAACAATAACACCCAGCCAGGCCAGTGCTATAAGTAGGTTTATAATTTTATATTGGACCACAACTATAGTTATCCATAGCGACATAAGGCCCACCAGTTGGACAGGATTGTAAGACTCAAAGTTTTCACAACCTTCCAAAAGAGCATTATTATCTGGGAATAGAGCATTCAAACACAAAAACCTGTGCAACAAGAAAGGTCTCAGAGTCTCCTGGAGGCAGCATACTCTAGTAAGCTTGATAAAGTCTTCATATTCAGACTGTCTAGAAAGTATGCAGTCACCAGGAAGCCACAGCTTGATTTACAAAGTGACCTGCAGGTAGAAGGCACTGGTATCTTTATCCATGTGAGACCATGGCAAGCCCTCACTGTGCTCTCCCAAATTGGAAGGTTGAGCTGTTCTCTTGACCTGTGGTATCTCATACTTAGGTGTCATAATGGAAAATGCCAACAGGCATTTTGCACCGGGGCCATAGTTCATTGCACATGTGAGCAGAACCTATAGCCAGATGGGTTAAGCATCATCTCTGGGTGTGTCAGCAGGGATCTTGCCGGTAGACAGAGTATAGAAGATGGGATCTCACAAATATGGGCAGGCACTCTATCATCACAGAGTTCAATCTAAGAGCACATGAGGCATAGGTAAGGGTGTCTTCTGGACCGGAGGCATCCATGTTCTCCTGTATTCTTTCATTAAAGCCTCTCGTTGTCAAGGTTTCACATTCTAGGATTTATACCAATGGTTTCTCAATTCTTAGACTGACATTAAGAACACCATAGGCTCACCTGTTTCTCAGGACTCTACACTCACACTGAATCCCAATACTGGTTCTCCAGCTCAAACTTGGCATATTGTGGGAGTGCTCTGTGGTCATATGCATTAGTCTTTGAAAGACATTTCTGTTGCTTCTGTTTCCATGGAGATCTCATATTCCAAAAGTGGAGGATGGTAGCGAGTAAGCCACTGATGGTCATCATCATTCATCCGTTCTGAGGAACAGTACCTAAATGATTTCCCACCACAGTGACCCCCTCTCAACCTCACTGTCTGGGCAGTGTGTGCAGTTGACAATACATGACCAGCCTTAGTCTATTGGACTATAAGCTTGAGATTAAAGGTCAGAGAACAGGACTTTCTCCAGAGATTTTGGATAACAGACACAGTAACATGATTTCTGCAGGACTCACTGAACTGCAGAAATGTCCAGAGCTGCTGAGCTGGTAGGGTCAATGCCGATGGCTCTCTGTCTCCCTGAATGAATGACCTGCCAAAAATGGAGCCAAAGCACAGAAAATAACAGCCAATAGTGAATGACCTGGCGATGTTACTCAATACTGGGTCCACACTTTTCCCCAGACTTGGGCCAAGAAAATCCCTTATACTTTAAGCCAGCTTGAAAGGCACATAGAAAATTCATGAATTTTTATTTATTTAAAAAACACTTTTAGAGCATTTCCTATGGGCTAGGTGAGGTTCCAAGCATTTAACATATATTACCACATTTTTTCCCTTCAACAACCACAGAAGGTGTGTGCTATTAAATCCCAGTTTTATAGATTAGAAGGTTGAAAAAAACCATTGAGTTGTGTAATGGAATCAAGGTGTCCATCAGCTAGAGATGAAGCTTGGCCAGTCTGACTCCAGAGACTGTGTGGAGCATCTCTGCCCTGATTGCCCCCCTTTAACAAAAAAGAGAGTGCTCCATTATTAAAGAGGTGTTAAGTTCCCCAGTTTAAGTGGAATGTAAGAAGATAGTTCAACAACAATTTGAAACAAAACATAGGAAGAATCCAAGAATCTGACAGGGTACAGGGAAAAGGTCATTGCCACTGACTGCTGGATACCTGGGCCAAGCTCTTTCTATAAAATGTGATCTTATCTATTCCTACAACCCCATAAGATGGTCCAAAGAAATCAAGGGGGCAGTGGAGGTTTGCAGTTAGAACCCAGACTCTAAAACCGCCTGCCTGGGTAGATAGATCTCCCTCTTCAGCCAAAACAAAGGCAAGTGTGACCATGGGCAGCACATTCTCTGGAACACTCTATTCTAACAAATTATCACAGAGTCCAATGAGAAACACATGAGATGGCATGTGCTAATGCCTCAGCCATGTCTAGACCAAAGTAATCTTTAAATTAAATGCTGGTGATTATTGTCATAACCCATTTTACAGAGGGAGAAACTAAGTTGTGGAAACACAGACTCACTTGGTGGCATGGGATTGCCTGCCTCAACATCGGATTTCTAGAGTCTGGCAGTGCTTGAATCTGGCCCTGGGTTCTGAAGCAATGCCAGATGAAGCCCTGGGAATCTTTAACTCCTTACTGAAGGAACAAGGAATCCAAGATCTGGGTTAGTTGTTTCTGTCACTGTGACAAGATGACTGCGTTTAGTGCATTTAAAAGGAGGCAAGACTCATTTTTGGCTGGAGGTTCCAGATGTTTCAGTCTGTGATTGTTTGACCCAGAAGTGTTGGGCATGGTGGTATTAAGCATATCTTTGTGGACGGGTGACACAGAAGATACTGTCACCTCAGGGTTCTTGAGAAACCAAAGAGAGCAAGAGATGAGAAGGAACCAAAATCTTAATGCCCTTTTAGGGCATGCCCCAGTGCCCTAAACTCTTTCCACTAGGTCACAACTTTTATGATTCCATCAGCTTCCAATAGCATGAAGCACCCTGAGCAAGCTACCAGTGTATGTGACCTTTAGGGTCAACTCAGAGCCAAACTCATGCATCTTTTCTGCAGAGGCTGAACAAGGACAGAGCTCATGTGAGTAGAGAGCTGTTGTCACCCAGAAGTCAGAGCTAACCATCTACCTCTGAGCCTCTGCTTCTTCCCTCACAAGGTACTAATGCAGCTTGTGTGGCTTCTGTAAGTGCCACATGAAATAGGATATGAGCAAAGTTTCTTTATTCCACCAATATTTGTGAAGGACTCAATGCCCTGGGCACTGTTTCTGAAACTAGACATTACATCAGGAATTGTATGAGGCAAGGGACAGAATTCACCCCTTCTTGGCTTATTTAAAATACAAGGGCTGTAATAAAAGCTTCGTTTGCAGAGGAATGTGTGGGACTGAAGGGACAAAGTAGGGAAGTACCATTCCAGCTATAGCTTCCCAATCTGAAAGCCCTAACCCTAAAGTTCAAAACTTTTAGAGTACTTTGATGATGCTACAGTTGAAAAATTCCACACGGTGAATAGGTGTTTAATGTACAAAATTATGAAAAATATAGTACAGTAACCCAAGTCTATATCATGAGTATATAGAATGCAAATGGATTTTGTATTTAAATTTGAGTCCCATTTCTGAGATCTGTAAATATGCAATACACATAAATATACTGAAATCCAAGAACATCTGAACTGTGAAATGGTCCAAAGCACTTGGCATGAAAGACACAAAGGTCTAGTCTAGTAGATGAGTTAAGCAGGAGATACTGTGCTGAGTTCATGGGTGCAGAGCCTCTTCTAAAGTGCACCCTAGTAATGGAGGGCACTATTGTGATTATACAATGCCAGATATAAATAGACATGTTCATCTCTCAATATTATAATTTATTAACTTTCAACAAATGCACAGTAAGCAGTAGATTCATTGGCCACAGTTAGCAAACTAGGGTTGATTATGTTGATAGTCAGCTAAGTTAAACATGGGTCCTTACACTCCAATCTCTTTCTAATTTTTTTTAGTTAATCCTCTATCAAAGTACTTTGCTGAAAGTGTTTATCAGTTGTAGTAGCAACCTGGTGAATCATTTGGGTTCACTTATATATACTATCTTATCATTCGCAAATAATGATACTTTTACTTTTTACTTCCCAATTTGTACCCCCTTGATCTCCCTCAGTCTTCTTGCTCTGACTAAACACTGTCCCCAGTGAACCAAAGAAGATTACTGCAGCTTAAAGTAACATATTTCAGGTAACAGGAGTATCCCTTTCATTTTAATTGGTACATGGACCATTTAAATAATACTTCTAGCTATAATTTATCTTTCTCACATCTCTGACAATAGACTGACTGTAGCTTTAACAAAAGTCATGTTTTATTTCTTCTTTTTTCTTTTATTCATTCATTTGACAGGACTGAGTAGTATTGTCATAGTAACAAGCTCAAGATTTTAAATTTCCTAAGGTTGTCTTCTAAGTACAAACTTAAACATTTTTTCTCCCTGTGCTGAGAAACATTCATTTAATTGAACATTCACTCCCCTGTAAAAAGAGTTGATGCGTTTAACTCTAAATCAGTTTTGGTTTCCCAAGCTCTCTTCTGTGACTTTAAGTCATAACACCTCTTCTACAATATAGATTTCAGTACAGATTACAAATGGTGGTAATACTAATATATCTAAAACTTTTATCTCTCCCTTAAAGCTTAAAAAAGTAAAATCTAGTTAGCTTCGGAAAACTGACCTGGACCCACTGCTCACAGGACAAACTCCAGCAAATTATTTCTTGGCCCCAGTGCCTATTTAACATGTCAAAGCAAACACTAGTCACCAGGTTCTCCTTACACTCCGCCCTGTTCCTGTTCTTTCACTCCCAATTCTGAACTCTCAGCCCCGGTGACTGTGATACTATTCCTTATATAATCCAACCATTTTGGTTACTCCTCTTTGTTTCTTTGGGCTCCTGACTGCTGCCACTGGCTTTTCTGCTGTCCCCTCCACTCTTCTCTCTCCTCACAGGACACAGCTCAGTTTGGTTATGTCCACTCTGGGCTCTCCCAGACAGCCATGCCTCTGTCTATGCTGTCTCACATGTCTATAATAATAATATAGTCTCACATGTGACTATAGTGGTCCTACACTCCCTTGAGAGTATTGTGTGGCAGCCCCTTGATTGATGGATGACAAACACACACATAACTCATTACCAGAACCTGGTATGAATTGACAGGAAAGTTTTTGCCCCTCCAGCCATCCTAAACCCTGCCACTCTGCTACTGGAGACTGAAGATTCAGACCAGACACATCGATGTGAAGAGATCCTATCAGAAGAAATGGGTAAAAGAAGGGACCTGAAAGACCAGCCATGGCCAGAAGGTCCAAATTGGTACACAGATTCTAGCAGCTTCGTGGTCGAAGGTAAGGGGGTGGCAGGGGCAGCAGTAGTGGAGAGAACTAACATCACATGGGCCAGTCATCTGCTGGAAGGACTTCAGCACAAAAAGCTGAACTGATACCACTCATCCAAGTACTACAGATGGCCAAGGGAAAAGCTGTAAACATCTCTGTGGACAGCAGGTATGCATTTGCCACAGCACATGTTCATGGGGTTATATACAGGCCTGGAAAGGACATTAAAAATAAAGAGGAGATACTCAGTTTGCTAGAAGCTGTCTACCTGCCCAAGAACATGGCTATTGTCCACTGCCCAGGTCACCAAACAGACAAGACAGAATTGGAAAAGGCAATAGGATGGCAGATTCTGTAGCCAAGGAGGCAGCCCAAGGGGCTATGATTATGGCAGGAATCTCCCTGGACCACTCGGCTGCCCAGAAAGGAGACACTGAATATATGGAAAAAGATCATCAACACATGGACATACTAGTAATCCCTCCCCTCCCCCGTCAAGGGACAAGAGGAGATACAAGCCAGAAGGCAAACTGGCCCTTCTTCAGAAAAACATGTATGACCGTGTGGACCACCTACACTGTCTGACTCTTTTAGGAACTAAGCATCTTGGGAGTCTAATCAAAGCCTCAAATTATTATGTCCCCAAAATTTCAGAGAGTGTTGATAGGGTGGTAAAAGCCTGTGTGCCCTGTGCTATGATTAATACTGGACATTCAAAATTCCCCTCTGGAAAAAGGCTCAGAAGGAGCCGGCCAGGTGACCATTGGGAAGGAGATTTCACTGAAGTCAAGCCTGCAAGATAAGGTTACAAATATCTCTTAGTTTTTGTACAAACCTTTTCAGGATTAGTAGAATCCTATCCCAGAAAAGCAGAGATTGCCACTCTGGTAGCTAAGAAGATTCTCAAAGAAATTTTTCCAAGGTTTGGGAGACCCAAGATAATTTAGTCTGACATTGGACCCTCATTTATTTCCCAGGTATGTCAGGGACTGGCCAAACTGCTGGAGATTGATTGGAAATTACATTGTGCATATAGACCCCAGAGTTCAGGACAGGTAGAGAGGATGAATAGAACTCTAAAAAAGACCTTGTAAAAATTGGACTCAGAGACCTGTGGGAGAGAATAGACTATTCGCCTTCTCTCTGCCCTGTTCCATGTATGGAAAACCCCTGGCACATTTGGCTTAACAGCTTATGCGATTATGTATGGGAGTTCCCCGCCCCTCCTCAAATTATGAGGGGCCCCCAATCTTGGGGTTCTTTTTAAAACCCTATTTGCTCTTTTAATGGCACTAGAAACAGCCAAATGTGAGGTCCGGAGCTGATTGAAGGGTGCCTATTAGACGGGAAGCTCAAAAACACCTCACCAGTCCCAGGAGGGTGATGTAGTCCTGATTCATTGGTACCGGACTGGGAATTTAGAACCTTGCTGGAATGGGCTATCTGGTACTGTTGACCACCCCTACCACGGTCAAGGTAGACAGGATTGCTGCTTGGGTCCATGCCTACCATATATAGAAAGCTGCAGACATTATTAAAAATGAATGGAAGCTGTAAAAGACTGCTAATCCTCGTAAACTTTACCTTTGTTGCAATTACTCTTAATCCGCATGCACACAAGTAGCTGACGTGGCAGGTGATATTATAAACTGGAGATGTCCTGTGGTAAGAAAAAATGGCCCATCCTTGGACTTGGTGGCCTTACCTCACGCCAGATGTATGTCACCTGGTGGCAGGGTAAGATACTTGGGACATTCCTGAATATAGTGCAGAAAATGTACCAGTAATTGGAAAAATGGGGGTCTCTAGGGTGTGCTAAGCCCCTCACCCATTGTGCAATCAGGTCAGCAGACATATATGTATGCCCGAGAGATGGTAGGACATGCCCTCAAGAAGTTAAGTGTGGAGGGCCAAAATCCTATTTTTGTAAATCATCGGGATGTGAAACTACAGGAGAAGCTTATGGTGTCCCATCTCCTCCTGGGATCTCATCATAGTGAAGAAAAACCGTACTGATAGACCTACCTGTGCCTCCCTAAACTCTAGAGTATAGCAGGTTAGAAGTGGCCCCTGCAGCAAAACCCCCTTTTGCAATCCTTTAAACATTACCTTTACTGAAAAGCACAAACAGGCCAGAAATAAGGTTAAGGGGTTGAGTTAGGGACTTATACTTTATGTGTCTGGAACAGACCCACGTCTAATCCTGAAGTTGAAACTCAAAATAGAGAACACCGGCAGTTTCTAGGTGGGGCCCAATAAACTTTTACCAGAAACAAACCCTAAACCTATCCCAGCAGCACCCCAGCCTCAGGTCCCATCTAGAAATCCAAGTGCACCACTATAACGGCCCTGAGTGTCAAGACTGCCACCATAGTACTTCCCCCAGAGACAACCAACAGAGACATCTCAATCTTGTACAGGGGGTTTTTCAGGTTTTGAATCAGACAAACCCCAATATTACTAAATCATGTTGATCTGTCTGGGGTCCAGCCCCCCCCTATTATGAAAGGATAGCATCCAATAGAATTGTCACCTATAATGAGTCACACCAGTTTTGTTCATTGGGATCAAGCCACATGTTAAACCTCACAGAGCTATCTGGGGCTGGCCTATGTATAGGGAACATTCCTAGCACCTATACTTCCTTTGTAGCTCCACATTGATTGTGAATTCATATGTCAGCACTTATCTGGTCCCTCAAACTGACGCTCAGTGGGCCTGTAGTACTGTACTAACTTGTGTCTCCACCTCAGGATTTGATCCCACCCAAGATTTTTGCTTTCAACTGGTACCCCCAGTTTATTATCACCCAGAGGGGGTTGTAACCAATGCAGAAGACCTGAGACCGACACCAGTTAAAAGAGATCCAGTTACTCTGACTTGAGCAGTACTGCTGAATGTCAGGCTGGCATGAATTGGGACAGGCACTGCAGCAATGGTCACCTCTCAGCGCTACTTATCAGACTTGAGAAATGCAATGACTAAGGACTTAGCAGGCTTAGAGCAATCTTTTAACAAGCAAGAAGAGTCACTTCTTTATCTAAAGTAATCTTACAAAATCACAGGGGACTGGAATATTTATGTCTTAAAGAGGGAGGGTTGTGTGCTGTTCTAAGAGAAGAGTGTTGTTTTTATTTTGATCACTCTGGTGTCATCAAGGACTCCATGTCTAAGCTGTGTGAGAGACTGGCTACCAGGAAGAGAGTTGGTGAAGCTAACCAAGGGTGGTTTGAAAGCTGGTTCTCTCACATATATTGGCTCACCACTTTGATTTCTATGCTACCAGGGCCTATAATTTTTCTATTGCTACTCTTGACATTTGGACCCTGCATCATAAATAAGTTAGTAGCCTTTTTCAGAAAAAGCATTGGTGAGATACAGGTCTGAATACTTCGATAGAAATATGGTGCATTGAAGGATCTTGAGGGAGCCTAGGAGCAGGGTACCAATTTCTAAGATTAGAACCAGCCATTAGAAGATGTGGAGAATGAAAGAGTTAAAATTTTAAGCTAAGCCCCACTGACCCTACCCTTAGAGGAGCCTAAGAGTAACATAACATGTTTCACGAAGGGGCCAGATGACAGATACCACAAAACATCTGGTGTTGAAAAGTCTGACTTTGTAGTCTGGAGAAAAACTAGTAAGAAGGTCAGTGTGCCGGAAAACAGGGTGGTCTGGAGTTGAATCATATCCAAAAGCAGACATAGAATGCCAATTTGAATAAACCAATGAAATTGCTATGTGCTTGTTGTTATCTAACTATGTAATCCTATGTAATTTACCTATAAATATGTCCCCCTAATTTAATTTGGGGTTGACTCCTCTATCTTCTGTGTGAGATAGGAGTCATCCTCAGATCTCTGATTTCCTAAATACACCTCTTGCCTGAGTGAAGGAAGACTGGCTCTCTGTGAGTTCTTGGGTTTGAGTTCTCTCGGTACTTGTGTGAGGGGCTTCCCCAATTCGGAGTTCTGTCAGATATTGGACAGGAAGGGACTACATATTACAGGGGTTGATCCAGAGCATAACTGACAGAGGGCATGATACTTAGGGGTGTAAATAATGTGCTGATGGGTCTGGTCATTTACTCACAAGTTGTGTCACCTTATACAATGTGTAAGTCTCTTTAGGCCTCTTGTTCTACAATCTGAAGCAGGGGAATAAGCACCTCTCAGGGCAGCTGAGAAAATGTGAAGGTCACATGGCTATAGAGATGGTTAACATGTGCCTGGTGTGTAGAAATTCTCCATGTGATTTGAACAACGATTCTGTGTCCCTAGTGTGAGATGCTGCTAGGGAAACTTGATCATCAGGGAAACACAAGGTCCTTTCTTGATTTTATTTGGGTCCATGGTGTGCCTAAGATGCTCAAGGTGCCTAAATGTCAAATAGCAGAACAGAGATGCCATGAGGAAGTGATGGTTCCAGTGCTGCAATGGCATTGCACCTCTGGTTCTCTGTGCAGATGAGGAGGAAATGCCCATTTTCACTCATGACAGATGTTCCTCTGGCAACTGAACTGGGTTGAAATAATAGATAACCCTATGGAGAGCATCCTACACAGACTCAAGTATAAGTGTGTTTTAGGATGGAAGGCAAAGACATATGGGCAAATTAGCCTGTTTGTTGGGTACCTCTAACAAAGAATCAGGGAAGATAAAAAGTGTAAAGGAAAAATTTGAATAGTTTCAACACAAAAAAGTACATCTAGGGATCAAACTCCAGATTAGTTCTAATTAAAGCACACCTAATACAAAGAACCTGGATCTGCCCAGCGCTTCATTTTTAAGAGAACAGTGAATTGGATGTCTGTCCTAGTGCCTTCTTTGTTGCTGTGCTCAGATACCTTGAGAATAGTCACATAAGAGATGAGGGGTTTGTTTTAACTAACAATTCTAGCTTGAAGTGTATCATTGTGGTAAAGTCTCAGTAGCAAGTCCTTGAGACATTTGGTGAGGCCTCATCCACAACCATGAACAGATAAATGAATGTGTGTAGGCTCAGTGGCTTCTCTGATTGTTTGTGCTCAGTTCAACTTCTCCACTTACATAGTTCATTACCCTGAGTGTAGAGAATGATTTTACCCTCAGTGGGATGAATCTTCCTACACAATTGATTTAATTAAAACAATTTCCTTGAGTCAGTCTTACAGGCAAAACCAATGTAGTCAGTCCCTTACTAATATGCTGCTCTTTTCTGGTGATTCTGGGTTGTGTCCAGGTGACAAGGCTAATTACTCACCATGATGACATTATTTTGTAGGTAAATTTGCAAAGCATAGAGAAGTGATGAGTTTTAGGCCAAGACTGCAAGGGAGTCTGCATGCTATGAATCTAAACCCTCCTGATCAGGGATTATCAACATTGTTTCCATAATTCTGGTTGTGGTAGATGGAATGAAACTTGCTTCTGTAACCTCTCATGTTTGAATTCTCAATTACCTACCAATGGGACTATATGGGAAGGATAAGGAAGTATGGCCTAGATTGAGGAAGTATTACTCCTGGACATGTTCTTTTTTGATTCTGAAAGAACATGCCATTCCTAGTTACCTCTGGCTGCCTCCAAATAGTGAATAAGATTTAACCCCTCAGCTACTGCTCCAGCACCATCTCTGCCTGATTTCCTGTTTTCATGCTCCCCACCATGAGGGCCCTGGACTCTAATCCTCTGGCACTCTATCACCAATAACTCTATTTGTATATGTTTCCTTAGTTGTTATGTCTCCACAGCATCAGAAAACGGACTAAGATGCAATATCTACCTGCTGATATCCCAGCCACACACCTATCAGTTTATTTAATTGGATGGAAGAAATTGAAAAATCCATGAATCCTGATTAGAATGTTCAGCCAACAGTAGGATGGTGTCCCTGTTAAAGTGTTTTCATCTTCTGTCCCACAGGCTGGGGCCCTCCCCCATTTGCCTTTTGGAGCTGCTTCTGGCTGAGACCTGGAGTAAAATTTATTAGACCTTGAGTGTGACATGATCTTCTGAAGATTCCATACTCCATAGTGACAGAGCATGAACCACTGTCATCTACCTCCTCTGAGGGAGACTGCAAGAACTAAGAAACTTATTTTCCTGGTTACATGGAAATTTTTTTTGCAGGGTCAGCAGAAATTCTCCACAAAACACATAGGCTAGCAAAAAGGTCCCCCAAGGCTCCATCTCAGAATCTCCCTCAGCCCTAGACTGAAGCAAGGCATTGCCGTGCCTTGACTCTGCTATTTAACAAATGAAACATATGCTCTGAGATTCTTTGCTATCATTCATTTTACGAGGGCTCAGAGGGAAAACAGATTGTAACCACCTGTCCAAGTGAAACAGTCATGGGTGTAGATGGAATTGAAAAGTATTTCCTCACTGTCCATATTTAATAGTCTCCAAAGCTCCGTGTTTCTTTATCTCTACAACTGCTAAAGAAGCACAAATTCCTCAGAATCCGGACCATGTGTGTTCTCAACAACATTGTTTTCCATGCTTAGCAATTTGACTCTTTTTAATTATGTGAAACTGTGTGAGCACACATTACTATGTGCATGTTATGGACGACACATGGAGTTCACAGGATAACTCAAATGCTGGTTCATCTTCTCCTTCTACCTTGTTTGACCCAGGTCTCTTTATTTTCTTCTGGTGTGCAAAGGCTAGTTTCTTGATCTTTTCCTGTGTCTACCTCTCATCATGCCTTTCAAGAGCCAGAGTTACTAGTGTGATGCCAAACTTGATTTTTTACATTAATTCTGAGAATGCTGATCTAAGATCTCATCCTGGTACCATTAATCCATCTCCATATATTATAATTCATCTTTAATCATTTAGTTCTTTTAAAGAAATATCGAAAAATAAAATCTTCCAATCATCTAAAAATCTTGCTATATATAGAAAACAGAACAGTTGTACCCTTGGAGACAAGCAAAGCCAGTAAAATTCTGAGCTGTTGGGAGATAGAAACCTGGCTCCATCCACAGCTTGGTCAGTTGCAAGCTATACATATTAAATGTGAAATACTTGTAAGCTCTAAACCTTACAGTAAAAAGCTTTTTTCTAGAATAATTTGTTTTACAAAGAGCTAGTTCACTTTTTTTAGTCTTTCTAAGAACAGTATATCTGGGTTCTTTCAAATATAAATATAATTTTCAAATGCTAATACTACCATCATCTTTGGGTGTGATATTTTTGGAGTGATGAAGGAATGTACCATGTGTAACCGATCCGTGTTCTGCACTGTTCACTTGCTGTTGTATGAGGCAATCTTTCCTCCTGAATTCATCAAGGTTTTGGTACAAACAACAGAAATGGTTGGGTGACTAATACAAGACAGTGGATACAATCAGAGATGGAGATTCACTACAGAAAATGGTAGGGTGAGGTACAGGGGTAGCCAGAAAGATGAGCCTTGACATATTGGCAAAACCATGGGAGCCATGGGTCTGACCCCCATGAGTCAGAACTACACAGTCCAGTCTCTATAATGCAACAGCTGTCACTGTCACACAGAGCAACCTCCTGGTCTCATTATCTTTCTTGTGTTACTTTTGCTAGCATTTTGTCCTGAGGACTGGAGGTAAATGGTAGATGGGCAAACTATGGAGAGTTCTGTCCTGGGGAACTGCCAAGACTTTACTCATTGAAATTTTACCATGAAGATGCTAAGGTACAGGGACTGGAGATATGGTCCAGTGGTTAAGAGTGTGTCCTGCTCTTGCAGAGGCCTGAGCTCAGTTCCAACACCCAAGTATGCGGCCTTACAACAGCTTGTAACCCAAGATTTAGGGAACTCCATTCCTCTGGTCTCTGCAGGAACTCAAGTTCATAAGCCTACACACACATAACTAAAAGAAAAATCTCCTTTTAAATATATGTGGAAGTAAAAATAATTGATATTTCAAGAAAGCTATCTTTTAGCTGGTCCTAACTTGGCTGCCATCAAAGGTACAGAATCAATACATTGGCATCTTTCAAGTCACAAGATCTTGTACAACTTACAGGACCAAAGCCAGTGATTTATGAAGTCTACCACAATTTCTCCACATTTAAACACCCTGTCAGATGAGAACAGGAGGAGAAAAGGGATTGCTTCTTCTTGGGGTGACGACTGTTGCAGACCCTTTCATTATGCAGATATGGTAGATGAAGATTAAAATGCTAGGTGGCACTGAGCTCCGTGCATTGCAAAAGAATATCATAAATACCAACTCCTTGATGATATATACTGAACACTGACCACCATACATTGATGTTTCAGTGAAAACCACCACATCTCCTGCATCTAACCTCTACCTTTTTTGATTTATCGTGCAATTAAACATGAATACTTGGGCAGTAATTTTCTTGACTTATCATCTAAATCTCTGTCCCACTCCTTCTTTCCTTAGAAATGTAAGGTTCATAAAGTCATTGCTTTAATAGCTGAGTAGTAATCCATTGTGTAAAGGTACCACAATTTCTGTATCAATTCCATTGTTGAAGGATGTCTGAGTTCTTTCCAGCTTCTGGCTATTATAAATAAACATAATAAACATGGTGGTGCAGGTGTCCTTTTTAAATATCAGAGCTATTTTTTGGTATGTTCCAAAGAGTGGTATAACTGGGTACTCAGATAGTAATATGTCCAATTTTCTGAGGAACCACCAAACTAATTTCCAGAGTGGCTTTCCCATCTTACAACACCACTAACAATGGAGGAGTGTTCCTCATTCTCCACATTGTTGCCATCCTCTGCCACCAGCCATCTGAGTTTTTGATGTTAGCCATTCTGACAGGTGTGAGGGAGAATCTCAGGGTTGTTTTGATTTGCATCTCCCTGATGACTAAGGATGTTGAGCATTTCTTTGGATGCTTCTAGGACACTTGGTATTCCTTCACAAAATTTTTTGGCAAATTAATGGAACTAGAGAATATTATTTGAGTGACGTAACCCAGTCACAAAAGAACACACATGACATGCAGTCACTGATAATTGAATACTAGACCCAAAAAGCTCTGAGTACACAAAAACTATTCACAGACCTTATGAAGCTCAAAAAGAAGAAAGGCCAACATGTGGAAGCCTCATTCCTTCATAGAAGGGAGAACAAAACACTCACAGGAGGAGGTAGAGGAACAAATGGAAGAGCAAAAATGATTTTTTAAGGGGCTGCCTCACTTGAGGATTCACCCCATGTGCTAACCAAATTCTTCACAGCTCCCATTAACTAGAGCACTAAACACTGAGCATGCATTGAGAGGCCCACAGCTCCAGTTGCATATTTAGTGGAGAATATCAGTGTCAGGCATCAATGTGAGAGGAGGCCTTTGGTCCATGTAGAGCACATTTTCCAAATGTAGAAGAAAGCCAAGGCACTGCGTGGAGAGGATGATTAGAAGCTAGTGCACCTATGTGAAGACAGGTAGAGGGGGAAGAGGAACAGGCTGGGCAATTAAGGATAACATATCAGAAGTAAATACAGAGAGTATCTAAGAAAATATTAATATTAGTTTATTTAGAATTACCTGTACTGGCAAGAATTCTGCTTCCTTTTATCCCAAACATTTTTTTATTTATTTTGAATATCAGTAGTGTTTTTAAATAACTATATTTATAGGTCTAGATAATGAAGTTAGTTGTGGATATGGTGGCACATGCTTTTTACATCAGCACTCAACAGACACAAGCAATTGGATTCTTATGAATTTTACTACAGTCTGGTCTACATAAATAATTTAGGCCAGCCAGATCTCCATAGAGAAACCCTCTTTCTTAAAAAAAAAACAAACAAACAACACTAGAAGAAAGAGGAGCTTTGAGGGAGATCTGCCTTGACCTTCTGAGAATTCTATGGTCTAAGGCATAGAAATTAACAAGAGACAGGGACCTGTCAAGTGTCCTCCCTGTGTGTGCTGGTTAAGATTCTCCTTTGCCTTGTTCTCCAATGTGGATGTCCTTTAACCTTGCTGTATTAATTCACATCACACAAATCTCCTCTGTTGGGTCCCGGCATAGTCATGGCATCCCTTTTGTGGTCTTACTACAACCCCTCTCAGCTTACAGCCAGCTGATATTATCTTTTGTATGTGTACTTGAATGTAATGAAGTCCTGCACCATGCCCACGCCAGGGAAAGAGCTTAGCTCCTTGTTTCTTCTTGTGCTTGATGTACTGTGACATTTGCTGACAGCAGGCTCACTGGTTTTAAGCTCCTACTAAGGACCAGGGAAGTAAGGTGACTTTCTCTAAGCTTGATTTTTAGGATACTGAACTGGATTATTGACATTCCCAGAGGTACATCTCACACCTCCTGGGATGGAAAAAGATCACCCTTTTGGCAACTTGAGGCCAGCAAGAGCAGAGCATGCTTCTTATAGCAACTTTCCCAGGCTAGAAATGGAAAGCCTACCCAGTGAGGAAGGTGGGGCTGGAGGAGCAGGTCTAGGTGTGGGCCCTTTTTGTCCCAGCTTAAGGAACCAGGTTGTCCAGAGGAGGCGCTCTCTCATTGTGCAGAGCAGCAACAGTGCTCTGAGGTTGCAGAGCTTCAGCAGATCCTGTAATTGGTGGAGCCAGTCTGAGGTTCATTCTGGCCACCAGAGATGGCATGGTCAGTAAGCAACAGCAAAGACGACTAGGTGGGTTTTCTGTCCATACGCAGCAATCACCATGAATCTGATCAGTTGGTGAGTACTCCCAAGGTGCCAATTCTTCATAAGCTCCCTCTCTTTTATTAGCAGAATGTTGATGCTGCATGGTTGTCGGATGCTGGTGCTCTGTGGGCCTGTTCCCAGGCTGTTCCTTGTCCCTGCAGAGCTCCGGAGTGTCGAGGCTTTCAAAGCTTTGACTTCTGAGTTGTTTAATTCAACATCCAGACCTATCCAGGGAAGTGCTTCCTCTGGGAAGCTGAGACCACAGCAGGTGCTGGTGCTCTGCACTGGATCCCAGCACCTGCTTCATGCAGGACCCTTGGGACCTATTGTTGCCTTGGCTCTGGGGCTCAGATCTATTGTGTTGCCTTCTACTTCCAGCTATCCAGTGGTGAAGGAAGAAACCTCTAAGGGTTTGTATTCCTGGCAAAACTAGAAACAGAGACTAACACTGATGAAGCGTCCTGGTTATTTATTCATGACTTAAGGGATGATCTTAGTGGCTTAAATTGAAGCTCCAGAGTACCTGGGGCCTAACAGGGATGATAGGATAGGAGGGATTGCAGTGTGGTGTAGAGCAAACTGAAGAACTGTGTGGGTCATGATGCAGCCTGGAGGCTTGGGAGGTCTCTATTCAATGCAGACAGCAGAAACTGGAGAGTTTGCCAGCCTGAAAACTGGAGGCAGGGGCATCAGCAACAGATGAATTTCAGGTACATTTTCTTAAGTGCAGATGAAAGAAGTAAAGAAGCCAGAATCTCAGCTGATAAATAAATAGCAGATTATGCAGTAGGACCAGGGTTTTCAGTGGGACATAAACTGCAACGTGGAGAGGCTAGCGAAAATATACACACGTCTAGAGATCCATGCAGCCTTACAGGTTTATCCTAGGATGAAGGAGGCTGGGAAAGAATTCTAGTTGGTCCCATGGCCACCCTACTAGATGGGAACTATATGTTGGTAAGCTGTGAAAAGCTGGTTTTCAGACAACATGGCTGCAATGACTCTGGCCACTTAAGGCTTTCTGGTGAGGGCCCTGTAACCCTGGCTTCTGGACATGGATTCATGAAGGGAGATGCTACCATGTGATGCTTGCCTCTAAACATTGTGTCATTGTATTGGTAGCTGTGACCTCTATCTTGTCATCAGGAATAGCCTGAGGGGAGTGGCATAGAGCACCTGTTCTTGCTTTCTGATGCCTGATTCCCATGTGAGACCTTCCTCCTTATCTGGTCTTATCATTCTGTACCAGTGGGTATGGTGGGGTTTGCCATATAGAGCCTGGTATAGCAGCAAAAACAAAGACTCGTGGGAAGTGAGACCAGAAAGTCATTTCATCTGTTTGCCTTATAGACTTTATCAGCCTTGTGATTTCTCTCTATCTCTCTCTCTCTCTCTCTCTCTCTCTCTCTCTCTCTCTCTCTCTCTCTCTCTCTCTCTCTCTGTGTTTGTGTGTGTGTGTGTGTGTGTGTGTGTGTGTGTGTGTGTATTATGAGATTATTCTGCCTTGTCACAAGCAAGATTCCTCAGTTAAAAGGTCAGATATGCAGTTACTTTAAAATTGTTAATTTTCATCTACCTAGATTTACCTAGGAGTAACATCTCAGTGAGGAATCGATTGGAAGTATATCTGACAGACACTGCATTTATTTACAAGTAGATGAGTGTGAAGACCTAGCTCACAGTGACATTGAGTCCTGGATGGTGTATATGTATGAAGAAGTGAGCTGAAAAGTAGGAATTTTTCTTTCTCTGTCTTACTTGTGACTGTGACTAGTTCCCAGAAGTACATGACATCTGGATGCACCCCAAACTAAGGGCTGTAGCCTGAACCTGTGAACTGAAAGAAACACTTCCTTACCTAAGTTGCTTTGTGATCGTTTATCAGGGCGCTGGGATGAACACAGAAGTGTTGCACTCATTTCTGTGTAGAAGTATCCTTGAGATGTTGCTTTACTGTTGAAGTTAGTACACAGTGGATTGGTAGGACCAGGTGTAGGTTGACACTGGTCCATGATGGATGGTAAACAGGATTCAAGCATTCACTGAGGCTTTAGAAGGCCAGGCTGACAAGCCAATAAGTACAGAATGTTCCCAACAAGAGGTGCAATGAAAGGTGACCCTTCAACGAGTTTTAAAATGTGAACCTAGGCAGTCAATAATCCTGGCTGCTGGACATTAGAATATAATATGTTTCTGGGTCTTGTGGGTTGGACATAGATAGATGTGTTTCCAGAGAGCTTTGATTCTCTGTATCACTGGATGGCTTTGGGAAGAAAATGAGGATGGTTGGACCTCTCTCTTAGAAAGTATCTCTGGCATTTCAATTCCTTCACTGCGTCTGTAAGTAAAGGTTGGGCTTGAGTATTTATAAATGTGAGACACCTTAACTAATAACCCAGACGACAGGAGATTCTTACTAACTGCTTGCAGGGTATGTGTACGTCTCCTAGATGCCCTACAATGTACAAAGTTATTCTCAATTTTAATTAAATAAAACCATTTTATTCTCAATTTGTACTGAACTCAGTGTTTCTCAAAGATAACTGAGACTCTATTAAAATAAGATTGACCTCGTATGTCACACCGTGACCCTTGGTACACTTCAGGAAATGCTTTTATTGATGAGTCACTCATTAGTTCAACCAATTATGAGAACAGTCAGTTGTTTGGAAGGCTGTTCCAGGGAGGAAGATACAGGTCTGTCTGCTAAGGGTGGAAAATGAGTGAGCATTGAGTTCTGTAAAAGAATATACAGAAGGATAGACTGCTGCTTTCTATGGCACATAGAGAGGAAAAGGGTTATTCCTGAGTGATTCTTTGTGTCTTGCAATTCAGTGCAGCCTCCTTGGAAAGACTATCCTGCAGGAAGTGGACACCTTCCTTCCTTTGCTACTCCATTTACAACATTTTTAAATTTCATTCTCTGCCCCTTGTTTAAAGTCCTCACTACACCACATATGCCAGACCATCAAAGGCAGCTTTGTCCTTGGAGCTTAGCAGTGTTAAGCACATCCTCCTCATCTCATGCATATATGTGTAGATGGTTGGTATGGAGACTGATCTCAGAGATCCATCCATGCTACCACAGAGCCTGCCGCAAGCTATGCCCCTGTCTTAGCACATATATTTTAAGGAATGAAATAAATGTTGGACTTATTTCACAGGATTCTATTTATGATCACAAATTCATAGAGATCCACATGCTTATGTCTCTTGAGGGCTGATTAAAAAGCATGTGTCACCATATCCACCTCTAATGTTATTATCTAAACCTATGAATATAGTTACGTTAAAAACTCTACTGCAGAAGATGTAGATGGAATGGATTGCAAGAGACAAAGATTTCTAAATTGGCTGAATGCCACTGAATATAACTGTATGGGTATTCACTTTCCTGTCCTCTGTTCTCCTCAGGCTCTGGCATTTCTACCTCATTGATATTTTCTGTAATATTTCACATCATGCAAGACAAAGGCAAAATGCAAATCAAATGGCCTGGCTTAACTTTACCTTCATGCTGGACATAGAATTTAGGGCCTTTAGTCTGTGAGGTCACAGGTAGGTGGATGTGAATTCCCAGCCAGCCTGATCTTCATGGCAGGTTCTAGGACATCCAAGGCTGTAGAGTGATCCCTTAGTATTTTAAAAAGTGGGATCTGCACAGGGTATTAAGATAGGGTACAAGAGCCTGGCCCTCAGAGTGAGTCCTAGTTCTTGAGCAAATTCCTTATGTTCCCTTTCTTTCCAGTGAAATTGACTAATCCCAGAACCTCGCTCAGGGTAGGCTGGTACTCTACCATGAAGCCCATCTGTCGCACTCTGTTTCCTTCTTATTTTGAGCCATGATCTCACTCTGTTCTTAAGGTCAGTCTTGAAATTAAGCTGCAGTTTAAGGCAGCCTAGAACATTCCATCCTCTGCCTCTTCCTTCTGAGTAGCTGGAAAGACAGAACTATGCAGAAGACCTGACTAAATTTTATTTGTGAAAGAGGAGCCATAATGTCCACTGTTCAGAGTAGGACATGAATCAGAAGAGACACAAGTTCTGAGTGTATTATATAAGCTCACAAAAGAAAAGTCACTGTCGTTGGTAAGGAAAGATTCTGAATGAACTTGGGTGTTTGTTTTTTATACTATTAAAATAGATATCTACATACCCTCCAAAGATTGTAGGATGGAAAATATTAAGTGTATCACTATAAAGTACATGTTTTGGATGCTCTTTGGAGGAATTGGATAAAAATAAATAAAACGTTGAAGAAACACTGGTATAAACCAAATCCTGTTTAATTTGATACATATGAAAGTGTTAAGCATCTAGAAATAGAATTTTGTCTTTTAGGAATTATTAGCCAATGAGGGAGTTCACTGGTGATGTAATGCGTGGGGATGGCACTCCATTGGTAAAATGTGTGGTTTCCCAAGATTCACTGAGAAGCAGAGTGGAAACAGAGGAGAGTTAATCATTATCATTCTGTCTTCTCTCTCTCTCTCTCTCTCTCTCTCTCTCTCTCTCTCTCTCTCTCTCTCTCTCTCTCTCTCTCTCTTCTCTCTCTCTGTCTTTCTCTCTCTCCCTTTACCTCTCTCTCTCCTTCCTTCTTTATTATTACTCTCACTCTCCTCTCCTCTCCTTAGTGTGAAGAAACATTAGAGCTCATCATACTCTTGGCATTTGCATTCCAATAAGAACCATACTCGCCTCCTGCCTCCCTCCCAAGTAGAGCACATGTTCCAGTAGTACTACAGAGGAGGACCTAGGAGGGGGCTGGGAAGGGTGGGATGAGGAGGAAGAGGAAGAGTTGTTCTTTAAATGAAAAAGAGGCCTTTTGCAGTGCTGTATTTATCCTCTCCATGTTACCTGGAATGGCACCGCTCCACATGCCCCTGATGAATTAACAGCCACCTGCTTCTGAGTTTATTCAACCTGGAGGGATCCTCAGAACTAGGAGGTGAGCCCTAGAATCGGGAAGAGGGAGTGGGTCTGGGAGTTGAAGGTGATGCTCCTAATACAGGGAAGCAACAGTTCTAGACTGGGGATCAGGGACCAGCTCCAGCCAGTGCTGCCACTGTCCTGCAGTGTGTTCTTAGGAAGGCAGGTCTCCCATTCTGGGTCCATTTTTAAAGTGCACATGGTTCTTGCAGGTTCTGGCAGGCACTGTATTCAGGAGGACCTGGGAAGAGACTTGTCCTTGGTGTATCATTCTGTGAAATGTTCCCTGAAGGTAAAAGCTTTCTTTTGGAAATCAAGCAAGGTGGGGGGGGGGGGGATGCTGGTGTCCAAGAATACAGTAATAAAGCTGGCCCTTCCCTGTATTGTCTGTGCTCCCTATTTAGTGCTCCACCCCAGCAGTAAAATTTCTCCAGAAATCATTGAATGCTCTGAGAGAGTTTACCTTGTTTGCCATGAGCCCTCAGGTCACTGACACCTGAGTTATTGATGTGCCTGAAGGACTCTAGAGCATTCTCTAACTGTTCAGACAGGGCTGTCAGGGGATAAAGAATACCTCAATTCCTTTTATAAGGTGGATGGCACAGTTGTGATGCTATTCTTGTCTGTGTTTAATGAGGTATAGTTTATTTGTTTGTTGCTTAAAGCAAAAACCCCTCTCTACCTGTCCCTAAGGGTTCCATTGCATCTTTGTCTGCTTCAGTGGATAAACTAAGAATTCCAGAGTTAGCCACACATGTCAGGGGCATCTAGGAACTGCTACTCGCTGAAAAGTCTGAATTTCACCTCATCAGATCTTCACACTCATATCTCATACTCACATCTCATACACACTCTATGATGTGATGTCCCTGGAACACACATAACCACAAGCCGAAGTAAAAAGTTCAGCTACTGCTTAGAATTTGTCACATAGGATAAAAGTCCCAAATTTCTTTGTGTAGAGTAGGGTCTACAAAGGGTCCTCTCTGTGTCTTGTGTATCCCTTTGTGTCTGACACCAGTCTTCCAAGCTGGGCTTTGTTGATGAAGAACTGGCATGTCCTGAGCTAATTCTCCGTTTTTCTCCTGAGGATCAGTCCTTTTGTTTTCCAATCCTAGAGGTTGACATGGGCAGAGGAGTGGATTTTTACAGCCTTTCTAGCTACAGCTGCTTCTGCCTTCGAGAGGAATGAGTTTCAGAATGATTGGGTGGGTTCAAGTTGATCAGTACACAATTTTTATATAAAGCAGCATGCCACCTGTGTTTCCTGCATGGCAGGTTCTTCGCAGTGGTTAGTCACTTTATTTTTTCATATTTCCTGTGTTAGGTAGACTACATATCCAGTGCACAATTATGTAAAGTCAAGGTTGTCACACTGGAGTGTCTTTAAAAGGTCATTTGTTTAGTGAATGTTAAGGCTGACAACTAAACTCATCCTGGTAGACACACTGGGGTAGCAGCAGAAGCAGGGGTGGTGGTAGAGAACAGGGCTGGAGAACAGGCTTCTCTGTCTTTGTTTCCTTCTTTGATTTTTGTTCTAGAAACCATGCCCCAATTTTTATATAAGTCAGCTCAGCCAGATTATTGTGGGTTGTCTCTTTTACCACCAGAGATACCTGCAGGAGATTGGAATATTCTGAATCTGAAAGAAACCTCATTTCAACAGACAAGGCCTCACAACTTAGAAAAAATGCAGTACAGAGTAATTGGATTGTTCCATGTCTGCTAGATTTCCATAGATAGGAAGAAATGGGGACCATGTCTTCCTGTGTTAGGTGCTGTGAGTTGTATTTTTCTTATTAGATGAGGTGTTTCAGCTGAGAAGTTTGAGATGCACTTAATTTAATTTTTTCATGCTCCCAGTCCTCTTTGTAGTTTGAAGACTAGAAGAGACTCACATTATCTGTAATTGTCCTAGTGACAGGTGTCTGAGTCACAGTGTGGAGTGAATAGCTATAATGTGAAGCCATGCGGTGTCATTGTCCTGTAGTGGGTTTTATGACACTAGAACTATTTATCATGGGTTTTGCCTTCCAAGTGAGCAATCTGTCCTCATGAGTGGATTGAGACTACTCCCTGCACATGTGGCTGGTATATATCCATGCAACTACACCACCTCCTGTTACATATGCCTTCTGTTCTTTGTCTATCCAACTAAGCTGATTATGTTGTGAGTATATCTAGAACAGAATTAGTTGCCAGTACAGTATAAGGAGGCAAAATGGCAATGCCTTGTATAAAATCTGAGATTTATAGCCAGACATAAAGCACATGATGTCAATTTTTTAAAATGCTGACACATAACTCTGTCCGGTACAAGTTATTTTTAGAAAATATCATCCAAAGTGGATAAAGAATTGCACTGAAGTCTACAAACACCTGAGTGGAAAATATATCAGGTGAGACCTACCTGTGTGTGACATTGAGTTTGCTACTGATACTCTCTCTGTGTGTTTAGGTTTTTTTTTTTCAGTTGTAGGGCTCACTGAGCTGACTTTGAGTGGATGCACTGAACCTGTAGGATGCCCAGGAACAGCTGCTAATCCTTCTTTGAGTGATACTCCAGGAACAACTCATTTTCTCATGGTTGTAGTATTTCTTGGTAGCTTTGTCTTGGTTAAGGTTCACATACCTCTACCAAAAAAAAAAAAAAAAAAAGAGTGTCTAGCCATGGTATCTCATAAATCCTGTTCCTGTTCAATCAAGCTATGGAAATATGTTATAAAGTACTGAAAAGAGTTTTAAAGTACCAATGTCAGAATTAATTATTTTTAGATGAGGGTTGCTCTGTTTTGAAGACAAATAAAAAACATATCACAAGGTTCAAATCACTGTAAATTTCATGACCGAATGTTCCTCTCTTGGCTTTATTCATTGATCCATTCAAGAAATATTTCAGGTGTTCTTAACTGTGTGCCACAGCATTCTGTCTGTAGACTGGTTCATTTAAAGCTCAGTAGTAGGTGAAAATATCTGGGGAAAACTGGAACCAGTAAAGGAGTCTCAGAGCAGGTGGAGGATCCTGTGTGGGGGTGTTAGAGAAGATGCCATGAAAGACTCCCTGGAGATAGATTTGTTAGATATTTGAGTACTGAGGAAGGGAGACTAGATTTCATCTCAAAAAGAAATTTTAATTGTGGAGGCAAGATGGATAAATTGACTGCTTTTTATTAATTTTCGTTAGGATCTCAGTGTATAGTCCATGATAGCATCAACCTCACAATTCTCCTCTCTCAGCCACAGAAACAAATTCCACCTCTAACAACAACAACAATAGAAGAACAATCATTTGGCTCTAGTATTTCTCAAAATGAATGGAAACAGTTCCCTAATAAAAAAGATACAGACTAACAAAATGGATATAGAAAGAGGACCCAGTGATTTGTTGTCTATGGCTAACACATCTCAGTGAAAAAGAAAGACACTACTTCAGACTTTAAGGCTGAAAAATACATTTCCAAGCAAATGGTGGCAAGATACAGGCTGGAGGCAACATTATAATATGGAATAAAATTGATTTTCAACCAAAAGTTATCAATTAAGATGAGAAAATTTGATTTTCATCAAAGAAAAAATTCACCAAGATGAAATCTCAATTCTGACTATCAATCTTCAAATGCAAAGGGAAACTGCCTTCATAAATCTTTCTAAAGCTCAAAGAACATATTGCATATCACACAATAATAGTGGAAGAGTTCAATATATTAATCTCATAAATGGACCGATGGGGAAACAGAAACTAAAAAGAGACAAACTAACAGAAGTAATGAACCACTTGAATTATTTATATATATCTATCTATATATATATATATAAATAATTTTTCATCCCAAAACGAAAGCATATGCCTTCTTCTAAGCACCTCACCATTCCTTGTTCAAAACTGACCATTTAATCAGTCTCAAAACAGGCCTCAACAGAAAGAAGATTGAAATAAACCCATGAATCCTATCAGATCACCATGGACTAAGACTGGTCTTTAATAACAACAAAATAAACAAAAATCAAACATATACAGGGAAGCTGAACAATACTCTACTCAATAATCACATGGTCAAAGAAGAAATAAGGAAATTAAGATTTTTTTTTAATTTAACAAATAGAAGGCACAGCATACCCAAACTTGTGAGATAAAATGAAAGCTGTACTAAGAAGACAACTCATAGCTCTAAGTGACTCCAAAAAGAAACTGAGGAAAACGTAAACCAGCAGCTTGACAGTGCACCTAAAAGCTCTACAACAGAAAGAATCAAATACACCCAAGAGGAGTATAAAGAAGGAAAGAATCAGAATCAGGGCTCAAATCATCCAAGTAAACATAAAAGAACTATGCAAATCATCATGATAACCATGAGATAGCCATTTGAGAAAGTCAACCAGATAGATAAACCATTACCCAGATTAACCAGAGAGCACAGAGAGAGTATTCAAATTAACAAAACCAGAAATGCAAAGGGAAACATAAGAGAAACTTATGGAAATTCAATAAACATGATATCCTACTACAAAAGGTTATATTCAAAAAAATGGAAATCTGGATGAATTGGACAAGATTTGAGACAGTTACCAGGTACCAAAGTTAAATCAGAATCAGAAAAATCTCTTAATCACTTTCCATAACCCCTAAATAATTAGAAGCAATCCTCAAAAACTTCCCAAGTCAAAAAAATTAAAAGCCCGGGACTAGATGGGTTTAGTGCAGAATTCTATAATACCTTCATAGAAATAATAATAATAATACTCTCCAAAGTATTCCACAAATTAGAAACAGAAAAAACACTACTAAATTTCTTCTATGAAGCCCAAATTATGCTGATACATAAATCACAGCAAGAGCCAACATAGAAAGAAAACTTCAGGCAATTTCCCTTAAGAACATCAATGCAAAAATACTCAATAAAATTCTTTTAAACTGAATGCAAGTACTTGCGTCAAAATGACCAACAATCATGATCAAGTTGGCTTCATCACACAGATGTAAGGATGGTTCAATTTATGAAAATACATCAGTGTAATCCACTATATAAGCAAACTCAAAAAAAGTAAATAAATAACCCACATGATCATATCAGTAGATGCTGAGAAAATATTTGACAAAATTAAAAACACCCTCACATTTAAGCCTTGAAAAGATCCAAAATTCAAGGACTATGTTTAAATATAATAAAAGCTATATAGTACAAATAAGTAGCCAACATCAAAGTAAATGGAGAAAACCTGAAGCAATGCCATAAATCATGGACTAGAAATGGATTTCCACTCTTTCAGTACCTATTCAATATAGTACTGGATGTCCTAGCCAGAGTAATTAGACAACAAATCAAGATCAAATGGATACAGATTGGAAAGGTAGAAGTGACAATGTCACTATTTGTAGATGATATGTTAGTATAGTTAAGTGACTCCAAAATTCCACCACAGAACCTTCTAAAGCTGATTAAAATACTTCAGGAAAGTGACTGGATGTAAAATTAACTCAAACAAATCAGTAGCCTTCTTCTACTCAAAGGATATACAAGCTGAGAAGTAATTATTGAAATGACACCCTTCAAAACAGTCACCAGTTATATGAAGTACCTTGGTGTGACTCTAACCAAACACATGATAGATTTGTATGACAAAAGTGTCAGGACTCTGAAGAAAGAAATTGAAGAAGGCTTCAGAAGTTTGAAAGACCTCTTATGTGCAGGATTAATATAGTAAAAACGGCCATCTTGCCCAAAGTAATCTACAGATTCAATGCAATCCCCATCAGAGTTCCAACTCCATTCTTCATAGACTTAGAAAGAGTAATTTGCCAATTAAATTGAAATTAAACAAAACCAGGATCATGTAAAAAATTCTCAGTAATAACAAAACTTCTAAAGGAATCACCATCCCAGATCTCAAGCTGTGTAACATAGTAAAAATGATAAAAATTGTATCATATTGGTCCAGAGACAGGAAGGCAGAACAATGGAATAGAATTGAAGACCCAGAAATGAACTCAAACAACTAAAATTATTCACTAGTAAACGATAGCATTTTCATTAAATGGTGCTGGTCCAACTGGTGGTCAGCATGTACAAGAATGCAAATTGATCCACTCTTATTGCCCTGTAAAAAGCTCAAGTCCAAGTATAACAAGGACTTCCACATTAAACAAGGTACACTCAAAGGAAGAGAAGAGAAATTTGGGAAGAGCTTCAAACACATGGGCACTGCAGAGAATTTTCTGATCAGAACACCAATCCCTTATCTTCTAAGATCAAAAATTGATAAAGTGGACTTCCTAAAATTGCAAAGCTCTGTTAAGTCCAAGAACACAGTCATTAAGACAAATCAAAAACCAACATAATGGGGAAATATCTTTTCCAATTCAATATTTAATGGAAGGATATTTTCTAATATATACAAAGAACTGAATAAGTTAGCCTCCATAGAAACAAATAACTTTTGAAAATGAAGAAGAGAGCAAAACAAAAAATTCTCAGCTGAGGAGTATGAAATGGCTGAGAAGCATGCAAAGAAATGTTCAATATCCGTAGTCAACACAGAAATGCAAGTCAAAACAACCCTGAGAGTCCACCTCACAGCAGTCAAAATGGCTAAGACCAACAACTTAGCTGACAGCAGATTCTAGAGAGGATGTGAAGAAAGAGGAACACTCCTCCATTGTTGGCAGAATTTCTAGCTGGTGTAAACACTCTGGAAATCAGTCTGACATTTCCTCAGAAAATTGGACATAATACTACCTGAGGACCCAGGTATACCTCTCCTGGCATACACCAAAAAGATTCTACAACACATAACAATGAATCATTATCCATCTACCATGTTCATAGAAGCCTTATTTGTAATAGTCAGAAGTCTGAAAAAACCCAGATGTCCTTCAACACAGAAATGGATACATAAAATGTGGTAGATTTCCACAATGGAGTATTACTTAGCTATTAAAAATAATGACTTCAAGGAATTCTTAGGCAATTGCATAGAACTAGAGAATATCCTGAGTGAGGTAAGCCACTTACATAACTAACCAAACCAAAATGACCAATCAAAAAACATACATGTTGTACACTCTCTGATAAGTGCATATTAGGCCCAAAAGCTGGGTTTACCTAAGATACAATTCACAGAACACATGAAGATCAAGAAGAAGGAAGAACATGGTTCAGATGCTTCAGTCCTTCTTAGAAGGAGGAAGCAAAATATTGACAGGAAGATATACGGACACAAATTTTGAAGCAGAGTCACCAAACAAAGACAAAATTGCTGATTCCAATAACTGTATGCTGACAGAAACCTGATATAGCTGTCACCTGAGAGGCTCTGCCAGATCATGACAAATACAGATGAGGCTTCTCAGAGCCAACCATTGAACTGAGAACATTGTTCCCCATAGAGGATTTAGAGAAAGAATTGAAGTAGCTGAAGGGGATTGCAACCCCATAATAACAGCAATACTGACCAAAAAGAATGGTTTTAAACCGTTTGAGGAAGCTTAACTGGGCATAGGAGGCAAAGAGCCCCCTCCAGTGCTTCTGCTCTGACCTGCCTCTGAACGGTCTCTGTCATGTGGATGTGCCTCCTTCTGCCCATCAAGTTTCCAGCTGCTGGATATCTGCTTTGCTGCCAGCTTGGGTTTTTTGTTTGTTAATTTTGAATAGAGGTGTTTTTCAAAATTCTTATATATATATCACTTAGTGGGGATGTTTTGTTACTCGAGGAAAAATCTTGCAAGAGAATGTGTCCTGTGCTACTTTCATAAATAACTGCGTATAAAATCATCCACGCTGGAGGCTGGAGAGATGGCTCTGCAGTTATGAGCTCTGGCAACTTTTGCAGAAGACCCAGACTTTCCCAGCTCCAGAACCAGGGAATCTAACACCCTTTCCTGGCCTTCAGAGAAAGCAGTCACATACACAGGTACTAGTGCACATGTGGCACATACATACATGAAGGCAAACACACACATGAAAGTACCTTTGAAAACCCATTAAGTTGTTTCTCATAGCAAACGTGCAACATTACCCAGACTGTCATGGTGGAGACGAGTGCAGTATTGTGCCCCATGATACATAGTTTGAATCATCCATCTCTGAAATCTGAAATCTCAGTGTAGCTTTACTGTTGCTCTCTCAGGCACAAGTGTTATCATTTTAAGTGCTGATTGGCTATGCTTTGACATGTATTTGCCTATTAATTCTTAACATTTTAAGGTTTTATTTATTTATTTCTTGCTACCCACAGTGGTGTTTTAAGACAGTATTGTAAAAGATATGAATGGCATTCGACAGACACTAAATAAAAGAAACCATTTATTTCTTGTATACATATGTGTACATACTGTGTCTGTGTGTGTGTGATATGCATGAAGATATTCTTATATGCTCATTTGTGTGCTGGCAGTGATGCTTGTGGAAGCTAGGGGTCACTATCCTGTGTCTTCCAGGATTAATCCCTGTGGTGTTGTTTTTTGAGCCAGGGTCCCTCTGTGTAGTCGTGGCAGTGCTTGAATATGCTCTGTAGACCTCAAACTCACAGACATCCAACTGCCTCTGCCATCCAAGTGCTGGGGCTAAAGGTGTGAACCACCACAGCCTGGTTTCCATCTTTTTTTTTTTTCTGAGCCACTCTTTTTCTCTGAACCACCTACAACAGAGTGATTGTGCTAGACTGAGTGACCAATGAGCTCTAGGCATCTGCCAGTCTCCATCCCTGATTTGAGGAAACATACAGAATCATGCGGCTTTTCATTTCTAACTGACCTCGAAATTATATCATTAGCGGCTGATAAAGTGCCTGCCATGGAAGCACAGGGACCTGAGTTCAAATCTCTAACACCCATGTAAATCCAGGCATGGCTGTTTGCACCTCACTGAATCACTGAATCTTCAGTGTGGCTCAGCCTCCCCTCTTTCCAGTGGGTGTGATCAGTGCCTGCCTCATATCCGATAAGCTTTAATGGTAATGTGCCTAGCACTCAGTGCTGCATACTGCTGCTATGTAAGTCATTAAAAAAAGGAGTCAGTTCTAAGTCACAGGCTTGAAGAGTAGAATGAAGCACGTGAGAAACTAAATGACAAAGGTGCTGGAGCAGAAATGAGTCCTCAGGACTGGAGTCAGAAGGCATCTGGACTGGAAGCACAGCTTAGTTTGGAGGCTGATGACAACTTCTTCCCACCAACACTGAGGGTGAACGAAACCTGGCTCTCTTACGTGGTACTAGCCCTGAGCATCCTCCAAGGACAAGTGCTGCGGTCCTCAGCTCTGCTGGACTTCGCATCCCAAAACACACCCCACACCTCTATTTAAGACAACAGAGCCCTCCAGGATTTCACTGCAATCTAAGATCTGTGAGTGTCTGTGTCTGTCCACCTGTCTCAGCATGGAAGGTTGAGGACACAGCCAAGCATGTGCCAGGGGAGGGTATAGGAATCTTGTAACTGCTGCCCATCATAGATGCTAAAATTAGTATACACAACTTCTTGTCATTCCTCTTGAACCAACTCAAATTACTTCTTTGTGTCTCCGGCTCCAGGTTTGGCTTCTAAACACACCCATAAAACATCTACAGCCTCCACAGGAGAGTAAGGCATGGGCTGTGTCCAATTAGTTTCTTAGGGTCATGTTCCCCTAAGTGAATAAAAATGCATTGGATCTCAACTTAGAAGATTATACCCAATAGTACATCAAAGTGTGTGTATGTAGAAAAACAGGTATTTGGTCTGTCAAAAAAAAATCACAAACACACACATCAAAGACCAAACATATTCCACATCCATTTATGTTTTCCTCTATTCTTAACTTGTATACCCATATGTGTATGCACACCCTAAACCCCCCAGTACACCAGTGTATATATATCTAAATAAAGTAAAATTACATATTCATGTCATCTTGTGACCTTTTGTGCTTAGCCACTACCCCCAGGGATTGATGCAAGCCAAAACATCAGCAGAATTGGATATGGACCAGACCCTTTGGGAGAAAAGGGCTAGCTTAGAAGTCTAGGTGAAACCAGAGGCACAACCAGCCCTGGGAGCCCTGTTTTGTGACACAGGTGTTTGGGAGACAGGCAAATGTCTTTGGAGATTTGGGAGTTCATCCCTACCTGGGAACAAGAATCCTCACACATAATAACATGTTGCTTTAAAGGTTTACATTTATGATGAAACCAAAGAAGGAATTGGGGCATCTCTTCAATTTTTTTAAATTAAGATCCACTTAGCAGCTCATTACAAGAGACAAGAAACTCATATCTCATTTGCCTTAAGGAAGAGTTATACATATAGGTAGAGAGACCATTATCATATGCTTGTTAAAGATACTAGGCATTTGAGGGTTTTGAACTCAGAATTAGAAATTAATTATAATACAAAATAGTAAAAGATAATGTTTTAGAGTGTTCTCTGTAACTCTGCAAAAGAAGAACAAAGGCATAGACTTTTTCCAAGTTACATACAGCTTGGCCCTCCAACACTTACTGGTAGGGCTGGGTCCCATGTCACTGTTAAACTCACTGGGGTTGTCTCAAAGTCCACTCACAACAAAATTAGAGGATACAGGCTTTAACTTCTTTCCTACAGTTTTGAAAGATGCAGGAAGTATTGATATATTGAGATATTTCAAGTCATGACTTCTCTAAATACATGGAGGAACCTGTACCCCACTGCCCCTCCACCTTCTCAGAGGGAAATTGTTTAGACTAACCCATTCTCTGAGTTGATAATCTGGTCCCTGCCATCAAGATAACATGTCCCTTTCTCTTGGCTTGGCTTCTTGTGTTGAGGAGGTTGCATGGGGCTCATTCTGGACTCATCATGGGCCAACCCACCGGCCTGTTCATTAAGTTCCCAGGGTTCCTGGACCCAGGTGCCCTTTGAGACACAAGAATGTCAGTTGGTATGCTGCTGTCACTTGGAGGCCTTAGATTCCTGGGGCATCCCTCTCCAACTCTGGGGAGCCCACAATGACATGCACTTGAGTCAGAGTAATCTCCTGTGGAGAGAGGCTTCTGCCGGGGATTCCCACATCCCTACAGCAGAGTCTCCATTATCAGCACTTCGGCATGAGGGCTCTCTGAAGGGCAAAGACTGTCATGATGCATTTTCTCAGCCTCTCCTACAGAAAGGACAGTCATAGACTCTAGCAGGTCAATGAGTCTGGAGTTCAAAGGGGGGAAAGACTCAGGCTCCGGAGCCATGCAGCCAAGGCCTAGGCCTGACTTAGACACTTTCCAGATCTTGATCTCAGGCTGGGGACATTCAAGTTCAGTGACTCAGGTTTCCTTCAATAAACAAAGGTAACAGCAAGACAAGTCAGGCAGTGGGTAAGAAGGCTGAAGCAATGCACAAAAGACACAGACCATGTCATCAGCACACAATGAACTCTAACCCTAGTCATTATTTGTCCTTGGGGTTTGAGCAAGTCTTCAACTTTGCCTGAGCCTCAGTTTTCTCATATATTTAATGGGGAGAATGGCACAGTCCCAGGCTTACTGTTTCCTTCCTTTGAGCTGAACTCCCTCATACTGGTATTTATCCCTGCTACCTGTGTATCTGTCAGTGCAGCAGATGCCTGTGGCAGGAGCCCAGTCTCTATTTAGGAAGATGCTCAAGGCTTAAGAAAGTATCCGCAATACAGTATAGTAGGTGCTCAGAAAATATTCAGTGAACAAAAGAACAGCATTTTTTATTTTGTCAAGACCGAACCAAAGTGGGATAAGTAGATGTGGTGGATAACATTGGTTGTCAGTTTGACAGGTTCTAGAATTATCCACAAGACAAGCCTCTGTCCATGGCTGTGTGAGTTTCCAGATTAGAACTACAGGTGGTTAACTATAGCCATCCTATGAACTGAGGTCCAGGGTTTGGACAGAAAAGAGAAAAAAAGCTGAGCACTGACATTCATCCCTGTCTGCTCGCTGACTGTGTACACAATGCCACCAGCCTGCTCAAGTTCCTGCCTCCCCTGTCCCCACAAACTTTGTACCAAATAAACCTTTTCTTCTTCAGCTTGCTTTTGTCAGGTAGTTTGCTACAGTAGCTACTTTGTTAAAAGTAACTAATATGGTAGACTCTATTGATAGTCAGAATGATGCAATGTGTGTGGGGGGTATGTATGTGTGTATGTTTGTTTATATGTGTGTATGTGTGTGTATGTGTGTGTCTCTATGTGTGTGTGTGTGTGTGTGTGTGTGTGTGTATGTATGTGTATGTGAAGAACAAAGGCATTTTTGTATAAGAAAAGAATCTACAGGAGCCAGGGATGTAGCTTGCTTGAGTTTGATTCTCAGTACTCAAAAAGGAAAAAACAAGATGTAGGGGGAGAGAGGGGATGGGAACCTGGGACACTGCTCAGACTTCATCCTCACCTTCTGTATGAGCACATAGACAGCCACATTCTCTGAGTTCCTCTCCTGTGAAATAAAGAGTGACTTCTCCCCTCAGGAAGGCCAGATCACTCTTGGCCAGCATCTGGTGCTAATGCCTGGCTCACAGCAGGACCCTTCCCCCCATCCTTGCTCTTGTGATCTCTAAGGACAGAGCAAATAGACACTTGACACTGACTGAAGCCTTCTGTGTCCCAGGCTCCACACTGTGTGAGGCTATAGGGGTCTGAAGTCCTTTATGAGCAGAAGCAGGATCAAGACCAAAAGCCAAATTTACAAGGGACTATGCTAAGACTGAGAAAACTCTGTTATGGGAGCATGCATGTGCAGGAAGGTGATATGAAAACCCCCACAAGCACACTACATGGCTTCAACCGTACAATCATGTATTGGGAAAATGAATTTTTTCCCTTTCTGAGTGCCAATAGTTTCTGGAACCATCTCAGAGCCCATTTTTCAGTTGTTGGCATCTGCTGTGGGAGAGTAATCAGTTCTGTTAGTCAACAGCATGCGGGCATCATGACAGAGACCTCAGAGTAGTGGCCTGGATTAAAGAAGTGGAGGAGGAAATTAAAAAATGGAATTTGATGTGTAGAACAGCTAGTGATGGTCTTGCTTCCAAGAGCAGAAACAGGACAGATCCTGGTTTTAATTATCACAGTCAGCCTCATAGTTTAAGCAAGAACCCCCCCCCCAATGCTGTAATTGTTCTCATTTCAGAGACACAATGACGGACCCTCTGTCCCTGTGTCTGTTGTCTGGGAAATATTCAGAAGTGTTGGGAACTATGGTGAGCTGTAGAAGCTGTCCCCGGATGAAGAAACATTCCTGTGTCACACATTGGGCTAGGCTAGTGAAGGTTTTGTGCTCCAATTTCATCTCTGTAAAACTGGAGTGATCATTTTATTTCTCTCACAGGGTTGTTAAGATAGTAGGCATGTAAATAGAACCTGCTACCAGAAAAGGGTGACCCGCATCCCAGTCTTCCAAAACACCTACCTATCTATATTGAGAACTGAGCATACCAAGAACCAAGGGTGGCTTTTTGTTTGTTTCCATTTTAGATGTTAGGAAGTGCATCTAGGGTCTTGGGTGCACTCAGCAGTATTCCACCATTAAACTATGCTGCCAGGGTTATTTCTACCTTTTATTTTGAAATATGGGCTTTCTAATTTTCCCCAGCTGGCCTTGAACATTGAGTGGTCTTGTTGCAGCTTCCTGAGAAGCTGGGTTTCCAGGGCTCAGGTTAGCAATCAACTTCCGGCAATGTTTCTGAGGCTCTTCCTTCTCCTTGAGAGTGATACTGCATCTTGGGCTATGGATGGCTTCGAGAAGCCTGGGAACCTGCAGGAACAAGCCACAGGCCCATGCAGCAGTGCAGTCTGCGTGACTGCCTGATGTAGCCCTCAGTCTGCTCCTGGTTACGATTGGCCTCTAGGCTGCAAAGAATGTGCCTTACAGTGGGCAGCTTTCCAGTGACCCGAGAAGGGAGCCTCATCCTTTCAGGACATCTCAACTACACATAAAAATCCTTCCTCTGTCCCATCTCACAGCTGGCAGGGGCCATTGCCAGTGACTGATGACTCTTGACCCTAGCGGTCAGCTGTATGATCCAAACGATTACTTTTGGCAAAAAAGGAGTCATTAATGCTGATGGAAATTTGTAGGTTTTTTTTCCCCTGAGAAGAGAGGGTTAGATATCTTAGCAAATGCAGATCACAAGAACTATCTAGCTGACACACGAGATCCATCTGACAAAGATTTCTCCAAGCTGCTACTTCTGACCTATAAGGTGCCTCTCTGTGAATTAATGGAACTAAGGGCCAAGTCAGATGGTTTATATTCCTCCCCATCTGGATGGCGGTAAATGTCTTTGCACACACAATAAACAACCTTTCACAACCATCTGTTTCTTCTGCCATCTATGATATCTGCTGGGACGTATGAGGAGAGGATAGATTTGACTCGGGGAGAAAAAAAAAGAGACAGTCTGGTTTCAAACAGGTACATTCTGGGATCTGGGTAAGGAAGGCAGAGGGAGCTGTGCAGACAGGAGGTAAATGTGATCCTACTGTTTATTTGCTGGCTTTGTTTTTGTATCACACACACACAAACACACACATCGTCCTATGTAACCCATAATGGCTTCAGAAAGACAGTGACTTTATCTTGCTAGCTCTCTGCCAGTAGCAATGAAAGCTAGCCTTGTGGCTTTCTTGCTTTAGCAAGCTGGAGCAGAGCCTATGGGGAACAAACAGTATGATTCTCAAACTGCACTGAAATCACCGTACAGTGCTACAATACTGACAAGCTCTTATTGACCTCCTGACCCAAGGACAGGGCAGTCAACAGCTCATCTACCTGTAGGGCCACAGCCATCAGGAGGTAGAGGCAGGAGGATCAAGTTCAAACCCAGCCTGGCCTACTTAGGGAGTCACAGGGCAGCCAAAGCTATACATTAAAATCTTCTCTTAAAAATTAAAAAGCAAATTAAAAAAGCAATAAAGGAAAAAAAGGCTTTTGTTGGTGAGAGAACAGAGAAAGCATTTACTAGAGTGGGAGTCCCCAAGTTCAGTGTCTGAATGCTTTGGGGGAAATTTAGTCATGAGAGCAGCTAATGCTTCTTTCTAGAGAGCTCATTAGTTACCAGGCAGCATGCTGAGGGTTTAATCTGTGGAATCCATGTCATTCTTTCATCCATTCCTCAGACTAGATCCTGATGTAATTTTGAATTTGTATATTGGGAAGCTGAGGCTTGGAATGATTCACCAGTTTGCCCAGTGTCAGTGCGAACATAGCTCAGATGAGAATCAGGAAGTGGAGTGGAGACCATGAGTTAACTGAGGAACTGAACTGAGCATGTGTGAATGAACCATGGAAGACTGGATTAAGCAAATAGATCTGGGACAAGGCAGACCTGGTACAAGTCTTGGCTCACATGCTCTTTCTGGAACCTCTGTAGTCTGAGAAGAGTGACAGGAGAGACACTTATCATCTGAAATCCCCAAAAGGGGTTTGCAGATTCAGTGGGAAGATGAATGTAGATCTCTGGCACACTGGGTTACAGAGCAAACAGTAAGAACTCAACTTTAAGACTGGAATAAGACTCAGTTGGCAGAGAGCAAAGCTTAGCATGCAGAGTCCTGAGATCAATACCCTAATAACTTATAAAACAGCATGGTGGCACACAGCTGTAATTCCAGAAGTCACGTGACTTTGGCAGGAGAATCAGGAGTTCAAGGTTGGCCTTAGCTACATAGCAAGCTTGAAATCATTCTGAATTACATAGGACCCTATATCAAAAACAAATAAAGAAATGAACAGACCTCTATATTGGGATAAAGAAGGCTATTAGTGATTTTTTAAGAGTAAACTTAGGACTTAGGTGTGATACTTCAGTTAGCAAGAGCTGTCTAATAAGCATGAGGATCTGAGTTTAATCCCAACAACCCACATTAAACATCAACAAAACAGCGATGATGTGCATGCCTGTAACCCCAGTGCTAGGAGGTGTAGACAGGTAGATCTCTGGGGTCAGCAAGTCTAGCTGGTCTCTGAGAGATCTTGTCTCAACAAGTTGACCAGCACACATGGAACCAGAGCTGAGGCTGTCCTCTGATATTGTACTGGTTAGTTTTTTATTGTCAATTTGACACAACATCAAGTTCCCACACCCATAGTGACACAGCTGCTCCAAATCGTGCCACTCCATGGCCCAAGCATGTACAAACCATCACCCTATTAATACATTACCATTGATAAAATTAACCCGGCTCCATTTGCTCTCTGGTTTTAGATGCAATGTGGCTGGTTATCGTATGCTCTCAAATCCACAGTTTATTCACTGTGATGGACTGAATCTCCCTCCTTTCCATTGTTCTGGCCAGGTATTTTGAAATAGTCACGGAAAAATTAACAGACTACAACACTAAGAATGTGTGTGGATGTGGCAGGCTCTTGGCAGAATCACTAGGAGAGTGTGTGGGTGTGTCAGGCTCTGGGCAGAATCACTAGGAGAGTGTGTGGGTGTGGCAGGCTCTGGGCAGAATCACTAGGAAAGTGTGTGGGTGTGGCAGGCTCTCGGAAGTATCACTAGGAAAGTGTGGGTGTGGCATGCTCTAGGCAGAATCACTAGGAAAGTGTGTGGATGTGGCAGGCTCTGGGAAGAATCACTAGGAAAAGGAGTGGCTGTGGCAGGCTCTGGGCAGAATCACTAGGAAAGTGTGGGTGTGGCAGGCTCTGGGCAGAATCACTAGGAAAGTGAGTGGGTGTGACAGGCTCTGGGCAGAAGATCTCCTGTTCTTTCCCTTCCGTTCTGTGATGTTGGAATCAGAAGCCACACTGTACTGCCTCGTGGGGCTGGCTGCTGTTTTCCTCTGTCAGGAGGGCTGGTAGACTTTGTAGCTGCTATCTGGAAATGTGGGGTGCAGGCCTGCCTGCCATTTCTTTCTAATTTCACATTGTCTTTTCCTTGCACCACTTCCCCCAGAACAGTCAAGGATGTGAGTGAAGGGGCCTTCTTCCCCCTGAGACTTCTACACTGAACCTTATAAGGAGTAGGTTTGCCACCCTCTGAACCATAAGTCCTCCCAAGGACAGAGGTCAAGTGTGGTGTCTTATCATGCCCCCCTCACACGCATACACCTGGTGCCAACTTCAGTCATGTTTTCTCAGTAGTGAGCCATTTACTTTACAGAATTTTGAGACTGTCATTGATGGGAATTTCCAGCTGGTTGTAGGTTGACATCAGCTAAGGTAGGCAACTGTGCCTGGTATTGGGGATACAGTTCAGAGAAAGTGTCTCTAACTGGGTGGTCAGGAACAGCTCAACCCCATGGAGATGTAGAAAGCAGGTGGCAACTGTGCCCAGGAGTCTGTCACAGACAAGACAAGCAGTAGGCAGAACACCTGGCTGTGGGGGGGGGTGCTGGTACATTAGTCAAATGATAGATGGGGAAAAATGAGGACGTGATCTGTCTACCTGATCTCACGCTCTAGAAAATGGTGCAAGAAACTAAATTCCACTCCAGTATTTCTTATGCGTATCTACAGCACATCTTATAATCGGCTTATGTCTGCATATTTTGTGTTATCTTAACCCAGGAATGTCTATCCATTAGTCATCTCAGGCACAGAGATGCAGCCCTGAAGAAATCAAAGTGTCATTGAGCCTAGAGAACAGTTGGCCAGTTTTCACCAAGAAGGGAATGGGAGATAGGGAGGAGAACAAGGGTGTGAGGGGACTCAGGTTAAGAAGTGTTTAGAGAAGCATGCTAGCATGCGGAGGAACTGTGCCCTAGACGGTTGATTATACTTCAGTTGATAGAGTGCAGGTGTTGAATGCATGGTGCCCTGAACTCTGTCTACATATTGAAAAAAAGGGTGGGGGCATTTGGAATCTACACAAAGTCATAAGAGAGGCTGAGGCTCTTCTTCTGGAGCCACGGGGATCACTCTGGTCTCTCTGTTTTGCTTCATTCAGCTCTCAGGAGAAGCCTCTGTGCCTGTCGGCCTCAGACTCCAGATGGTCTCCTAGAACCTGCTGTTAGGATACACATCCACAACATAAACATCAGCATGAGGGCTGTTTGCTTCACGGCTATATCCTCTGTTTCTAGTAGCGAATGGATGGGAGACAGAGTAGCTTATGGGCTGTAGATATATGTAGAGGAGTCAGTGAGAATTCGTTACCGCACACGTACAGGTGCCTTATGGGGAATTGGGTTTTGTGCCATACTTGCCCAGTATTCAGTGTTCACTCAGTGAATGAATATCTAGAGTTTAAAATTCAACCCTTAGGGTAAGTGTGTGTGTGACATAAGCAGGAGAGAGATACTGTCCATACAGAGTGTGTGCATGTGCGTGAGTATGTGTGCCATGCAAGTTCACTCATCCATAGGCATAATCTCCATGCATCCACGTGGTGGTATAGCTAAGCAAGCAGGTGCTCTGGGATGAAATGTGTCCTTTACATTTGAGATCTCATAGCTCAGGCAAGTGAGAGACAGACAGAAAGAAAGAGATTCAGGGGAAAATTTATCCATATTCCCTTCTATTCAAAGACATCTATCTGACTTGTATCTTCTAGCTAGGTTCCAAGGGTGAAGCTCTCCCCAAGATTCTACAAGAGCAGGGTGGTGGTAACAATCTTTCTGTGTACCCTCCCTCCACCTTCCTCCTTCTCTACTCACAGAGGCTGGGTAGGAAGCTGCAAAGACACCAGCCCTCGAAGACATCACGAAGAAGGGTCAGCATTTAAAAAATTCTTTAAGTCAAAGGGCTAGGGGCTTGGGTGTTATACAAGGCCTTCACTGTGTGTGCACATTGTCTCCCTGATAAAAGGGGCCGGGCCTGGGAAAACTGAGCTGTCTCCAGGCAACAGAACTGGTTGATGGGGAATGTCCAGGCCCCTCCCCTCTCCCTGGACACCAGGGCAGAGAGAAATGCAGAGAAGGAGGGCAGAGGTACAGGGCTAATGTCCAGCACTGAAGCCCTCCCCCAGGTGGGGTCAGGTGGGATGATTGAGTTAATAAATAAAGCAAATAGGAGGTGATACTTCTTTTATGAGACTCCCCCTCTGTTCATTTCACCAGAAGCACCTTACTGCTCTCCACATACAAGAGTTGCGTTATGCAATGGAGGGCCTTACAGTGGCAGTGGTCATGAGTTGTTCCCCAGAGCTGGGGGTCGACAGCAGAGTTATGCATCTAAGCTTTAAGCTTCTCCATTTACACTCAGGCCAGCTGATTGACTTGGAGCTCTCTCTGTAACTCAGAGTGACTGCCAGTCTGCCAGGACCTAGACACCCCTCCTCCAGCACTCCTGGAAGCTCACCCTCCAGCACAGCCAGCTGAACTGAGAAGCATGCCAAGCAGCGTCCTTCCCCCTGGCTCCCAGAGCTAGTATATTCATAAGCAATTAGTAACTGCAATTAATTGATAATCACAATTACCATCCCAGGGTCTATTATGTCAGGCTGAGCCATGTACCAAGCTTGCCGAGGCCACTGTCATTGTCCTTCTGCAAAGTTAGTCTGTAGTCATGCCTTACAGAGGAGGGCTGTGAGGCTGGAAGGTTAGGCTTGACTAAGGTCTCATAATTGAAAGGGAAGTAGGGATCTACTGTCTGGCTGAGGACTGTGCTCTGGGCTTATTATCTCCTTCCCTGCTGGTGAAATCAGAGAAAGCTGGGCTCTGAGGATGGGACCAATCAGGAGACCTGATCTGACTCCCCCAACATAAAGCAAGGCATCTCAGAGGCTGGTCTCTTGCTGTTTCACATATTACCTTCTTCCCTGAGGATGGGGGTGGGGGAAGGAATACTAGACACTCAATGAAATTCCGATCTCAAGTGAATAGTAAACGAATGTTTAGTATATGTCCATCTCATGCCTCACTGTATATCCTTAGGCTCCTTCACTAGGTACTCACTTGATAACCCGTGTTTTTATTTGGTCACTGCGACAAACCCACTTTGATGGTAATCTTTATGATCAGTTTGATGGCCTATAGAATCACCATAGGAACAAACCTCTGGGTGGCACCATCCCATGGGCTGGATTCTCAGATGGTCTACAATGGAGAAAGCCAGTGTGCACCAGCACCCATCTCATCCTGCTTCTAGATGCTGACACAATGCACCTGCCTTCCACAACTCCTGCCATACTTTCTCCACCAAGAAAGGAACTTTAAAGTCTGAGTCTGTAACTTGCTTCTGATCAGGTATCTTGTCATACAAATGAGAAGAGTCACTAGCATGCCTTCCAATGGGTCACTGCCGGTGATGCCAACTCTGAGATCACACCCTTTCCCCACCCCTACCTGCTGGTGATGGAAGCAGAATATACTGGTTACCATGGGAACAATTAGGCCCACTGCAAGTCCTCAGGGAGACACTCTGAAGTGTCTTCCCGTTCAAACAGTCAGAAGCAGTCTGACCCCTCAGTAGAAGACTTAGGGAAGTCTTCTACTTTCTGTTACCACCTAGGAGGCAGCAAGGAGCCTTGGGAATACCAAGAAACTCTCAGAGAATATTCCTAAACTCCAGAGCACCCAAGTGTCTTCTGAGAGAGCCTCCCAAAGGCACCTTCAAGTCTGACCCTTCCTACAGAAGAAACAGAGACTCTTTGGTGTCTGACTCTTCACTAATGAAATAGCCATCTCGTTCATTGGTCTTAGGATGTGCTAGGCACTGTCCTCAAAACACTAGTTGTTAAACTGGAGAAACAGCCACAAGGTGGAGCTAATGTTGGGCACACAAGACTCAGATGTGCTAAAGAATTCATGTGAAAGAGACGAGAAAGGAACTTCTCATAATTAAACCCAAGTTTAATGAGGAGGGACAGAGATAGTACATTCACCCACTTTACAAGCTCACAAGCAAGCTGACCAAGACACAGAGATGGTGAAAGTAAAATGTGGGCCTTAATTCTGGGCTGCCACCTACCACACTGGAATTCTCTAGAACTTAATCTTCTCTATTTCATTCTCATAGAAGTCCACATCTGACATATGTTCCTGGAAGTGACAACTGTAATATCAAATCAGCTAGAAAGAATGGAAAAGTCTCTTTCTCAGCTTCCTTTGTGCTTTAAAAAGAGGAAAAATATTCTCTGTGTGTCCAAGAACAACTCTTACCAAACGCTCACTTTGCCAGTCTGAGGTCAGGAGTGTCTGGATGCCTTCGAGGACTCCCTTTCTTTACAGTCTGGTGGGGTGAGGATGCCTGGGTGGGGTAGGGCATTTCCCTCCAGGGTGAGGTCACTGGTCTTCTGTGCTTGGCCAATAGGGTGTAAATGGAGTTTTGCAACCATTCTCTCAGGTGTCAGATGCTGGATATGTGTGTATGTGTGTATGTGTGTGTGTGGTGGCTATGCCAGAGCCTACTAACATGCATCACAGGAGGTCCTGAGCTTCAGTTGCAGAGGAGGGAGTAGCAAGAACATAGTGCCACCCAGGCTTGTCCTCGAATGCCCTTGTTGAATCCCAGGATGCCAGGAACATCTGCTTTGGTTTAGGTCACAAAGCTTTCTTCTTTATAAAGTAAGAATAATATTGGTACCCACACAGTAATTAAGAGCCCTAAATTATAGAATGTGTTGGAACCACTTAGCACACTGCCTGGCAATGGGAACTGCTTGAGATTGTTAGAGTTCATTGTCACCTGGGACATGTGCCTCTACTCATGCATGTGGGGGTTACCTTAATTATATGAATTGATATGAGAAGACCAGTCTTCACTGTGGGAGAGACTGGTCCCTGGGTAGGAACCCTGGTCTGTTTTAAATGGAGAATAAGCTGGGTGGCAATACACATGCTCTTTCTATGGGTTCCGTGTATGTAACCACATACCCTAAGTTCCAGCCCCCATCAGTCCCCCAGAGTAACAGGTGACAAAGTGGAGCTGTTGGCCATAAAAAATCATCTCTCCTTAGGTTGCTCTTGTCAGAGTTCTTCATCCCAGCAACAGGAAAAGACATGAAGCCCATTTATAAATCTATTCATGTAATAATGCGGACATGGTCAGTCCTTGGAGTTTGCTGACTCTTGTATGTCTCTGCTTTACTGCTCCATCCAAACTGCCCAGCATCTCCTTCATGCCCAGCATGGGAGGCTTGGGTAGGAAGGTGGCTCTTGTTCCCCTGCCCCAGCTCAGCCACTGTGGCTTCCTTGAGCAGGTACGAGGATCTTCTGCTGCTTCCTTACCTGGAAAACAGCCCCTGCTCAGTCTGCTGGGAAGTGAGCAATGCTGAGCACTGATGTCTCCTGTGACTTCTGTGTGACTGTCACCAGAGCCGATGTGATTTTTCTGTTAGGGTGAATGTGAGGGTGAGAGGAAGTGGGATTTAAGCATGCCCCCTCATTGTCACACTCACGCCTTTGCCATTGCCCATAATTTTCCAGATCATCACACATTTCCCTGTCTCTGTTGTCTGTGCTGCTCTATTCCCAGAGGCTCAATGGAACTATTTAGGAGTGGGAGGACCACAGGTGTGTGTGGGGGGGGACACAGGTGCCCATCTCAGTCTTTGTCAGTCTAGATGTGCAACAGGCACTCAGCCAGGGTTACTATTAACTGTGCCTTGCCAGGCAAATGAGGTATGAATGCCTCTAGGCTTCATGCATGGTGGCTAGGGGACACTTCAGATGAAGCACACACTTTCTCCTTGTCAAATGAGCAAGGTGGGGGTAAGCAGACATAAGACAGGCCATTGTTAGATGGAACTGCATTCAACTTGAGAACAAGTTAGCTGAGAGGAGAGAGGACCACCAGGACAAAGGCTTGTGTGAACCCTCATGCCCCAGTGACCCTCTCATGCCAGAGAACCTGCAAGCAGGGTGGGTCCCCTACTCCACCTGGTTATGGTCTTTGCAATTGCTAATGAACAGAATGTTTATTATTATTATTTTGAAATTCAAAACTGGAGCTCCAGTTGGTGCGTCCACACATCTCCCTGCTTACTTTTGCATGTGTACATGTGCAAGGGGTTATTCATGTATATGTATGGGATGTGTGCATCTCTGGATGCAGAGGTAAACCTCTGTGACATTCCTCAGTTCCTGCTCATATTATTGTTGAGACAAGATCTCTCACCGAGCCTGGAACTTGCCAAGTCAGCTAGAATGGGGATAGCCATTAAGTCCCGGGATCTCATGGTCTACAACTCCACACTGCTAGACTGCAAGTGTGTGCCACCACATACAGATTTTTATGTGGTTTCTGTGGATTGATCTTAGGACCTTCTCAGCCTTTCCTTTCTCTTTTAAAAACAATCCTAACCATTCACTTTTCAGGAACTCTAGCATATTGATAAGGAGCTAAAGTCTCACAGTATGGGGATCAGGACTGTGACCCCTTCGACTGTGTGTATAGCAAACCGACTACTAAGGTCAGGTAACGTGTAAGTTCATAATGCCATTCTGATTACACAGGGATATGGACAATGACATACACAGACTGTGCACTGAGTGTGTCCTGAACTCTACACAATACAAGACATGAGTGAGCAACTTGAGGAAAAGTGAGTTACCATCTGCTCTGAGATGAGCCACAAGGCTGTGGTGAACAACGTGCGACTGTACCAGGGAGGTAGCAACCAGCACCGGAAACAAGATGTCCTCAGAAGTGGTTCCCCAGAAGTGGCAACATCTTTAACTAGTCAAGTTTGTAAGAATGCACAGAGATTGGCCAGATAAACAGAGTAGGGAAGGGTCTTTGGGGGAACAGGGAACAGAAGTTGCTAAGATGAGGTTACAATTAGGAACCACTTGTTTGCAAAGCAGGATGTTGTGCTGAAAACACACACAGAGCCAGGGGACTCTAGGCTCATGACTTTTGGGCTGGTGATACATCATCAAAGGGTGGAAGCTGATTTGTTTCCAGAGAGGATAAGATGATGCTAGGGTGGAAGGTAGCCAGACACAAGGCAACAAACCCACTGGAAGCTGGAAGCCAGGGAAACTGCTATAGGCAAGGGAACCATTTCCTGCCGGGGCAGCAAGCTGAAGAAAACTGAGCTTGGAAACCTACTCACCTGTTTACCCCTTTCTCTGGTGGTTCCCAAGACTGACTGCTTCATCCCATCCCAGAGGACAGACCTGCTACCTCGCCAGACCTCCAGTAGGGTGGCAAGAGGCTCTCTAGAGACTGGTGGCATGGCTAAGTTTACCCGCACAAGCTACGTCTCAAAGTGTTCAGCCATGAACGCCTGCAGCAAAGGTGGCCTGGGATCTCAGTTCACTCTCAGAAAATGCAAACACCGCAAACCTGATCAAAATCAAAAGCATGTGGCTGAAAAAGGCACAAGAGGAGAACACCCCAGTATTGTTTCTCCCAAAAGACTGGCTGTCAAACTGCCTCCTAAATATTTATGTTTGCACTCATGGGCTGTTCTCAGCCTGGCACAGTTTTTATCCCCTCTCCTCAGAGGATGTTGGTTAACAGAAAGATTAATGTCTGGTCCAAGAGCTGAGAATAAATGATTGAGAAACATAAATCAGGAAATGGGACATCTTATTATTCCTCATGTCAAGGCACACAGGTTTTAAGAGTGTCAGGGCAGGGAAGGTTGTCATGAAGTGATATGACATTGTAACTGTAACCATGAGCACATAGACCTGTCCACACTGTGTCAGAGAGAGAAGAGGTGTTGCCCACAAGATCCCACCCTTTCCTAAGGAGACTGGTTGCTGTGAGGGGGTGTGTCATTTTCTCCAAGGGTGGAGCCACTTGGGACTAGTTGGGATGAAAATTAAGGGAAAAAATAAGGTCCCTTTCCTAGAGGTCTGGCCAGTACTCAGGTAGAATTGGTTGGACCCACAGGTTTGAATGCCCACCAGCTGGACTCTGAGAAGAGACGCGTGTTACCAACACACTGTTTGCAAGAAAACCTTGTGGGATAGATTGGTCCTGGACCAATAAACAAAGACAGTAGTTCTCAGGGCTGAGTCTGAGCTGGGTCAGGAAGCAGAGAGCATTGTGCCCCTGGGGCTGGGAGGTAGGGTCACTCTTAGCCCAGACACTCTAAACCCCTTCATTATCATCTCAAAGGGGGAAGGAAAAGGCTGTGGGAGCAGCCTTCTTCTCTTTTCACATCTTCCTCTCAAGAACTTCTCACAAGGGAGGAGGAGCTGGGAAGAAGCAGGACCTGGGGACAGCTGGCTCTGCCAGGATGCACTGGACCACGGGGCTCGCCTGCCACCTGCTGGCTAAGTTCAGTAGTTGTGGCCAGGCATATTTGGAGGCTTGGAGAGGTAGGACTGAGAATCTTCTGGTGTCTGCAAGCTGTTTGTTCTGGAAACAGTCTTCCTATGTAGCAAAGGCTGGCTTTGAACTTACAGTCCTCTCAAACTCAGCCTCCTAAATGCAAGGATCATAGCTGTACCCCACCACAACCAGCAAGATCAATTCTAAGGCACCCAGGGAACATTAATTTGGAGACAGCTGGAAATGTCACTGAGAGGTTAGAGAGGTCATAAAGATTTAAGAACAGAGTTCAAAGGAGAAGCCAATGAACCTGTGGAAGGAAGTCTCTCAGTCACAAACATTCAGTGAATATGGAGCCAACTCTCAGGTAAGAACATGAGCCTCAGTTTCTTTTTCCACACCAAAGGGCAGAAAAAATACCAGAAACCAAACACTTGTTCTTAAAACCCAATTAAAGTGTGAGCAAGTGATAGATGTTTCAACACACTGAGAGACTGACTGCTCAAGTCAAAATTATCTCCCCTCCCAAACCCTCACAAGGGAGCAGCACCTAAGATTTATACAGATTTAATTAAAATACTTATATAAGATTTATAGGGATTTAATTAAAGTACTTGTATGGACTATGAAGCTTGATGGCCAAAGTAAAAAATGTAGATGCTACTTCACTGGGGCCACTAGCTGGATCTCAGCCCTGTTCACTGTGCCTTGTCATGGTACCACAGGCACTGTGGGCAGACACAGAGCTGTAAGATCAGCTTAGCAGGGGCTAAGCAGAAGGAATGGCAACAGGAATCCGGAAACAATGGGACAAACCCTGCCCTTTCTGCACAGTCCTGGGGATGAAGACTCAAGTCAAGAATGCCTGGAAGGTTCTGCTGTCATTATGATTGTGTTGTGTCATCAGTGACACAGAGAAACGTCCACAGTTCTCTGCCACAGTATGCGTGCAGGCGTCAATGCCCCTTTGTAGCTTCTCCATAACTTTCATAGTGACTATGTAACTGAGATTGAATTCAAACTCATGGCATAAAGCAATGGACAATAAAGAGATCACTTCTCATAAGGCCTGCCACCAAAATCAGCTGAACACATGTTAACATTGTTAGGGGAAGGATGAAGAGAGTGGCCCATGGCATATGGCCCATGGAGGTGCGGCAAGGCCTGGGGGAAAAGGGGATGCCTCTGAGGGGCCCATGTTAGGAATCTCTTCTCCCTGAGGGACCAGCCACGTGAGGGTATGGTACAGAATAGAGTTTATTCAAGTCATAGAAGAGTTAAGAGGGTAGTAGAGGCAGAGAGAGGGGGAGAAGAGGAGTAGAGAAGTAGAAGAGTAGAGGCGGCCATGAGCACCTGGAGAGAGGAGGGGGAAGGAAAGGGGAAGAGGAGGGGTAGGGGTGGGAGAGCAAGAGGGGCAAGAGAGCCAAGAGCAAGAGAGAGAGGAGGGGTCAAGCAGCCCCTTTTATAGTGTCAGGTCACTGGGGCAGAGCATACCTGGCTACTGGCAGGTAATTGAGGATTAGGGTATATCTGGCTGTTGCTAGGTAACTGAGGGGTGGGGTTTACAGAATCCCAACAAGCATTGCAACCATTAGGAATGCAGTTTGAATAAATGAGCAGCTTTGACTTCAAAGCAAAGGCTTGCGCCCCACCCCCGGCCAACCTGTCTAATTTCCCAGGGATAAAGTAGGTGCTGACATGTGCCAGTTATTGGAGTTCTGGAGATACTTACACATGAGTCTGCCTCCCAACATAAAACAACTCTGTTTTGCACAGGTTCAGCTCCTCTCTCGTCATAGCGATTCAGTGTCTCCATATTTGCATCCAATGTCCTTAACTCAGTTATTTCTTTTGAGACTTATAGTATTTGTCACCTCTCAGGATCACAACCTTGGGGTATAGACTTATTCCCCAGAGGCAGACACACTTGAGCATCTCACCTGCTCTGGCCTAGCAGCTTGTACTTGACCTGGTCCCCTGTGATTATTCACTTGCTGAATAACTACTGTTGCAGGCCTCTGGTTTCAGAACTTACTGTCTGGAGGAGGCCAGAAAACTGCTCAACCCCTCCCAATGGGCTATCAGAGGTCAAGCTCAATGGAGAAGTGTGAGGTAATTGTGGGTAATCTGTTCTCATGAGTTAGGGTAAGAATGGGCAGTATCCGATGACTGGTGTATCTTGGGATACATAAGGGTACACACACACACACACACACACACACACACACACAGAGGGTAACTTGGGAAACACTGTGAAATGTATTTCATGCTGAAGAACTTTGCTTGTTCAGAAAGGTTGTATGATTTCTCTGCTGTCTCCAGAACACTCACAGAGAGCAAGTGCTTTTGTATCAAAAACTTTAAGACATTTATAACATATTCATGGAACTTTCCAGACTTGGGACCTCTGTTTATTCCAAGAACTGCCAGACGTGGAATTTGCAGATGTCTCTGCCAATATAAGGCCCCTAGAATACAAGACACACAGCTTGTCTTTGATGAACTCCTCCTGCTCCCAGCTAGCCTCAGAAAATACATAAGCCCCTTTTAACATTTGCTTCTTATTCTTTCCTCTCTGAGGGAAGACAACCCCACCCAGATTCTATCCCTGAAGCTGCTTACCAGTCTGTGTGCGCATCATCGATGACCAACAAGATCCTGGGTCTCTGAACCACGGGTGTGACAGGAGTTGGTGGTTCCATCAGCCCCGAAGGAGCCTGTGGGGTCTGTATCATGGCACTGGAGAAGGAGCTGAACAGGCTGGATCCTGGAGAAGAGAAGGAGGCAGCGAGGGGCTGGGGGTGTCGCCTCTCTGTGGCCTGGGATGCTGGGGAGCTACTGGAGCTCTCTGGGCTTTGTAGGTCCGGCATGTAGCCATTGGGCAGGTTGGCCACAAAGCTGCTGTCAGACAGTCACCTCCTGAGGAAGTTCATGGTTACGATGGAGGGGAAGCCTCCTTCCACACAAAATCAAGCAGATGAGGTTTGAAGTGCAGGTCGCCAGCTAAAGGGAGCTGGAGGGTTGGGGTCAGAGAATCCCAGGGCTTCTGCACTGTCAGAAGCGGGCTTCACAGCACTCTGTTTACCTGTCGAAAAGAAGCCAGCAAGCACATTAGTGGAACCAACTACCTCCCATTTAAAAGCAAATACATAAAGCACACTTCCAGCCCATTGCTCGTGGCTGTGCAAACTGGAGCACTTTTAGAGAGTAATTTGGCAATATGCTTTAACAGCATACAACTTCCATTTTCAGGAATTCTATACTAAAAAAAAAAAAAAATCCAAGCAACAGGTAAATACTTCATGTCTAAATAGATTTAACACAATCCAATATTCAGCCACAGGATGACGCAGTCACCTGGAGAATTGTTTCTGTCCATTCAAACAGAGTTCAGATGAAGCATGTTGAGTAGCAAAGCCTCATGCTGTAATATTAGGTAAATCAAGACTGGGCTTGCTGGCAAATGCTAACAACCCCAGCTCCACTGAAGGCAGAAACCTGTAACAGTTGAAGGTCTAACAGGACTCTAGTGAACCCAAGGCCACCTTGAATAACTTAGCAGAAGGCTAGAGATGCTCTCCAAATTAGGTGGATAAATGCCTAAATTTAAATTTAAATGACTGGGGCAGAAAGCTCCCCATAGAGGGGCCCATTATGCAGAAAGCTCTGATCTGGATCCCTAGCACTGAATAAAGAAAAATAATCATAATATAAAATGATATGTATGACATAAGTACAGCCATATACAAGTTACACAAAAGGAATTATAAGTAAATCACAGTAGTGAATGCATTCTGGCAACACTTATTTATTTGTTTATTTGTAATTTCCAAATTTTCTTGAATGTATAATGCTGAAGGTTGAGAAGTCCGACACCCCTCTTAAGTTCAGGTGTAATGTGACCCCAGTGAGAAGAAATTTAGAGACAAGGCCTATGGGAAGTAGCTGGAGATGGGTCAGTATTGATGGAACCCTGGGATGGAGTACAGCTCTTCTTAGGACAGACACTCTCTGTACCTCGTAAGGACACAAGCAAAAGGTGACCATCTGCAAGCTAGGAGGTGGGCTTAGCCAGACCCCCATGCAATACTCTGCTGCCAGCTTCTAGACTGCATCAAAATAAATTCCTGCTGTTTAAGCCAAACATGCTGTGTCATTTTGTTATGATAACTAAAACACACACACACACACAATTTATTTTCTAAGCAAAATAAACATTTTGTGCTTTTTAAATTGCATTTATTTATTGATAGAGTGTGTTCCAGTTATCACAATACACACACACACTCACACACACTCACGTATACAAACACTCACACACACACACACTCCCATATACACACACTTACACACAGTCACCTACACTCACACACACACACGTACCAGTTCCTTCATTCCACTCTGTGGGGTGGAGACTGAACTCACGTTTCCAGGCATGGTGTCAGATGCCTTTAGTGGCTGAGCCTAAGCCATCTTATCAACCCAAGAATAATTTTTAAAACCTTATTATCTATTTGAGATCCAGAACAATGTCTACTTAAGTCATGGAACTGAAGTATATGTTCCACTCTATGTTTATATTTTATCCTTGTAAATTTACCTAGAGTAAAATTAAGAAAACCTTTACAATTCTTCGATTTTGCTCAATGACAAGGTGAGGTAGGTTTTTGTTGTTCTTATCACCTCTGAAAATTCTCCCATACCGCTTTCTGGTCAACCCACACCTTCCTGATATACTAGTGCACACTGCGGTGCCTGGGATTTTACCTTGGTGCCAGAGACACCAACTAAGGTCTTCATGTTCATACAGCAAGAACTTCATTGGCAAAGCCACCTGTGTAGCCCTGAGGCCAACTTCATGGTTTAATATGATCCAAATTGATGATGGTGTATTACACTTGACAAGAATACAGATGCTTAAAATTACTTTCTGTTGTTTGGAGTCTGGTTCCTCACTGTGCTGTTTCTCCCCATAGTGTCTTATGACAAGTTCCACCCTGATCAACAACTGTCAGCAAGAAGGAAAAACAGAACTGGTCTGAGCAAAGCCTTGGCTAATCCTCTTGAGAGAAACTTAAACATGTCTTGATGACCCTCCCCCCCACACCAGTTTATAAGCTGACTGGTTACAAATTAGACCATTACAACCAAAGCCCTCTGCATTAGTGCTGGAGTCTCTTGCTTTCTGTTTCACCAGGGTAGATGTGAAGTGACTCCCCTCCCTAATGGTGTGCTCTCCTCTGCTTTGTGTTTCTCTCTAGCAACATCATGTATTTGGATTTAAATGTTTGTCCAATATTCATGATCAGCATCTGCGAAGGGGCCTAATCCCAACAAGCTACTGGTCACTACTGAAATTGAAGTGCTCTTCTTGTACAATTTCTGGATGATAAAGTTTGTGAGATATTTGAGCTGAAGAGATTATGCAGTTTATACAAGAATCTCCTTTTTTGAGAACTCTGGTCAACATCACACTGGTAAGAATTCAACTGTTATCATTAGACTTGTCTCCTAAAAATGTTTCTGTCTGTTGCAAAGCCCTTTTTACTTTTTATTTTGAGACAGAGCTTTACTAAGTAGCTCAGGGTGACCTTGAACTTGTGTTTCTAGAGGCATGCCTCCTAATAAACTTCTGGTCATCCCCAACAATGATCAGGGGTGTTCATGCAATCCCTACTACTATGGGCCCCAGTAAGACATAGGTCTGGCAAGTCAGAGTTGGTAACAGATGAACTGGTAGCTATGACTTGAGGTATGTGCTGGTAAAAAAGTCTAGGTGGCTTGTCTCAGAGTAATGTGTCTTTAAATAGGACATCTGGGAAGTTCTTCCTGAGGATGAGACCTTTTTCATAACTGGATTTTTACCTGGAAGGTGATCTGAGACTTTTTAAACATATGTTTACACTGTGGGATGATTCAATTATGTAAATAAAACTGTGTTCTGTAGTTAGCATTTTCTACGTGGTACAAACATTTAAGATCTTCTTCAGCAATTTGATAATAGGAGATATGTTATTGTTTAATATTTAACACCTGAGGTCCTTACAGTGGACGACTGAAGCTCATTCTTCTCAGTTGCAACTTTGATCCGTGTCACCGGCCTTCGCTCCACACCTTCTCTGTACTTCTAGTAGCCAGAATTGGATGTTACACTTCTGTGCTTTCTACTCTTAGATGCCCCAACTGAGGTCATGTGTCCTTCTGTACCCTGCTTATCTGCCCTAACATAGCATTCTCCAGGTTTATTCCTATTACAAGCAACAGGATTTTCGTCTTTTTAACTGTCTAATATAATTTCATCATCACCAGTCCCACAGGATCTGACAATGAAGGCAGATTGATTTAACACCTTGGGTATTGTGAATCATGCCAAAATGATCATGGGAGAGCCACTCTCTCTAGCTCATTGTCCTGATGATTTCAATTTCTTTGGATGTGTGCACAGAAGTGAGACTGCTGGACCAAATGGTAATTCCATTTCCCCTTTTCCAAAGAATCCCATACTGTTTTCTGTAACAATTATATTAATTTATATTTATATATTTTATTTATACTCCCATCGAGCAGCCTTCAGATGAAGATGTAGAATTCTTAGATCCTCCTACACCATGTCTGCCTGGATGTTGCCATGCTTCTTTCTGCCTTGATGATGAAGGACTGAACCTTTGAACCTGTTAGCGAGCCCCAATCAGATGTCATCCCTATAAGACTTGCCTTGGTCATGGTGTTTGTTCACAGCAGTAAAACCCTAACTAAGACAGATATTCATGTGCTTTAACTTTTTCAGTCCTTTACATGGTGTGGTAAAATCTCACACTGTACTGACCCACCACATACAAGGCAATGACCACCCATTTGTCCAGGGTATGCACATTGTATATGCTACCTGCCCATCAGTCACTTATACCCCATCTTGGTCACAAGAATTCTAGTATCATAATATAACAGTTCTTGTGTTTAGGTGATGAGTATTTTCTTTAATGGCTGCGAAGTTAAAAAGCAGTGACACTGCCACATGCATGCCACCAGAGGGCAGTAATGGCCACAGCAGATTGGAAAATAAACCTTTTGGCTGGCAGCCTTGTCACTCTGAGGTGGCAAGGAGGAGTGCTGAGAGGATGAAAACAGGTCAAGTTGGCAGTAGAGCCCGAAGAGGGACAATCATAGGGTCACAGATTTTGCATCGACTGGGGAAGAGCTCTGTGGAGTGAAAAGAACCATCTCATGGTGGCATCAGCCCAGAAAAGAAGAGAGATAATATCTGCTCAGATGTCTCATTTCCTTGCTTAAGATCAGGTAGACTCACAGAACTGGGTTCCCATTCTGGGATCCATCTATAAACCGCATAGTTCGATTTCTTTTCCACCAAAGAGGATTCAAATTCCTTCTCACTTTATCTTGTCAATCGTCTTGCTTACTCTTCAGGGTGCAGCAAACAGACTCCAATGGTGGTTGTTGTTTAGAACAGGCCTCTCTCAACACACTGACTCAAGACCACACAGTGCCAACCCTCTGGTTTTGACACAACCTGACACAACCAGTTAGCCTGAAGGTTTGGTCTGATGGGCTCTGCTACATTCTGCTCACGTCTGGGCAAAACGATCTCATCTCACAGTGCTTGGGTTTCTTTGCAGAATTCAGATGATAGACTAGCATCTACCTCATGGCGTTCTTATGAGTAACAAGTGACGAATTATTGTGTTGGAAACAGTGCCTGGCATTAACGAGCAATCTGTGTCCCACAAGTATAACTCCCTTTTTGACAGCAACCACTAGAAGGTCCAGCAGTGGTTCTGAAGGCACTGTGGTGGGGGCTGCAGTATTTGCATCAGAACAGCTCATCTTTAGCAATATCTAGAAACACCCAGACCTGTGGAGCTAAAGTAGATCAAAAGTAAATGGTATAAAAGCGATTTTGAAAAAAATTGTCTTTTAAGTTTACAGGGAATAAAATGGACTTTCTGGCTATCTAGTTCTATGAGTGTTAATACATTCTCATAAACACTAAAACCCAGAATAGATCCATCATTCCCTACAAGATCTCTTTACCACACCCTTCTGAGGTTACTGGCACAGTGCTCTGCAAGCTGAGACCTGGGCCTCCTGCAGGGGTCAGTTAGATGAGGAATAAGTGAAGCCTACCTCATTTCTTAACCAATAAGGAAAGACTGAATCACAGATTGAATCTTCCTGCTAGTGCTTGATGCACACTCGCTGTTCCCTGAACAGGGAGTTCCTCTAGACGCCTTCCCAGCTCAGTCTTTCTCTCCTTTAGTTATTATAAATGCCACCCTCTTCGGGGAATGACTCCCTTCTGGTGGCCACTGTGTGGCATTTGGGATTCCTCTAACACAACAGCATGTCTCACCTATATTCTGCCTACAATTCACTCCATGCAGTCTCTGCTTGTACCGACAAAAGCCAAGTGCCTCAAGATCAGATACCACTGTGTGTCCTGTCCCCTGGTGTCCCCTAAACACATAGGACAGTGTCTCCACGTAGTAGAGTATTAATAATCATTGACCGAGTAAATCTACATAGAATCATCAGAGACAAAGTTTAACTACCTCCACTGTTTTCTGAGCTGACTAAATGCATTATACTAAAGAAAGCTCTCTAGGTGACAGAATCACGTCTCAGTTAACTAAACACTATACTTGGAAAAATAGCCATCTTGAGTTTTTAGTGGCCACTCCTCTGAGCAACACATTCAGATTCATAGAGTGTCCCTCACTCCATCCTCTGCTCCATGAGTGAACACTAAAAGGAATTATTTTTCTCCCTGATTTTCTTTGGTTAGCTTGTTAAATGATTGGTAGAAATAGCATAGCTTGGGCTTCACCAATATATTGATGACTGTGAGTACAGAAAGTTTCTCAGGGGAGGTAGGTAACCCACAGTTTGTATTGGGTTGAAGCTAACAGACACTTAACTTTCTAGTGAAAAGGTCACGTGTCAAGGGAATGGCTTCACTGATTCTAACAGATGTCCTGGGCCTTTGGAGTGTAAAGCCCACTTCCTAGACATATCATCATGAAAGTGTGTTCTGTTTTTGATGAGTTCAAATCTTAGAGGCTTTTCTCCTGTGAATGGGATGCCAGAGTGGTCAGCCCCACAGAAGAGAGAAAAAGAGAGGGGGGGGGGAAGAGGGAGGGTGGGAGAGGGAGAGGGAGAGCAAGAGGGAAAGAGGGAGGGAGGGAGGGATGGAGGGAGAGAGAGAGAGAGAGAGAGAGAGAGAGAGACAGAGAGAGAGAGAGAGAGAGAGGTGCTGGTCTATTATGTGACAGGTGCCTGTTAAGAGCACTGCCATCTAGAAATTAACACTCAGGGCCTCAGCATTTAAAGAATCACTGTAAACAAAACAAAACAGATGGCTCTTTCACAGGCTGACAACTACTACAGTTAACCTTGTAAACTTCATGGGCTTTAAACTGTTCTGGAAACAAGCCTCTTCAAGAGACTATCTAGATTGAGTTAATTAAGGTGGGAAGAGTAGGTGGTACTCTCCTCTGGGCTGGGCTTCTGGGCTGAGTAAAAAGGAGAGAGATGAGCACCAGCCTCCATCTCTTGCTGCTTCCTGACTGCGGATGGAATCTGACATTCTACTCCTGCTGCTATGTTTGCTATGATGTTTGCACACCCACACTCTGTGCCAATGCAAACACTTTGTTCCTTAAATTTCTTTTTGTCAGTAACAATAGAATGAGCAGGGGATGACTGTATAATGTGATCCAGATGTTGGTGGTGATAATCATAAAAGTGATTATGGCCACACTGGGAATGGGGTTGCCATTTTACTGGGCTTGAAATCCTGGTTCTGCTGAGATAGACCAAAAGAGTCGACTTGATTTCCCAACAACCTTGGGTAGGAAATGAGGTCACCTCCATTTTATTGATATAAAAGTCAAAGACCAGATACAACACAGTCCCTCAGCTAAGTGGGCTCTGGCTCATAACTTAAATCACCAATCTTCTAGTTCTATATCTCAATTGTAGAGCTCTGGTGGCCTCTGATAGTCCTGACCATTTAGCAGTGCCTCTTCCTCATACCTCTAGTATCTGAGACCTGGTCGACCTGAGGCCATGGTCCGTGAGCATTCCCGAACACCATGGCGCCTTGTCCCATTGGAATCTGGCTTCTCAGGTGCTCACATTGAGTGTGGCCATTGGCACAGAGGCCCCATCCCTTTATTCTGTATGGTGGTTTCACCTCTGTTTTCCCTCCCTACCTTGTCCTTCTCTGTGCTTCCCCCACTCTGATTGGAAATTTATTTTGTTTATGCTCTCTGGGATTATTCCCTCCTCTGGAAAGATTCTGGTGCTACTCAACAGTTAACAATGAGGTCTTAAGCTGATTGTTATGGTGTCCTATGAATACACCCATGGTTCTGGATTTGAGAAAAAGGTCCTAGGCTTGGCTCTGAGCACTAAGGTACCAAGACTGGTAGCACATGTGGAGTTGGAGAGAGCAGGCAGAGAATAGTCAATGAGATGCCTGTACCATCACTATGTGGAAACCAGGTAGAACCTTCCAGCCTGCTGAATAAGAAAACAAGCATCATTCTTCTTAAAAACAAAGGGATCTGGCTTCCTTTAATGATCCTGAGATCGAAAAGAATGTAATGGTGAGAAATTCCAAGTCATCTTGAAAATATGCATGATTCTTCTGCCAAAGGACAACACACATTTATAGTATGGGGCCCATGTAGATGTCTTTGTCTCTATGTTTGTCTGTCAACACTGACACACTCAGCACTCACAGAGAAGATATATTCATGTATTTATATCTGCCTGTCCATCTGTCTGTCTGTCTATCTATCTGTCTATCTATCTATCTAATAGGTAGATATGGAGAGAGAGACAGAGATAGGTAGACACAAGAATGTAGACAGAGGGAGCAAGTGACACACATAGAATGAGAAAAACAAAGACAAGTGAAAGACAGATGGAGGCACACTCACAGAGAACATACCTGATGAGCCAGACTGTGCCTACTTGGCCTTCAATCCTCCTATACCTTCTATTGCTGGCCAAAAGCCCCATGCCTAGGGCAGGGCAAATGTCCAATTGGCAAAGCTCCTAAAAGCCAGGTGCTCGCCTAATGAGGAAGTTGGCAAGTACACTTGGGAAAGCAGACATGGCATGGGTAAAAAGCATCCCAATAAACAGTTTTAAATGCAGCTCCACATGTCCTGCCACGCCCCTCTGCCCACCTCCACCTCAGTAATGACCATATTGAATCACATGGGTTGGGGATCTGAAATTTTTCCTCTCCTTTCCCACACGAATCACCACAACCCTGAAACAGACTGATTTATTTGCTTCATTAAACCCCACAGTCATCATTTCTAGCAGATGCAATTTTTTGTTTGCTTCTGTGACTCCCAAACTGACAGTCTGTTAAGTCTCCCCATATCCCTCACCCCACTTGACTTTTTCCACGCCCCACTGAGTGCACTTTGGAATTCAAGATCCTCTCGAACCACTGGAGATGACAAGACTAGGTCCATGACTAGTCACAGTCCACTCCCAATCCGCCTGTTTTTGTATTTCCAGTAAGTAAAACCCCGTTCCATACTGTTTGAAATGATGGTTCTTCATAAGATTAAATGTTGCATGTTTGATCTCCAGATGATGACATGTTTTGAGGGGTTTTGGAGGACATGCCTATCTGATGGATTTCTACCATAAGGGGATAGATAAATCCTTGGGGACTATGTCATGTCCCAGAATTCACTCTTTTGATCTGTTTCCTGACTACAATGATGTGAGCTACTGGGTTCCACCCTGACTTCTCTATGGCGATGGAATCAAAGCTCTGAAACCATGGGTCAATTCTTCCCTCTCTAGTTTCTGTGAGGCAATTGATCACAATGACACAAATGTCCCAGTTCCATTAACACTTATCAGGAGAGTAGGTGTTTAACCTTACTATCACCTACCAGACATTTCACCTGAACCTCGTCCCTAGCTTCCTCCTTGCCACACATGTCCCACCTCTATTACTGAAGAGTAAAAGGTTGTCAAAGGACACTGATTCTTTGCCCTAGGGATTTCCTCTGCAGGAAATCACTCCCAGAAAATCCCACTTTCTTGAGATTTGAGTTCCTAAAATAACCGCAAAAGGTCCAGACGACCTCTGTGGAATGTTTCAACACCCTAGATGTGCCCCGGGTGCACTGATAAAAAAATGTATGATTCTTCCTCTTTGAATTTCCTCATTGCCGGCTTTGAACTTCATCATTGCCCCCTTTGAATTTCCTCATTCCCCAGTCCTCCCCCTCCTTTGTGATTTTTGTCTTTATAATCCCGTTACAAGTTTAGGCCGGGGTCAAACTACTCTACCCCTGAATGGTGTATGAGTCTCAACACCAGCATGCTGGCCTGAGATCTCACTCTGTTTTACATTCAATAAACTTCCTCATGCGATTGCAGCAAGTCTGGTCTCGGTGCCTCACTGGGTGCACGGCTCTCCAGAGATTTGAGTGAGGGTCTCCCTTCGGAGGTCTTTCATTTGGGGGCTCGTCCTGGATTTGCGGGACCACCCAGGGGCCCTAGACCTACTTGGAGGTAAGGATTTTCTTTCCTTTCCTTGTTATCCTGTTGTGACTCTGTGTTTGTAGATCGTGATTCTGTGTTTGTGGATTGTCCAGATTGTGATTCTGTTTGTGGATTGTTCAGAGGTCTGGTGCGATCGCAGTTCTGTATTCGCAAACGCTCTAACTGAGTCTGCTCTTCCAAGGGAGGAGCAGAGTGGATGGGGATAGACTTGTCCAGGTGTCTGCCGTTTGCTCGCCCTGGGAGACGTCACAGCAGGACAGGGGGAGGACCAGGGATGCCTGGTGGACCCTCGCGGGAAAAGTCAGGAGATCAGTTTTTCTCCTTGACGATCTGTGTCAGAGGGCCAATTCTGGGCCATCTGGTTCTTTTCAGGATTTCGGGTAGACTCGAGGTCAGCGACTGACTTTGTCTCTCTGTTTTGTAGTATCTGTGAGTGTTTTTTGTGTGTGTGTCAGAACTAGAAATGGGCCAGACTGTGACGACCCCACTAACACTGACTTTGGACCATTGGACAGATGTTAAGACAAGGGCCCATAATCTTTCTGTTGAAGTTAGGAAAGGACCGTGGCAGACTTTCTGCTCCTCCAAATGGCCGAGTTTTGGCTTAGAATGGCCTTCGGAGGGAATTTTAATCTATCTCTCATCTCCGCTGTTAAGCGAATTGTTTTTCAGGCTTCAGGGGGACACCCCGATCAGGTTCCATACATCATCCTGTGGGAGGAACTCGTCCAAAACCTGACATCCTGGGTGAGACCCTGGATAGCGGGGGCAGAAACGGCAACGGTGGCCGTGGCCACGAAACCAAAAGTACCTCTCCAAACAAGCCGGCACCTGCTCCACCGGCCCCCATGCAGATCTATCCTGAAATTGATGATGGTTTTCTTCTCCTCGACAACCCTCCACCCCCATACCTCAACCAGCTTCTCATGCAAGTCCCCCACAGGCGCCGACTCCCACTGACTCCCAGAGGACCTCTGAAACAGGACCAGCAGCCAGGACCCGAAGCTGCCTGGGTCGAAGCCCAGGGGGAGATGGCACGAGGCTTGGCTCTGCTATTGCCCTACCATTACGGCTTATGGACCCGCCCCAGCTCCAGGAGAACTAGTCCCGCTACAGTATTGGCCGTTTTCATCAGCCGATATGTATAACTGGAAAGATAACCACCCCTCTTTTTCAGAGAACCCCTCGGGCCTGACAGGACTCCTTGAGTCCCTGATGTTTTCTCATCAGCCCACTTGGGACACCTGCCAGCAGCTTTTGCAGGTCCTCTTTACTACGGAAGAGAGGGAGAGGATCCTCCTGGAAGCTAGAAAAAATGTTCCAAGACCAGATGGGGCCCCCACCAATCTCCCTAACCTAAAGATGCAGCTTTTCCCTTGATCCGCCCTGTGTAGGATTACAACTCTGCAGAAGGTAAGGAGCGTCTCAAGGTCTAACGCCGGGCTCTAGTGGCAGGTCTCAAGGGAGCCGCAAGGCGACCCACAAATTTGGCTAAGGTAAGAGAGGTTCTTCAGGGCCCTCTTAAACCACCGTCTGTGTTTCTTGACAGGGGTTGTACCTTGACCCAACCTCTGAGGGTCAGCAGGCAGAGGTGGCTATGGCCTTTATACAGCAGTCAGCATCAGATATTAAGAGAAAGTTACAATGGCTAGAGGGGTTCCAAAACTATACCTTGCAGTATTTGGTGAAGGAATCAGAGAAAGTGTTTCATAAGGAGGAGACTGAGGAAGAGAAGCGAGAAAGAGAGAAGCAAAAGGCAGAGGAAAGAGAGGACCGGAGGGTAGTAGACAAAAAAGGAATTTGTGGGATTTTGGCCACAGTAGTGAAGGGCCAGGGAGTTAGGAATCAAGTCTGGCACTAGGAGGGAGCCTCTTGACAAAGATCAATGTGCTTACTATAAAGAAGAATGCCACTGAGACAAAAATTGCCCCAACAAGAAAAAAGGAGGACACCAGGAACAGAAGCCCCGGACATGTGGCTCCAAAGTTTTAAATATTTATGGACTACCCGAAGATCTGTGGATCTCGGAGTGGGCCGGGTATCCCACATATTCATTGTAATGCCAGACTGTCCCTGCACCCTGTTGGGGAGAGACCTCCTGACTAAGATGGGGCACAGATTCACTTCCACTCTGATGGACCACAGGTTAGAGGTCCAGAAGGGGAGCCTGTGCAGGTTCTAACCATCCAGTTGGAGGACAAGTACCAATTCTAAACAGCCTGCCTCAGATCAAAAGGACTGGTGGCTGCAGGCATATCCACAGGCCTGGGCAGAGACTGCAGGAATGAGGGAGGCTAAGAACCAGCCCCTGCCCATATGGAGCTGAAAGTCCAGGCTAATGGTGCATTAGTACCCCATATCGAAGGAGGCATGAGACGGGATCAAGACACTCATCATTCGGTTACACCAACAACTTCATATGTGTCCATCTTCCTGAAGTTTGCCTCTCCTACTGGTGCGGAAACATGTAACCAACGACTGCTGGAGAGTTCAAGATCTCTGAGAGGTAAACAAATTGGTGGCAGAACTCCACCTCACAGTACTTAACCCCTATAACCTGTTGAGCTCATTGCCCTATCCAGGACCTGGTGTACAGCACTGGACTTGGAGAAAGTGCATCAATGGACTCATCTACAGGTAGACAAACTTGTAAAGACAGTCTTGAGGTCAAATTCTTTTGTGCCAGATTTGACTAGATAACTGTGTGCCATGTTAGAAAGCAAATGTATGTAGAAGGCCGGGAGGAGAGAAGATAGACCTGAGGTTTACTGAGAAGTGGATTTTACAGAACAGAGCCAAGAAGATATAGATATAAGTATCTATTAGTCTTTATAGATACATTTTCTGGGCGGGTAAAAGCCTCCCCACAAAGAGAGAAATGGCAGCAGCGGTCAGAGTTAAGAAGATTCCAGAAGAGATCTTCCCTAGGTTTGGCACCCCTAAGGTAATTGGATCAGACAATGGGCCATCTGTGTTGCCCAGGTAAGTCAGATATTAGCTTGTTTATTGGGGACTAATTGGAAATTACATTGTGCTTACAGACCCCAGAGCTCAGGACAGGTAGAAAGAATGAATAGAACTGTAAAAGAGACCCTTACTAAATTAGCTATTGAGACCGGTGTTAAAGACTGGGTGACCCTCCTCCCCTTTGCGCTTCTTAGAGTCTGAAACTCGCCAGGGCGTTTCGGCCTTACCCCTTATGAAATCCTACATGGGGGACCACCCCCCTTAACGGAGTCGTGCGGGATATTGGATCCTGGCACTAACCCCCCTCCTCCTCTGCTCTATTTGCCCACTTAAAGGCCTTAGAAGTTATTCCTCCTCTGTTCTATTTACCCACTTAAAGGCCTTAGAAGTTATTAAAACACAGATCTGGAGTCGAATCAAAGAAGTCTACACTCCAGGAACCACCGAGGTGCCCCACGGGTTCCAGGTCGGAGACTCAGTCGTGGTCAGACGACATCGCGTTGGCACGCTTGAGCCCTGGTTGAAGGGACCTTACCTGGTGCTGTTGACTACCCCCTCGGCAGTCAAGGTCAACGGGATTGCTGCTTGGGTACAGTGGCAGCTGGTGACAATTCTCTTAAGCTGCGCCTTCGTCGTAGCCCCAACCTTCGGTAATAACCCCCATTCCCTTCAAAAATTAACCTGGGAAGTGCTTAATGAAGTGGGCGACGTCGTGTGGTCAACAACCGCAGTGCACCCCCCTTGGACTTGGTGGCCTGATCTTGCACCTGATGTCTGTAAGTAAGCAGCCGGCTCTATGGCCTGGGATCTTTTCAGTTATACCAATTTAGAAAAGCCACCCCCAGAAGAACAGTGTGTCCCTCATGGCATAGGGATCACATTGGGGTGTTCAGGACAGTTTTTCTGAGCCAACCTTCAGGCAGCAGACTTCTATGTCTGCCCCGGACAGGGACACACCAGGGAAATGAAGAGAGGGGCCTCAGACTATTTTTGTAGTAAATGGGGATGTGAGACCATGGGAGAAGCCTACTGGAACCCTTCCTTCGCTTGGGATCTAATTATAGTTAAAAAGGGTCGTAGGCCAGGGGAGCCAGAAAATGGGGAAAGAGATCCATCCAAATACCCGGCTTATAGGACTGGGTGTGCCTCTGAAAGCTCGGGTAGCCCTCAGGGACCGTGCAAAGACAGTTATTGTAACCCTCTAAATATCAGCTTCACCCCACAGGGAAATCAAGATCGTCAGTGGGTAAGAGGAAACCGTTGGGGATGGAGAGTCTATACTGGCAGAGGGGACCCTGGATTCGTTTTTGTTATTAAAATAAAGATAGAGAGTCTGCCCACACGACCCGTAGGCCCCAATTCGGTGCTTGATAACTCTGTACCCAGGCCTGAGAGACCTTCTCTTCTCACTCTGTCACCAAAGAATGACTCATATCCCCTTTTGACCACACCCTCCTATCTCCCTATGAGAACTGAGGACCGCCTGTTCAATCTGCTCAATAGTGCATTTGTTGTTTTAAACCGCACTAACCCTGCCGCTACTCAGTCCTGCTGGCTGTGTTCTGCTTCCAATCCCCCTTACTACAAAGGAATAGCTCAGCTACGAAGCTATAATGTTACTTCTGACCACTCACTCTGCCCCTGGGGAAGCCAATGAAAGCTGACCCTGTCTGCACTATCAGGAACTGGGCTGTGCATAGGAAGAGTACCTACCAGACACCAGCCCCTCTGTAATGTAACTATCTCCAACCTGACAACAGGCCCAGATAAATACCTAATACCCCCTCCCGATACCTGGTGGGCTTGTGGCACCGGCCTGACCCCCTGCCTGCATACTTCACTATTTAACAGTACTAAAGACTTTTGCGTTTTAGTCCAACTGGTGCCCAGGGTCATTTATCATGATGATACCTCGTTTATAGATGAATTTGACCACCATACTCGATACAAGAGAGAACCTATAACTTTGACATTAGCTATCTTGTTAGGACTCAGAGTGGCAGCAGGAATTGGAACAGGAGCAGCTGCCCTCATCCAACAACCTTACTACTATAATGAACTCAGAGCAGCTATGGACGTGGACCTGGGAGCATTAGAACAGTCCATAACCAAACTAGAAGAGTCATTGACTTCATTATCAGAGGTAGTGCTACAGAACAGGAGGGGATTAGATCTGCTTTTTCTAAAGGAAGGAGGGCTCTGTGCTGCCGTAAAAGAAGAATGTTGCTTTTACATAGATCATTCTGGGGTCATAAGAGATTCTATGGCAAAGCTTAGAGAAAGACTAGAAAACAGAAAAAAAGAAAGAGAAACATACCAACGATGGTATGAAAATTGGTTTAACTGGTCACCCTGGTTCTCCACGCTAGTCTCCTCTTTGGTCAGGCCTTTACTCATTTTAATGCTAATCCTAACCTTTGGGCCATGCATCCTCAATAGACTGGTGACTTTTATAAAAGAAAGAGTGAGTGCTGGACAGGTAATGGTCCTAAGACAACAATACCAGATATTACAAGAAGCTGAGGGATCGCTCTAAGATTAGAGCTTTTTTACAAAAAGAAAAATGGGGGAATGAGGATTAAAAGTTTGTCAAAGGACACTGATTCCTTGCCCTAGGGATTTCCTCTGCAGGAAATCGCTCCCAGGAAATCCCAATTTCTTGAGATTTGAGTTCCTAAAATAAACGCAAAAGGTCCGGACGACCGCGGTGGAATGTTTCAACGCCCTAGATGTGCCCTGGGTGCACTGATTAAAAAATGTATGATGCTTCCCCTTTGAATTTCCTCATTGCCCCCTTTGAATTTCCTCATTGCACCCTTTGAATTTCCTCATTCCCCCTGTCATCTCCCTCCTTTGTGATTTTTGCCTTTATAAGCCTGTTACAACTTCAGGCTGGGGTCAAACTCCTCTACCCCTGCGTGGTGTATGAGTCTCAACCCCAGCATGCTGGCCTGAGATCTCACTCTGTTTCACTTTCAATTAACTTCCTCGTGTGATTGCAGCAAGTCTGGTCTCGGTGCCTCACTGGGTGCGCACCTCTCCTGAGATTTGAGTGAGAGTCTCCCTTCAGAGGTCTTTCATTACCACTTTCTCAGAGACCTCTAACAACTCAGAACATTCTTGTATTTTGTCCCAGCACCCACTGTCCCCAATAACAATGTAACTGCACCTTTTCTTCTTCTGTACTCCCAGATCCCGCTCGCCCCCCCAAATCTCTGTCTCACTGCCTGGCCCAGGATCTGGCACGCAGAGCAAGCCACACATACTGAACACAGGGTAGACGTCTGCTGGAGGAATCCAGGTCTGTGGGTGTTTGTAAGCTGTCTGTGTCCGACTGGGGGAGGGCAGAGGAAGAGATGTCTGTGCAGTACAGAACCCCCACATTCTGGCCCTCCTCCTCCTGCTACTTTCCTGATGGGGTGTGCCACGGTTCAAGTATGGTCACTTTCCACCAAAACTTGTAATTCCTCACTGGGCAGTGTTGGTCAGTAGAGCCTAAGAGAACATGTTTATGTCACTGGGACAAAGTCCTTATGGATTAATGGTGGAGGAATGAGTGGGTCCTCACTCATGCAGGAATGAGTTATCTATCAAAAGAGCAGGGTGATATAGGTCAGCCCATGTGCTCACCTTGTGTTCAGGTGCTTAAACCCCATGCTCCTGAGTCCTTCTGATATGTGTTGGCATCCACTGTGTTGTGATGTAACATGAGGTTCTCACCCCATGCAACAGTCTGATCCTGAATTTTTCCATCTCCTGTACAGTGAGCTAAATAAATTTCTCTTCTTTACAGAAGATCCAATCTGATGATTTCTGCTACAACAGCAGAAAACCTGACTGAAGCAAGCAAACACGGCAGACTGGTTGGTTCGCGATCATTTAGCTTAGTAGAAGCACAGGTTAGCTTGGGCACAGGTCTTCTGAATCCTCAGCTAATGTGTTTATATGCCTCTGAGACTACCACAGCAAATACACAAGGATATCCTGAATACCTGCTGGTTACTTAAAGTTCTTCCAACAGGGAGCATCATCTCTGAATCACCAAATAGCACCCACCACGCTGATTATGATACAAAGACTCTCTCTAATCCTCACCCAACCCCTATGAACAAATGCAATCACTGACCTCATTTACTGATGAATAAACTGAGGCTCATGGGACTTAGGAAGTTGTGAAATATAATGTGCCAGGACATTTGTTGTTGTGCTGCTCTTCTCTATCTCAGCATGGAGACTTTCAATCACTGAAACACCCTGGTGGGCTGCTCTGCCCACCCATCTCTTCTGCTGTTGCAAAGATTTAACAGATTGCTCTTTGGTAACTGTCTAAGATGCAGCATTCTCCCAGCTCTGCTTTGTCCTTCACCTTGGAAAGCCCAAGTCTGGGAACTGGATTAAGAATGACCCAATCAGATGCAACTTCGGGGACACACTCTCATCTTGCAGGCTGACTGCCTTTCTGCACTGAAAAAGAGGCACACACACACACACACACACACACACACACACACACACACGTGTGTGTGTGTGTGTGTGTATGTGTGCGTGCGTGCGTGCATGCATGTGAAGGAGTAGAACTGGGGTGGTTAGTGCCACAGGCTCCTCATTCTCATGAGAAGGACGATGACACTGACAATGTAAACAGGAGCAGCTTAGAGAGTGCGATGTCCTGTTCCAAGTCTCTTTTGTGTAACAAACTCATCAGTCCTAACAGTTGCAGGGGACTAGAATATGCAACTTAGGCTCAAATACTGTTTTGAGCTGAAGTTAAGAAAGATGAAACAATAACGCTGAGATTCCACCTCACACCAGTCAAAATGGACAAAAACAAAAATTCATGTGACAGCAGATGCTGGTGAGGATGTGGAGAAAGAGGAACACTTCTCCACTGTTGGTGGGTTTGTAAGCTGGTACAACCACTCTGGAAATCAGTCTGGCAGTTCCTCAGCAAATTGAACATAGTACTCCCTGAGGACCCAGTTGTACAACTCCTGGGCATATACCCAAAAAAGCCCCAACATCTAACAAGGGCACATGCTCCACCATGTTCATAGCAGCCTTATTTATAATAGCCGAAACTGGAAAGAACCCAGATGTTCTTCAACAGAGGAATGGATACAGAAATTGTGGTACATTTACACAATGGATTACTACTCAGCTATTAGAAACAATGACTTTATGAAATTACTTGGCAAATGGATGGAACTAGAAGCTATCATCCTGAGTGAGGTAACCCAGTCACAAAAGAACACTTATGGTACATAGTCACTGATAAGCAGATACTAGCACAAAAAGCTCGAATAACCAAGATACAATTCACAGAACTTATAAAGCTCAAAGAGAAGAAAGGCCAGAAGGTTGATGCCTCAGTTCTTCCTAGAAGAGAGAACAAAACACTCATGGAAGAAAATAAAGGAACAAATAAAGGAGCAGGAATTTGAGAAAAGATCATCCAGAGACTTTCTTACCTGGAGATCCAACCCATATGCAGCCACTAAACCCATGCACTATTGCTGATGCCAAGTAGTTTTTACTAGCAGAAATCTGATATGGATGCCTCCTCGGAGGCTCTTCCAGATCCAAATAAATACAGAGGTAGATGCTTTCAGCTAACCATTGGACTGAACCCGAGGAATCCAATGAAGGAGCTGGAGAAAGGACTTAAGCAGCTGAACTGCGACTCCATGAGTAAAACAACATTATCAACTAACCAAACCCACCACAGCTCCCAGGGACTAAAACACCAACCAATGAGTATACATGGAGAGACCCATGGCTCCAGATGCATATGTAGCAGAGGATGGCATTCTTTAGCATCAATGGGAGGAGAGGACTTTGGTCCAGTAAAGGTGCGATTTCCCCGTGTAGGGGAATGCCAAGGTGCTGGGGTGGAGAGGGTAGTTGGGAGAGGGAGCACCTTCATGCAGGCAATGGGAAAGGAGGGGGGATGTGACTGAGGGGAAAGGGGATAACATTTGAAATGTAAATACAGAGAATATCTAATAAAAAATTTAAAAAATAAAATAGACACAGTAAATTTAAAAAGAGATCAAAGGAAGACCCTTTTATCCGTTTTTTTTTTTTTTTTTTTTTTTTTTTTTTTTTTTTTTGCCTAAAGCCAGGGCACCACTGTGCCATTCATTCCATTCTTCAGATTATATGCTCTGAGACAGGGGCATAGCTTGCGGCAGGTTCTGTGGTAGCATGGATGGATCTCTGAGATCAGTCTCCATACCAACCTTTCACACATACACGCATCAGATGAAGAAGGATGTGCTTAACACTGCTAGGCTCCAAGGACAAAGCAGCCTTTGATGGTCTGGAGCTTGTGGTGTAGTGAGGAAGATAAACAAAGGAAAGAGAATAAAATTTAAAAGTGCTGTAAATGAAGAAGCAAAGGGAAGGGAGGTGTCCACTTCCCACAGCATAGTCTTTCCAAGGAGGCTGCACTGAACTGCAAGACACAAAGAATCACTGGGGAAAAACTCTTTTCCTCTCTATGTGCCATACAAAGCCACGGACCATTCTTCAGTGTCTTGTTTTACAGTACTCAAAGCTCACCCAACTTCCTCCCTTGGCAGACAGACCTGTATCTTCCTGCCTGGAACAACCTTCCAAACAGACTGACTGTTCTCATAACTGAATGAACTAATGAGTGACTCATCAATAACAGCATCTCCTGAAGTGTACCAAGGGACAAGGTGAAAAGTATGAGGTCAGTCTAATTTTAGTAGGAACTCAGTTATGTTTGAGAAACACTGACATCACTACAAATTGAGAATAAAAGGCTTTTATTGAATGAAAATTGAGAACAACTTTGCATGTGGTAGGACAAATAGGAGAGGGTGCACATGCCCAGCAAGCAGTCAATTAGAGTCTCCAGTCATCTGGGGTATCAGTAAAGGTGTCTCACAATAATAAACACTCAAGCCAAACCTCTACTAACAGAGGGAGTGAAAGAATTAAAATGCCAAAGATACTTTCTAAGAGAGAAGTCCAAGCATCCTCATTTTGTTCCCATAGTCATCCAGTGGTACAGAGAATCAAAGCTGTGGAAAAGCATTCATCATTGTCCAGAGCACACGACCCTCAAGCATGGTATATGCTAATGCCCAGCAGCCAGGAGTATTGACTGCTTGTAGCTCATGTTTATGTCCTTATTTTAAAACTGTTTGATTGAAGGGTTACTCACTTGAACAGTAAAGCTACTTCTCAAGGATACTCCTAACAGAAATCTCAGAAACAGTTCTGTGTTCATCCCAGCACTCTAATAAACTATCACATAGCAATGTAGGTAACAGGTTCAGGCTACAGCCCTTATTTTGGGGTGTATCCAGGTGCCATGTGTTTGTGGGAGCTAGTCACAGCCACAAGTAAGACAGAGAAAGAATATTCCCATGCCTACTGCTCAGCTCACTTCTTCATACATATACACCATCCAGGACTCAATGTCAGAGAAGAGCACTGCTCACTGTGAGCTAGGTTTTCCCATGCATCTACTTGTAAATAAATGCAATGTCTGTCAGATATACTTCCAATCGATTCCTCACTGAGATGTTACTCCTTGGTAATTCTGGGTTGATGAAAATTAACAATTTTAAAGTAACTACATCTCTGAATTTTTAACTGAGGAATCTTGCTTGTAACAGGCAGAATAATTTCCTAATACATACATACATACACACACACACACACACACAGAGAGAGAGAGAGAGAGAGAGAGAGAGAGAGAGATAGAGAGAGAGAGAGATGACAAGGCTGATAAAGTCTTTATGGCAAACAGATTAAATGACTTTCTGGTCTCACTTCCCATGAGTCTTTGTTATTGCTGCTATACCTGGCTCTATACGGCAACCCCCACCATACTCACTGGGTCCTGGGAGATAGAAAGATAAGACCAGGTAAGGGAGAAGTTCTCACAAGGGAATCAGGCATCAGAAAGCAAGCACAGGTGCTCTATGCCACTCCCCTTGGGCTATCCCTGATAAGATAGAGGTCACAGCTACCAATACAATGACACAAAGTTCAGAAGCAAGCATCACATGGTAGCATCTCCCTGCATGAATTCATGTCCAGAAGCCAGGGTTACAGGGCCCTGACCGGATAGTTTGCCTTAAGTGGCCAGAGTCATTGCAGCTATGTTGCCTGAAAAACAGCTTTTCACAGCTTACCAACTTGTAGTTCCCAACTAGTAGGGTGGCCATGGGACCAACCGGAATTCTTTCCTAGCCCTCTTCATTCTAGAATAAACTCGTGAGGCTGCATGGATCTCTAGACCTGTGCACATTTTGGCTAGCCCCTCCACCTTGCAGTTTATGTCCTACTGAAAGTCCTGGTCATACTTCGTAGTCTGCTGTTTAATTATCAACTGAGATTCTGGCTTCTTTACTTCTTTCATCTGCACTTATAAAAATCTACCTGAAATTCTTCTGTCACCGATGGCCCTGCCTCCCCAGTTTTCAGGCTGGCAAACTCTCCAGTTTCTGCTGTCTGCATTGAATAGAGACCTCCCAGGCTTCCAGGCTGCATCATGAACCACCCACTGCAGTTTGCTCTACACCACACTGCAATCCCTCCTATCCTGTCATCCTTGTTGGGCCCCAGGAACTCCTGAACTCCTCTTTAAGCCACTAGAGCTGAGCAGTGTCTGGCATCCAGCCCAGGAAGTAAAGAATAAATAACCAGGGCGCTCCATCTGTGTTAGTCCCTGTTCCTTGTCTGGTCCGAGAAACAAACCCTTCAAGGATTCTTTCTTCACCACTGGATAGCTGGAAATAGAAGACTACACAAGAGATCTGAGCCACAGACCAAGGGCAACAACAGGTCCGGAGGGTCCTGCATGAAGCAGGTGCTGGGATCCAGTGCAGAGCACCAGCACCTGCTGTGGTCTCAGCTTCCCAGAGGATGCTCTTCCCTGGACATGTCTGGATGTTGCATTAAATGACTCAGAAGTCAAAGCTTTGAAAGCCTAGGCCCTCCAGAGCTCTGCAGGGACTAACAGCAGCCTGGGACCAGAGGGTGGCACTCCAGGCCCACAGAGCACCTGCATCCCACAGCCATGCAGCATCAACATTCTGCTAACAAAAGAGAAGGAGCTTATGAGGATGTATCACCTTGGGAGGACGAACCAGCAGCTCGGATTCGGGGTGAGTGCTACCTATGGCCAGAAAACCCACCTAGTTCACTTTGCTGTGGCTTACCGGCCATGCCAGCTAAGGTGGCCCATGTGTAGCTCGGACTGGCACCTCCAATTATGGGATCTGAGGAAGTGCTGCAACCTCAGAGCCCTGTTGCTGCTCTGCACAGTGACAGAGCACCTCCTCTGGGCAGCCTGGTTCCCCATGCAGGAAAGCCCATTGACTGGGGCAAAAAGGGCCCCGCACCTAGACCCGCCCCTCCAGCCCCTCCTACCTCACTGGGTAGGCTTTCCCTCTCCAGCCAGGGAAAGTTGCTATAGCAGGCATGCTTTGCTCTTGCTGCCCTCAAGTGGCCAAAAGAGTGATCTTTCTCCATTCCAGGAGGGTGAGATGCCCCTCAGGGAGTGTCAATAATCCAGCTCAGTATCCTAGAAAGAAATAATCCGAAGAAACTCACCTGACTTCCCTGGTCCTTAGTAGGAGATTCTGAGAGACCAGTGAGCCTGCTGTCAGCAAATGTCACAGGACTACAAGCACAAGAAGCAACAAGGAGCTAAGCTCCTGGCGTGGGGATGGTGCAGGACTTGATTACATACAAGTACACATACAAAGATAATGTCAGCCTGCTGTAAGCTGAAAGGGCTGTGGAGTAAGACGACAAAAGGGATGCCACGACTATGCCAGGACTCTCTACAGAGGAGATTTGTGAGTTGTGGATTCAGACAGCAAGGTTAAAGGACATCCAGATTGGAGAACAAGGCAACCTAGAAGCTTAACCAGAACAGACAGGGGGGACACTTGGCAGGTCCTTGTCTCTTGTTATATTCTATGCCTCAGGGACATTCAGAAGGTCAAAGAAGATCTCCATCAAAGCTCTTCTGTCTTCTACGGTTGTTTGTTTGTTTATTATGAGAGAGGGTTTCTCTATGTAGCTCTGCCTGGCCTAAATATTTTATGTAGACCAGGCTGAACTCAAATTCATAGAGATCCTCCTGCTTCTGTCTTTTGAATGCTGATTTAAAAGGCATGTGCCACCATTCCACCTCTAACTTCAACATCTAAACCTATAAATATAGTTACTTTAAAAAACACTACTGGTGTTCAAAATAAATAAAAATGCTCGGGATAAAAGGAAGCAGAATTCTTGCCAGGACAGACAATTCTAAAGAACCTTAAATTAAAAAAAATTATTAGATAGTCTCTGTATTTACTTTTGAAATGTTATCCCCTTTGCCCACCCTGCTCCCCTCCCCCCTCTACATGTCCTCACAAAGGCACACTAGCTCCCAAGCAACCTTTCCTCCTCAGTGCCTTGGCTTTCTTCTACATTTGGAAAATGTGCCCTTCATATGCAACTGGAGCCTTGGGCCTCTCAGCCCATGCTCAGTGGTTGGTGTTCTAGTCCATTTGGAGCTGTGAAGAATTTGGTTGGTCAACAATCTTGTTCTTCCCTTGAGGGCACAGCCCTCTCATTTATCCCCCCCCCAACAACCTCACTGGGGTCCCCGTGCTCAGTTTGATGGTTAGCTGCAAGCATACTCAGCTGCATGACTCTGGCAGAGACCCTGAGAATGCACCCCTATCTGGTTTCTGTCAGCAAGCATCGCCCAACATGCGCTACAGTGATTGGGCCTGGAGGCTGCACATGGGGTGCATCCCCAAGTAAGGCAGCCCCTGAAAGATCCTTTTTGCTCTTCCATTTGATCCTGTATCTCTTCCTGTGAGTGTTTTGTTCTCCTTTCTAAGAAGGACTGTGGCTTCCACATTTTGGCCTTCCTTCTTTTTGAGCTTCATAAGGTCTGTAAATTGTTTCTTGGGTACTCAGAGCTTTCTGGGGCTAGTATCCAATTATCAGTCTGCATTTCATGTGTGTACTTTTGTGACTGGGTTAGCTCACTCACATGATAAATCACATTTGCCTAGGAATTTCGTGAAGTAATACCAAATGGCTGAGAAGCATCCAAAGAAATGCTCAACATCCCTAGTTATCAGGGAAACACAAATTAAAACAATCCCGAGACTCTACCTCACACCAGTAAGAATGGCTAAGATAAAAAATACAGATGAGAGCAGATGCTGGCGAGGATGTACAGAAAGAGGAACACTCCTCCACTGTTGGGGGGTTGTAACCTGGTACAACCACTCTGGAAATCAGTTTGGTGGTTCCTCAGAAAACTGGACATAGTAATTTTTGACGACTCAGCTATACCACCCCTTGGCATATACCCAAAAGTAGCTCTAATATTTAACAAGGACACATGCTGCCCCATGTTTATAGCAGTGATATTTATAAAAGCCAGAACCTGGAAAGAACCCAGATGTCCTTCAACAGAGGAATGGACACAGAAAGTGTGGTACATTTACACAATGGATTACTACTCAGCTATTAAAGACAATGACTTTATGAACCTTACATTTATGACGAAAGAAGGAGTGGGACAGAGGTTTAGATGATAAGCCAAGAAATTACGGCCCAAGTATTCATGTTTTATTGCACGATAAATAAGAAAAGGTAGAGGTTAGATGCAGGAGCTGTAGTGGTTTCCATGGAAACATCAGTGTATGGTGGCCAGTGTTCAGTATACATCATCAAAAAGTTTGCATTCATGATATTCATCTGCCATGCACGGAACTCAGTGCCACCTAGCACTTTAATTCATCTACTAAATCTGAATAATAAAAGGGTCTGCAACAGTCATCACACCAAGAAAAACCAATCCTTTTTCTCCTACTGTTCTCACCTCAAATGGTGTTTAAATATGGAGAAAATGTGGAAGACTTCATAAATCACCGGCTTTGGTCCTGTAAGTTGTACAAGATCTTGTGAGGTGAACCATGCCAATTTATTGATTCTGAAACTTTGTCAGCAGTCAAATGAGGACCACGTAAAAGATAGCTTTCTATAAATGTCAATTACTTTTCCTTCCACATATTTTTAAAAAGAGATTTCCTTATTTTTAGTTATGTGTGTGTAGGCTTGTGAACATGAGTTCCTGCAGAGACCAGAGGAAGAGAATTCCCTGGAGTTGGTTTACAGGCTGTTGTGAACCTGCATATTGGGTGCATGGAACTGAGCTCAGGCCTCTGTTATAGAAGGACAACACACTCAAGCCCTGGACCATATCTCCAGTCCCTGTACCTCAGCATCTTCATGGGGGTAAAATTTCAAGGAGTAACGTCTTGGCAACTCCCCAGGTCAGAACTCTCCATAGTTTCTCCATCTACCATTTACCTCTAGTCTCAGCACAAAATGCTAGTCTAAGTAGCACAAGAAGGATAATTTCGACAGGAGGTTGCTCTGTGTGACAGTGACAGCTGTGGCATTATAAAAGACTAAACGGTGTACTTCTGACTCATGGGGGTCAGATACATGGCTCCCATGGTTTTTGCCAATATGTCAAGGCTCATCCTTCTGGTTACCCCTGTACCACACCCTACCATTTTCTGTAGTGAATCTCCATCTCTGCTTGCATCCACTGTCTTGTATTAGTCACCCAACCATTTCTGTTGCTTTGTACCAAGACCTTGATGGATTCAGGAGAAAAGATTGCCTCATACAACAGCAAGTGAACAGTGCAGAACAAGGATCTGTTACACATGATAACAGATATGTGTACACTCCTTCATCATTCCAAAAATATGACGCCCAAAGATGGTGGTAGTATTAGAATTTGAAATTATATTTGTATTTGAAAATAACCCAGATATACTGTTCTTAGCAGGACTAAAAAGAAGTGAGCTAGCTCTTTGTATAACAAACAATTCTTGAGAAAAACCTCTTTAGTGTAAAGTTTAGATATTGCAAGTATTTCACATTCAATATGAATAGTTTGCTACTGATCAAGATGTGGATAAAGCCTGGTTTCTAACTCCCTACAGGTCAGGAATTCCTGGGGTATATCTCAGCTTTGCTTGTCAGCAAGGGTAGAACTGTTATGTTTTCTATACATAGCAAGATTTTTTAGATGATTGGAAGGCTTAATTTTTCAAAATTTCTTTAATAGCTCTACATGATTGAAGATGCACTATAACATGGCAAAATGGATTAATGGTACCAGGATGAGGTATTATATCTGCATCCTCAGAATTAATGTAAAAGTTCAGGTTTGGTATCACACCTGTAACTCTCGAGCTTGAAAGGCAGTATAAAAGGTAAATTCTGAAGAATATCCAGAAACTAGCCTTTGTGCACCAGAAGAAAACAAAGACCTGGGTCAAACAATGTAGAAGGAGAAGATGAACCAGCATCCGAGTTATCCTGTGAACTCCACATGTCATCTATAACATGCTCATAGTAATATGTGCTCACACAGTTACACATAATTAAAAACAGTCAAATTGCTAAGCATGGAATACAATGCTGTTGAGAACAGGCATCATCCACATTCTGAGGGATTAGTGCTACTTTAGCAGTTGGAGAGATAAAGAAACAAAGAGCTTTGGAGACTATTCAAAGATGGTCAGCGGGGAAATAATTTTCAGTTCCATCTACTCCCATGCCTGTTCCACTTGGACAGGTGGTTGCAATCTATTTCCCCTCTGAACCCTAGTAAGGTGATTGATAGGAAAGAATCTCATAGTGTATGTTTTGTTTCTTGAATAACAGAGTAAAGGCTCTGCAATACTGTGCTTCAGTCTAGGGCTGAGGGGGATTCTGAGCTAGAGACTTGGGGGAGCTTTTTGCTAGCTTTGTGTATTGTGGAGCATTTCTGCTGACACTGCAAAAATTTCCCATGGCAACCAGTAAAATAAGTTTATGAGTTCTAGCATTCTTCCTCAGAGAAGGCAGATGACAGAGGGCGTTGCTCATCATTATGGTGCATGGAAGCTTCAGATGATCGTGTCACACTCAAGGCCTACTAAATTTTTCTCCAGGTCTCAGCCAGAATCAGCTCCAGCAAGGTAAATAGGGGAGGGCCCCATCCTGTGGGTCAGGAGATGAAAACACTTTGACAGGAACACAATCCCATGGTTGGCTGTACATTCTAAGCACCTTCCCGATTAAAATTCAAGATGCATGGATTCCTCAATTCCTTTCAACCAACTAAATAAGCAGACAGGGGAGTAGCCAGGATGTCAGCAGCTAGATACTGCATCATAGTTAGTCACTTTTCTGTTGCTGTGGAGACATCACAACTGATGAAACTTACAGAAGGAAGAGTTATTTGGGATCCAGTGCCATAGGATTATAGTCCAGGGCCCTCATGGTGGGAAGCATCAGATCAGGAAATCAGACTGTGATGGTGCTGGAGCAGGAGCTGAGGGCTTAAACTATTGGGAGGCAGCCAGTGGTCACTGGGAATGGCATGGTCTTTCTGAACCTAAAAAGACAATCCCCGGGAGTAATCCTGTCTCAGTCGAGGCCATACCTCCTAATCCTTCCTATATAGTACCACTGACAGTTAATTAAGAATTCAAACATGTGAGGTAACAGAAGCCATTCTCATTCCATCTACCACAACCAGTATTATAAAAACAATGTTGATAATCCCTGAGCAAGAGGGTTTATATTCATAGCATGAGGGCTCCCTGTGCAGTCTTGGCCTAAAACCCATTATTTCTCCAGGCTTTGTATACTTCACCTACAAAATAATGTCATCATGGTGAGTAATTAGCCTTGTCAATTAGACACAACCCAGAATCACCTAAAAAGAGCATCATATCAGTAAGGGACTGACTACAGTGGTTGTGCCTGTAAGCATGACTAAAGGGGATTATTTTAATTAAATTAATTCTGTAGGAAGATTCATCTCACTGACGGTAGCAACTTTCTATATACACAGGGTAATGAACTATGTAAGTGGAGAAGTTGAACTGAGCACAAACAATCAGAGAAGCCATTGAGCCTACATACATTCATTTATCTGTTCATGGTTGTGGATGCGGCCTCACCAAATGTCTCAAGCCTTTGCTACCGAAATTTTGCCACAATGATAGACTTCAAGCTAGAATTGTTAGTTAAAACAAACCCTTTGTCTACCATGTGTCTTTTGCCAAGAGATCTTACCACAGCAATGGAGAAGTCAGTAGGACAGACATCCAACTTACTGTGAAGTGCCTGTCAGATTCAGGTTCTTTGTATTAGGTGTGTTTTAATTAGAACTAACCTTGAGTCAGGTCCCTAGATGTAATATTTTCTGTTGAATCTATTTTAACTTTTCTCTTACACATTTTAGCTTCTCAGGTTCTTTGGCAGAAAGACACAGCAAACAGGTTATCTTGCTCATATGTCTGCCTTCCATCCTAAAACACACATATAATTGAGTCTGTGTAGGATGCTCTCCATAGGGTTATCTATCATTTCAACCTAGCTCAGTTGCCAGAGGAACATCTGTCAAGAGTGAAAATGGGCATTTCTTCCTCATCTGCACTGAGCCCCAGAGGTGCAATGTCATTGCAGCACTGAAACCATCCCATCTTCATGGCATCTCTGTTGTGCTATTTGACATTTAGGCAACTTGAGCAGCTTAGGCACACCATGGACAACAATAAAATCAAGAAGGGACCTTGTGTTTCCCTGATGATAAGTTTCCCTAGCAGCATCTCACACTAGCAACACGGAACCATTGTTCAAATCACATCAAAATTTCTACACACAAGGCACATGTTAACCATCTCTATAGCCATGTGACCTTCACATTTTCTCAGCTGCCCTGAGTGGTGCTTATTCCCCTGCCTCAGATTGTAGAACAAGAGGCCTGAAGAGACTTACACATTGTTTAAGGTGACACAACTTTTGAGTAAATGACCAGACCCATCAGCACATCATTCCACACCCTTAAGTATCATGCCCTCTGTCAGTTATGCTCTGGATCAACCCCTGTAATGTGTAGTCTCTCCCTGGCAAAGATCCACTGCCTATTTCTTGCCGTTTGGTGGTGAGTCTGTTTTTCATATCCTGTGATTCTTTCCTTCTCAGTGTAGACTAACATTTTCTCTCTGTGATCCTTTTCTTTCTGTGTTTCTCTTCTGAAGCTGAACATGTCCACCTCATAGAAATTTTCTGTATAGTTCTGCAACTTTTTATCAAAGCAGTGTTATGCTCATGGGAGCTAGCACATCCTGTTGTAGACTTAGGGGTTATGTTTTGGGTTAGGACTATGGGCAGCATGCAAATATTTTTTTTAAACACAAGCTATGGCAGTTCTGTCATGATTTTCTATATCCATCTGTTTTGGGGCATGTTTCATCATTTAATAAAGAAAATATTTTCTCTGGTATCCAATTTGGTAAAGACACATTTGGCATGAGAACCTACCAAGAAATTTTTAAGCACCAAGTAAAATTTGGGCCCATGGCCTCCTGGGAAATGCTTGTATCTCATGATCCATCTATTTTTCTCTAGGAATCTCATTATCTGGCATGTTCCATGATGTCCTGAAGAATGGGTGACTGAGGTGAAGGCTTTTCTTGTAGCACTGTTTTAAACCATGTCTGTTCATGACTGGTAGAATGGATGAGTAAGCAATGGCATCTCCATGCATGGGAAATATTATAAAAACTGAAAAATATGTGGATGATTCACATGTACTAATAAGAATTGGTTCATCTTGAACTGTATATGCTAAATTAAAAAATGTAAAAGAAAGTGCTACAAATTCCTATCTTCAAGTAAAGCAAGGAGGAACTTTCTATTTGTGTATTTGCATAGGTGGGTTCAAAACTGATTAGCTTTATTCTTTAGACTTGTGTTGTTATGAAATTATGTCAATTTTATTGATATAATTAAAGTATTATTCAAATATTCAAGGCGCCATTCTGATGGATTTTCTTAATTAAACATGACAATGAAATATTTACTCTCAGGAACCTGAAAAAGTTTTAAATAGGTGCAATGCAGAAGAAACACTGGGTTAAGAAGCCTCTGTTACCTTGTTTAACTTCCTGGATTCTCCATGGCTTCTCAACAAAATGAGGGGTTTTCTGTCATATATACAATTCCTAGGAGTTCCTTGAGGTTGATCACCAGGCACTGTAGTGTGTGTGTGTGTGTGTGTGTGTGTGTGTGTGTGTGTGTGCGTGCATGTGTGTGTGTCTGTGTATGTGTGAGTGTGCATGTGTGTGTGCATGTGTATATGTGTGTGTTTGTGTGTGTGTGTATTGGTGGGAAGAAGAACCTGGGCAGGACAGGAATGGTTTGGGTTTTTGAACCTATGAAACCAACACAAGGTACATAGCTCTTCCTCAAGATGCACTTCCTTATTATTCTTTTTTGTATTTTTATTATTTTAATTAAAAAAATTTATTTTAAATCAGAGATAAATGTACAGATTTTTAAAAGCATTTTGACATAACTAATATGAATACTTTTTTGTCGGTACTTAATTCTTTTAGAAGTTTGATAGTATGCATTCAAATCTTATTAGTTACCATAAGCATTAAACACATGTAGAACAGAACAGAACATGGGAGCAGCAGAGTTTTCTAGCTGTATATAGATTAAACATAATGATTCTTAATACAAAAATTGTTACAAGGCTAAACCTTTAGCTCTTGAATTATTAATGTTTTAAGGTCCTGGTATACTGCATCTTAAAGGGTGCTTTACACCAATTTTTTTTTCCTAAGAGGGAATGATGATTTCAATTATGGCCTATGGTTGTTTTTTTTTTTTTTTTTTTTTTTTTCTTTTTTGTTTGTTTGTTGAGATTCATATGGTCTGTGACTTGTTTCTGGGGTATTCAGAACTTTCTGGGCTAGTATCTAATTATTAGTGACTGCATGTTATGTCTGTTCTTTTTTGAACTGGGTTACCTCAGGATAATATTCTCTAGATGAATCCATTTTCCTAGTAGTTTCGTGAAGACATTGTTTCTAATAGCTAAGTGGTATGCCATTGTGTAAATATACCATAACTTTTTATCCATTCATCTAGTGCAGGACATCTGGGTACTTTCTACCTTCTGGCTATTATAAACAGGCTGCAATGAACACAGTGGAGCATGTGTCCTAACTGTATGTTGGAGCGTCTCTGGGATATATGACCAGTAGTGGAATAACTGGGTCTTCAGGTAGGACTATGACCAATTTTCTGAGGAACCAACAGACTGATTTCCAGACAGGTTGTTTCAGCTTACAACCCCACCAACAGTGGAAGAGTGTTACTCTTTCACCATCATCCTTTCCAGTATCTGCTGTCAGAGGTATGGCCCTACTGTGGGCTGCAGGGGCAAGTCCTTTGTGAGCTCAGCCCAGCCCTCTCAGCACCAAGGTCACTCACAGTGCAATATCGCCAGGCCTATTTCCTCTCACTTCTGAATAGAGGCACAGAATATATAGTTGTCATACCAAATTCATAGGACATAGAAGGCCAATATGGTATGGCCTGTAGAAGTCTCACTTGAAATAGTCTGTGAATTTTTCTCATTCATATTTGGTGAATGATGGTGTTTCTGAATATCTTTTAGCAGGTGCCATCTCTGGGGCAGCTGTAAAAGTCAGTACATGAGGGATTTTAGTTCATAAGAGATGGGACACTGAACTTTGTGGATCCCTGTGAGGATGTTGTCCTGTTGCTCACCTTGTGTGTTCCCTTGGATGTTTCAGTTCTGCATTGAGAGTAACAGGATTATCACAGGAGGTGAAGGGAGAGGAGGACCTTGGAAAGATAGGAGGCAAAGAAAATGAGGGGTTAGAATGAGGTCCTGGAGGAGATGGGAGAAAGGTGTAGAACATCAGAACATCAAATAATATGTAGCTAGGGAGGGGGAGTGTTGAGGAATTGGAAATAGCCACTTGAGGGCCTCAGACAACAGGAAAATGAGAGGCTCCTAGGACTCAGTGGGAAGGATTTTAGCCGAAATGTGCAGAGATGATGGAGATAGGACCTTTAAAGAACTCCTGTAGGAGATAGGCATGGCTCCCAATCAAGGGATGGGCCACCCATCTCAAATATTTTAACCCAGAAATATTCCTATCCAAAGGAAGAGTAAGGACAAAAAATGTAGCAGGAACTATAGGAAGGGCCATCCAGGGTCTTTCATACCTGTGAATCCATCCTGTCTGCAGACATTAACGTGATGCTGTTGCCTTTAACTAGAGGTGTTTTCTGACAGTGACTGGTTGGGCTGTTCTTTGGAAGGTCTGGAAAGCAATTTAGATGTAGATGCTTGAAGCTAACCTTCAGACTGAAATCAGGGACACCGGTGGGGGAGCTATCAGTAGGACTAGAGCAGGAAAGGGGATTGCAATGGAAGGAAGAACAACATCAGCTGACCAGATGACCCAGTGCTCCCAGAGACTAATTATACTTAACAGTATCATGGGAAATGAAGTCCCAAGCTAGCAGAGAAAATGGCCAACATATATTCAACATCTCTAAGCATCTGGTGGCCTTTTTATTATCCTATTTATTATCCTCCAAGATTAAAAAATTGATTTCCTGGACATAAGCTTCAAGTGTATCCCCTCTTATCTTTCCATGCCTCAGTAAACTAGGAAATCTGCCAGTATAAATCTGGCCTGACTTGACTCTGCCTTATAGGGAAACTTTCACAAAAGCAGACAAAATGGCTCCAGAAAAGGCAGGTGGGTCTAATCTCAGAAAAGGCACAAAGCTGCCTTTTGGTACAGCCTTTTGAAGCCACACAGAAATTGGAACCCAAGCCAGGCATGATTGTGAGAATCATGGGTATGAGTCATCCTCTTACTTCTTGAAAATACATCCCTACCCACTAATCCGTGTTCCATCCATCTAGAGGTTTTATGGCACTCTGGATATTGATATTGATGTACTACTTGGTAGAGTTGTTTGAGCTCCGAGATCCAACCATGCTCAAGATCAGGAGAGTAAGCAATAATTTCCTATTTCTCTCTATACAGAGACATATAAAGAGGGATTTCAAATAATCGACCCAAATCTTACAGGCCCAAAATATTCCATATGGTTACTGACCTTATACCACGCATTAGATGCCAAACCCAGTTTCCCCAGGCCCAGCAGACAAGAGGATAGAAAACCTATAGTCCAGTTCATCATCAGAGAATGTGATCCTTTCACTCATTTTCTGTTCAAACACGGATTAGAGCCAAGACCCCTCTCAGATGTTTTTCTGAACAAGTGAAGCATTATTTGGGATAAACCACATAAAGAGTCCTGAGCCAAAACTGTGAGTCATACAACTGTTCACAGACTGACAGACACAGGTAATCTCAGGTTCCAGCCTCACATCCATTTCATACTTGAAATATCTTATCAGTACCTACTCTACGTGACTTCCTGTCTTGGGAGTTAGAATATCTGTGGTAAAAGTCTGGTATCCCAGTAAAAGAATTCTAATAACTAGGTTTTAAACCTCAGATGTTTTTGGCAAAGCCTTAATATTAAGCATTATTTGGGAAGCTATAGAGAATCCCCTGGTCAGTGAGTGACATTTGGTAGATAGAGGACCTGTGAGAATTCTTTCCATGCCAAGTCAACAAGGGGAGGAACCATAGCAAAAGCTACCAGGTGCACTGTCCACGTCAATAGTCAGAGGCCCACAGACCTTCTCCTTGACAAACATGTCAGCCTGCCAGTCTTGTGCACATATACCTAGGAGAAGAAGCACTCCATCCTTCCAGGTCTCATGTTGCATGATGTTCAAATAATGGGGCTTGTCTTTTCCACCTGCAGCAGCTAAAGAGATATTCACTAAGAGGTACCATGGCTCCAATACAAGCTGAAAACAAACTGCTATTCCCATCTGGATGAGCTGAGCTACAAGGTCGAGCAGCTAGAACTTAAGTGACATGCCCTGGGGAAGAAGGTAGAATGTATCTTTCCCCCAGGATGCTTCAGAGCTAGACAACTTGTCTGCACCAAGTGCAGCATCACAAAGACACTGCCTTATATCTCCCCATCTAGGCTGAGGGAATTTGATGGCCACAATTCCTCTGTCCTCTCAAAGAGGCTCTGTCAAGTTAATGTCTGGCAGCAGGGTGGCTAGGCCAAAGTTAACAGTACTAGATATGCTGCTATTCCAAAAAAATTGCCTGATTATTTGAGCATTGTAAATCCATCGCTGTTGCTACAGAGAAAGGCCCACTCAACAAGCAATTACACCCTCTGTAGTGTCAGTGTCATAGGACCATACATCCATCTGTCCTATTTCTTGCCTGGTATCTATGGCTTCTCAATCTGAGGTCTATTTTATTATTTCTTTGCTTTTCTCTTTCACACTCATGGTTGTTTTAAACCTTTTGAACAATCTCCAGTTTTCAGGACCTACTTAGATGCTCAAACTGTTTAAACCTTTGAAGATTCATTCCCAAGAGCTGAGGCCAACCTCACAATAAAAGCAACATTTTGAGCCCCCCAAAAATTCTATTTTGATCTGGACAAACATTTTCTGGGGCCTCATAATCCTGGTAAGTATTGGGCATAAAGCCAGGTTAAAAACAAGCCTGGGGAATGGTGAAAATATACTCTTTTTTTGCGGCTTCACTCTCTGGTTTAAAACAAGACAAATACCAAAAAGTCATAGTTGGGAAGCAGAACTCACCATGCAGGAGGGAGGAATGTCAGTGTTACCAAGTGGGGCTAAAACCAGGTACAAGTTTTGTTTTTTCCTGAGCGATATGACTATCCAAAGTTAGTAAGACCCCTGAGAAAAAGGGCAACTTTAAGTTAGCTGTGTTCTGGGCAAGTATGAGTGGTCTTGCACAAGAAAGCTACTCTTCAAAAGAGAAAAACTGGTCAGTATAGCTGGTTTAGCCTAGTCATAAGGTTCAAAATCATCAGTGGGGTATCTGACTGCAAAACAAGGACAATCTGTTTCAAACAAGGTCTGGAGATTTTCCTGCTAAAAAGAATCATCATATGCATGCTGTCCAGGAAAACTCCCCATGGGGTATGTCAGGTACTGCACAAGAGTGCCTTGTGGCATTCTTTATAGCCATCTGCAAGAGCTCCAATGATAAACCATATTCACAGTTGGGGAGAGTGTGTGCCCTCAGTCAGAGAAAGTGTGGGAGAGGTGGCGCTGCCACCTGTTGCCAATCTAGTGCTGTGGAAAAGAAATAGACACCCTGCTCAGTCCTTGTACCTCACCACCTATGGCAAGGACAAGACTTGATTCTGGTGTGACTAGAGCAAGAGAGCTGCCCCTGCCACTCACTTCCTACAACACTGGGGAGTTCAGGCCCCGGATCGTGCTCGGGAAGTTCATCAGAGCTAGCCCTGTACATAAAGATTGTGTATGAGCAGCCCCCAAGGGTCTTGCTTCTTGTATACTATGCAATAGTAAAGATGAGGGAGAGACCCCTCTCTGCTCATTCATCCACTGACATCTATGGCAGGCAGGAGAGATGGCCCTGTGGTCACTGTCAAGGAACATCCATGTCCTCCTTAACTGCAATACTTGAAACACTGGGACTGGCACCTCACATAGGCAGTAGGGTAGAGCTCTCCCTCTTTGCAAGGAATACTGCATAGGCACTGCCATTGAAGGGGGCTAGAGCTCACAACATGACAAACTCAGAAAATTCTCATGCACAGATCCAGGCATTTGAATTGTCCCACACCAATATCTAGATCATTGGTGAACTACTGTAGTACATGAAGTGGCCAGTTCTACACGTCCAGAACTCCAGGATTTATATAATATAGATAATCTCCATGACAATAAGATACCAGAGAAGAGTCCCATTGAAATTCCAGTGTTGGCAGTTTAGCTGAAATAGCATACAATGCCAAACAGGCATCATAATGAAAATGTGCAGGCAAAAATGTGTGGAGCAAATGGTGACATACTACAGCTTCCACAGAAAAATACTGAACCTGAGATTGAAGAACGTGGGTGAGGGTGAAGAATGGACCAGGGAGGAATGGAAGATAGGAGGATTGTGGCATGTGGAGGGACATTCACTCACTCACTCACTCACACACTCACACACATGCAAACACACACACACACACACACACACACAAAGAGAGAGAGACATACACCAAAATATTATAATGTCAACCAGGATAAAGCTCAGACATCTTTGGGATGAGAGCTAGAAAGACTGTAAATGCCACAGTTGTAGTTAACATCAAGGACACCACCAAGTTGTTAGAAGTAGAAACACACAGTGATGGTTACAGCATGCATGAGAGCTAAGCAAGCTCACCAGGAAGAATCTCATGAATAGGGAACTGAGGACTTGGACAAGAAATCCAATTACAAGGTGAGAAATGGCTGGCACTTGACAGGGGATAGGAAAGGGAAAGTCTTTTCTTTGATGCAATCCCTGAGAGGGCAATGATCCCCAACCCAGACTTCATGACTTAGGTTTATTGGGTAATAAAATATGGACCTGAGAGAAAGACAAGAAGAAACATGATGAGGAGGTAAGGAATGAGGAAAGGAGCAGGAGGAGGAACTAACAGGAAGGTGAGGGAGAGGAAGAATATGAATATGAAGAGGAGAAGTATAGGAAAGGGTGCTGAAGAGGAAGACCAAACAACTTGTCAGAGTTGAGTGGTATCAGGTATGTGTCTTCTGTATCCTTTGCCTGAGAGATTGAAATATTCTTTTCTGCAGTGAATTAACCTGGAAGGGAAACAATGCCAAATAGCTCCAGGAAGTTCCTGAAACTGACCAGATTCTTTAGATCTCTTCTTTTCAGGATGTAATCAACCCAAAGCCCTCAGAGTCTCTCTCACACACCAAGGAACAAAGACAACTGAAACCAGACCACCTCTTGCCATGCTGCCTGAAAAAAGTTTAAACAAACTGCTACTTGTAACAGGTACTCATCTACCTATTAAGCTACTCTCAGACTGTGAAGTGTGCTCCAAGTTCCCAGCTTTAGTAAGCTTGTAACCCATTCAGGGACTAGCTTTGATGATGATTCTGTCTTTGATTCTCTCTTCCATTGAGTCACCTTCCACTCCATATTCCTTGGAATAATTGTCATTGCATCACAAAGCTAGACTTTGTGGTATCTATACTATGTTCTTTGTTTCCTATATGCAGTGGGTAGATTTATGTTTTGCATATTCACAGGGAATGTTTTGAAGGGAACAACACACAGGAGGAATAGAGAATGCTCACTACAGGAACAGGATTAAACTGAGACCACAAATGCACACTTAAACACACATGTTTTTCACTGTTGATTTAAAGTGGCTAATTTCTGACTCACTCAGGCAAAGCAGCAAATAATCAATATCTCAGATTTTCAACAGGAAAAGATTACAATGGGTAGAATACACTGGATTGTTGTTACTGGGCATGGCAAATAGGTGAGTTAAAAGCGGATTCTGATTGCTGAAGTTCAATTCTATGATAACTGGACCTGGGTAGGAGCCTCAGAAAGAAGACAGAGTGAAATAAGCTAATGGAATTGGTTGCTAAACTAAAGAATGGAATGTAAGGATTTAACAAGAGAGGAGAAATTAGTAAAGGCACAGCCCACCAGAAACATATTTGTCATGCTGGGACTGGAATTCAATAACCCCCTCTGGTTATGTCACAAAACAGAGGATGTTGGGTAGGAATGCCAATGCATTTTTGGTAACACTTGGAAGAAGGGGAGATGAATATGTTTGAGACATGCCCTTTGAACTTTTAAATATTAACCAAATTATTGTTTACTAAAAAAACAGAACAATGAATGCTGGTAATGTGGTAGACAACAGGGCCTTAGACACTGGTAATGCTAATGTGAGCTGGTCTAGTGACTGTGTGAATCAGGATGCAGGTTTCTCAGAACACACAGATTGTCAATATGACCTAGCTGTACTACTCTATGGTATATAATGGATGCCAACATAGCACAGAGGTAGGTATTGCATATCATTGCTCACTACACTACGAAGTATGACACCAAACAATTGAAACCAGACACCCATCTCCAGAGCTGTGGACAAATGAAATATAGTACACATACAAGATGGGATTAGCAGAAGTCATTATCTGGACAATGGAAGCAGTCATGGAAAATCACATTAAGTATATCAAACTAGCCACAGTCCTGAATTCTATATGAACATATTAAGTCATCATACATACATAAAGGTGACGTAATCTTGTGTAATATGGAGACAATGGAACCAATGTGATGGGAAGTGGGTGACAAAGGGAGGTGAGTGAGGTAAAAAAGAAATATACTCCACAATATTCATGTGCAAAACCTTTTCTGAACATTTGTGGGCAAAAGAAATGGTTAAGTTTTTAAGAGCAATCATTGTTCTAATAAAATACCTGAGTTTAGCTCCTAACCAAATGTTGACTAAAGATCCAAGTCATGCATCAGGCCATCCATGAACCCTACATTGTAAGAATTTGAGAGACACCTCAAGAGTGAAAAATACTGTCTGCTCATGCCAACGACCTGGGTTGCAGTATCAGCACACAAGTAGTGACTCGCAATCATCAGTGACTCCCGTGTAAAAGAGGAAACTTCCTCAGAACAAGTAAAATGGGACTGCTGGTTGATCCATCAATATGAAGCAGGGATACTCAGTCATACAGGCTCATTGCTGCACTGTTTACTATAGCTCAGAAAAGAAATAAGCTAGAAAGAGCTCCAACACATGAGTGGGAAGAGGAAATCAGAAACTTGCCCTGTACATTTGTCCCTATTAGTATAAAGTACTTTGTTGTGGCTCTAACAAAGCAAGGAAAGATCTGTATGACAAGAACTTCAAGTGTCTGAAGAAAGAAATTGACGAAGATCTCAGAAGAAGAAAAGATCTTCCATGCTCATGGACTGAAAGGATCCACATAATAAAAAGTGCATGATCTTGATACACAAACAGGCAGGAAGATCCGTGGAATAGTGTTGAAGGTCCAGAAATGAATCCACATACATATAGTCAGTGGATTTTAGACAAAGGAGTTAAAATCATCCAAAGGAAAGCATTTTCAATAAATGGTGCTGTTTAACTGAAGGTCAGCATGTAGAAGAATGCAACTATCCTCATCCAAATTTCAAGTTCAAGTGGGTAGAAGACTTCCACATAAAGAAGATACACTAAAACTGATAAAAAGAAATTGGGCAAGACCCTGAAACACATGAACATGGGGGAGGATTCCATTAACTGAATACCAATGGCTTATCCTATAAAATCAAGAATTAAGAAATTGGACCTCATAAAATTGCATCACTTCTGTAAGGCAAAGAATGTCAATAAAACAAAACAGCAATCAACAGATTGGGAAAGGGTCTTCACCAATCCTTCACCCAATCGAGGCTAATATCTAATATATACAAAGAACTCAAGAAATTAGATTTCAGGGAACAAAATAATCCTAGTAGAAATGGGATGCGAGGTAAACAAAAAATTTTCAACTGAGGAATAAAAAATGGCTGAGAAGCACCTAAGGATGATTCAACATTCCTAGTCATCAGGGAAATGCAAATGAAAACAACACTGAGATTCCACTTCACTCCAGTCAGAATAATTAAGATGAAAAAAAAAATCAGGTGACAGCAGATGCTAGCAATGATGTGGAGAAAGATGAATACTCCATAATTGCTGGTTAAATTTGAAGCTGCTACAAGCACTCTGGAAATCCCTCTGGTGGTTCCTCAGAAATTTGGCCATAGTACTACATGAGGATCCAACTATACCACTCCTAGAAATATACCCAAAAGATGCAGAAACGTTTAACAAGATTATGATCTCCACTACAATCACAGAAGCCTTATTTATAATAACCAGAAGGTGGAAAGAACCCAGATGTTATTCAACAGGAATAAAGACAGAAAATATGGTACATTTGCACAATGGAATACTACTCAGCTCTTAAAAACTATGACTACATGAAATTCTTAGGAAAATGGATGGAACTAGAAAACATCATCCTGAGTGAGGTACCCGATTCACAAATGAACATCCATGGTATGTACTCACCAATTAATAAATATTAGTTCAAAAGCTTGGGATACCCAAGAAACAATTCCCATACCATATGAAGCTCAAGAAGAAGAAAGACCAAAATGTGGATCCATCAGTCCCTTTCAGAAGAGAGAAGAAATACTCACAGGATGAATGACATTGACCAAAATGGGAGCAGGGCCTGAAAGAAAGGTCACACTGAGACTGCTACATCTTGAGATCTATCCTATATGCAGCCACCAAAATCAGTCACTATTGTTGAAGTCAAGACATGCTTGATGATAGAAGCCTGATAGGTATGTCTCCAGGGATAAGGATGATTGCAGTTAATCATTGAATTGTACAAGGAGACCTAATGGAGGAATTAGAGAAAGGTTAGAGAAAGGACTGAAGTAGCTGAAGCGATTTACAGCCCCATAAAAAAAAAAAAAAAAAAAAACAGTATCAACTAACTAGACCCACCCCCAGAGCTCCCATGTACCAAACAACAAACCAATGAGTACACATGGAGGGATCCATGGATCAAGTGACATATTTAGCATAAGATGGCATTGACTGGCACCAATAGAAGAAGAAGCCCATGGTCCTGTCTGTGAAGGCACCTTTTTGCCAGTGTGGTTGAGGTGGGATTGTGTGACTGGGATTGGGAGCACTTTTACAGAAGCATGTGAGGGGGTTACAATGAGCCTCCAGGGGACAGGATAAGAGAACAGGGAAAGGGGATAACATTTGTACTGTAAAGACATAAAATATCCAATAAAATTGTCTATGAAGAAAATCGGGACCAATGGTTTGAAAATGTGAAATTCTTATGAAAATGGATGCATCTAGAGAACATCATCCTGAATGAGGTAACCCAGTCACAAAAGAAGTAACATAATATGCAGTCACTGATAATTAGATACTAACCCCAGAAAGCTCTGAACACCCCAGAAATAACCCACAGACTATATGAAATTAAAGGAAAAAAAAGAAGAGGAAAAACCTTTATGCTTAATCTTTACACACCGGGAAAACTTTGACTATTTCCAGGTTACATCTGGTTTTACAGGTACTTTATGCTCATTGTAATTACTAAGATTGTAATGCATCCTATCAAATCTTTAAAAAAAATCAAGTACAGACAAAAATGTATTCTCATACTTTTATGCATAAATGCTTAAAATCTGTACATTTGTCTTTGATTTGTAAAATAAAGTTGTAAAAGAACAGAAAATATGTTCATAATAAAGAAGAGAGTAAGATACAGAAGGAATAAACTCACCATATATACATGTGCATATATTTTCAAAGAAAAAAAAGAAAGAAAACAGGGTTGGGGAAATGACTATGTGGTTAAGAGCTCTCATTGCTCTTGTGGAAGACCTATGATTGGCTCCTTTGAACATATTGTCTTAGTCAGGGTTTATCACCTGCACAAACATCATGACCAAGAAGCAAGTTGGGGAGGAAGGGGGTTTATTCAGCTTACACTTCCATATCACTGTTCATCACCAAAGGAAGTCAGGACTGGCACTAAAGCAGGTCTTGAGGTCAAGAGTTCTACAAGCACTAATTGATCTTTGTTAGATTTTTCTGTAGGTGAGAGGTAATGTGGACAAGAAGGGGAGTACCCAGGAAAAAGCCATAGGACTGACATGTCCTCCTCTTAACCTGTTTGCTTTCTAGTAGTCAATGTTTCTTTTATTCCTGCCCATTAAGGCAGGAACTTATGTTTTTTCTTTACTTTTTAATTTTTTTTTTTTAATTTTCACTTGGCATCAATGAGTGTTTTCCTTGCCTACATGATGGCAAGCCATTCCAGCCGTTGGTATGTGAGGACAATAGAGGAATGTCTTCATCCACTGGACCTGGAGATTAAAGATGTTGTTAGCCACAATGTAGGGCCTGGAACCACCATGTGAGTCCTGTGAAAGAGCATCCTGTCTTTCAACTGCATTGTCTTGCTAGCACACCCATATCATCTTATAGGAATAAATTGAAATTCAAGATTAACTTATCGGTAATCTTTGTCCATTTTGATTAAATATATTCTTCCTGCATGGACAAATGCTTGTTCAGTGGATGAAATGTAGCCCCTATGAAAGACCCCCGCTTAGCAACAATAACGCCATTTCTTCAAGGCTGTGCACACAGGGCGGGCCAGGTCATGGACCCAGGTGGCCAAACAAGATACTGATGGGCAGCCAGCTTGCAACAGACAGAGAACAGAAAGCCCCCAAATAAGCCCTATAAGGCAACTGCTCTCAGAGAAGCACAAAGCAGCTATTCTCAGAAAAACTGCAGCCCCAGCTGACACCAGGAGCAGTGTCTTTGGAACCGTGTCCTTAGACTCACTCCTGGACCACATTTAAACTAACCAATTAGAACCCTGTAACTACGCTTCTGCTTCTGTCCCTCACATCTGCCCCACAATCCCTATGAAAAGAAAACTGTCCCTTTGTCCGGCGTGCCAGTCCTCCAAATAGGCTGTCACCCACGGACACCTGTGTGGGAGCAATAAACCCTCTTGTGACTTGCATCCAGTGGTCTCAGCTGGTTCTTGGGTCCTGGGGTCTCCTCAGGTAAAGGTCCTCTAGATGAGGGTCTTTCACCTAGTTTGCTCCATAGAATCTCATGGGACAGTGTGATTTCTCACCATGCCACACAGATTGGCATAAAATTAAAAATATATAAAGTGCTTATTTACAGAACTTTACACTAAATGTCTATTCCTTTGTTTCCAAAACATTATATTTAGTTCTCCCTCTCGTTCTCTTTCTGACTCTCTCTGGCTGTGCCTATGACTCTTTTTTAAGCTATTCATGAAAGTGCAGGCAAGAATGACAACCACTGGAGGGCAGTAGGTCATCCTAAAGCTGGAATGACCAGTGATGATTAATCCTGGGACAGGAGATCTGGAAACCAAAATAAGATCATCTCCACTAACAGAAATGATCTTTCCAGGAGCCCTTTCTCTAGATGGTCCTACCCTGCTTCAAGAGAATCTATTGATGAACAGCACTATACTGTGGAGAGAGTTGTGTCAGGAACTTCTTCACAAAAATAACTATTTAGGCTCTGACTACATACTTCGTACATCTTTAGCATGGGAGGCTGGAGAGAGACATTAAAAAAAAAAGAGAAAAAAAGAAAGAAAAAAACACTCCCTGAACATTGATGCCCCAAAACAAAGTATTCCACACTCATAAAAGAAACTTTACTGAAGGTCAAAACACACATTGAATCTCACACAATAATACTGGGAGACTTAAATACCTCACTCTCATTAATGTCCAGGACTTTGATACAGAAATTAAACAGAGATACCATGAAACTAAGAGAGGTCATGAACGGAATAGATTTAACAAGTGTCTACAGAACATTTCAACCTAAAACCAAAAGAAATATCTCCCTCTTATCTGGCCATGGTTTCTGTTTAAAAATTGACCATATGATTGGTCACAAAACAAGCCTCAAACAATACAAGTTTATTGAAACAGTCCAGTGCATCCTATGAGATCACCACTGACAAATACTAGATATCAACAATAATGAAAATACCAGAAAAACCCACATATCTATGGAAACGGAACAACTCTCTACTCTGTGGTAAATTGGCCAGAGAAAAAATAATGAAAGAAATTATAGACTTACTGAAATTTAATGAAACTGATGAACCACCATACCTACACTTATGGGACATAATGAAAACAGGGCTAAGAGGAAAATTAATAGAACTATGTACCTTGGTAAAGAAATCAGAGAGATCTTAAGCTAGCAATTTAACAGCACATCTGAAAACTCTTGAACAAAAGGAAGCTAACACACACAAGAGTAGTAGATGCCAGGAAATAGTCAAACACAGGGCCAGAACCAACCAAATAGCAACAAAGAGAATGAAAGAAAGAATCAACAAAACCAAAAACTGTTTCTTTGAGAACAACAAGAGAGATAAATCCCTAGCCTAACTTAAGGACCCAAAGAAGGTATCCAAATTAACAAAATCAGAAATGAAAAGAGTAACACAAGAAACCCAGAAAATTCAAATACATCATCAGATCCTACAACAAAAGTCTGTACTAAACAAAATTGGAAAATCTAGATGAAATATATTATTTTCACGACTGCAAGTTCCAAAGTTAAATCAAGAGCAGATAAGCTATATAAACAGTCCCATATCCCCTAAGGAATAGAAGAAGGTATTAAAAACATCCCAACTCAAAAAGCCCAACAGAGATGGCTTTAGAGCAGAATTCTACCAGTCCTACAAGAAAGACCTAACATCAACACTCCATGTGTTCCATAAAAAAGAATTCCAGAAAATAGAATCATTCCTTAAAGTAGAATTAGAAGGAACAATACCTAATTCATTCTATGAAAGCATGATTACTCTGATACCTAAACCACACAAAGACCCAACAAAGGAAGAAAACTTCAGACCAATTCTGATTATGAATGTTGTTCCAATAATACACGTTACTATTCTTACAAACTCAATCCAAGAAAACATCTCACACACCATTTACCATAATCGATCAATTAGCCCTAATCCTAGGGATGTAAGAGTCATTCAATATATGAAAATATATTAAATTATCCCACTACAAACATGAACCAAAGGAAAAAAATTACATGGTTCTCTCCCTAGATGCTGAAAATGCATTTGACAAAATACTGCAGGCATTCATGTTAAAAGTACTAGAAAGACCGAGAATTGAAAGCACAAACTGAAACATAATAAAAGCAACATAGAGCAAAGCAACAGCCAAGATCAAATAACATGGAGAGATACATGAAGCAATCCCAATAAGATGAATGAGAAGTCAACAAGACCCACTCTCCTGTATCTATCCAAAAAGGCCTCAATCTTCTACCTAGAGCAATAAGACAACAAAATGGAATCAAGGGGATACAACTTGTCAGATAAGTAGTCAGGGTATCACTATTTGCCAATGATATGATAGTATAGATAAGCAACTTAGAAAATTCTACCAGAAAACCTCTATATCCCATAAAGAACTTCAGCAACGTGATAAAATTAACTAAAATAAATATGCATCCTTCCTCTCTACAAATGAGAAATTTGTTCAGAGAGAAACTAGGGAAACAACACATTTCAGAATAGTCAGAAATATATAAAATATATTGGGGGTAAAAATAACCAAATAAGTAAAAGATCCTTAGGACAAGAACTTCAATTTGCTCAAAAAGAAAATCAAAGAAGACCTCAGAAAAATTAGAAATCTCTCATATTCATGGCTTGATGTAGTTAACACATAAATATATATACACAGACACACAGAGACAAAGACAGACACAGACACACACAGACACAGGCACAGACACAGACACAGACCCAGACACAGGAACAGGCACAGGCACAGGCACCAAACAGACACAGACACAGACACAGACACAGGCACAGACACAGACAGACACAGACACAAGAAGGCAAAGGAGTAGAAAGTGGAGCCTCAAGACAACTCTGCTTCTAAACGCAAAGTTTTCAGGAAGATAAAGGAGCCCTTGGGAAGAAAGCAGCCACTGCTAAAACCAGAGATACAAACAAAGGAGCTTTCTCATCAAGAGGCAACCATTCCTGAGACCAAAGAAAAGAATAAAGGGAAGGAAGCCAATAGAAATGTGGGATAGAAAATCCTCAGGCTGAGGAATGGACTCTGCCATTCTAAAACAAACTCAAACTCAGTGAAGCTCCCAGTGAAGAAAGTAATAGTGAGACAGAAAAGGAAATACCCATGGGGCACAAAGAAAGAACTCTCTTTTAAGTTTTCAATATCTGAAGAGACTTTTAAAGATTGTGGGGTGAACTTCCTATTTCCTTCACAAGCCAGGACACTCCACCATGTGTACAGTGGGAAAGAATTAATTGCCTAGCCATGTACAGTAACCAAGAAGACATTCTCCTTTGCTATTCCTTTGAGAAACTTCATGGTCTGCAACAAGAGAGGAAGTGAAGCCAAGCCCCTCAGGTTCTATTCCTGGACCTAGAAGAGAACTAGCAAATCAAATGACCAGAGGCTACAGTGACATCAGCAAAAAGCTATCAGTAAATTGTTCTTCGGTTGGAACTACCTAAGGTGGTCATTTTGAAGGAGTGCATAGTGGGGGTGATTTCTGTTCGAAACCCCAGGTTGTGGTAATACTATTTGGATACAGGTTTTGCTAATCAGGTGGAAGAAATTTTATGTGTGGCAAATAAGAAAGCTTTTGAAGACAACTCGCAAACACTGCCTTTTCTCTGAAACTTGACCTCATGGGATTTTAATGTTTTGAAGAAATACACAAAATGTGCACACAAACAGCTGGACCTGATAGGGATGAAGACTCAGGAAGCAGCCATAACTGTGGACACCTGGAGATTAAGTGTCACAGGACAGAGAGGGCAGTGAGGATTAGGGATGTGATCTGAGTGCACAGTGGTCATCTATGGCACACACCCATCTTCTCTGATAAAAAGGAGGAGGTCAAGGAGCTGTTGCCTAACACATTCATAAAGCACGATGTCCAGTCTGTACATGGCTACATTACAAAGAAGCCAAAGGAAATCACACTGAAGGGTGTTTCAATGGCAATTTTCGAGTCTTGGTGGCAACCACTGGTACTGCCTAAGGTAGACATGGTGGTTCAGAGCTGTTCATCAGAGAATGAGGAGTCTTGACGAGGACCAGCAGAGACCCAGAGATACAAGCCTGAGGAGAAGGGGTTCCGACTAGCCAGGGGGCAGAGAAATCTCTGCAGAGAGCACACAGAAAGTGCGCCCCTGCCCTGCCTGATCCAGGGACCAGGAACCCATCATTGGGAAGGAACTCTGGAAGAATATCTAGATGACAGAGGTAAGCAGGATGGCAGACATGGTGCTTTCAGGGGACAGCATTGTGGATGCAGGAACTATCAGAAACACAGGCAGGAACAGTGAAGAGGAGGAGGAACTTCAGACAAAGTTCAGAGGAAGAATGGGAGGTTGCAACAAAAGAAACAGATCCCAGAACAAAGGCAAGAAGAAGAGTTTTGGTAAAGTAGTAGAGGCAAGAAGAAACTGTTCCCACTGGGGAGTCCAGGGCCCTTCCTGCTCTGAGTCCCAGTGCTTCCTTCCTGTTTGATCATTGCACTTTGATTGGGCCTCCTTATTTGCAGAGGGAGGCTTCTGAACTGTCCCAGCACTCATCATTAACTGTCTTTATTTTGGAAAGTGATAGGAATAAATAAATTAATCAATAAATAACCTGAAGAGGACTAAACAAGGGCTCTCTTATTGGACCTTCAGTGCACCTCCCAGGTGCTGCTCCTCTAACTGGAGGCTCATGAGCCTAAAGAGCTGGAGGGTGCAGAGCTGACCAAAGCTCTCTCTCTGGCTGCAGCTTTAATGCACTTCCCTTGTGCAGCAGATGCCCTCTGCAGCCTGTAACTGCTAAACAAGTAAATATCTGTCTTTTGATCTGCTGAAGAAGATGATAGAGGATAGTCTCATTTTCATGAGAGTAGAAATGTCCCTGTGGCTCAGAGAGGAAACAGCCACACTGCAGGATAACCCTATCTTCATGGTGAAGTTCATGCTCTGACCTCACAAAGAACCACTGTGATAGAAGAGTGAATGTCCTCAGTATAAGACTGTGGACTGGCCTGTGAGTTTTGTCCAGATAGAGCAGGAAGCTGATTTGGGTGACCTGTGGGACTCGTTCAGAGTTGACTAGATTGTTAATTTTCAGGTTGTATTATCTCATAACCACTGTGCACCAGAGCACAGGGAACAGCCTCATGGACAGCAATTTCAAAACAGAGACTTTGAGAAGTCAGTATAGTGTGGGTTTCTTACTTGGCCAGGGTACATTTGGCACTGTGAAATTGGCCTGGCACCAGAAAACCAAGGCCAAGGTTGCCATCAAAACGGTACAGATTAATGAGAACAACATCAGGTGGATCCGGACTGAAAGAGCAATATTGGAGACACTACAACATCCTTACATCATTCGCCTTTTCCAAGTCTTAGAAACAGCAAGTAACATACATTTCATATTGGAATATGTCCCGGGAGGAAACTTACTTGAAATAGTAAGAGACCAAGGCCGACTGTCGGAGGAGGAGGCAAAAAAAACATTTGGACAGATAGTTTCGGGAATAAAATTCTGCCACCAACGAGATATTGTACACCGAGATATCAAGCCGGATAACATAGTAAGAGACGCCAAAGGTAACATCAAAATAATAGATTTTGGCCTAGCCAGGAGATGCAGACCTGGGACATTACTGAAAGTACCACGTGGAACCAGAATATATTTTGCCCCAGAGCTTATATTAAGTGAACCCTATGAGGGAAAGAAGTCGGATGTGTGGAGTTTGGGAGTATTGCTCTTTTTCATTACTACTGGGTTGTTCCCCTTTAGAGGAAAGACTATTAAAGAGATCAGTAAAAATATTGTAACGGGGTCCTATGCTGTTCCACGTTTCCTCTCTGGACAACTGGAGAACCTGATCCACCAAGTACTCACGGTTCCCCCAGAGATGAGGCCTTCCATCGAAGAAATTGAAAACCATCCATGGGTGAGGAAGTGCGAAATAACCATCTCGACCAAGATAGACCCAGACTTCAAAATCATTGATATGCTGTGTGACATGGGATACAATGCCATCCAGATTTTGAATTCCCTGCACAAAAAGAAATACGATGCACCAATGGGTGCATATCTAACATTAAAAGCACATGTAGACCTAGGGCATAAGCATGGACCTCCCTCTTCAGCCAAGGCTGTGGATCCCTGTCCTACACCATCCGCATCCCCAACACATACTCTTCCCCTAAAGAGAAGGGCCAGTGAGCCAAACTTTGGCCTCCTCCACATCAGGCCCTCAGGAGAGCAGGGGCCTGTTCCACTGAAACCATCGGGACACAAGTTGGCCAGGAGTGTGTCCCTGCCTCCCATTGCTCTGCATTACCCCTGTAAGCAGAGCAGAGCTTCTAGCAGTGTCCCACATTCAAGAGCAGTGGCTGGCCCATGTGTGTGTAACAACGTATTAGAAATCGAAACACTCCCGACTACTTCACAAGACTCTGAAATTGAAATAACATCTCCCTGTCAGAAGATTGGGCGACTGAAGAAATTTCGTAGGTGGATACGGAATCGCTTCTCCAACATCTGCTGCTTTCCCTGTGCACGAAGGAAAAAATGACAACATCCATTCTCCAAAAAAATGGCTCCCCTGGAAGAGATAGTGAGAAAAACCCGATGAGAAGGTAAGCAAGTTTGCCAGGTGGGGATGCATCTCAGCTCTGAATTTTATTGTCTCTGTTTTATTCATGTCTTCTTATTGGAAAAAAATAAAAAAGATGTATTTTTTGGAGTCTGTCGGGATGACAAGATTTCTTTCTTTCTCTTTTTTATTTTCAATTGATTTTCAGGTCTTTTAAAAAATAAACAAACTTATTTAAAAAAAACAGATAAATATACAGATTTTCAAAGCATTTGTGCATAAAACTATATGAAAATATTTTTTCAGTACTTAATTGATTTTTATAGGTTTGATAGTACTCTAAATTTACTAGTTATGATAAGCATAAAATACATATAAAATAAATGTAATATGGAAATGTCGAAGTTTTCTTGATATGTAAAGATTAAACATAATGATTTTTAAATACCAAGGATTGCCACAAGGCTGCATTCTTAGCTCTTGAATTATTAATGCTTTAGGGTCTAGAGGTTTACCACACTCTTAGAGGGTGCTATAAGCTTATTTTCAGAAATTATTTCTATCCCAGCTGGATTAAACCCTGATCCTTAACATCTGAGGAAAAAACCTTTTTGGAGAATGCCTAGGTGGGATCTAAGGCAACTGAACTAGCAGTAACCATCAAGTGTCTGTGGGTACAGCCAGAGTGAAAGGGGGCATGTATACCTGTCGTCTGTGGGGAAAATATCCAGGTAGAGATTATGCTTGGAGACCTAGTGCTTGAAATAGTGACAATGGTTGAGGTACAAGGTGGCCATATCAATGTCTTTCTATAATTCAATTGGAAGGCACAGTGTACTAAGCCCTGTGAATTCTCACATTGCTGCTATGTTTCTTACATTGGGTATCAGATGTGGATTCCCAGTTTTTAGGTGTCTTACATTGCTCAGAGATGAAATGGTTTCAATGTCACCTTATTCTCCACTGTGGCATTCAGAGCCTAGGCAGACAGCAGCATTCTAATCTTTCAAACCATCTTGAAACCAGGGCTGAGGAGCTGCCAGAGGATCTTCACAGTCAACAAACTCAAGGCAACAGAACTTCAAACTGACTCTCCCAGCACACTCACCTCTCACATTCTACACTGTCCTTTCCTCCCATCATTTGCCCTGATACCAACAAGAAGAAATGTGCTCCCCATGAGCACAACAAATGCCTGCTCCAGAACACAGAAATGTGAAGCCTCCTGACACAGCAGCATTGTTGATGGCTTACCTAATCATTCAGTAAATGTGCTGTCTCAGGCAGCTACTGTGCAGGCCACAGGACACTCAAAGTGTCTCTATTCAGATTCCTACACATGTGCTCACCTAGGATGCACCTTCATGGTTTCTCACAATAACCAGTTGCCTTAGGTATCACTCTAAACCTGCAGCAACATTTGAACTAGCCATCCTCCTGAGAGTCAGCCCCAGAAGGATTGGGACATTGTATGTAGCTGACAGCAGTGCCATTGGCGGACATAGAAAGTGGGCTTCAGGTGTGAGAGAAAGTCCAGGCTTCTGTCTTCCTGAAAGTGTTAGGAAACTCGTTGCTGGGCTCAAGAACCGTGCACTGAGGTTTAGAGAACACAGAAAGTCAGAGTGCTTCCATCATGGAGACCACTCAGCCTGTGTGACCTGCTTTCCTGTGGGTTTGATGGGAGTAGTTACACAGCACATCTTTTGCACTTTGCACAGAAAAGCTGTAAATCTTTTGAATGATCCAAAAAGGCTTTTATTCCTAAGAATCTTGAAGATTTGCATCCTAACCATTGCCATCTTTCTAACACTAAGTCTTCTTCCAGCAGCAGCTGTGCTCCAGGTTCCTCCATCTCTGGCACCCCTGACTGCCCTAGCTGAGGCTTTCTGGGGATATAGGCTCCTTGAGATTGAGATACCTCTGGAGGCCAGTCATACCTACAAAGGGGCATGATTATACTGATCTCGCTAATTTTTTCTCCTTCACCTGCCATCCCATATCTCTGTAGAACAATTCATCTTGGACTTTGTTTTGTTTTGTTTTGTTTTTTGAAGACCATACTTCATTGTCTGCTTTTATTTTTCTTGTATAAAAACTATACCAGTATGATTCAGGAAGAGAAGAAAACAAATACACTTGACATTTAGTGTAGAAAAAAGGGAGGTACGGGGGGATAAACCTATAAGGAGAAGTGAGGGATTGTCATTTAAGGCTGAAAATGATCTCTGTAAAAAGTTGGAGGACTCTGCACGGCCTCAGGAGTAGGCAGAGCCTGCCACTTCATCCAGGTCCTCCCACCAAGTGTCTGGAAACTGAGGCAGGCAGCCCCTCTTCTCACTCCAGTCGCTTTCCTCCTTGTGCAGGTCTTGGTGCTGCAGGGATGCCTCGGAAGGCACAGACTTGCTTCTGTGGGTTAAAGGTCAAATTTTCCAGCAGCAGCTGTCCTCCAGATTCCTCCATGTCTGGCACCCCTGACTGTTCTGGACAAGGCTCTCTCGGGGCAAAGGCTCCTTGAGGAAGAGATACCTCTGGAGGCCAGTCTTCTTCTTGAGGATATCAAATAAGTTCAAAGACTTTGCCCAACTGGTCAGCTTCAATTTCCACAGAAGAGAGGCTTCTGTTGAAACATCTCTCTGATGATACAGCCAATGATCCACATGCCTACAGGTGTTGCATAAGTAGACGGCAGAACTTCATGAGCCCAGCACCAGAGGGTAACATCCACAGACACGAGGGCCATCTGGAAGCTGAACATTCTGGCTAGGCCAAAGTCAGCCATCTTGACTGTCCCATTACTTATCACTAGAATGTTCTCTGGCTTCGGTTCCCAGTGAACAATGCAGTTTCCATGAATATAATGGAGGCTACTTAGAAACTGGTGCATCAGATCTAAAGGTCTCAAATGGCAAGCATAGTGGCGCTGCTTTGTGCAGGTATGTCCTCATGTCCTGATATATATGTTCAAATGCGAGGATTAACTTGATGTCCCCATCAGTTCAGGAAGTAGCACAGATATCAATCAGCCATGCAACACTGGGATGTTCAAAGATCTTCATCATCTTTAACAAGGCTGCCTCATGAACGGTGCTGAGAGAAAGGACTTTCCCAGCTGCTGTTCCATTAGGAACTCTCAAATACTTGAAGGCCACACAGTGGCCACTGTGGGGATCTCAGGCTTAGTGTACCATCCCATAAGCACCAACACCAGACATGGGTACATATCAAATGGTCGCCATTCATGTAGAAGGGGATCTTAAGCTTGGCCACGGGCAATGAAGGTGTGCTTTTATCTGGGCCTGGGAGCCAGTACCTGAGGCTTTGTACCCAGCTGAGATTTTTTTTTTAATAATGTAGGAAGCTCCCATGAGACTTCTGTGATAAGACTGCCCTCATCTGGAGCTACAATTCAAAAGGTGTTTATCAAAGCCTTTCCCTCTACATTGCTGAAAGAAACAGAGAGAACAGTGGGGTGTGTTTGGCTGTGGGGAAAGGTTTTTAACTTAAAACTCATGCATACAACCATCCTGAGGGAAGTCAAGTATAGTAACTGAAGGTAGAAATTTAGTAACAGAAACAACAATAGAGGCCGTGAAGGGTGCTCTCTATTGGCTTCTTTATGATTTCTGTGTCCTGTTTCCTACTCCCAGCTAAGCTCCAATCCATACTTTCCTAAACACTTACATTCAGTAAATAATGAGGAAAATGTACATCAGGTGGTGTCGAGAAAATGAATAGGGCATAATTTAAAATAAACAATGTATGACTTAAATTTGACCAAATTGTCAGAAAAGTATCCAACCAAGAGGGACAGAGGCAGTCCCTTACTGGCATGCATGCAAGACACTTCAGGGTGTAAGCTCCTCCTCACTCTTGGAACAATGAAGAACTTGAACTTGTCTCCTTTCACCTTTTAACTCATGCATCTATTAGGAGGCTCAGCCACTTTCCCTCCCCCAGTCAATTCTATTCTCCATTTGTTTCAGTTCTAGGACTTGTTGCTGCTGTCTTTATCTGCACATGGTGGTCATTAGAGTCATCCTGAACCAAATTCAGACAGGGAATAGAGGGTCTGGACTCTCTATATCCCAGAGTCAGCATGAGACAAAGACCATTGGCACAACTGAACTCTCCTCTCTCCATCCTAAAGTCCCGGGTGTTCCTTTATGTTTCAGACACACAACATGCTGACATCCAGTAGTCAAAGGACTTGACAATTTTTAGTAGTCCCTGGCCGTCTCATGTGCAGTTTTTAGTCATTCTGGAAAAGGTAAAGGGTCCATTGCTTCTCTCATCTCTGAACTTGTCCCAGTTCCCTGTTCTCCTGAGCCCTTTGGCAGTTATCCTAGTTGTAATCTTCCAAGGAAAGTCACATTCAGTAGTATATTCTCAACAGGGATGATCCTGCCACTGTCCAATGTGCCCTGTGTTTAAGTCACCTCACATCCAATGCCTCTCTCTCCTTCAGTGTCTCCTCTGCAGATGATGGTGCTGTGCTACAGAAGCTTGTTCATGTGAGTCCAGGATGGTCATGGATTCCTGACTATGAGGCCTGTGGTTCATTGTTGCTAAGGATCACATCTCAAAATAGCAACACTGAACTGGAAATACAAACTGAAATTCTGCTACCTGAGCAAGTTATGCAGAAAATAAGGAAGGATGTTTTACACAGGGACAAGTGTCCAAATGGAATCTATAGTGTTGATCTGGTGCCTGGAAGAGGAACAATGATCAAGTCTCTAATGGGCCACCTCAAAGTCTCCCTGCAGTTCAGAGGAACACCAAGGGCCCGAACTCTGTGGTTGTGATACCAGTTTGGAACATCTCCCAAGCCTTGACACCAGCATCTATAGATAAACAAAGGACTGGATTTCTACACTTTTGTTCTGCATGCTAAAACAGTAAAACAACAGGTATATAAGAAATGACATACAAGAACAGGGCCTCTTTGATAGCTGCCCAAACCATCTGATACACAGTCCTTCAATTCCTGTACCCCAAGAACAAGCAACTCTCATTCTCATAGAACACATAAGCTGGCCCTTGTTTCTCTTCCTTCCCCCATTTGTTCTTTCCATCAAGAGGAAGACATTTCCTTCCTGTGCTGACATGGTATTAGGATATGGTTCCCACAGACAACAGAAGCTCCTGAGAAATCTAATGCTTGTATGAGTGAACCTAGAGATGAAAGTGTGGATGGACATGTTCCCCTTCACTTCAAGCTGCAGTGATGTCACCATCTCACGCAGAAGTCCATGTCTTAGTGGAGTACCCGCTGACAAGGTTTTTCTGCCATTGAAACTCAGGTAATGATTGCTTTGTATCCATAGAGGAGACTTGGCCCTACAATTAGCTCCTGGCACTGAGGAGGCAGAAAGGAGGATATACCTGTGACAGTGGAAGGCTGTATGCAAAAATTAATGTGAGGCCAATCTGGAAGCTACATGGTGCATCCCCTGATCTTTTCTTCAGTTTTTCATTGCAAGCTGGTGTTTTCCTAGTGACAGGACTGTTATCTCTCTGACACTCACCCAGCCCTCCTTCTCAGTCTTTAAAATTTGGACAATAGAGAAGGACCTCTACAGATGAGTCAGTGGGTGAAACCCTGACATCTGTCACTGCATTTCCTAGCAATTCTTTCCTAAGTGTGGGATGTCTGCCAGAGCTAGGCTCTCAGTTCTTGCCTTGCAACCTGTTGAGTCACTTCCTGGACTGTGCCTACTCCAATCTTCCTCTAGCACCATGGAAGCCATTTTCATTTCACAGGTCTGACTTCATTCTTACCCACAAGGAGCAAGGGTGAAGACTGGCTCTGAGATGTGTTCCCAGCTTCTAGACTATTTGAAGTGGTGTGATCTCTTCTTTTGTCAGTTGCCATTCAATAACCAGAGTGAGTTGCAAGGATTTCACTACGTGCTAGATCCCAGGATGATCAGTGTGATACACATGCCTTGTCCGAGGGGCTGAGAGACTGACAGAGCCCATTGCATTCAGGAAGATGAAGGTGGTGAGGTAAGTCCATATCAAAAGAGGTAAGAACAGTAATGAAAATGGAGTTAGCATCCCAGTCCTGGTGGTTGGGAAACAGTGTCCCTGAGAAGACAGCTCTGATTGGCTGAGCCTGCAGAGAAAGAAGGCATGAAACTGAGGACATTGAGAGCAACCATGTGGCACTCAGCCATCATGAACATGTGGAACTGAGGAGTGTTTGTGATACTGTGCACACCCTAAAGGGATTTACTGTATTTCATCTCTTGGTGAAATTGTGTTCTCTACACAGATCACAGGCCCTGGGAGAGTTGACTGTCACAACAAGCCAAAAGCATGAACTGTGCACTCCTCTTGTGCTGGTGATGGGAAAGTCAGAAGACGAGGAGGCCATCCTGACAGAGGGAAAATGTAAGGATGCTGTGTTCCTGCATGTGGTTCCGCCTTTTTCACATATTCATGTTGAGCTTCTAAGCAGGTAAGGGTGTAGATAAAAACTGTCACAAGAGGTAAACCTAGACCTTGGCTGTTCATCAGCCTTTGGTTTATTTATTTCCCATGCAGACTCTCAGTCTCCTTGAGCACAACAACTTACTCTCCCTGACTTTATTAACTATGGAAATAAGCGACTGTGTGGTACAGGTAGGTTGAGCTGCCTAAATCACGTATGCTTAGACCTTCTATCAATGCTGTCTTTTCAGACATCTCCAGATAAGATCCTGACATTCAGTACAGCATTCAAAGGTCAAGAGGATCCCTGACCAAAGCAACACAGGCTGGAGCCAAATTGCTGATACTCTGCACCAATGTCCTTCCCTGTTTGTTACTGCCAAAGACAGTCTGAACTGAAAGTCTGTACCTGCTCTCTCAGTGAAGTCACAACCACTTGAAATCTGAATTTGAACTGGCTTTATAGCTAATACTGTTGACCCCAAAATCTAGTTCAATGTCTGAAAATATGAGTTTCCCATTTTCCAACCTGGAACATTCTGTCTCAGGGAAGACAGTGTTTACACGTGAAAGGAAAGACCTGGTGAGGAAGGACAGGTGCCATGTGGCTTTCTCACCATGGCTTCATCTTAACCTACGTCCCAACATTTCTTCATTCCCGGCCCAAGTAAGTAGTATTTCTAGGATGACTAGACCTCTGAAGTGCTGATAGGTCCTGAGGGATCACTGGGTGTCATGCCCCATGAGGAGACTCTTCAGGATCTTCTGTGAAGGCCTACTTCTCTTCATTCTTCAAACAGCATGTGGGATGAATGCTTCTCTTGAACACTTGATGCTCACTTGTCAGTTTGCAGATCACTTACAAAAAGTTTTCTCACTATGATTGTCTTCTAGATTCCAGATTACTTTTCCATAGATGGTGTTTAGTGTGGTCACACTTGAAACTGACTAATGCAGTGCATTGACCAGCTAGACTTCTCTAATGCCTAGAGGCAGTGCATGATGGAGCCACAGGATATAGTCATTTCTATTTCTCTCAGATTTTATTATCACTCATCTGCACAGAAAGAATATTCTGGGCTTCCATCCACAGTTTTCTAAATCTTTTCTGAATGGCATTAACCTAGAATTGACCTACATGTCTAGAAACATGGGAACATCCTATAATGTTCTTCCATATTCACAAACTCACTGCTGTCCTCTCCTTCTGAGCACTGAACCTCTGTGGTTATTGCTAGAGAACTTCCTTTGGTCTGCATATACTTCTTCTCTCCAGAGACTCAGTACAGTGTCAGGATGTCAGGAAGCAATGGGCAGAATCAACACTAAGGTACTGGGAACTCTGTCCTTCTCATCCCATTGTATTCCATCCTCTCGCTTCTCTTTTGCAGATCATGGGGCTTTCCCACAAGAAGTTGCCGAATGTGGCTACCTGGCAGGCCAACCAATAGCCCCTATCTGCCAGACCGGAAGCCACCATCAATGAGTCAAGCAACCTCATCTGCAACATCCCAAACATCTGTAGCATGAAAGTCTGGTAAATGCAGTATGGCCCTCTCCCTTATCTGGTTGCCACCATCAAGTATCAAGTAGCCATTTATTTCAATGTGTAAACCTTGAACTCCTCTACAGATTGGGGTTTGGAAAAGGGTTATGTGCAGATGTTATGGTGGTTCATGTCATTGGTTATTTCTTAAATGTGACAAATCTGGGTATCCACCAGTTACTGAGTGCTTTCTTTCCTTGTTCTTCACCCATGTTTCACCAATTATGTTGCTCACTAATTTTATGTCAGTGAAATGGTGGCACAATGTTTGCCTCTCAATATGATTGGTATTTCCTGGCAGGTCATTAGTGGATGGGTTTTAAGAGTCTCTGAAATCTACTCTTTGCTGTAATTTGACATACAGCACACACAGAAAGACGTTTTTCTGATGCTTGACAGAACTCTTTGAGGGAGAGTCTTAGATTATGAGTGGGAATCAGAAAATTGGAGTGAGGCAATATGCACCTGGTCCCACTCCTCATGACTAGGGAGCCACATTTTAATAACTTTGACTGAAAAGTGAACCACCAGATGCCTTCCACTGTTGTCTGTGGATTGCTTTAGAATCATGGAGACTATCTGAAACAAAACCTTTTAGTGCAATATCCAGGTGACTTGACATGTACAGATTTTACTGCATTAACTCAGTGAAACCGAGGCATACATACAAAGGGGCTACCTATGTCATATCCACAGTAAACCGCGGAGAGAGATAAATGCATGCATGTAAACTTGCAGGCTTGTGCTCATCTAAAGCTCTTTGCATTTATGTGTTCTGTACCCAAGCCTATGGAAGGCAATGGCAAAGTTGTTGTTTTCTTCCCATATCAATTAAGATAATCAAACAGATCCTCTATAGATATGCTCACAAGAGAATTTCATCTACAGGATTTCCCTGTGAAGATCCCCCCTCCAGGTCACTTCTCCTGCTCTATTGAGAGTTATATGAGCAAAATGTGATCCCAGTGGCAAGTACAGCTCCCAACACTGAGAACTATCAGACTCAACACTAAAGGCATCAGATTCTGATTTTATCTAGACACAAAGACAACATCTTAAACTGTGAACTCCTTGGCCTGCTCAGTTTCTCCCCACATTACACATATCTCTGTTTTCATTCAGCCAAAAGCTCATCACTGGGATGTCTCTACAATGACCTCGACTAATTCTTTCTATACATAGATTAAGATTTCATATCAAGCTTCTTTGCCTCAAGGTTGATCCTTTTGCTATTTTTTTCTGCTAGGTCCTTTTCCAATTATGGAGTCCCTCCTTCCACAAAAGGTAACAAAGTGGTCAGCCTTTCATGCCATTTCCTATTAGTCTGTGCCTCTTTGAGTAGAACCAGTTCAGTATTGCTAGGTATGTATGATGCTTACAGAACTTACCCTAATCTGAACAGATTATATGGGCACTGAGAACATCTAACCTTGCTAAGAATTTTAATTGTTTACTTATTTTTCTCACTTAGTTTTCATTGTCTATTCTTTATACTGTGTCTATCTGTCTGTCTGTTTCTCTGTTTCTACATCTATCTGTTATTTCAGTTTGGTTTCTATCTCTACATTTGTTTCTAACTCTCTCTTTTTCTCTTCTGTCTCTTAGCTTTTTTTATTCCTTTTGTCTGTGTGTGTCTTTCTTTCTGTATCACTAACAATCTCCATTTCTATCTGTTTCTATTTCTTTCTGAATCTTTTCCTCTCTGTGTGTTTGTGTTTGGTGTGTGACTCTGTGTTTCTCTGTCTGTGGGAATTGGGGGATAGCTTATTTATTTCCAGGGTGGCCTGTGAATACAGACAATAACTCTACTGCGGTATTTCTCAAACCCTTTATAGGTCACAGGGATTGAACCTTATTGTGAATTCTTGGAAAAGTTTTTCTAAGGGAAGAAAATGAAGAATCTGTGACTGTGCCATTACATGCTGGGGAAATAATTGTGGGAGTCTCGGTCTTCACCCACACCTGTGCTGTTCTTCCTTGGAATCCAGTCAGGACAATGGGGTCTATTATTTCCCACATAATTGTCTTGGTTGTTTATTTCGGAATCCCCACACTCTCAGCTTAGTTCTCTAACATTAAGTCTTACTGGATCTTAGCATTCTACTTTATTTTCCCTGTCCATTCTGCCTATATTTATTTTATCAGAATTTTCTATGGGTAAAACAATTCATCTGTAACACTTAAAAATGGAAAATCCAACATCAGGGACACAGAGCCCATACACAAGGTGCTCATATTTAACTACTAGAAATCCAAGCCAGTAAACTTAATCTTGACTCAGTGGTGAAAATGAACTTAAAACTTGAACAGCCCTACAATATTGTAGTTCCTGATGTCAGAGTTCCTAGCTTCACAGTTGAAACTTTTCTATTCCTTTCTAGTTAGTGTCAACAAAACTTCTGCAGAAGCTGGGGATCCAGAAAGCTAGGGGAGGGTGTTTGTGCAGGATGTTGACCCATCATGGGTCATGGTTATGCCTTCCACCTCCACCTTCAACATTAAATATACCTTATCTCCCCAAAGGCCACGCCTGCCTAAGTATCCTGAACTAAGTGAGGAAGATGGAGTGAACGTCAAATGAGTGAAGGTCAAGGTCTGGCTGTTATCACAGAATCTACATTATACTGTGGAAGCTCTGAAAAACGGCCCTGTTCTCCATGGGATCTTCATTGGCTGTTAATAAAGAACAACCTCTTAATGGAATAATGTGCCTCTGCCATGATGAAAACCATGTAGACAGTGAGTCTACAGAAGAAAATAGGACTGAAGTCTACCAATAAATAGTTCCAAATCTATCTTCTATGGATCACTAAAACATAAGCACCATGCTTCCTCCCTGAAGATGAGTCAAGATGTTGCAGTTAGCGTGGCTTATGACATGAGGTACTCAGAAGCTCACCACAGATCTCAAATACAAATTTAGATTACCCTTCATATGTGATACCCATAAATACAGAAGGGAAACTTATTACAGCCTTCATCTGGTAGATGCAGGTAAGAGGATTACCATAGATAACCTAGATTTCCATGCTCAGACATTGAGACTGCAAACAACTATGAGTGGTAAGGGCACAAAGTAGAGCTGAGTCCTGCATCTCATACCACACATAGCTGAAGTTCCGGGGTTCTGTTCTCAGAGGGCATCTTTGGAAAATGTCTATTTCTTGTAAAACTCTCAGGTCTCTGAACCTAGAGCAGAAGCTTTGTTCATACCATATCCTAAAGCAAGTGAGGTTGGAAACATAGATGCACATGACAAGTCCTACCACTCTCACTGAAGCTGCTGTAAGGGATGTTTCTCATACATCTCTATCAAATGCCATCCAGGTATGATTTCTTGCTAGAATAACATCCCAATGATACAAAATTGGCAATATATGGAAAGACAGGATATTTATTGTGTCTTTGTATATGTACCCATCTCTGTACATGACTGAGATCATAAAACTATGTCATTTGAGAAAAAAGAAAGCCAGGTAGAGTAAGGTCTCTCCTGAGGACAACTGCCTTGACAACACAGAATCTCATCAAGGCTCACAGGAAAGACACACATATGAAGACCTGTTTGTCATGAGACAGACTCAAGATCTATCCCCCCCCCTTGCTTTCTTTGTTAAACAACTCTCACACTCCAACAAACCTGGCTCAGTATTTCTCACAGACATCACCTTGGCACACCATCTGAATGTCATTCAATTGAAATCTCTCCCTTTGTGTGACATGGAAAGGTCTTAGTCATGTCCAGTGTCATAACAATTCTTGAGTAATCCTGTTTTAATGCACATTTAGACCTGTCAGAGCAGGCTTTGCTCTTGTGTAACCTGGGCAGATGTTGGCCATGTCCACTGTTTCTGCAGCTCTATAATGAGGCAACATCACAATGAGGCCTGTCACAGCAGGCTTTAATGTGAGCCATGTGGGCATCTTTATCACCTCATGTCTCACCCCCAAACTACACAGAGAACTTAAACCATCTCTCAATTCTCTATGGTCTATGTGAAGAGCTGACATTTTCAAGAATTTCAGAGGTGAAGATCTTGCCTTGGTCATCTTTATAGAATTTTAGCTATTCAGACCCACATACAGGGAAACCACGACTGGAAGACTTGTGAGCACCATATCCTCTAGAAACATGAAGCAATGGCATTGGGATTCCTCTAAAGTTTCAGTGACCCATACTCTCATAGCAGAGTGTTATGTTTTTTAAATCTTAGGGAAGAGATGGTCTCTTTTTTCCCACAGATATGAGCTGGTTCACTACTGCTCATACTGGGAGATGAGCATGATCAATCATAAGATATTCTACTTCTTCTTTCCCAACATGGAGCCGTAGATCACCTCTCTGATTCTTTCTGCTCTCTTGAAATCCTAGAATACTCTGAATTTAAGATAGAGAGATCATTGGTTTAGAGGCAGATGCTGTTTATGATGCAGAACTGCATCCACTTACTGCATATTCTTGCCAGACACCAAAAATGCTCTCTAGATTCACAAAATGCTATAGTGTTTCTAAGATTTCACAGTCTCTAGGGGGAAGTAAATCTGGCTTGTTATTAACAAATCTTGTGGAGGATGTCACCTGAAGAGCCATGTGCTTTTATTATTGTCATTGTATGCTTTTACTATTTGTTTGATTCATGTGAACAGCCATGAAGATCAACTTAAAACCCTACCGAAAACATGAATTTAGGAAAGTGTCATTTTTGTTTCCCCAAGGTATTATGACCCCAAGCCCTGCTCTGCTGAGAAATTACCTTATCCCTAAAACTTGCTCTGATTTTTTTGTACTTGCTCACTTGCATCTTGTTCATCTTTCCTGGAGATGTTTCCTTTTGGTTTCTAACAATTTAACTGGTGCATTTATGTGACAGGCTGTCTAATTTTTCTCAGTTGCTTGTTGTGTAGACCGTTTCCCTTGTCTTGTCTGATATACAGTTAACATCATGAGACAGCTTCAAATGTGTGATGCTGAAGATTTTTCTTGAAGTTTGAAGAACTCACTTGGTACTGGGAAGCCTAGACTTTTCTTAGCAAAAGACTGTACTTGTGGCTAGACTTCCAGTGTCCAAAGAATTTCACTTCAGGATTTCAGTTTACAAATGACTAAAAGAAAATTCTAATAGCATCTACAATTCCCACAAATATGATAAAGCAGATGCTACTACAATATGTTATGAATAACAATTTTCTTCTAGCTAACTTATCATCTTTTAGGCATTTAGCTTCCTTTTCTGTCATGCATGTTTGCTGCCTCTTACTCTATACCTTGCTCTGTTCTTTGCAGAACCAGCCTTCCCCAACAATCTGGGACATTTCGATTGTATGATGTTGCGATGAGTGGTCTGCTGGCATATCCCCAAAATAGAAGCTGAGTAAGTTGTGGGGTTTTCCTTAGTTTAAGGTACCTGAGAAGAGTAAGGCAGAACATGTATACACGATCTGTAAAAAGTGGTCATGCTTTATCCATACACTGCTCTACTATGGAAGACAGCAAAGAATAAGAACTTGACACTTAGCTTGCTTGCTCCTCATTGAACACTCACATCTTTTCAACTAGCACCATATTGTTTTTTGCTGGTCAAAGGCACAATCTAGTGAATAAGTTTCTCTCTACTTCTTAGTAGATAAGTTAGGAAGCTCAATATATACTGTTTTATCGACCCTGCTGTGTCTCCATTTTAAGCCCTGCTTTTGGTATAACCAGGTCATGTGATCTCTCCAGAGTTCATGCCAATATTTATCATCATAAATGAACATTCCATCAAGCCCTAACCATTCTGGGATTGCAGTGACAACGGTAGGCCCATGTAAGCCAGTTATGGTGGAGGGTAGAGGTCTGTAAGTCTCTGGAGCAATGAGTATCTGCATGTCCATGATGAGTAGATTCCAGAAAACTTTCATCAAGTTGTAGTGAAATGTTCTCCACACTTGCACTATTAAGTAAGTGTTCTGAATGGTTCTTAGACATCCCATTTGCATAAAGGAGGTAAGAAATCTACTTGAAATCTTTTGGGGCATTTAGACCCTCCTTGTGTCTTTAACAACATAGCTGTCTGGAGGACATGTCTGGGGGATGGCATATCTGCAATGTCTCACCATTTCTACATGATGCTTCCCTGACACTAGGAAATGGAAAAAACACAGTCACATTAAAAGTAAGTATCTGTTGTATTAAGTTTTGTCTGTTCTCAGTACAATGGGAACTCATCAGAAGTAAAATTTGTATGTTTTTGCAGCAATGCAGGAAGAATCTTTGGACATCAACTACACCCCAGGATGTGTTATATTTGGGTTCCAGCCTGTTACCTTTTGATTCTCCAAAAAAAAAAAAAAAAAACAGTCTTTTTCTGGGTTTTCTGAAGTATCTACATGTGAGTCTCTTTGCTTGTGTTCAGTACACAGGTGATGTTTTATGTAACTGGGCATATTATCCCTGAAGCTATGCTTGTGTTTGTCTCTCTCCCTTGAAATAGTCAGGATGTTCACATTCTCTATGGTCCCTTACCCCATTCTTGAAGCTCTCCCACACCTGCTTCCCAGTCATTGTCTGACCACATTAGACTTTTGGTGTGTCCATGAGAACACACCCCTGTCTGGATGTTTCCAATCTTAGACCCATGGTATGGAGGAAAACAAAGGCCTGGAGATTTCATGCTCTTTCCCATTACAGGCTGTGAAGAACAAGAGCATGTAGACAACACCAGAACTTCTGTCACTTTCCGCAGGTCATCTGGGTTGCCTCCTGAGTAGCTTTATGGAAGAAGTCAACTTTTCCCAAAAAAATCCTGACTGACATAGGGAAGACATGACCCACAAGCTCCCATCTCAGTCTCCTTCAGTACTTGTGCATCTCCTTGTCTAACACTTCAGAGATATTCTAATTATTCTGAAATTACAACTAGCTCAGACATTAGCTTAGAGGGAGAAATATAGATGTGAGTGAGGATTTTCTTATGCACTGGTACAGTTCTAGAAAGTCTAGTGGTGCACAAACTTGTGGGAAAGAGCTGGAACATATCTTCTGCAAGAAAATCATTTTTTCCTCAATTTACAGGAGCTTCTTCATTTTGTTCAGCATATTCAGCCTCTTCATACTGAACCCAAAGTAATAGCTGATGTGGCCAAGCTTAGAAGATGAACTACAGCCAAGAAACCTGGTGACCATAAGAACAAAGCATATCTTTGGGAAATATTTTAAAAGTATTTATGCACAGGATAAAATTGCAGGGACAATAATCTCATCAGGCATGTAGTATAAAAAAGCTGACAGTTTCAGGTCTGAGGACACCTTCAATTCCTATAAGAGGGAGAATTCTCTTCTCCACAGAAGAAGCCTCTTGAGGATTCTGTAGAAACCAGGCCTCCAACTGTGAAACTTGTATTTTTTGGATACTACTTTCAGGACTCTTGTGTGCAGGTATCCACACTCCTGCTCTTATACCTCATTTGATAGTACTTTTCCTGTTCTGACATTGGAAGTGTCTTGTGCTGATGGTATCAAACCTGACACATGAGACAGAAATTCTTTTACCCCTTTAAGGGCCTGGAAATAAGCTGTACACACAGTTGATATTAAAAATGCATTTTGTTCTTTGAGCTTGTTGACACTTTTCACACTTGTTTGACTGGGAACAAGGCTCAGAGTGTGATATTTTCAAGATTCACCACAATGAATTTCATAATCTCACACCTAAAATAGGGTAGATACCACACTGGAGTGAATCCAAGGACAAGTTGTCTGACAAGGGAATTTTACAGAATTAATTATAGGCCCTGGATTTAGAAATACTAAACTTACAGAGAATTGTTGGGAGATTCCAAATTTATAAATTAGAGGATACCATTAAAAATGAACCATGTCAGACTTATATAGGCACATTAATGCCTCTTTAACCCATAGTGCTGTGATTGTCATGCTCTCTGTCAACCAAATAAAGTCTCCATCTAGAGAATGACAGTGCATGACAGCAGAGCAGTACATTGAGGGTGCTGCAGTGGGTCCAGGAGATACTGCATCACTCCATCCACCACATCTAGGATGAAATCAATAGGAAAATGGGAGGGATTGTGTGAGGGTGAGATCTGTGTGCCAAATGCAGCCTAGGTGTCATATCCCAAGTTTGGAAGAGCACTTCTGCCCCTGTATAGAGGTTCAGGTCCACAGTGTTACCAAGGACAGTACAGTCAATGGCTGCCCCATGAAGGACCTTTACCTGTCTTCTTAAATTATAACAGAACAAAGAATAGATAGCTTGCCAGCACAGGAAGTGGCACAGGGCTGGCACAGGGGGATCTCTGGAAGGGGCAGGACTGGTTAAGTGTACAGGAGAGCTGACAGGACAGGAGAAGTGTAGGGCACACATTGAGATCATGTGCTAGGGAGCATGAGCTATGTAGCCACACAGCTGAATAGATGGGCTTTTGCTCAGACTAAACAGAAATGTGGCATGGCAGACTGAGCCTCCATTGGTACCTATGGTTCCAGCTGCATCTCTCACTTGCAATTCACAAGCATTAGGCAGCACTGTGATTGGCTGCCAGCATCACGTTCTTCCCTTTGAAGCCAGGGCATGCAAGAATCTATTCTCCTACCTATGAGCTGGACATAGTGTGTCAGGGGAATATCTTAACCTTGGAGTTTCTGCTCTTGGAAGACAAACCTGTCAGTGCAGCAGTCCTATTAAGGATGATACTCTGGGAGTCAACAGTGCCATGCCTCTTACTCAACCATTCTTCCTGGCTATTACATGATTAGTCACTTTTCCTCTGGTGTTGGAGAGCAGCAGGTAGCTAAGCAAGGACCTCAAAGTCATACTAAGTCTACATCCTGATTTCATACCCTGAGAGGTACTAAGATTGACCTGAGACCACCTTGAGAACACACACTTTGGAGTGAGCATGGAGACACACATATAGGAATTAGAAAAAAGACTGAAGCAGCCAAAGGGTTTTGCAACCACATAGAAGAACAAAATCAACCACAGACGCCCTCATAATCTTTTAGAAACTCAAACACCAAACAATGAGCACATATGCAGGGACTTAAGACTTCAGCCACTTATGCAGCAGACGATGCCCTGTCTGGCAGCCATAGTAGTAGAAGCCTTTGGTCCTGTGTATGCTGATACCCCAGTGTAGGGGAATACTAGGGTGATGAGGTGTGAGTTTGTGGATGGGAATGGGAACATCTTATAGTGGCAGGAGGACTGGAGAAAAAGAAAGGAGGAATGAGGATAACATATGAAATGTAAATATATAAAATATCCAATAAAAAAAATGTGGGCCCTAATGAGAAGAATTGGACAGACAGCAAATTTCTCCTGTGAAGGCCTGCTTTGGGCTTATGGTTGATGTGGGAATGTGGCAGCCTAGAGACTCATCTCTGGGGACTTGGCAGCCCTATTGCAGTTCAGGAAAGCTGCAGTAACATCTGCTTTTATCTCATAAAGTAGAGGAAGACTTAGCACAAGTGGAGCAGAAAGCTAGAATTAAATTTAGACACATAGGTGTTCCTTCCACAACAGAAATCATAAATGTCTCTAAGCAAAGATGCCATCAAGCTTTTGGATTCTGTGCCTATCACGGCCACTAGCCATTTCATGCAGTCAGATGAGAAGCTCATTGAGGAGAAAGGAGCTGTGAGGCCCAGGAGCTGCTCAGGCCTACATATCAGGGACCACATCTATCAACCATGCTTCCTAATCAACTCATAAGTGTGCTATGTAACCCTGTTCCTGCAGTGCTCCATTGAGATGCCCCCTGTTAGTGATGCTTGGAAAGAAATTAAGGAGAAGCTAGGGAGAGCATTGATGATAAGGGTGATGCGCCTGAAAATAAACTGAGTCCCATTGGATGTCTGCACTGAAGCAGGTGCAGAAATACTGGAGACCTGGCATGATTCTAGATATTGTCAGCTCACTGTTGTGACTCAGCAGTCAGAGCTGGAAGGACACTCTGAAGGAGATCAAGGTGGCAGTGGTCAGGATGGCACCCATGGTGTTTTCATGGGAGAGCAGGCTAGAAGCAGGAACTTCCAGGAACAGGGTCAGGGACAGTAAGGTGGCTGTAAGAACTTTAGGAAACAGCCACCAGGTGGTTGCACGAAAAGAACAAATCCCCAAACAATGGCCAGAAGCTGAGTTTTAGTAAACCCTTTGGTCAGTGGGTAGAGGAAAAAGGGAAATCTTCCCACAGTGGACTCCATGGCACTTCCTGATGTCAATTCCCACAGGACTTCCCTTCTTTTTGATAGTTTCTCTTCCCTGCTTCCTCAGAGAGAGGCTTCTGAACTGTCCAACACACAATCATAAACCGTCTTCATTTTGGAAAGGAATAAGAAATCATTGTACCATTTTCCGACATACTTCTATATTTACGAGGAAAACCAACCATAAATCTGCCAAAACAAACAAACAAACAAACAAGCAAACACCAAGTAGAAGGCTATTGTTGCCCATCCACTGTTTTAAAGAACAAGGGCTCTTCTCAGTCTGCTTAGTGAAAAAGAAAATGACTCACATTGAGAGAAATCAAGACTAGTAGATGGTTTTTGTAAACTTGTCACAAAAGAAGAAAGGACAGAAAAAAAACTCAACAAATAAATTACCTCTACTCTTTGTCCTTTGGTCATGTCTATGGGCTCTTTTCCTGACCGTTGATGAGGTAGGTCCTTATAGAACATTGTGGGTAGCAGCAACGTTAAGCAGTGGTTCTTGGTCATATAAGAAGTCAAGCTAAATGAAACCAGAGAGAAAATGCAGATGAGAAAATTTCTTACATGTTTCTTGCCTTCCTTTCGGCTTGACATTTTACTCAGTGTAGGGTTTTGTGATGCTTTTAAAACTTAACCAACCATTTCTCCCCTAACATGGTTTCAGCCATGTCATTGATCACAGGCATAGTGTACAAACAAGGAAAACAAACAGCTGAATGGCACTCCCTCTGTCCATGAATTCTTGCAGGATATTTGATTAGACACTGAAATCAGAGGTTGTAATATTTCCTGGTAAAACATTTTCCTAGTACTGATATGATTAACCTCTAATACATATCTTTAATCCCAAAAGACAAAGGTAATGTTGTAGAAGGTAGCACTAAGCTTGAAAGTTATATATAGCTGAGTAGCAGAAAAAGTGATGATTCAGAGAAGCATTTGACAGAATAGGATATGACACATTCTCATAAGAATAAAGGGAGGACTACTTAATAGAGAGCAGTGAATAGCTAGAAAAGAAAAGGAATCAGGTTTACTGAGAGATTTAGAGAGATCAGAGAGAACGATGAAGGGGTGAGTTTATGACAAAGTAAGTCTCAGAGGTGAAAAATATTCTAGGCCTTGATAAGATCATATGAAGGGTACAACCTTCTCATACAAGGTTTATGTTACCACAAGGAGGCAGTAAGCCTGAGAGACTACATTTACACTAAGAGAATAAGCAAGAGATTTGCAAGAGAGAAACAACTAAACACCCTAGTCCATTGCTTGATAGGTCCTGTCTCTGAAGAAGATTATGACCAGAACCAGGGTTGGGGAATAAGATAGAGTGTTTGTTCTATTTTGGTCCCTCAGTCTCCACCAGGGCTTATGAGCTGGTTTATGTTTGTCTCAAAGACAGAATGATATCTGGTTCAGAATGAGATCTGTCCCACAAATGGAGGAGTGTCTCAGAAAGTAAGAGACAGAAATAACTGGAGAACCCCCAATGCAGGACAGAGGCTCAAGCAGTTCTCTAGGTGGTATCCTCATATTCCCTGAAAAACTGACTTAATGGCAATCATCTCACAAGTTTACACGGGAGTTCTAAAACTCCATTCTCCTATCTGAAAGGGGTCAACTCAGTGGTTTTGCAAAACGCCCTGTGGTGAAGATGCAGCACAGGAGACTGGAGGGGAGTCCAAGGACACCTCAGTGTTTCTCCGAAGATGAGTATGTTCATTCCAAAGATAATCTAGAAGACTCATTTCATTTCTAGCTTTCAAATCCAATGAGGTCCTTTAATGCACATTAGAAGCAAGACTCTGGACCAGAACAAATAGTTACTGGTTCAGGTTAGAGAGGGCCAAGGTCTCCACATTCCATGGATTTTCTTACTCCAGATCACAGATTCAGAAGCCTGTGAATATAGCTTTGACAAAGCTTATTTGTAGACAGACCCTCCGCATAATCTGTACACACATCACCTGACAATATACAGCTTATGTTCTATTGGCTGAGGCAGGATATTGAAGGGAGAAACACTAGCAAGTGAGATGAATGAATGAATCCTGGAAAAGAGGCAAGAACACTATTTTGACTCTGAAATCTAGGCAAGTCAGACTCATCAGACTGAGGACAGGTAACCAAAACTGTGTCAGATATTGACTAGAATAAAGAAGTTATATGAGTTATTAACTAATCTGTGAATAAGCAAGTGCTTATAGGATGAACATTTAAGTTATTAAGTCTAAGAGTTGTTATTCTGGAACAATGAGACTGGGTAAAAGCAGTAATCACCAATAGCACACTGAATGTGAAGCTAGAATCCAGCCTTAGGGCTTGAGAACTCTTGGATAGAAGTCAGTTTCCTAGAAAAGATGCAGGGAACCAGAGACAGGCATTGGAAAAGGCTGCTCTAAAACAAACAAAAAAACATACTAATAAACTGAAGAGGACAAAATAAGGGTTCTTCTACTGGACCCTCAGTGCACCTCCCAAGAGCTGCTCCTCTAACTGGAGGCTCATGAGCCAAAAGAGCTGGAGGGTGCAGAGCTGACCAAAGCTCTCTCTCTGGCTACAGCTTTAATGCACTTCCCTGGTGCAGCAGAGGAGCTGAGATGCCCGGGCCTGACAGAAACCAGCACTTGCCTGTGACAAGAGCCTGCTTTGTCCCCTAGAAAAAACAGCGCAGTGGCATTCTGAGAGCCTGGTCTACCTTCCCAGACTGAGCAGCAGATGCAGGGCAAAGAGAAGCTCTAGCCCAGAAACCTGCAAGGACAGCCTGCTAGACGAAGCACAAAGTTGGAAGATAAATGCCATAGACATGTGCTGGCCCTGGAAGCCTGCAAAGACAGAAAGGAAAATTGAACACTGTCACTGAGATGTGGTGGCACTGATAAGCCCCAACCTGAAAACAATAAAAAAGACGAACCTGCGTATAAAAAAAATCTTAGAAATAAATAATATAATCATGTCTCCAAGGGAAAGAGAGTATAATGAAATTATTTTTGCATTAAGCAATGGAGAGATCGAGAAGTGCACAGATTACTATCACTGATGGAAGCAGCCTAACTACAGAAGTGGCCCAGCCACCTTTCTTAGCCTAGAGGCATCAGGGACACCCCTGTCCCAGGAGTCACCTCCTTCTGCTCCATTTAGCCTCCCTGCCCTTACCACTGCCTTGTCAGGTTTTCCTGCCTCCTCTTCCCCAGTGACCCTGCCCCTTCCCGAAGGCAACCGCCCCCTTCTTCTACAGCCCAGCGCCCCAAAAAATCCTCCTGATGCAAAGGTGGTTGTAGTGCCTTCTACCTGGTGCCACCCACAGCCTCCGCCTCAGTGCTGGCCCTTCCCAGTGTCCTATGCCATCCAGTATCCATGGCCACAGCCTCCAGACCCTGTGCTGCCAGGAGCCTGTGCCCCAGGGCCCAGGCGCCTGCGCCGCCCTATGAACGCTGGGATTGGGCCCTGCTGCGCCTGCGCTGTAGGCAGTGGCTGTAGGCAGTGTTCTGGAACCCTGTGGCCAGGCCACCCCAAGACCCTGCACAGACTCACGGGGCCCAGCCTGTGAGAAGTGCATTTGTGGTTGTGTGCTACTGTGCACCTGGTGTGGAGACTACACATCCTGGAGCAGTCCATGTGCCAGGCTGAGGACAAAGGAGATACCTGGGCCTCCCTGCACGCTCAGGTATCACCACTTTGAGTGGAGGAGCTACAGGAGCAGCTGCAGTCACTGGCCCAGGCTGACCATGTGCGCGAGGTCAGATGGAGGCTGGGGAGGGTCGGTCACCACATTCTGCGACTTCATGAGAGGCCCAGGAACAAGCAACTGATCCAGTGTTACTGCTTATAAATGCTTGACCCTACTGAACATTCTTTCTTTTTTTCACACCACTCAGCGCTCTGCGTGCTCACGCTGCTGGCTTTCCATATACTCAACCACAGCTGGAGAAGGAACTAAAGGCACACTAGCCTGGCCACATTTCCAGAGGGCCCAGTGGTAGGAAGTGGTCATGTTTCACTTGGGATTGCAGGGCTGTCCTCTGTGCAGGTCAGATGCATTGGAGGGTAGATGAGGCACGGGTTGACAGTGGCTCTGAGCAGAGTCCAGTCTGTCTTCGATTTTAAGGGGAACAAAGCAAAGGGTGGCTTTATTTCCTTCTCAAAAGCTTGGCAATGCTGGTGGACCTTGAAAATGAAAAAATAAAAAGAACGGTCATTTTCCTTCTCAAGCATATATGAATGAGATGTTTCTATCATCCTTTCTGATACATCTCTTCTTGTCTTCAGCCAGCTCCTTACACAGTGCCTTCACCCCAGAATCTCTTGACACTTGACTCCAGAATCACACCCCAGCTATGGCTTTTGCTGTCTCTCTCTCTAACTTCCCGGGGTCCCTAGTGTCCATCCTTGCCTTTTTCAGTTAATAATAATAATATATTTAATATAATATTTAATATTTTTATAGTTCATTCGTTATCCCCCTTGTTCTGCGCTCTGTCAGTTCCTCATCCTAATTTTCCTCTCCCATCTCCAAAGTGATATTCTCACCCCTTCCCACACATAGAACTCACCAAGCCTCTCCACTCCCTGGGGCCTAAAGTCTCTCACTGAGATCAGACAAGACAGTCCTCTGCTGTGTATATGTTACAGGCCTAGATTATGCTGCCTGGTTGGTGGCTCAGTGTCTGAGAGATCTCAGTGATTAGGTTTTGTTGAGAATCCTGGTATTCCTGTGAAGTCGCCCCCTCCTCAACTTCTTCCATCCTTTCCCTAATTCAACC